>NC_066579.1:286647223-287847223 GCF_024323335.1 Lathyrus oleraceus | reverse complement strand
GGTCAGCGGAACCACCGTCCGCTGACCGGGCAGCGGAAACCCCGTTCACGCTGACCGAGCAGCGGACCCCTAGCTAACTCTGCGTAGTGTGATTGGTCTCCGAAATTTAATTTAGTTTTAATTAATTAAAAGAATTAAAATTAATAATAATAATGTGTTTTTATTATTGTCTTGTGGTGATCGGTTATGGCCTTAGTTTTCCTTTATTTTGTTTTGGGTTTTTAAAATACGACCTGTGTGTCGTGCCTCTCTTTTAATCTCTTAATGTAACTTCTTTTCTCATCTCACTCCCTCGTATGTAAAACGAGTTTCTTTTATGTAATGTAATGTTATGAAGAAAGAGAAGAATTCAATATCAAAGGAGGACAACCTTGAACATCTTGTTTGGAGAAGCTTAGATCGTTATTAGGTTAGCTTAGGTTCTCTCATTGGCTTGGGAGAACAATTGCGCTAGGGGCCATAACTGTTTCATTATGTATATTGATGCATGTGAATGTATGTTGATGCATGTGAGAGACGATTTATATGATAAATAAGCCGGTGAGATCAGAATAATTGCAAATTCCCTCAAATTAAATATTAAGTTTTTGCTTTCCAAGTTTTAGCACTCATCAAGACTAGTATCGGATAATGTAGGTTTCGCCTACGCGAGGTGCATGTTCTATATTAGTAAGGTGCGATAGGATAATTGTAATATCCAATTGCTAAAACAATAGATCAAACTTAACTAAACAAATTATAATAAGATTATATATGTTTAGAAGCAAGAGTTGGAAATGATCCATGTGATGGATTGGAATAAGGAGTTATTCACCCAACTAAATATTCGAGAGTTGTATTAGATACAATTGGAAGGAGTTCCTACCTAAATAACCTAGTTTTGTGTAATCCGCCTACACGGACTTAAAACAAAGTGAAATGTGGATCTCGACCCACTAGAAAATCTTCCAACGGGATTTTCAGAATCAAATGGTGAGGGTCATTTGTTTTGAATAAAATAGTGGGAGCATATTTAATTAAAGACCTAATTAAATATGTTATTGATACTTATATTTTCATTATTTTCATGTAGATTACCATGACAACAAACACCTCTAACAACATTTTGCGATCAATCCTTGACAAGGAAAAATTTTCTGGGACAAATTTTCTGGATTGGCACCGAAATCAGAGGATTGTCCTCAAACATGATAGAAAGTTGTATGTCTTGGAGAAACCTGTCCCTGAAGAGGAACCTCCTAGTTCTGCACCTAAGGCAGAAAGAGATGCTTATAAGAAGCATGTCGATGATGCCAATGAAACTTCTTGTCTCATGCTAGCTACCATGAACTCAGAGTTGCAAAAGCAATATGAGAACATGGCAGCGTTCGATATGATCGAACACCTGAAGATGCTCTATCAAGAGTGTCGCATCGCGCGAAAAACCGGCGGGAAAAGAAAGAAACAACAGAGCCGCCACCGTGCGTTATTTATCCCAAAAGAGGGAAAGGAAACGCTCGAAGTAAACCTAGGAAAGAACATGGTCTCGCGACCAAAGAGGATGGGTTCGGGAGTCGGTTATGCGAAGGGAAGGTGTTAGGCACCCTACGCATCCGTCGTACTCGACGGGATCCACGCACACTAGAATGGAAAATTGGTTGCTAAACACTGCTCAAAAACTCACACACACTGGCTGAAAGAAACGAAAGAGACTGACTGAGACTGAACTCGGCAGGATGTCGCATCCTGGGCCTACTTAGTCTATCAGGCATAGACATCAGAGTCGAAGTAGTTCGGACTGGGGAAACGACACATGCTCTCTAGGATATCGCATCCTATGCATACGTATCTTCTCGGACGAGAGAAGAATCAGAGCATTCGTAGCTCGGCTGACACACACACAAACAAACACAGGCAAAGGCCAACATGGAGCCTGAAAGCCAATTGCTGGACTTACATCAGCATCCGAACCAACAAACACACACTGGAACCCGAATGCCACTCGATGGACTTACATCAGCTTCCAAGCACACAACAACACAACAAGTTAATAGGGAGTCGGAGACTCGAGCCTATAACTGTCAAACACACACAAAAAGAAAAGAAAAGGCGCCCGGAGAGATCAGCTCAATCTCCTGCCTACATACTTCATCTGGTGTGAAGATCAGGGCGATGTAGTTCCCCTACGCAGGGACAAAGGTTCTAGCCTAACCAGATAACAGAGGGAGACACAACTCTAGGGAGACTACGACTCGAGCCTAGATGTTGTCATGCAAAAGTCAACCCTAAGTTAAGGTTTCTAGCTAAATGGCACAAGGGCCAACCTATCCTAAGAAGACTTGCACAGGAAGCAAGGGTCTCGATTGCAACTAGGGCAAGAGAAAGGGGAGGTCTCAATCGCAACGAGGGCGAGAGAAAGGATCGCAACGAGGGCGAAAGCAAACAAGGATTAGTGTTAGTTGTTAGTCAAACTCGACAAGACATCGCATCTCGTGCCTACGTATCTCATCTGAACATGAGAATCAGAGTTGCCGTAGTTCGGCTACGGAGGGACAAAGGTCTCGATTGCAACTAGTGGCAAGAGAAAAGGAAAGTCTCGATCGCAACGAGGGCGAGAGAAGGGATCGCAACGAGGGCGAGAGAAAGGATCGCAACGAGGGCGAAAGCAAACAAGGATTAGTCTAAACTAAACCTAACTTGCACAGGAAGCAAGTCTAAGCTAGCCTAAGAAGCAAAGCAATCACAATCACAGATAGCACACACTATATACATACAAGAGGCTCACACAAGGGTTAGGTTTTAGTTGAGGGAATAGGGTCAGAGGTTGCTCTTAACCTTGCCATTGAGGGGCTAAGGTGAGGCAGATGAAAGGAGATGAGGGGTGTGCCTCATTGCTCTTATCCCTGGCCTGGGAGAGCATTTGACAAGAATGTGTGGGTTCAGAAAGTGGGAACCCTTCTACACATTTAATACTGACTCAACTGTGCAATTGCACAAGATCTTGGGTTTTTATCTGAGATGCATCAACACAGTGGTGTGAGCAAAACAGAAGACACACTGAATAGCAGGGGATAGGTTGCTTATCCCTTGGTTCTGCCAATTGCCTCTTCACTTAGGAGGTCTTTGACTCTGTACAAGGACAAGATTTAAACATACACAAACATTGCCTCTTAAGGAGGACTTCAGACAGTTTGCCCGGCCAAAATAACAAACCGGGTCTCTAGACTACATGAAGTAAAAGAGATTATACCTCAAGCAAATTGCTAAAAAGCAAAGCAAAGCAAGTTCAGAGAACTTAAGCAACTAAGAGTACCTGAAAAAGTCAAACCAATCAGTAAACAGTTCAACAGTTTAAAGCAAAAGGAATTGGTACACAACAGTCAAAACCAATAACCAACTGTGCCAAGCACAAGACTCAAGCACATGAGTCAAGCCACCTACAAAACAAGGGTTAGCTCAATGACATATAACCAAGCTCAACCAAATTAAAGTGATCTCAATGGTCATTTAGTGCCCAACCTGAAAACACAAACTCAACAGTAAGTAACTGGACCACTAGGGCAAGCCTAGGGTCAAAAGTGAATGAAAAAGTCAAAACAGCAAACCATATTCAATCAAAATCAAATTCAATCAATCAAGAAGTAATTCCAATTGGGTTCACATGCATATCAATCACTATCATCATTTCATGAACATTTGAAGTCAAAGTAAGGCAAATGAAGGCTCAAAGAAGTCAACAGAATAACTTGCATCAAAAGCCAACCGAACAATCTCAAAAATCATCAAATAAATCACATTGAAACCTAACATCTGGCATGGTAAGCATGTCAAGTTTCATAGCATTTGGATGAGAGGAAGGCAGTCAATTAAAATCAAGAAGTCAAACCAAATTTAAGTATGCACAATGAAGGTCAACAAACATGGGTCAACTTCAAAAAATCATATCAAAATGAAAACAGATGAGAAATGAATGAGATTAACACCAATGCAAAGCTTGAGATGTCTAGTATGCACATGTGAAATTTCATGATCATATGATATGGCATGAGGATTTCCCAAAGAATTTGGTAACATGTATCATATAAAGTCAACCATTGACTAGGCAGGGAAGAAAAATCTCAAATAAATGGAAAACAGCACAATTAATTCCAAGAAAAATCACAAGTCAACTAGACATGTAAGGGAGGGATCATGCAAAATTTGGGGTCATTTGGATGTAAGGAAGCATGTTAACAAAATTCATGAAAATGCACATTCATGTTGTGACACCAAATGTAACACCTTACTTCAAAAAATCATATCACACAAACCACAAATGAGAAATCACAAACTTTACACCAAAACAAAGGTGAATGTGTCTAGTTTCTCCACAAAAAATTTCAGAACCAATGGATGCATCATCATTATTTCACAATGGTTTTGGCAACATGTACAACTTTTGGTCACTTCACACAAACCCTAGAGCTATTTAAAATTCCCTGATCAAAAAAAACTGGAAAAATAATGATAAAAAAGTAGACATTCATGTGATCATTATGCAAAAAATTCCATAATTTTTGGAGTTGAAATGAATTAGAAATGATTTTTAGAAGTGAAGTGACAAATTGGAATAACATGAGCAAGATAACATGAATTAATGGTCAATGGTGGTTGACCGAGTGGCATTCTAGTAAATATCACTCTCATTAAACAAAACACTGCGTTTCACATGGCCACACGAAATAACCCGATTGGCTAGTTTTTAATGGAACAGTAACATGCAGAGAGATTCAACGAAACAACCAATCAAAATCATGATTTCTGGGCAGGCTCTAAAGTTCATGCAGTCTAGGGTTTTAGCAGCAGCAACATTCATCTTCATGCTCATCAACACCAAAACGAAATTCAATAGCATGGCAAACAGCAGGGCATTGATACAACAATGTTCATGCAACATCAAAAACAGTCATAAACCAAACATAAACAAAACAACTTCTCAATGAATCTGGGTTCTACCTTAGGGTTTAAGCTACAGGGCATTCATCATCAACAGCAATCGAGCACAAAAAATTCACCCAGAAACAGAAATCGAGTACACCAATCTCATCAGCATTCAACATACAACAAGAATATGACAACCAAACTCACTAACTCATCCTAAGCAAAGCAACTTGAGTGAAAATAAGTTTGAGCACACAAATGGAAATTCAGATTTCTCACGCATCTCTTAATCATTTTAATTGATTCAACTTGCTTTAGACTCAGCATATCATGAACTACACAAAGCATAACATGGATTTGGAAAATGAAAGATTCGAAAGTTTACCAATATGAAGAGCAGAGGAAGATGCAGCAACTTTCTGGCTTTGAATAGCTAAAACAGATGAAGATTGTGCTTCTACAAGATGAATGAGGAAGTAATCTTGGCCCAGTGAAGCTTACTCGTGTTTGAATCCAAATCTGCCATGGCTAAGCTTCCAATGGAACAGTGGTTGTGAGCTGCTTACAGATGTGGAAATGTGGTGAAAACAAGCTCACAAGGTTGCTTGAGTGATGGAACAATGCTAACTAGGTCGGGTTCTTTGAAGAATTTGGCAGATTTTGGCAAGATGATGAAAAATGAAAAAATGAGAGAGTGAGAATTTCTGTGTGTTAGAGGCTGCTTCTAGGGTTCATTTGGACAGAAAAACACTTATATATTTGCTGTTTAGCATTGCATTAGGAAGTGGTAAACTTGCTTTGCTCATTTTAATCATTTTGCAAAAATTGCTAAGTTGAACCAAAGCACATGGAGGGGTATGATCCTGGGCGAGTTGGGCTTGTAAACAGGTTGCAAATGACCCTTAATTTTGCTGTTTTAAGTCTGCCAATGAAGTGCTAAGTTTGTCTTACTTCAATGAAACAAAAATGCATTATTTGCCAATTGTGAACCAAAGGTGCATATGGAGGTGGTATGATGGAATGCTGCTCGAATTTGGGCTTGGAACATCTTGCAAATAACATATTAAACACATCCCAATTGGCCAATTGTGTCAAAAATGTTTAAATCAAAAAGTCAACTATTGGTCAAACTTGATTTAAATGGAACAAGTCAAAAAAATGCCATTTTGATTGGCAAGGTTTTGGTACATGATGTTTATATTTTTGGAAAGAGGAGGAAAAATGTGGTTTGTAGGAAAAAACCCCACCAAAATTGGCCAAATGGTTTGAGAGATATGGCCTTTTGAAGTTCAAGATTTTGTGAAAATGATTTGATCATATCTTGACAACCATGCATGGGAATTGAGAGTTCTTGGACTTTTTGAAAATGGGAGAACAAGATCTTCAACTTTTATGTTGGGCAAAAATTCATTTGAAGCTTGTATCATGATGCAAGTTGAGGATCAAGAAGTTTCCATTTTGGCAGTTAAAATTACAGGTCCACTTTCTATTTTTGGAAATTTCTGATTTTGCTTCAAATTCTTCCATGATGAGGCTTGGCATGATATATGAGGTCTATTGGGACATGAATAAGCTCTCTCAAACCAAATCCATCCATCAAAACCATAAAATCAACCACAGTTGACCAACTTTGACTTTCTAGGGTTTTTGACTGTCTGTGCATGAACTGATGGCTTCTGAACATCCAACCCTTGACTTGAACACTTCAAATGGACCTCCAAGTCATGTGAACATGTTGGGCAAACCCTAGGGCCTTGGCTCCTTGAGAAACACACTTGCTTGCTTGATTGACTGATCTCCTGATCAGTTTGACCTAATTCTTGACTTGCTTGCTCTTGAGGCAACTGGGAATAATGCAATGCTATGCAATGGACCATGATATGCTATGACCTAATATGAGAATGTATGTACAATGATAGGTGCAAATTTGAGGTGCTACAAAGAGCAAGCAAGGCATGAAAGGTTTGAAGTTTCAAAAGCCCTTTTTCAAGGCAAGTTAGCTGAGGGAGCCCCTGTAGGTCCCCATGTGCCCAAGATGATTGGGTATGTGGAAAACCTTAAGAGGTTGGGTTTTCCCCTCAGAAAGGAACTTGCGACTGATTTGATCTTGCAATCGTTGCCAGATAGATTCAGTCAATTTGTCCTAAATTTCAATATGAATGATATGGACAAATCTCTCCCTGAACTGCTAGCCATGTTAAGAACTGCTGAGCAGAATCTGAAGTCAAAAGGGAAGTCCATTCTGATGATCGGAAATGGAAAGAGACCGAACAAAAGACCCATCAAGCATGGTGATAAAGGGAAAGGCAAGGAAGTTGCCAAACCCAAACCCACTATTGATGCTTTGAAGCTTAGTGGAGGCATAGCAAAGGAAGGCACCTGCTTCCATTGCGGTAAGACCGGACACTGGAAGAGAAACTGCCCAAAGTACCTGGAAGATAAGAAGAATGGAGTAGAGACTTCAACTTCAGGTATTTTTGTTATCGAAATTAATTTATCTACTTCTGGATCATGGATATTAGATATTGGATGCGGTTCTCACATTTGTACCAATGTGCAGGGGCTAAAAAGGAGTAGAGATTTGGCAAAAGGTGAAGTTGACCTACGAGTTGGCAATGGAGCAAAGGTTGCTGCTTTAGCCGTAGGAACTTATGTATTGACTTTACCTAGTGGTTTAATAATTCAGTTAGAAAATTGTTATTATGTACCTGTAATTAGTAGGAATATTATATCTGTTTCTTGTTTGGACAAGTTTGGTTTTTCATTTATAATAAAGAACAATTGTTGCTCAATTTATTTGAATGATATATTCTATGCTACTGCACAAATGAACAATGGACTATATGTCCTTGATCTTGAAATTCCTATTTATAACATTAATACTAAAAGGATGAAACCTAATGAGTTAAATCCAACTTACCTTTGGCATTGTCGATTAGGCCACATAAATGAGAAACGTATTTCCAAACTCCATAAAGATGGACTCTTGGACTCTTTTGATTATGAATCATATGAGACATGCAGATCTTGTTTAATTGGAAAGATGACAAAGTCTCCATTCACAAGAAAAGGTGAAAGAGCTAATGATCTTTTGGCCCTCATACATAATGATGTATGTGGACCAATGAACATACCAGCCAGAGGAGGTTTTCAGTACTTCATCACATTTACTAATGATTTCAGTAGATATGGTTATGTGTATTTAATGAAACACAAATCAGAGTCTTTTGAAAAGTTCAAGGAATTCAAGAATGAAGTACAAAACCAACTAGGTAAAATATTAAAACTCTTCGATCAGATTGAGGTGGTGAGTATTTAAGCCTAGAGTTTGATGACCATCTGAAAGAGTGTGGAATCCTATCCCAACTTACTCCTCCTGGAACACCCCAATGAAATGGTGTATCTGAGAGAAGAAATTGAACCTTGTTAGACATGGTCCGATCCATGATGAGTCACGCCGATCTTCCAAACTCCTTTTGGGGACATGCACTATTGACAGCAGCTTACACACTTAATCGTGTTCCATCCAAAAAGGTTGAGAAGACACCATATGAGATATGGAGTGGTAAGAAACCACATATGTCTTACATGAAGATTTGGGGTTTCAAAGTTTATGTGAAACGACAAATTTCAACTAAGCTTGAGCCCAAATCTAACAAATGCTTATTTGTGGGGTATCCTAATGAACAAGAGGGTATTACTTCTGCAATCCTTCTGAGGGCAAAGTGTTTGTCGCTCGAACTGGAGTTTTCCTAGAAAAGGATTTTATTTCCAAAGGAATCAGTGGGAGGAAAGTAGAGCTTGAAGAAATTCAAGAATCACAAAGCATCGAAACACCTATGGAGGAATTAGAGCAGGAAACATAAGTAGTTGTGGAAGAGCAACCTGCTCAAGTAGAATAAGACCGGCGTAGGTAAAGCAGGATACATCACCAACCTGAGAGATATGGATATCTCATAACTGATCAAGGTAATGTATTACTCATGGATCAAGATGATCCTGTGACCTACCAAGAGGCCATAACTGGTCCCGAGTCTGAGAAGTGGCTAGAAGCCATGAAATCTGAAATGGATTCCATGTACACAAACCAAGTTTGGACCTTGGTAGAGCCTCATGTAGGAGTTAACCCTATAGGATGCAAGTGGGTCTTCAAAAAGAAGATTGACATGGATGGTAAGGTACATACCTATAAGGCAAGACTGGTTGCAAAAGGATATATAAAAAATTCATGGGGTTGACTATGATGAAACCTTTTCACCAGTTGCAATGCTTAAATCTGTTCGGATTTTACTTGCTATCGCTACATATCATGATTATGAAATATGGCAGATGGATGTCAAAACTGCTTTCCTTAATGGGAATCTTCTTGAGGATGTGTACATGACACAGCCTAAAGGATTTGACACACCAGAAGAAGCCCAAAAGATATGCAAGTTACAAAGATCAATCTATGGATTGAAGCAAGCTTCCAAAAGCTGTAATCTTCATTTTGATGAAACAGTAAAACAATATAGATTCATCAAGAACGAAGATGAGCCTTGTGTCTACAAGAAGATTAGTGGGAGCATGATTGTTTTCCTGGTATTATATGTAGATGACATATTAGTCATTGGAAATAATGTCTCTACCCTGCAACAAGTAAAGTCTTGGTTGGGGAAATGTTTTTCTATGAAGGACCTAGGTGAAACATCCTATATATTAGGAATCATAATCTATAGAGATAGATCACAAAAACTGCTTGGCCTAAGTCAGAGTACGTACATAGACAAAGTGTTAAGACGCTTTAATATGCATGATTCCAAGAAAGGATTCATACCTAGGCAACATGGTCTGTGTCTATCAAAAACACAATCCCCTTCAACTAAGGAAGAAAGGGATCGCATGAATAAGATTCCATATGCATCTGCAATAGGATCTATCATGTATTCCATGTTAAGTACTCGACTAGATGTCTCGTATGCTTTGAGTGCAATGAGTAGGTACCAATCTGATCCTGGTGATTCTCATTGGGCAGCTATCAAGAATATCCTTAAGTATTTGAGAAGGACTAAGGACTCATTCTTGATATATGGAGGTCAGGAAGAGCTGGCTGTAATTGGATACACCGATGCTAGCTTCTAGACAGATAAGGATGACTTTAGATCACAATCTGGTTATGTGTTTTGCTTAAACGGTGGCGCTGTGAGTTGGAAAAGTTCAAAGCAAGACACAGTTGCTGATTCTACAACCGAGGCCGAGTATATTGTTGCCTCAAGTGCAACAAAGGAAGTTGTTTAGATCAAAAAGTTCATTAGTGAACTTGGCTTAGTTCCTAGCATTGTGGATCCCATTGGTCTCTATTGTGATAACAATGGTGCTATCGCACAAGCTAAGGAACCTAGATCTCACCAACGATCCAAACACATACTTAGGCATTATCACCTCATTCGAGAGATAATAGATATAGGAGATGTGAAAATATGTAGAGTACCTACACTTGATAATATTGTTGACCCACTGACAAAGCCTCTTGCGCAGCAGAAGCATGATAGATATACTAGATCTATGGGCATTAGGGGTATGCCTGATTGGCTCTAGTACTAGTGGGAGATTGTTGGTGTAAGCCCTAGAGGCTAATACTTTTGGTACTTGTATCGAATTATTATTAATAATAAAAGGCTTTTTCTTTATTATGTTTGTCTAATAAAGTCCCTAGAATAGATAGTCCGTTTAATGTATCAAGTATGACTTAATCATGAGATCACATTAAACATAAGGACATTATTCTTAAAGTATCCATAGTCGAGCTTTATTGTGAAGTGGGATAACATTAAAGCATTAAGACTATTATGTATATAGACTGATGATCACATCTCATGGATCATGGATAAGGAGTTATCAAGTCTTAAACATAGGTATGAATATTAAGAGTAATATTTATATTGGATTGACCCGCTATGAGAATACTATATAGAATGTTATGCAAAGTGTCATAAGTTATACTCATGGTGATAATGGTGTATACCACCCTTCGACCTGAAACCACTATGGACCCTAGATGTAGAGTCGAGTGCCTTATTGGTGATCAAGCGTTTTCCGTAACTGGATGACCATAAAGACAGTTGATGGGTACTCCACGAAGGATACTAAGGGACATGAGTGACCTAGATGGAATTTGTCCATCCTGCGTAACAGGATAAATGTCTATGGGGCCAATATTGAACTGGACAAGGATGACACGGTCTATGCCTTGTGTTCAATATAGACATAAGGGCAAAAGGGTAATTGTACACATAAGTATTATCACAAAAGGATTTGTCAGATCACATGACATTTTCATGTCTTGGGTAGCAGTGATGTGTTGCTAGATACCGCTCACTATTTATTATATTAAATACGTGATTTAATATAATTGCTAATGCCGCGAAAATCTACAGGGTCACACACAAAAGGACGGATTGATGAGAGATAGAGTAACTAAGGAACACCGTAAGGTACGGTGCACTTAAGTGAATTGTAGAACATCGTAAGGTACGGTGTACTTGAGTAGAATACGAAATATGGTAAGGTACCACGCGCTTAATTGATTTTGGCATATTATAAGATATGGGCCACACACACTTAAGTTGGCTTTTTAGCTTATAACCCACACAAGTGGTTCTATAAATAGAACCCTTGTGCAGAAGCATTAGTGCAGTTGCAATTTCGTTTCTCTCTCTCTCTCACTCAAAGCCTTCATTCGTAGCAGCTAGCACTGAGATTGAAGAAATTTGTTCGTGTGGAATGAGTAGAGGCGTTGTCATCGTTCAACGTTCGTGATCGCTCCGTAGATCTGCATCAAAGGTTACAATCGCCACAAGAGGTAACGATTCTAGCACTGATCATGCCCATTCGTAAGTATCATTAAAGGAGAAATTTACAAGTCCGTTGCATTTTGGATCGCTCTTCTCCTTCAGAGATAGCATGAGGGATCTTAGGGTCAAAATTAGGGTCTTACAGGTTCCACAGATTTCGCATCTGGGTTGAACTGCAGCTACGGTAGCTGTAGGGTCAACAGATAAACTTTCGACTTTTGGGGCTATGGTGTCCATTTTGGCATTCATATGGTCTAGGAAACTAACTTCGTATATACCTCCTTTGGTTTCTTTTTTTTTCTACTGATGCTCGTCTCGTTCCCTATTGGTAATGGTTTTGTTCCATATCTTTAATGAGAGCAAAAGCTTCGGGGTATGGTTTGTTCATCATCACACCATCGGCGGCAGCGTCGATGGTCATCTTTGTGTTATAGATAAGTCTGTTATAAAAGGTATGAATAATAAGCCATTATTCTAAACCATGGTGTGGATAAGATTTTAATAGTTCTTTATATCTCTCCCAAGCATCGAAAAGTGATTCGTCATCTTGTTGAGTGAATCTAGTTATTTGGTTTCGTAGGACAGCGGTCTTACTCGGTGGAAAGTATCTAGCAAGGAATACTTTCTTTAGGTCATTTGATGTGGTTATTGAATTTACTGGAATGGAATCTAACAATGATCGTGCTCTATCTCTAAGGGAAAAGGGAAATATTCTTAGACGTATCGCCTTAAGAGAAGCATCATTGATTTTTAAGGTATCATCTAATTAGATGAAAACTTTTAAATGTTGGTTCGGGTTCTTAGTAGGGAGACATGTGAACTAGTTTTGTTGCACTATTTGCAACAAATAGGGTTTTAATTCAAAGTTATCAGCTGGAATAGTGGGGTTTACAATACTAGAATGGGGTTCTTCGTTAGAAGGCAGGGCGAAGTCTTTAAGAGGTCTTGGATTTTGTTCTTCGGCCATTGCTCTTCTAATCTTTTTGAGCAAAAGACGAGCACGAGCGTATCTTTCGGGTCTTCTATTGGATCTACTAAATTTCCGGTACTACGAGTTCTTCGCATTGACTGGCAAAAAAGGGTGCCTTAATCTACATGGTGTAACAACAGGGTACGAAATTTGACGTAATTGGTCCCCGACAACAGCGCCAAAAATTTGATGCGTGCTTTTCTCCAGTATACGGAATACGTCATGGTAACTTTTATTGATCCCACAGACACTAATGTCAATCTATTGATTACTATCGTTACGGTGTTTATCTAAGGCTAATCAAACAGGTGTATAGAGTGCACAGGAATTAAAAATAGTGAAGATAAATTCAGAGAAAATGAATAATGGAATGTAATTCGCATTGATTAAATAGTAATCCTATTGTTTCTAAATAGAATTACTTATGGGGAAATATTTTATTCCTTGAAAAAGAGTTAATTAAAAAGGAATTGTCACGTTAGCATAATCGGAACCGTACCCCACCTCTAATCTATACCAGACGCTCACGCTGCACCGGTCGCGTATTGCGTTAAAGTGAAAAAAACTTTTTTTTATATAATTACCTCTAAGGCTCGGTTGAAAAGTGCTTTTGATTGGAAACTTTTAACATAAAAGGGTTTCTGGCATATGCTCGGCCAACCGGATCCTAAACCTATAAATGTGTCGGAAAATAGTTTTAGAATCACTTTCTAATAATATTAAAATCACCTAATTAATTTAACAAAGTACTTTCGCTATTTTTATCAATTAAAAACTAACCAAGTTTTATCTTAAATGTCAGACGGCTTTCGATCTTACCCGACTTAATCGCGGATCCACTTTCGTAGTAACCAATCAAATTAAACACAAAAAACTTGTATTAAAATCAAAACAACCCTTAAAGTATTCCTACTAATACAACATGCGGGGTACCTTCGAAACGACGGTCCTCACATTCCAGCACTAAGGATTTAGCTGGACATGGTTACGTTAAACAACATAGCATATAATTGATTCATGGAATAAGTCATTTAGGGAAATAAAGTGCTAAGTGTGCAAATGGTTTTAAAAGTGAAAAACGGGAATGATACGTTAAAAGTATGGTTTGAAAATGAATCTTTTGCGATAGTAAAATAAATCTAACAAGTAATCATGCAAGGAAAATAAACAAGATAAAGCAGAGCAATGAAGTAAAAAAACTAAAGGCAGTGCGAGGAAATAAACAATTTAAAAGCGAAGCGAGAAATAAATAATAATAATGTGAATTGTATTAAAAACCTGCTCCAAATCGGAGACTTGAATCTGGTACAAACTTGAAATAAATCTGACTTGAAAGTAAAATGAAGGAAATATTAACTTCTACTCTATGATTCTCCAAACCCAATTACAACAATGGTGTAATAATCATTTGATATGAAGAATTATTGCTTTAACAGTGTGATTTTATGGCATATGCTGCAACTAGACTTGGATGCCTACAACTAAAGATCTAAGTCCTATTTATAGTGTAACAATGCCTTGGAAATTATGTAGCATCTTTAAAATTCGTGTGGAGGAAATGTATCTAGTCATGGCCACTTTCTACAACCGTCATTGACTGGACGCGAAATGGGAAGATAGCACCCTCCATCTAGGCATGGTGTCCGCCATGTGTACAAGGGGTGGAAGACGTGATCTTATGACCGTTGGAACGTGGGTAAGTGCTTACACATCATGGCTACCCTCATGGCCACGCCATGTGAAACGCCACATGTGTATTTTCCACTGAAGATCTCTGATTCTTGCTTGTTTCGCTCCTTTTTTTCCGTGAAAGGCTTTATTTAGGCAATGTACCTGAAAACAAGACAAAAGACAAGCATAATGCAAGAAAATAACAATAAAACTATAATAATCATGTGCAATCCGAGCCAAATATGCAGTGTGTTTCGGTGTTATCACATCATATGATCAACAAAGGGCAGCCAACTTTCGATGGCCCTAATACGGTGAATGGTCCATTACCCTGATGAGTTTAAAGACTTCAAAAGGCATTTCCCAAAGCTAGCAAGTCAAGCAGAAACGATCGTCCTCAACACTAGCAATCATGTGGGTATTTCTAGCATTTCATTTGTATGTTCTTTGCATGTTAAACGATGTTTTCTTTTAAGCATTATTGTATTCTTTCAATGTTAATATTAATTAAGTGATCATGCATTTTGAATTAATCTATTTGTATTCACTCATTTTCCATTTATATTAAAAAACAAAAAACGAAATTTCTCCCATTATATTTCTTTTTCAAATTGTTGTTTTAGCAAAGATTTGATTGAGGATGATGAAAACCATATACCTGAAATTGTTGTAGTATGCTTTCAAAGAAAACTTTGTTGATGATGTAAGGCAATATTTCAAATCCTCAAACACTAGAGAAAAAAGGAGTTAATCCCTAGTCAACCACTTAGAGCCTAGAAGATGGTGTTTCTTTCGGATTTTAGAAAAACCCTTGATCTTAACTAGGGACAGAGTAGTTGTGTTCAGATAGTTTGACTGTGCATTCGATCTTAAAAGAGAATTCGTCCATCTATACACCCTTCAAAAAGGTTCAACCATATTCTACTCTTCACACACATCTTGAAGTGTCGAAGAAGCTGAGAAAAGTAAAAAATCCATAGTGGTTGTTCCTCAATAACCAATAACGTGGTAACCACCAACCTTTCAAAAAAAAGAAGAAAGTAAAATGCTCGCTAAGTCGAATACCACAAAAGATAACTTAGGAAAGAAATTAGGGCATTCCGGTGGACCGAAAGCTTCAAAGAAGTAGTCCAGGAAAAATTAGGGATCAAAAACAAAAACAGCGGTCATCAAATCCTCAACAAAAACAAAATAAGGTGACTAACATTTCAAGAAAAACTCATCTTGAATCCTCATCTTTACCATCACACCTTCTAACTCTCTTGGAAATTGAATGTGTGTGTCGATTTAACGAACGTAGGAATAGAGTTCATCAAGAAGAAAGGTTGGGTTAGAATTAAATTTTAAGCCTTATATCCTTTTTTTCAAAATCCAAGAACCAGACCATGTTACAACCCTTAAAACACCTAATTGTGGCAGGGTTTATTTTGAAAGTATACTACAACAAGGTTACGTTAACCTGACTCCAAACAATCTTTTTTGATCACACCCCTTGCATATTGTGAATGGCTAGATCACTATTGTGTTCTGATCATTAGCCCGTTCACTGTATATCACCATCATTTCAATAATATTGGTTTCAAATTTTGTATAAGAACTACATTAAAATTACCATTTTTGAATGAATAATTTTATTTGCAAATCAGCATTTAGCATCAAGGGATTTCCTACAAAATGCGGCTAATTGAGGAACATGATTAGGTGAAAGAAATCCAGTCAGGGGAAAATTACTTTGAGCATCAGTCAATTTGAGTCTACCACTCCAAGGTTCGGTTAGTCAACAACCGCTTCAAAGATTCAAACATTGATGCAAGTCATCTCAATGTCATATTATGGCTAGTTGCTTCCAAACTCCTCATGAGGAGAACATCGTCAAAGACCCAACAGACTAGGGCAAGAGAGATTCCAGAGGGGAAAGTCCTCTCCGGACTTTCAAGTTGCTCAAGCCAAACTTCTGTAATGCATCAGCAACTATTAAGTTCGAAATGAGTGTCAGAAAATCATGGTATCACCCTATCAAATAAGCTTTTGCCTTTTTTCAAAGAAGCTTTGTCACAAAGGGACCTTCTATCTAATACCCACCACAAAGGCATCTTTGGAAGCCTTTGAGTCTTTACATATATCATTCTCATGCATTAATCATGTCGCTCTGCTCTAATGTAAGTCATGCATAGCATCATATTCATATGGCATATTCCCATATCATGAAGCCTTGAAAATCAAACATCTATATAAAAGTCCAACTTTGCTTGGCACCTCTCAAAGTCCAATTCTTATTTGCACAAATACATGCATTGATCAGTTGTTACATTTTATGTATCATTACATGTGTGGTATACCCACAATTATGGGGCACTATACTGAGATATCATAACATAACATGCATCAATCAAAAGTGCACATCAAAGCATATTCAATCATAATATAACATTAACCATGTCTCATCCACATATGAAGACAATGATTGTTAATACAGTCAACTACTATATGCTTGTCAACAAAATCTAGGCAGAAGATTCCGTGATTGATCTCGACAAAAGATTTCCATTTAAACCTCGGTGGCAGGTATTTTTCTCATTGAATCTCGACAGTAGATTCTCTGGTTAATCACGACAGTAGATTTCCCAATAGGCCATGACAGAAGGTGTTGCCCCATAGAATCTCAATAGTAGATTCCCTGGCTAATCACGATAGTAGATTTCCCAATAGGCCTCGGCAGTAGGTATATCTCTCTCAAAGTGAATCTCGGCAGTATATTCCCTGGTTAATCACAACAGTAGATTTCCTAGTTAAGCCTCGAAAGAAGGTACATTTTCTCAAAGTGAATCTCGATATTAGATTCTCTGGTTGATCTCGATAGTAGATTTCTCAGTTAAACCTCGATAAAAGATGCATTTCCTCTAACATTATCTCGACATAATATTCCCTGGATTGATCTCGGTAGAAGATTTGCCAATAGACCTTGACAGTAGGTATTTTCACAACAAAACCTCGGAAGTAGGTATCTCCTAGTGACTCTCGATAGTAGAATCCCTAGTATGTTTCTTTTGAATCTTCCCCAAGGAACCTCAACAGTAGGCTTTCCTGATGGAACTTCTTTAGAAGATTATTCTCAATGAGAATGCAAGCGGTCGGAGTAGTTGACTATTTCTCTCCCTAGTGTTTTCACCTTGCATTTCCATTCACCAATAAAAGCATCTTGCCAAGCCTCATTTCATGATTCTTAGCATTTGCATATCATGATCATTAATATATAATGAACATAAGAAAATTCAAATCATTGCATAACCGAAGAGTTCTTCGCGCTCATTTTGCATTGACCCAGTTCTTGTTGTTGATTATATATCCCTTAACCTTAAAAACCAATTTTGTTGGCATTTTCAAAGTCCATTCTTTGTTTGGAAATTCGGAGTTTGTGTTTTTTTTTGTCCTGATGTTTCCTAGAAAGTTGTCGGTTTGACTATTTCATTGAAAGAAATTCCTTATAAGATTAGATGATTTTCTCGTAATAAAACTCCAATTTATGTTTGTATGGATGATCTTCCCGTAAGAAGACTCCCGATCCTGTTTGTTTGGATGATTTTCTCGTAAGAAGACTCATGATTGTTGTCTTGGTTAAGTTCTTTCTTAAGAATCTGCAAATATTTGTGTGGATAATATTTTTGTAAGAATAATCCCAATTAATTTTGTCTTGGATAATTTACCTGTTATGAATATCCAAAATCTTTGATTTGATGAATTTATTGTGAAAATCTCCAAAACTATCATATACATTCTAAAGTGTTGTCATGTAATATTTGAACCTATTGATAAAACCCTTTTGCAATTCCCCAGTGCCTTCTGCAGCAAGATTGTTATCCCCTGTGACTTTTCACCCTCATTTTTGTTTCATGTGGGTCACCGTTACAACATGTCTCCATCATTCCCCACAGGTCCATTTGTCATTCTTCATTCATCATAAAACACCATGCTAGGGTTCATCTCATGTCACATATTCCATGCAAAACAAAAATGAAAAAAGAGTCATGTCATATGCATTTAGGATCAAAATTTGGGTCTTTTAGTATTTAACTATATCCCATTGTGATCATGTGAAGAGTGTCCTTCATATTCTCTGGTTGAAGATATTTAAATAGAGGTAGCTGTCACACCCCAATTTTTTTCCAGCATTTTAAATTCATCTGATATATGTCCATTTGTTAAGTTTTGCTTTTTTTATTCATATGCATTTTTTATCATCAAATAAAGTCACCATAACCATGCATATGTGCATTATAGTAAAAAAAAGTCAACATAAATTCAACATTTTACATGTTGAAGAAATTGACTAAATTTGCATTTTTTAATATGCATTTTTTTAAAAAGGATAAATTCATGAACACTTGATTTATCATCAAAATATCCATTTAAATGTTATTAATCATTTTCATGCACGATAAATAAAAATCAATACTTCTAGAAGATCCAAATTATCTTTCATTTATTACATCATTATTTCATGCATATAATACATCATTATTCACTATTTAATTAAATAAGTTTCTAGAAGGCACTCACTCTATTTGCATAATTCATAAACCACTCTTTAACCTAACTCTAGTTCCTATAAAAAAACCTCATTTCATTCATAAATGAGATCATCAATCATTCATAAAAACTAAGTCAAAACCCTCTTCATTTTTCTTCTAGTCATTTCTTTCTTTCTTTATTGAATTTTATTTTAGGTAAGCTCTTATGCCTGCCATTTATTTAATTCTATTGCACTTTTATTCTTACTTTTTTTATTTAGTACCTTAATCATCATCATTTTGCATGGAAACTCAATTAATTTTAAATAAAGAGTTGAAAAGTGTTCTTGAATCTCCATAAGCAAAAGTGATTTATTTGTTGTTTAATTTTTGTATATTTGATTTTCCTTTGCATTATTATTCTTGTTGTACTTAATTAGTATCTTAATCATCATCATTTTGCATGAAAACTTCATTGATTCAAAGTTTATAGTGTTCTTGAACCTCCATAAGCAAAAGTGGTTGAATTTGATTTATTATTTGTTTTTTGTTAATTCTGAGCATTTCATGTTGTTCTGAGATCAAGTAGATGAATTTTCACTATTCATTTGCTTAATTTCATAAACAATTGAGCAAGTTATGGCCAAAATAATAATGAGTATTGTTGTTCTTGAATAAGTCAAGATCTCATCACATCCGCTCGTTCCATTTTTCTGATGCATTTTGCATGCGCCACGTGGCACTGAGAGGCTGGTCCGCTTTTCCCACCCCCATTTTAGTTTTCCTTATTTTTTTACTCTTGTTTTTATGTGTGAGCCTTGGGCCACCCTTTTAATAATTTATTTTTTATTTTTGCTAACTTATTTTTTCTCTATTGCACTTCTACCCCCCTTTCTTTCATTTTATTTTCTCAAATCTATTTTTATCTTTATTTTATTTTCAAAAATTCAATTAATCTTTACTTATTTATATTAGTTAGAAAAAACTTAATTGATTAAATATTATTTTAGTTAGTTTTGCTAATTAAATTTAATTAACTTGATAAATTCGTTGAATTAATTTTTAATTGATTATTCTTGATAATTAACTCTAATTAGCCTAATTAATTGATTTAACCAATTTTATCAAATAATTTTGCTAATTAAAAAGAGTCTTTTCTCTTTATTAATTTAATTGACTTAGTTAAGCAACTTGACCTTATAAAATCAATTCTTTCAAGATAAATAAACTCGATCCAATGTCGAGCAACTTTCTCAAATCAAATCATTATCACCATAAATTTGATTTCATTCATGATAATTTCATTTCCAACCCATTTTCATAATCAATTTAAAATACTTGATCTAACGTCAAGTTGTTCGTTAAAATATTTTCTCAATCAATCTTTAAAACACCTAAAAATATTAAACCATTTTGCAAATAAGATGGAAACGGAACATGATGGATACCACGACTTCCTGAGGCTAGGATTCGAGATGGATATCTCGGCCATCCAAGTTCTTTCCATTACACAAAACACATTAAAATCAATCAAACTCTTTCCTCGTCGTCGTGCGATTGGCCCTCAAACCCTTTTCTCAAACTAAAGGTATTTTTTCTTGAGACGTTGCAAAAATAATGTTTCATCCACTTGAACGTGTGAGTAAGCTTGCGACGTTGCCCACGAATGTTGATTTGTAAATCCATTCGATTATGATGTGAATGTTCCATTTTCCACTTGTTTTGGGTCGTTGATTGAGACAAAGTAGTTTTCGCTAAAATCAATCAACAAACAAACTTTTCTACCAAGAACTGCGTAAGCCTTGAGTTCTATATTGTACCCGGGGATACGTAGGAGCAGGATTTGTAAATCTTGTTAGGCACATTAACAAAAAATCCAAAAACATTTTCTCTTTTGTTTTGTTCTATTCTTCTTTCCCCTCTTAATAACTCGAGAAGCCTAACATTTCTAAGCTAACACTAACGCGCACAACTAACCAAATGGTTCTCTTTGAGTACAACGGGTGTGACGGGTGTTAATACCTTCCTCTTGTGTAATCAAATCCCGAACCCTGATTTGGTTGCAACGATCAATACCATTGTCATTCTTTCTTGGGTTTTATCGATATTTCCCCTTTCCTTTTTAGGAATAAATAAAGTTTGGTGGCGACTCTATTTACTCCATCCTGCAAGCGTGCGATTGCACTTTGCTAAGTTGTGTTCTCATTTTTCGAGGTACGACAGATGGAAACACTGATGGGGAATCCTCCCTAAGTGACTCAAACCTAATTAGGTTGTTTTGTGCCTTTTGTTTGCTTTACTTGTGTGTCTTTTATTTACTACTTTCATCATCTCTATTGTTATATTGATATGATTTATTTTATTGGTTCCCTTATGATGTGGTATTGGAACATTATTCTGATTACAAACCTTGTGGGGAAGACTCTCTACCCAAGCATAGAGTGAAAACATAAGATAGGAAGATGGTTGTCACTTACAAGAATGTTTGTCACTTACAGAAAATGCTTTTCGGGCGTCAACTCCTTCAAGAGAAGTATATAACCGAAGTTGATAATTGTGTAGTATGGATTCTCGAGGTGAATACCTCATAAGAGTCGGTATGAAAACCTCACTCAGAATAGATTCCCTTGAAGGAGTTGATGACCGATAAGTATTTTTCATTAGCGGCAAACATTCTTGTGGATCTATGACTCTGGGGTCCTTTGTAAAAAACCTAGATCATAACCGGTGAGACCCCTGCTATGGAAAGCAATCAGATTCATCTATTACATCGGACCTTTGAACGCATGTACCAAAAGTAAAAAATTACATGTCATTGCATTGCATTCATTCATACCATTGCATTTGCATTCATTCCATATCATTCAAAAACTCATCCATCCTCTGTCTATAACCCGCAGTTAATTTCATGACACATGTATCAAACCAGAAGCAGTTCTTGAAAGATCATAGACCATGGACAACAAAACCAGGTTGCATCGAGAGAAGAGGTTGATCTGATGAAAAAACAGTTACACCAACT
The DNA here is from genome assembly GCF_024323335.1 of Lathyrus oleraceus. Taxonomy (NCBI): domain Eukaryota; kingdom Viridiplantae; phylum Streptophyta; class Magnoliopsida; order Fabales; family Fabaceae; genus Lathyrus; species Lathyrus oleraceus. The sequence goes on along the minus strand of NC_066579.1, from coordinate 287,825,320 downwards.
CATAGAGGCTATGATAGCTTTGGCAAAAAGAGAGGACAGTGTTCAACAAACTACCATCACTTAAAATGTCATTCCACCTCTAGTGAATGGTCAAGCTCAACCTCAGCATGTGCGGATCCCAATTGAGAACCCTGCTAATCAAGAGCATCTCATTATCCGAAAGGGACATTCCTCACCTCATGGCGTTGTTGAGTATCATAATTTTGCATTCTCATAGCCAAATTCCTAAGGGGCAATCCCGGTGTGGAAAACCAAAGACCCTCTAGTTGTTGAGATTATTGAAAAGTATCGCGTGTTAGAAGAAAGACTCAAAGCTATAGAAGGGAATTATGATTTCAATCTTGACACTTTATACATGTGCTTAGTGCCAGATTCGATAATACCTCTTAAGTTAAAAAAACACCGAATTTTGAAAAGTACAAGCAGATTGTGTAACACCCCGATAAAAATAAGATAATTATTTAATTTAAGTTAATATTTTATTTATTAATTTAATTAAATAATTGGAATATTATTTGGAATTATTATTATTGGATTATTATTATTATTGGAATAAAAGTTGGAATCAGTAAAAGAGTCCCATTTGGTAAAAAGGTTATTTTCACGTGAAAAGGAAAAAGAGACAGAAAGGGCAAAGAGCCAGAGAACAAGGGTTGAAGGGAGGAAGAGCTTGAAGCTAAAGGATTCGCCGGATTAACTCAGGTAAGGGGGGTTTATCGTCGTTTGATGGGTATTATGGGTTAACATGTGATGGGTAGTGATAAACCATGGAATTGTCCCTAATTGGAATGATGTATGCTGAAAATTGTGAAATATTGGATGAACGAAAATGAGTTATAATTGAGGGAAATTCGTAGGAACTAGATGTGGAAAATGTTAGACTTTGTGAAATCGAATAGGATCTGTTTCGTGTTAGACAATAGGAAGGAATTATGTGTGAAAATTGGACTGTGGAAGGTTAGATCTGAGAATTTCGTAGCAGAGAAACCATGGCAGATCTGGAAATTCTGGTTTCTGGTCATACGCGTATGGCACTAGGCATTACGCGTATGAGATGGTCTGGTACGCGTATGGCACTAGGCAATACGCGTATGGGATGGCTTGGAGGGAAGGGATCTGGCGCTGGTACGCGCCATACGTGTGTAATACGCGTGTCCTGTGTTGGTACGCGTATGGGGTGAGGCCATACGCGTATGGCTGAGGAAGATGATGATTTTAACGTAGTTTTGTCTCTGTTGGTACGCGTATGGGGGAGGTGTTACGCGTAGCATACGCGTATGAGGAGGTGATACGCGTATGGGCTTGGCCAGGAATTGGGCCATACGCGTATGGACATGGGGCATACGCGTATGGGCAGGATTGTGGTTTTCCTGAGCTGTTGTTGTGCAGTTTGGTTGTTTAAGCTGAGTGATTTAGTTTAGCTGATGTATGATATAGTAGGGATCAATTCCCATTGTTGTGAGCAGTGTAGGTATTAGTAGAGTGTGCTAATACTGTGATTAATTATTTGACATGATATGATGTTTTAATACCTGTGTTGATATTGTATGATGGTATGCATAATGTTGTGAATGTATATGTTATGTGTGCTATTGTGAATGGACTGTTTATGGCTTAGAGTGTGAGCATATGTCCATTGTGGATTATTGTTGATTATTTTGCATTGCTAGGTGATTTAGCATGCATATTGTGGCCCTTTGGGGGTGGTAGCTAATTCCCATGGTGAGGAATTAGTGAGTTAGTCATTATGGACTGTTGTTGATGTTTGCATGCTAGGTGAATTAGCGTGCATAGCATGGCCCTTTGGGGGTGGTAGCTAATTCCCATGGTGAGGAATTAGTGAGTGAGTCACTAGGTCTCAAATGAGTGGGACTAGTGAGCTTGGTAGCCGTACCTGGATTTGGTCGGTGAGGTTGAACTATATGTTCACAAATAGTCGGTACCGCATGCATGGAGTCTCATTGCATAATATATGTATGCATGGCGTATAATATGAATGGATGTATTCCAATATTATACGTGTTGTTTTGTGTTGGTGTGGAGTATTGATTTTGATTATGAGTGGACATTGTTGTTTGCTGAATGTGTGATCTGATTAGGGTGATGATCTGTGTTAAATTACTTAGCATTACATGATGTTTTATAATGCTTATTATATCGATTGAGGAACTCACCCTTACAACTATTTTTCAGGTAACGAGCAGTGATTGAGTAGGAGCTAGTGCTTGGAGTCTAGTGTAGTTCCTTAGGTGGTCATGCTCTGGTAGATGTAACATCGGGATGGGATGTTTTATCTTATTTTCATTGTTGGTTTTTGAATGATCGATTTGATCTCTATCCGCTGCGTTTTATGCAAATGTTTTAATTGATAAATAAATGAGCATGACAAGCTATTTTGATAAATGTGTGAATTTGTTTGTGTGACACCCTTAAGGGCATAATTACTCTGATTGATATATAATGTTATTTTAATTAAATAAATTGGGGTATTTTAGAAGGGTGTTACATTAGTGGTATCAGAGCATAGTCGGTCGAGTCGAGTCGTAATTATTCTGTTTCCTTGTACGGGATAGGTGTTGTGTAACCCTATCAGTACTTATTGTTTTAGTTTGTTGGGTTTTCAGAATAGAGATGGCTGGAAGAGGTAGAGACGATGCTGCGATTGCTGAGGCTCTGGGTATGCTAGCTGGAGTACTTGGAGGGAATCCGAAAGTTGTGGGAATGGGAGCTACTCGTCAACTGAGTGAGTTCCAGAGGAACAATCCTCTAATGTTCAAGGGAGCATACGATCCAGATGGTGCTCAGAAGTGGTTGAAGGAGATTGAGAGGATCTTCCGAGTGACTGAGTGTGCCGATAACCAGAAGGTCAGGTTCGGTACGCATATGCTGTCAGAGGAAGCAGACGATTGGTGGGTTGCTACCCGCACTGAGTTGGAAGCTGCTGGGAGTGCTGAGATCACTTGGGCAGTGTTCAGAGAGAGATTCCTGAGGAAGTACTTTCCAGAGGATGTCAGAGGAAAGAAAGAGATAGAGTTCTTGGAATTGAAGCAGGGCAATCGGTCTGTTACTGAGTATGCTGCTAAGTTCACCGAGTTGTCGAAGTATTACACTCCCTATAACGAGGCTACTGGGGAATTTTCAAAGTGTGTGAAGTTTGAGAACGGGTTACGTCCCGAGATCAAGCAGGCTATTGGATATCAGCGGATTAGAGTGTTTTCTGATTTGGTTGACTGTTGCAGGATTTTTGAACAGGATACCAAGGCCAGAGCAGAGAGCTATCAGCAGAGGGTTGATAGGAAAGGCAAGAATCAGAATGATCGTGGGAAACCATATGCAGCTGGCAAAGGTTTCCAAAGACAGAGTGGGATGAAGAGGCCTAGTGGGGGAGACTCCAGTGCCCCTGTTAAGTGTTTTAGATGTGGTCAGGCTGGACATCGTATCCATGAGTGTACCAGTAATGAGAAGAAGTGTTTCAAGTGTGGAAAAGGTGGTCACTTGGCTGCAGAGTGTCGGGTGAAGGCTGTGACTTGTTTCAACTGTGGAGAAGTGGGTCATATTAGCCCACAGTGCCCTAAGCCGAAGAAAGAGAATCAGTCAGGAGGCAAGGTTTTTGCTTTATATGGTTCTGAGACTGCTGCAGATGATCGTTTGATCCGAGGTATGTGTTATATTAATGGCTTTCCTCTTGTAGCTATTATTGACACAGGTGCAACTCATTCTTTTATATCTTTGGATTGTGCTGTGAAACTTGAATTAGAGATATCTGAGATGCATGGTAGTATGGTGATTGATACTCCTGCGAAGGGTTCAGTGACTACTACTTCAGTTTGTTTAAAATGTCCTTTGAGTATTTTTGGCAGAGACTTTGGGATGGACCTAGTGTGTCTTCCACTAGTGCAAATTGATGTTATTCTGGGTATGAACTGGTTGGTGTCTAACCGAGTTTTTATCAACTGTTTTGATAAAACTGTGATCTTTCCTGAGATTGAGGAAGGAAAGAGTTTGTTTCTATCAGCAAGGCAAGTGAATGAGGCAGTAGCAGATGGGGCAGAGTTGTTTATGCTGTTAGCGACTGTGGAGGCTAAAGATAAACTGGTGATTGGCGATCTAGCCGTGGTGGGTGATTTTCCTGATGTGTTTCCGGAAGAGGTGAATGAATTACCGCCAGAGCGTGAAGTTGAGTTCTCTATTGATTTGGTACCTGGTACTAGGCCGATATCGATGGCTCCGTACCGTATGTCTGCTGTTGAATTAACTGAATTGAAGAGTCAGCTGGAAGATCTGTTGGATAAGAAATTTATTCGTCCGAGTGTGTCACCGTGGGGTGCACCAGTGTTATTGGTTAAGAAGAAAGAAGGTACTATGAGGTTGTGTGTGGACTACAGGCAACTGAATAAAGTGACGATCAAGAATCGGTATCCTTTGCCGAGGATTGATGATTTGATGGATCAGTTGGTTGGTGCGAGCGTGTTCAGTAAGATAGATTTGAGATCGGGATATCATCAGATACGTGTGAAAACTGAGGATATTCAGAAGACTGCTTTCAGAACAAGGTATGGACATTATGAGTATTCTGTGATGCCTTTTGGTGTGACTAATGCGCCTGGAGTATTTATGGAGTATATGAATAGGATTTTCCATCCGTACCTAGACAAGTTTGTTGTGGTGTTTATTGACGATATTTTAGTGTATTCGAAATCTGAAGAAGAGCATGCTGAACATTTGAGAGTGGTTTTAGGAGTTCTACGAGAAAAGAAGTTATTTGCTAAATTGTCAAAGTGTGAATTTTGGTTAGAAGAGGTTAGTTTTCTCGGTCATGTGATTTCAAGAGGTGGTGTTGCTGTTGATCCTTCTAAGATAGAAGCGGTATCTGAGTGGGAAGCTCCGAAGTCAGTTTCTGAGATAAGGAGTTTTCTTGGACTTGCAGGTTATTATAGGAAGTTCATTGAGGGATTTTCTAAGTTGGCGTTACCGTTGACGATGTTGACTAGAAAGGGGCAAGCGTTTGTTTGGGACTCAAAATGTGAAGAAGGTTTTCAAGAGTTAAAGAGAAGGTTGACTACTGCTCCTATTCTGATATTACCGAGTTCGTCGGAACCATTTGAGGTATACTGTGATGCTTCATTGTTGGGTTTGGGTGGTGTGTTGATGCAGAATAAGCAGGTTGTAGCTTATGCTTCGAGACAACTGAGGGTTCATGAGAGGAACTATCCGACACACGACTTAGAGTTGGCAGCTGTGGTATTTGTTCTGAAGCTATGGAGGCATTACTTGTACGGGTCAAGATTTGAGGTTTTCAGTGACCATAAGAGTTTAAAGTATTTGTTTGATCAGAAAGAGCTGAATATGAGACAGAGGAGATGGTTAGAGTTTCTGAAGGATTATGACTTTGGTTTGAATTACCATCCGGGTAAAGCAAACATAGTGGCTGATGCATTGAGTCGGAAATCACTGCATATGTCTATGTTAATGGTTAAAGAATTGGATTTAATTGAGCAGTTTAGAGACTTGAGTTTGGTGTGTGAGAGTACTCACAATAATGTTAAATTGGGAATGTTGAAGTTAACGAGTGGTATTATGGATGAGATTAGAGAGGGTCAGATATCCGATATGCTTTTGGTTGATAAGATGACCCTAGTGAATCAAGGTCAAGGTGGTGAATTCAGAGTTGATGAGAATGGTGTTTTGAAATTTGGTAATCGAGTGTGTATTCCGGATGTTACCGAACTTAAGAGGAGTATCCTTGAGGAAGGACATCGTAGTGGCCTGAGTATTCATCCTGGAGCTACGAAGATGTATCATGATTTGAAAAAGTTATTTTGGTGGCCGGGAATGAAAAGAGAAATTGCGAGTTTTGTTTATTCTTGTTTGACTTGTCAGAAGTCAAAGATTGAGCATCAGAAGCCGTCTGGGCTAATGCAACCGTTGGCTATTCCGGAGTGGAAGTGGGATAGTATCAGTATGGATTTTGTTTCTGGTTTACCGAGGACAAGTAAGAATTTTGAAGCTATTTGGGTGATTGTTGACAGATTGACAAAATCGACTCATTTCATTCCGATCAGAATGGATTATCCGTTAGAGAGATTAGCCGAGTTGTATATTGAGAAAATTGTAAGTTTGCATGGTATTCCGTCGAGTATTGTTTCGGACAGAGATCCTAGATTTACATCGAAGTTCTGGGAAGGTTTGTAGAGGGCTTTGGGAACTAAGCTGAGATTGAGTTCTGCATATCATCCGCAGACTGATGGTCAGACTGAGAGGACGATTCAGTCACTAGAGGACCTTTTGAGGGCTTGTGTTTTGGAAAAGGGAGGTGCTTGGGATTGTTATTTACCTTTGATTGAGTTTACCTACAACAATAGTTTTCATTCGAGCATTGGTATGGCACCGTTTGAAGCTTTGTATGGTAGGAGATGTCGGACACCTTTATGTTGGTATGAGTCCGGTGAGAGTGCTGTGGTTGGACCTGAGATTGTTCAACAAACTACGGAAAAGATTAAGATGATTCAGGAGAAGATGAGAATTGCTCAGAGTCGTCAGAAGAGTTATCATGATAAGAGGAGGAAGTCACTTGAGTTTCAAGAGGGAGATCATGTGTTTCTTCGTGTCACTCCGATAACTGGGGTTGGTCGAGCTTTGAAGTCAAAGAAGTTGACACCTCGATTTATTGGTCCTTATCAGATTTTGGAGAGGATAGGGGAGGTAGCCTATCGTATCGCTTTACCGCCGTCACTTGCGAATTTGCATGAGGTTTTTCATGTGTCTCAGTTGAGGAGGTACATTCCTGATCCGTCGCATGTAGTCCAAGTAGATGATGTACAGGTGAGAGATAACCTGACTGTTGAAACATCACCTATGAGGATCGAGGATCGAGAGTTGAAGCAGTTGCGGGGTAAAGAGATTGCTTTGGTGAAGGTAGCTTGGGGAGGACCAGCAGGTGGCAATGTGACTTGGGAACTTGAGAGTCAGATGAAGGAGTCCTATCCTGAGTTATTCGCTTGAGGTATGTTTTCGAGGACGAAAACTCTTTTAGTGGGGGAGAGTTGTAACACCCCGATAAAAATAAGATAATTATTTAATTTAAGTTAATATTTTATTTATTAATTTAATTAAATAATTGGAATATTATTTGGAATTATTATTATTGGATTATTATTATTATTGGAATAAAAGTTGGAATCAGTAAAAGAGTCCCATTTGGTAAAAAGGTTATTTTCACGTGAAAAGGAAAAAGAGACAGAAAGGGCAAAGAGCCAGAGAACAAGGGTTGAAGGGAGGAAGAGCTTGAAGCTAAAGGATTCGCCGGATTAACTCAGGTAAGGGGGGTTTATCGTCGTTTGATGGGTATTATGGGTTAACATGTGATGGGTAGTGATAAACCATGGAATTGTCCCTAATTGGAATGATGTATGCTGAAAATTGTGAAATATTAGATGAACGAAAATGAGTTATAATTGAGGGAAATTCGTAGGAACTAGATGTGGAAAATGTTAGACTTTGTGAAATCGAATAGGATCTGTTTCGTGTTAGACAATAGGAAGGAATTATGTGTGAAAATTGGACTGTGGAAGGTTAGATCTGAGAATTTCGTAGCAGAGAAACCATGGCAGATCTGGAAATTCTGGTTTCTGGTCATACGCGTATGGCACTAGGCATTACGCGTATGAGATGGTCTGGTACGCGTATGGCACTAGGCAATACGCGTATGGGATGGCTTGGAGGGAAGGGATCTGGCGCTGGTACGCGCCATACGTGTGTAATACGCGTGTCCTGTGTTGGTACGCGTATGGGGTGAGGCCATACGCATATGGCTGAGGAAGATGATGATTTTAACGTAGTTTTGTCTCTGTTGGTACGCGTATGGGGGAGGTGTTACGCGTAGCATACGCGTACGAGGAGGTGATACGCGTATGGGCTTGGCCAGGAATTGGGCCATACGCGTATGGACATGGGGCATACGCGTATGGGCAGGATTGTGGTTTTCCTGAGCTGTTGTTGTGCAGTTTGGTTGTTTAAGCTGAGTGATTTAGTTTAGCTAATGTATGATATAGTAGGGATCAATTCCCATTGTTGTGAGCAGTGTAGGTATTAGTAGAGTGTGCTAATACTGTGATTAATTATTTGACATGATATGATGTTTTAATACCTGTGTTGATATTGTATGATGGTATGCATAATGTTGTGAATGTATATGTTATGTGTGCTATTGTGAATGGACTGTTTATGGCTTAGAGTGTGAGCATATGTCCATTGTGGATTATTGTTGATTATTTTGCATTGCTAGGTGATTTAGCATGCATATTGTGGCCCTTTGGGGGTGGTAGCTAATTCCCATGGTGAGGAATTAGTGAGTTAGTCATTATGGACTGTTGTTGATGTTTGCATGCTAGGTGAATTAGCGTGCATAGCATGGCCCTTTGGGGGTGGTAGCTAATTCCCATGGTGAGGAATTAGTGAGTGAGTCACTAAGTCTCAAATGAGTGGGACTAGTGAGCTTGGTAGCCGTACCTGGAATTGGTCGGTGAGGTTGAACTATATGTTCACAAATAGTCGGTACCGCATGCATGGAGTCTCATTGCATAATATATGTATGCATGGCGTATAATATGAATGGATGTATTCCAATATTATACGTGTTGTTTTGTGTTGGTGTGGAGTATTGATTTTGATTATGAGTGGACATTGTTGTTTGCTGAATGTGTGATCTGATTAGGGTGATGATCTGTGTTAAATTACTTAGCATTACATGATGTTTTATAATGCTTATTATATCGATTGAGGAACTCACCCTTACAACTATTTTTCAGGTAACGAGCAGTGATTGAGTAGGAGCTAGTGCTTGGAGTCTAGTGTAGTTCCTTAGGTGGTCATGCTCTGGTAGATGTAACATCGGGATGGGATGTTTTATCTTATTTTCATTGTTGGTTTTTGAATGATCGATTTGATCTCTATCCGCTGCGTTTTATGCAAATGTTTTAATTGATAAATAAATGAGCATGACAAGCTATTTTGATAAATGTGTGAATTTGTTTGTGTGACACCCTTAAGGGCATAATTACTCTGATTGATATATAATGTTATTTTAATTAAATAAATTGGGGTATTTTAGAAGGGTGTTACAGATTGTCTGTTCAAGGACCCATTTGAAAATTTATTGTCGAAAGATAGTTGGTTACTCTCGCAATGACAAGTTGCTCATTGATCAGTCACCATTTTCACTATATTTTCGTTGCTTATCTGACAAGAAACAAGGGATTTTGAGACACTGTGTACGCATTATGGTACCTTTAAAGTTAATTTTCATTCCCATAAGTTATTTAAGCGATTTTATTAATTGGCAGTTTTATTTGGTATTTTTCGGGATTTTATGCTTCGGTTGTCATGTTTATGCCCTCTAGGTCCACGGAGAAGATCCAATGGACTCAATACAAGAAAGTGCAAAGTTCTGGCGTTCAAAAAAAGAAGATTTCCCAGTTTATGAGGCCTGACACAGGCCGTGTCAGGAGGAAGGCCAAGAAAATACAAGAGATGCCCAAAACAGTGGCCTGACACGGCCGCCCGTGTCAGCCTGACACGGTCGTGTCAGGTCACCTGGGGCGTGTTATCAAGGAAGTCACAAGGCAGAGAGCTGACACAGCCACCCGTGTCAGCCTGACACGGCCGTGTCAGTCCAAAACGCTAATTTTCTAGTTTTCGGGCTTTTTCACCGGGCTTGAGCTGCAGGGATATTTTGGAGATTTCCACCTTCTGCCAAGGGATTTTCACTATATTATGAGAGTTTCTACAAGAACAAAGATCATCTTGGAACGAGGCGAACACAGTATTGTCAGAGAAACAAGGATTATAGAGATCCAGGAATTCGGAGAGCGGAAGGTTTTCATGAGCGGAAGCGATTGAAAATCCACGTCATCAAATTACTTGTAATGTGTATTTTTCATCTTGAATTTGTTTTGAACAATATGAGTAGATAAACCCCCCAATGCTAGGGGGTGTCCCTGATTTAGAATTGTAACAAATTTGAGTTTACATTTGCATTTATAATATTATTATTACGATAACCTTTTGATGTGTTTATTGCTTTCTCTTTCGGACCAATCAGATTGATTTGTGGTTATCAATTAGGCTGGACCGCCATTGATAAGGTTTTCATAAGGTTACTCTACAGTAGATATCACCTAGGACTAGGGATACCCTGTATGAACCAGAGTATTCTTGATATTATAAAGCTTAACTTCACCTTAATTGGCTATGGACATAGAAACTAGGGGATTGATTAAAGGTTTTCTCACCGAGGACTTGGGAGAAAATACCCTTAAGAACTGGTAGTAATTGATATTTGTTGATGCAATAGTGACTCAGAGTTGTTACAGGGATAAATCATACACCTTCCCTGGCATTGTTCCTTTTTCCCTGTAAACCTTTATTTTCATCCTTATTTGCTTTTACCTTTATTCTTATATTTTTACACCTAAAAACCAAATTAATACTTTTGTTTAATTGAATGATAATTTAAACTCAATATTGACTTGCAGTCCTTGAGATCGACATTCGGGGAATTTCCCCATTATTACTATAAAAGGCAAAATAGTACACTTGCTATTTTCCCGATCAAGTTTTTGGCGCCGTTGCCGGGGTCTGCCAAAATATAGAGTTTAATTTTAAGTTCAATTAAAATTTTATTGCCCTGCAATAAAATTATTTTTCTGTCATTTATATATTTTCATTCACTAATCTGTGTATGCGAGGAGAGCCCTCAGCAAAATTTCTTTTTGACGCAGAAATTGAGAGAACCCTTCACCGGAGACATAGAAATGCTAGATTGGATTCCAAAGAAGAAGTTCCCTCTGATCACTCAGATTCAAAAAAAGAAACTATGGCTGAAATTCCTCCAGTTCCACCGCCTCCACCTCAGGAAAGACTCCTAGGTGACTATGGAGGGGCAAATGCACCGGGTGGTAGATTGACCATTGTCAACCAACCGGTGAATGTGACGAACTTTCAACTGCGTCCTAGCACAATCAATCAACTTGAGAGAAAATCTTTCACCGGAAAGGTTAATGAAGATGCCAACAAGCACCTGCAGAGATTCCTGACCTTGAGTACTACTTTGAAAATTGATGGTCACACCGATGAAGCAAAGAAGTTAAGAATGTTCCCGTTCACTTTATTTGGAGAGGCGGAAGATTGGTTCTACTCTCTTCCATCTGGCAGTATTACCTCATGGGAAGAGATGGAAACAGCTTTCTTAAATGAGTATTTTCCCGCATCAGTATTTCTGAGAAAAAGGTATGAAATCTTGAACTTCAAACAGAAAGATGGTGAGTCTTTGGGAGATACCTACAAAAGATTCAAAAGGGTCCTGGTAGCATGCCCAGCTCATAATATGGATCAGACTGAACAAATGCAGATGTTTGTGAATGGGCTGAAAATAAAGACAAAACAGTTATTTGATATAGCAGCCGGTGGATCAACAAATTTCTCAACAGCCACTGGTATTAAAAGGATCATTGAAGCGATAGCCGCAAATGAGCATCTGGAATTATATGATAGGTGTACAATCAAACCTGAAGGAGTCATTGACCTGCAAGTAGAAGCAAATAAAATCCGTTTGGAAGATACAGTCGCTGCTGAAGTGGAGAAGAAATTAAAAGCGATGAATATAAGTACTTAACAGGTAGCTCAAATTCAACTTGCTCAGACCATCACTTGTGAAATCTGTAATGGACCTCACCACACTGTGTATTGCTTTGCAACCCCTCAAGAAATTGAAGAGATAAAATTCTTACAACAGAATAACCCCTACTCTAACACTTACAATCCAGGTTGAAAAATCATCCAAACTTCTCCTGGAAAGATCAGAAAGGGAATGTTCCACAGCATGGTCAAGGTCAATATCAGACTCAATATCAACAATAACAGCAATAGCAAGCTCCAAGGAAAGCAGAATGGGAGATTGCCATTGAAAACATGGCAGCTCAAAATAGGCAATTTGAAGAAGAGACGAGAAATAATCAGAAAAATACCACCGCCTCTCTAAAGAATCTTGAAGTTCAGTTGGGGCGAATAGGACAACAACTAGCAAGTTCTCGAACACCAGGTTCCTTACCAAGTGAAACAGTCCAAATCCAAGAGGTCAAGAAAATATTAGTATTGTCACGACGAAAAAGAAAAAGGCTGCTAAAAAGAAAAAAATTATATCACCGGGCGAGCCGACTGAAGAGGAAATTACAAAAGACTAAACCGGTGATTAAGTTGCCCTACCCTCAGAGAGTGACAAAGAAGGAACCAAGCGAGTCAGACTTGGAGAAATTCATGACAATGTTTAAAAAGGTTGAGGGTCATATGTCTTTGTTTGAAGCACTCGAAAGAATGCCCATGTACAAGAAATTCATGGAAGAGGTAATGGCCAAAAAGAAACCAACAGCAGAAGAATAGGTAGCCTGGAAGGAAAAGTATAGTGCAAACTCACTGGGGCAGAAAATTCCTAACAAACAAAAGGATCCGGGAACGGTAACAGTACCATGCACAGTTAAAGAAAGAACCTTCAAAAAGGTACTAATAGATTCTAGAGCTAGTGTGAGTCTGATGCCATTATCAATCTATCACAGGTTGGGTATTAAAAATGTCATTGATAAAAAGACCAGTCTAAAGTTTGCAGATCACTCAAGAAAGGATGCATATGGTATACCAGAAGACGTACTGGTAACAATAGAGGACTTGATTTTTCCTGTTGATTTTGTAATCCTAGACATACCCGAAGATGATGAGGCACCCATCATTCTGGGTCGATGTTTCATGCAGACAAGTCGATGCAATCTTGACATGGATCAGGGCAAGTTAACCTTGAAAGTTCATGACAAAGAGATAACATTGAATGCTATTGAAGACCAGGAGCTAGAGGAAGATACAGAATCTCACTATCAAGTAGGTTTAATCAAGACAAGGGCGAGAAGGCAAAGTAACATGTCAACATCAGAGAAAGATGCGGGAAGGCCCTCTCGACTCTCATCACTGCCATTAGCCACCCTGAATGGAAAGACTCCCATCTTAATTCCAAAAACCAAGCAAAAGAAAAGAAAAAGAAAACGAAAACAAGGTAAGGAGATGGAGGTTAAAGAGGACTTGTGGCACAAAGGAATCCATACTGATGAAAGAGGCAACTTCCTAGTTTTGGACAAGAGGTGCAACAAGGTGTGGAGGCTGAAGCACCCCCCCATAACAAGGGGAATGGACCGTAGAGCTATGCGATGTTAAACGAAGCGCTTAGTGGGAGGAAACCCATGTGTTACTAGTTCTAATTATTGTTCGTGTTTGTTTGTTATTTTAGGTTTGCACAGTGCCTTGCATAAAAGAGAGAAGGTACTCACATGGAAAAAGTTGGAAAAATGAGCAGAACAGCAGCCTGACACGGCCACCCGTGTTAGGCCTGCAGATTTGAAATTTGTTTGGAAAATTTGAATTTCGTGTGGGCATGTTGCACTTTCCGCCGTCAGCCTCCCCTCAGTGGGGTACTGTGAGTCACCCCCCTTCTATCCAGTTCTAAAACATTGAGGTCAATGTTTAGTTCAAGTGTGGGGGAGGTTTTCTATGCTTTTTACCTTTATTTTTGTTTTGTTTTATGTTTTATTTTATTAACAATTTTTACCATTCACATTTGGTTTAGTTTTACTGTCGGGTATCATGTGTTACATGTATTTCAGGTTCTTGGTATTATAGTCGGATGAGGTAATGATCAATAGCGGTAGTGGATGAAATGACCATTCCACTTACTATTGCTTGTTGTGAAGGATCTTCCCAGAAAGTCGATAATGCTGAAGAAAAGATCGGACGCAATGTCTAAAGCTCAACTAACGTAGGTTCCATGTGCATTCCGAGTTGAGTAAGCAGCTGTACCATACTCGAAGTATTGTGGATGCTGTCAAGCTTTATCTAATATGGTGAGTGCATAAAAATCCAAAGACATTTGTCATCATGAGTGATATTCAGGTATGTCTTTATCACTCTGACTTTGCGTAGATTCTCTAGGAGTTTCACTTCATGTAAACACACACTGAGGCACGTTGTTTGATTATAGCCTTGAGACTTTCTAGCCATCCCGTTAATGTTATCCTTTGCTAACCCCATTTGAGCATGTACCCTTTGTTTGTCTAACCACATAAATGTAACCCGCGATCCAAAACACTTCCTTACCCTGTTTGGAGTCAATGTGATGTCATTAAGCTGTGTTAAATTCTAAGTTTGGGGTAAACCCCATAAGTATAAAAAACCAAGGTGGGTACGGAAAAAAAACATAAAAGAAAAACGAAATGTAGTCAATGGGCCAAAAGAAGCACTCACCGAAGGAAGAGTACTCAGTTAAAAAAAAAAGTGAATATCAAAGAAAAACTGAGCAATTGAAAAGAAGTAAAATGAAAAAACACAGTGAAAAGAATAACGGCATTGGCTCTAAACCCAAAACCACTTGTTTCCCCTTTTGTTTGTATCTAACACACCATAACCCAAACCCCGTTACAACCCAAAAGACCTCAAAAAGTGTGTGTTGTGTGCAATTGATACGAATGGGGAAACTATTCAAACTTATGAGTTGATATTGCATATGCTGAATTGAGAGTGAAAACACTTTAACCCCGAGAGACTTGGTGAGAGTGTGATGTAAGCTGACAGGTGAAGCGGTACCTCGATGAGGAAGTGCGGCAGAAAACTCATTAGGAAAAGCAGGAACTATAAAAGGGAGAGTCAAGGCGTTGGCGAAAGATCTCAGCAGTATCATGGTAAGAATACAAATTTTGGGAAGTGACACTTTGTCGTATAGGACATTACTTGAGGACAAGCAATGAGCTAAGTTTGGGGTTGTGATCAGTCACCATTTTCACTATATTTTCGTTGCTTATCCGACAAGAAACAAAGGATTTTGAGACACTATGTACGCATTACGGTACCTTTAAAGTTAATTTTCATTCTCGTAAGTTATTTAAGCGATTTTATTAATTGTCAGTTTTATTGTGTTTTCGAGATTTTATGCTTCGGTTGTCGTGTTTATGCCTTCCAGGTCCACGAAGAAGATCCAATGGACTCAATGCGAGAAAGTGGAAAGTTCTGGCGTTCGAAAAAAGAAGATTTCCCAGTTCAGGAGGCCTGACACGGCCACCCGTGTCACCTGACACGGACCGTGTCAGGAGGAAGGCCAAGAAAATACAAGAAATTCCCAAAATAGTGGCCTGACACGGCCGCCCGTGTCATCCTGACATGGTCGTGTCAGGTCACCTGGGGCGTGTTATCAAGGAAGTCACAAGGCAGAGAGCTGACACGGCCGCCCGTGTCAGCCTGACACGGTCGTGTCAGCCCAAAACGCTAATTTTCCAGTTTTCGGGCTTTTTCACCGGGCTTGAGCTGCAGGGATGTTTTGGAGATCTCCACCTTCTGCCAAGGGATTTTCACTATATTATGAGAATTTCTACAAGAGAAAATATCATCTTGGAACGAGGCGAACACAGTATTGTCAGAGAAACAAGGATTACAGAGATCAAGGAATTCGGAGAGCGGAAGGTTTTCATGAGCGGAAGCGATTGAAGATCCACGTCATCCAATTACTTGTAATATGTATTTTTTATCTTGAATTTGTTTTAAACAATATGAGTAGCTAAACCCCCCAATGCTCTGGGGGTGTCCCTGATTTAGAATTGTAACGAATTTGAGTTTACATTTGCATTTATAATATTATTGTTACGGTAACCTTTTGATGTGTTTATTGCTTTCTCTTTCAGACCAATCGAGATTGATTTGTGGTTATCAATTAGGCTGGACCGCTATTGATAAGGTTTCCATAAGGTTACTCTATAGTAGATATCACCTAGGACTAGGGATACCCTGTATGAACCAGAGTATTCTTGATATTATAAAGCTTAACTTCACCTTAATTGGATATGAACATAGAAATTAGGGTAGATTGATTAAAGGTTTTCTCACCGAGGACTTGGGAGAAAATACCCTTAAGAACTGGTAGTAATTGATATTTGTTGATGTAATAGTGACTCAGAGTTGTTACAGGGATAAATCATACACCTTCTCTAGCATTGTTCCTTTTTTCCTATAAACCTTTATTTTCATCCTTATTTTCTTTTACCTTTATTCTTATATTTTTACACCTAAAAACCAAATTAATACTTTTTGTTTAATTGAATGATAATTTAAACTCGATATTGACTTGCAGTCCTTGAGATCGACATTCGGGGAATTTCCCCATTATTACTATAAAAGGAAAAATAGTACACTTGCTATTTTCCCGATCACTCATCCATTTTATTCAAGACAGTCTCAGTGGAGCATCATTGGAATAGTATATGCAACTAAAGCAAATCAATATCCACACCTGGAAAGACCTATTTATGGCATTCCTGAAGCATTACCAATACAACTTAGAGATGGCTCCCAGTCATATACAGTTGCAAGGTTTATCTTAAGAGAGCAATAAATCCTTCAAAGGATATGCCCAAAGATGGAAATAGTTGGCAACTCGTGTTCAGCCACCACTTTTTGAGAAATAAATGGTTGATTTGTTTACAGATACCCTGTCGGGTTCATACTATGAAAGAATGATAGGCAGTGCTTCATTAGGTTTCTCTTACATGGTGAAAGTTGGAGAATGCATAGAGAGCAGCCTCAAAAATGGAAGAATCCAAGGCGGCTCAAGTAGCCAAAGCATCGAAAGAGAACCCCTTGTCAGTTACCAAGAGGAAAAGGAAGAAATTAATGTGATATGGGACACTCACCAAGCTCTACAAGCTCCACTTCTGGTGCCATATTATCAGCATCCATATACAGCGTTGTTCAATACTAGCAACCATTACCTTCCGGTCCTCAGTAAAAGAAACTTTGGTAAGGTCTTCCGAATCTGCCAGCTCAAGTTCTGCATCAACGTCAATGTCATAATTGTCGGGATCTAAATCCAAACAATCAACATCGGCGTCCGAATCCTCAATAAAAACAAAATAAGGTGACTATCATTTCAAGAAAAACTCATGTTGAATCCTCGTATTTACCGTTACACCTTCACACCCTCTTGGAAATTAATGTGTATGTGATTTGACTGAACGTAGGACTAGAAATCATCAAGAAGAAGGGTTGGGTTAAAATTAAATTTTAAGCCTTATATCCTTTTTTTCAAAAACCATGAACCAGACTAGGTTACAACCCTTAAAAGACCTAATTGATGCATGGTTTATTTTGAAGGCATGCTACAACAAGGTTGAGTTAACCCGACTTCAAACAATCTTTGTTTCTTATACCATCTTGCATATTGTGAATGGCTAGATCACTGTTGTGTTCTGATCATTAACCCGTTCACTTTACATCACCATCCTTTCAATAATATTGATTTCAAATTTTGCATAAGAACTACATTAAAATTACAAATTTTGAAAGATCAATTTTATTTGCAAGTCAGCGTTTAGCATCAAGGGAATTCCAACAAAATGCAGCCAGTTGAGGAAATTGATCAGGTGAAAGAAATCCAGTCAGGGGAAAATCACTTTGAGCATCAGCCAATCTGAGTCTACCACTCCAAGGTTTGGCTTGTCAACAACCGCTTCAAAGATTCAAACATTGGGGCAAGAGAGCTACCAGAGGGGCAAGTCCTCTCCATAGTTTCAAGCTGCTCAAGCCAAAATCCTGCATTACATCAGCAATTATTAAGTTCGAAATGAGTGTCAAGAAATCATGTTAACAGCCGTCAAATAACCTTTTGCATTTTGTCAAAGAAGCTTTATTGCAAAGGCACCTTCCATCCAATACCCATCGTAGGGGCATCTTTGGAAGCCTTTGAGTCTTTGCATCGATCATTCTTATGCATTAATCATGTCGCTCTGCTCTAATGAAAGTCATGCATATCATCGCATTCATATGGCATATTCCCATATCATGAAGCCTTGAAAATCAAACATCTTTAATAAAAGTCCAACTTTGCTTGGCACCTCTCAAAGTAAATTCTTATTGGTACACATACATGCATTTATCAATTGTTATATTTCATGCATCGTTACATGTGTGGTATACCCACAAGTATGGGGAACTATAATGAGTAATTGTAACATTACAGGCATAAATCAAAATTGTATATCAAAGAATATTCAATCATAACATAACATTAACCATCTCTCATCCACATATGAAGACAATCATTGTTAATACAGACAATTATTCTATGCTTGTCAGCAAAATCACGGTAGAAGACTCCCTGGTTGATCTCGGCAAAATATTTCCAATTAAACCTCGACAACAGGTATTTTTGTCATTGAATATCAGTAGTAGATTCCCTGGTTAATCACGACAGTAGACTTCCCCATAGGTCACGACAGAAGGTGTTTCCCCATAGAATCTCAGCAGTAGATTCCCTGACTAATCATGATAATAGATTTCCCAGTAGACCTCGTCATTAGGTATATCTCTCTCCAAGTGAATCTTGGCAATACATTCCCTGGTTAATCACAACAGTAGATTTCCCAGTTAAGCTTTGACAAAAGGTACATTTTCTCAAAGTGAGTATCGGCAGTAGATTCCCTAGTTGATCTCGACAGTAGATTTCTCAGTTAAACCATGATAAAAGATGCATTTCCTCTAACATAATCTCGGCAGAAGATTCCCTGGATTGATCTCGGCAGAAGATCTCCCAATAGACCTTAATAGTAGGTGTTTTCTCAATAAAACCTCGGCATTAGGTATCTTCTAGTAACTCTCGACAGTAGAGTCCCTCATAAGTTTCTTTTGAATCTTTCCCAAGGAACCTCGGCAGTAGTCTTTCTCGGTGGAACTTCTTTAGAAGATTATTCTCGAAGAGAATGGAAGCGGTCGAAGTAGTTAATCATTTCTCTCCTCAGTGTTTTCACCTTGCATTTCCATTCACCAATAAAGGCATCTCGCCAAACCTCATTTCATGATTGTTAGCATTTGCATATCATGATCATTCACATATCATGCACAAAAGAAAATTCAAATCATTACATAACCGAAGAGTTCTTCACGCTCATTTTGCATTGACCAGTGTCTTGTTGTTTATTATATATCCTTTGACATCAAAAACCAATTTTGTTGGCATTTTCAAAGTCTACCCTTTGTCTGGCACATTCATATTTTGTTTGTCCTGGTGTTTCCTAGAAAGTTGTCAGTTTGACTCTTTTATTGAAAGGAATTCCCCGAAAGATTGGATGATTTTCTTGTAAGAAAACTCTAATTTATATTTGTATGGATGATCTTCTCGTAAGAAGACTCTTGATCTTGTTTGTTTTGGTGATTTTCTCGTTAGAAAACTCCAATTTGTTTTTGTGTGGATGATCTTTTCATAAGAAGACTCTCGATTGTTGTCTTGGTTAAATCCTTTATTAAGAATCTCCAAAGATTTGTGTGGACGATCTTCTTGTAAGAAGACTCCCGATTATTTTTGTCTTGGATAATTTCCCTGTTAGGAATCTCCAAAATATTTGATTGGATGAATTTCTTGTGAGAAATCTCCAGAACTGTCAGATACATTTTAAAGTGTTTCCAGGTCATGTCTGAACTTGTTGATAAAGCCCCTTTACAATTCCCCAATGTCTTCTCCAGCAGGATTGTTATCTCCAGTGAGTTTTCACCCTCATTTTTGTTTCCTGTGGGTCACCGTTACAACATGTCTCCATCATTCCCCACAGGTCTATTTTTCATTTTTCATTCATTATAAAACATCATGCTAGGATTCATCTCATGTCAGATATCCCCAGCAAAACGAAAATGAAAATATATTCCTTCCAGCATGCATAGCATATCATATCATATCATATGCATTCAGGATTGAAATTCGGGTCTTTTAGTATTTAATTATCTCCCACTGTGATCATATGAAAAATATCTTTCTTCATATTCTCTGATTGAAGATATTTAAATAGGGGCAGTTGTCATACCCCAATTTTATCTGAGCATTTTAAATTCATCTGATACATGTCCATTTGTCAAGTTTTGCATTTTTTATTCATATGTATTTTTTATCATCAAATAAAGTCACATAACCATGCATATATGCATTATAGTTAAAAAGTTAGCATAAAGTCAACATTTTACATGTTGAAGAAATTGACTAAATTTGCATTTTTTTAATATGCATTTAAAAAAAAGGATAAATTTATGATCATTTTATTTATCATCAAAATATCCATTTAAATTTTATCAATCATTTTCTTGTATCGTAAAACAAAAATCAATGCTTCTAAAAATCCAAAATATCTCTCATTTATTACATTATTATTCCATTCATATATTATATCATTATTCACTATTTAATTAAATAAACTTCTAGAAGGCACTCACACTATTTGCATAATTTATAAACCACCCCTTATCTTAATTCTAAAGTCTATAAATAAACCTCATTTCATTCACAAATGAGATCATCAATCATTCACAAAAACTAAGTCAAAACTCTCTTCATTTTTCTTCTAGTCATTTCTTTCTTTCTTTATTGAATTTTATTTTAGGTAAGCTATTATTCTTGTTATTTATTTAATTCTAGTGTACTTTTATTCTTACTTTATTTATTGAGTACCTTAATCATCACCATTTTGCATGGAAACTCAATTGATTTTAAATCAAGAGTTGAAAAGTGTTATTGAACCTCCATAAGCAAAATTGATTTGTTGTTTTTTAATTTTCACTTATTTAATTTTCCTTTGCATTATTATTCTTGCTGAACTTAATTAGTATCTTAATCATCGTCATTTTGCATGAAAACTCAATTGATTCAAAATCAAGAGTTTAAAGTGTTCTTGAACCTTCATGAGCAAAAGTTATTGAATGTGATTTAATTATCGTTTTCTTTCATTACTTATTTTTAAATTCTTAGCATTTCATTTTATTCGTAAGATTGAGTAGATAAATTTTCATTATTCATTTGCTTAATTTCATGAAACATTGAATAAGTTATAGCCAAAATAAGAATGAGTGTTGTCGTTGTTCTTGAATAAGCCGATATCTCAGCACAGTCATCCATTCCATTTTTCTGATGCATTTTGCATGTGCCACGTTGCGCTGAGAGGCTTATCTGCTTTTCCCACCTCATTTTTCTTTTCCTTTTCTTTTTTACTGTTTTTTTTGTGTGGGCCTTACACCACCCTTTTAGCAACATTTCTTTTATTTTTGCTAGTTTATTTTTACTTTATTGCACTTCTACCCCCCCTTTCTTTCATTTTATTTTCTCAAATCTATTTTTATTTTTATTTTATTTTCAAAAAATCAATTAATCTTTATTTATTTATTTTAGTTAGTAAAAATTAATTGAATAAATATTATTTTAGTTAGTTTTGCTAATTAAATTTAATTAACTTGATTAATCCATTGGATTAATTTTTAATTAATTATTCTTGATAATTAACTCTAATGAGTCTAATTAATTGATTTAACCAATTTAATCGAATAATTTTGCTAATTAAAAAGAGTATTTTCTCTTTATTAATTCAATTGACTTAGTTAAGCAACTTGACCTTATAAAATCAATTCTTTCAAGATAAATAAGTTTGATCCAATGTCGAGGAACTTTCTTAAATCAACTCATTCTCACCATCAATTCGATTTCATTCATGATCATTTCATTTCCAAACCATTTTCAAAATGAGTTTCAAATACTTGATACAACATCAAGTTGTCTGTTAAAATCTTTTCTTAATCAATCTTCAAAACACATAAAAATATCAAAGCCTTTTGCAAATAAGATGGAAACAGAACTTGGTGGATACCATGAGCTCCTGAGGCTAGGATTCTAGATAGATATCTCTCTCATCCAAGTTCTTGCCATTACTCAAAACACATTCAAACCAATCAAATTGTTTCCTCGTTGTCATACGATTGATCCTCCAACCATTTTCTCAAACGAAAGGTACTTTGTCTTGAGATGATGCAAAAACAATGTTTCGTCCACTTGAACATGTGAGCAAGCTTGCGACGTTGCCCACGAATGTTGATTTGTAAATCCATTTGGCCGTGATACGAACGTTCCATAATCCACTTGTTTTGGGTAGCCAACAATGTTTTCGTCGATTGACACAAAAGTATCTTTCGCTAAAATCGACCAACAAACAAACATTCTCTACCCATAACTATGTAAGCCTTGAGTTCTCTATTGGACCCGGAGACATGTAGGAGCGGGATTTATAAATCTTGTCAGGCACATTAATAAAAAATCCAAAAACATTTTCTCTTTTCTTTTGTCCTATTCTTCTTTCCCCTCTTAATAACTCGAGAAGCCTAACATGTCTAAGCTAACACTAACACACACAACTAACCAAACGTTTCCCGTTAAGTACAACGGGCGTGAGGGGTGCTAATATGTTCCCCTTGTGTGATCGACTCTCGGATCCTGATTTGGTTGCGATGATCAAGATCATTGTCGTTCTTTCTTGGGTTTTATCGATATTTCCCATTTCTTTTTTAAGAATAAATAAAGTTCGGTGACGACTCTGTTTAGTCCATCCCGCGAACGTGCAATTGCGCTTCGCTAAGTCGTGTTCTCATTTTCCTAGGTACGACGCAAGTCAACAAGGATTTAGATTAAAGATTTCATATTTTCAGCATTATTCAAATTGTAATTGTATTGAACAACTCTGTAATATATGTCAAAATCATAGTGGAAGAAAAAAATGAATGGTTAACCAATGGAGAGTGGAATAGGCATAACAAGGAAGATTATCAAAAAACTATACATCTGACATATTATCTTTTTCTCTCTCTTATTATTTTAATTTTGATTAAAATTGCATGATTACGTTTATTGCTTTCTTAGAATCGCATGTGGTTTAATTTATTGCCTTTGTAGCTTATGGGTTATAAGCTAGTGTTATAGCAAACTTTGTCGAAGTCGAAGAATTAGTGTAGCTGTCGAAATATGCTAGGTTGTTAGCATGTTGAATTGGGAAAGTCTGTTATTGTTTAGTATGTTAGTTGAAATCTAGGGTTTAATTTTCTTACAAAAATCATACTAGTCATTACTTATCCATCAATCCTTGATAATCCTAATCAAAAGGAGAAAGTGGTATGGTTGAGATTCAATTCTAAACATTATACTTTAATGTGTAATTGAATCAAGAATCCATTTTTATACCACTTTGAATTATCTTTCTCATCTCTTCTCTCTTTTATTTTACTTTATGGTTTTCTTGCTAATCAAGAAATCAATCATACTATTTTTCGGGCATCACTTTCACAATAAATTGGTGCAATGAACATGGAGAAGAAGATGTCGTCAATAAAGTATGAGATTGAGAAATTCATCGGTGTGAATGATTTTGATTTGTGGTGCTTGAAGATGCAAGCTCTACTGGTTGAACAGAGTTTGTTAGAAGCGTTGAAAGGATCTGAGAAGATGGATGTTTCCCTAACGGAGAAGGAGAAGATGGCGATGATCGAGAAAGCTCATAGTTCCATCATATTAAGCCTTGATGATAAGATTATACATAAGGTTTCGAAAGAGAAGACGACAACGGTGTATGGAGAAAACCTGAGGGTTTCTATATGACCAAATCTCTGGTCAATCGTCTTTATCTGAAGCAAGCTTTGTACTCATTCAAGATGAGTAAAGATAAAGTCTTGGCTGAGAAGTTGGATATATTCAACAAGTTGATTCTTGATCTTGAAAATATTAAGGGCGAGAGTGAAGATGAAGATCAAGTGTTGTTATTTCTGTGTGCTTTACCAATATCTCATCCTCACTTCAAAAAAAACCTCTTGTATGGAAAAGTCCTTGACCTTTGATGAAGTTCAATCAACCTTGCACTCGAAGGACCTGAATAAAAGAAAGGAGCATAAATCATCTTCTGTTGGTTAAGGATTGTTCATTAAAGGAAAGTTCTCAAAGAAAGATGGTAAGTATGAGAAAAAGAAGGAAAAAGTTCTACATAATTCATATGGTGGTAATGCTTATGCTATTAGATGTTATCATTGTAAGAAATAGGGTCATGCAAGAAAGATGTGCCATGAACTTATGAATAATCATGATGGAAAGGATAATGGTAATGCAGCCATTGTACAAGATGATTATGAATTATGTGATGTTCTGGTGGTTTCAAGCAACGACTCTAGCAAGGAGTGAATTATGGATTCAGGTTGTACTTGGCACATGACTCCAAACAAGGACGTGTTTAAGGAATTATGTGATCAGAATAATGGATCAGTTCTGCTGGGAAACAACAAAGCCTGCAAGATTGCATGAATTGGATCTGTCAGATTCAAGCTCCATGATGAATCAATAAGGCTATTAACTTATGTCAGGTATGTACCTAAGCTTAAGAGAAATTTGATTTCTCTTGGTGAATTCGATAAGAAAGGATATATTTTCAAAGGAGAGCAAAGTATCCTAAGGGTAATGGAGGGGTTGAAGGAAGTCTTGAGAGGAATCAAGAGGAAACGCATGTATACCCTTAAGGTTGAGGTTGTAAGTGGTTCAACAGATGTGGCATCCGCAAAACTTGTGTAGAATACTGAGTTATGGCACAAGAGACTTGGACATGGTAGTGAAAGATGACTAGTTGAATCGTCGAAAAAAATATGTTATGCGGTGACAAGGTTGAAAAACTGGAGTTTTGTGAACCTTGTGTATTTGGTAAATCCTGCAGGGTGAAGTTTAACCAAGGTAAACAAAGAACACATGAATCCCTTGATTATATCCATACTTGTCATTGGGGGCCTGCAAGAAATCCTTCACACTTAGGTGCAAGACATTTTCTATCTGTAGTTGATGATTACTAATGAAAGTTATGGGTATTTATTAGAAAAAATTGGTAAAAGCTGTTATATTTTATTCATCAGCCTTAGCTGGTTTATATAGTGAAGATACAATAATTACAATTTATTTTTTCCTTAATTGAGAATAAAGAAAAATAAAGGTAGTATTAAAGACAATAATAAAATCGGAAATAATATATTTTCCAACACCCCCCCTCAAGTTGGTGCATAGATATCTATCATGCCCAACTTGTCTATCAAATACTCAAAAGTAGGCCTTGCCAAGCTTTTGGTCAGGATATCCGCAGTTTGTTGACTTGAAGTCACGAAGGATAGACATATGATTCTCGCATCTAACTTCTCCTTTATGAAGTGTCGATCAATCTCGATATGCTTGGTTCTGTCATGTTGAACTGGATTATGAGCTATGCTAATAGCAGCTTTACTGTCAGAGTACAATTTCAATGGAAGCTCAATTTTCATCTTAAGTTCTTCTATGACTCTAAGGATCCATAATCCTTCACAAATACCTTGAGACATAGCTCTAAACTCGGCCTCTGCGCTACTCCTTGCTACAACTCCTTGTTTCTTGCTCCTCCATGTCACAAGATTACCCCAAACATAGGTACAATATCCAGATGTTGATCTTCTATCTGTGACTGAACCTGCCCAATCGGCATCGGTGAAGATAGACACATTTTTTCACTAGTCTTCTTAAAAAATAATCCTTTTCCCGGATTTCCCTTCAAATATCTCAGTATCCTATATACTGCCTCAAGATGTTCCTCGAAAGGAGAATGCATAAACCGACTCACTACACTAACTGAGAAAGCAATATTAGGTCGGGTGTGTGACAAATAAATCAGTTTCCCAACCAATCTCTGATATCTCCCAGTATCAACAGAAACATTACCTTCTCCCCAAAGTTTAGCATTAGGATCCATAGGGGTATCTGCAGGACGACATCCACTCATTCCTGTTTTTTTCAACAAGTCTATAATGTATTTCTGCTGTGAAACCACAATACCATTTTTTGACCGAGCAACCTCCATACCTAGAAAATATCTCATGAATCCCAGATCCTTGATTTCAAAGTCTACTACCAATTTCTCTTTTACTCTTGCCATTTCCACTGTATCGTCTCCAGTAAGGACAATATCATCAACATAAACAATCAGGACAGCAACTTTCCCATCGTGGGAGAATTTTGTGAACAAGGTGTGGTCAGCCTGTCCTTGGATGTACCCTTGTTTCTTCATGAACTGAGTGAATTTTTCAAACCAAGCTCTAGGGGACTGCTTTAATCCATACAAAGATTTATTTAGTTTGCACACATTTGATCCAAATTTGTTTTCAAAGCCAGGAGGAATGTCCATATATATTTCTTCTTCTAGATCGCCATTAAGAAATGCATTCTTAACATCTAACTGGTGCAAAGGCCAATCCATATTAGCAGCAAGAGACAAAAGAATTCTGACAGTGTTCAATTTTGCAACAGGAGCAAATGTCTCTGAGTAATCTATACCATAGGTCTGAGTAAAGCCTTTAGCCACCAAGCGAGCCTTGTACCTTTCAATTGATCCATCTGAATTATACTTCACAGTAAACACCCATTTGCATCCAACTGTCTTCTTGCCATCTGGTAGTGGCGTAACACTCCAAGTTTTGTTCTTTTCTAGAGCTTTCATCTCCTCAAGTACAGCTTCCCTCCACTTTGGAATTTCTATAGCAACCTGTACACTTTTTGGAATTTCTACACTAGACAATTTTGAAGTGAAGGCAGACATAGATGAAGACAAATTTGAATATGATATAAAATTGGACATGGGATGTTTAGTGCAAGATCTGACAGGTTTTCTAATGGCAACAGGATCATCTATATCAGGATGCAAAATACGACTCTCAGAAACAGAGATAGACTTACCTTTTCTTTTGTTAGGAAATTGATCATTCCCCAGTTCAGATTCCTGGCAGTGTTGAGATGTGGACTTGTCCTTTCCTTTATGGTGCTTTTTCACAAAAACCTTTCCTTTCCAAGTCCCGTTTCCTAATTCAAATTTGTTTTGTTGAAGTGACTCATTATTTTGTGGCATTTCAATTAGATCATTATTATCATCGTTTTCAGGATTCTCATTGTTTTCTACAAGAGAAAATGTAGGCTCGGATTCACAAGGTTCCTTACTCATGACAGGAGTAGGATCAGATAAAGAATCGTGGCCATTTTCTGTTGGTGCAGGTGTAAAAACCTTAGAATTTTGTGATATTGGTAAAGATAAGTTATTTAAAAAACTCATGTCCTCAATTTGAAACGAGTCTTCGTTTATCTCCCCCCCTTGAAGATGAGTGTCATAAAAAAAAGGTTTATTTTCAAAGAATGTAACATCCATAGTGACAAACATTTTCTTATTTTTTGGATCAAAACATTTATATCCTTTTTGGGTTGGGGAGTATCCAACAAAGACACATTTTATAGCACGTGGCTCAAGTTTTCCAACATTTTTATGTTCATGAACAAAGGCTGTGCAACCAAAGATTTTTAAAGTCAAATCAGTTAAAACACGAGTACTAGGAAAACATTCTTTGAAGACGTTAATAGGAGTTTGAAAATTGAGAATTTTGGAGGGCATTCTGTTAATTAAATACGCAGTTGTTAAAACATCTTCGCCCCACAAATAATTTGGTACTTTATTTGAAAAAAGTAGAGCTCTAGCAACCTCTAGTAAATGTCTATTTTTCCTTTCGGCCACTCCATTTTGTTGAAGAGTATTAGGACATGAACTTTGATGTACAATCCCATTTTAAAAAAAAAAAAAACACCCAGGATAGTGTTAAAATATTCTTTGCCATTATCACTTCTAAAGATTTAGATATTTGTTTGAAATTGGTTCTGCACCATTAAAACAAAATTCTTTACAGCCTGACAAACATTTGATTTCCCCTTTAACAAGTACACCCAACATACTCTTGTATGGTAGTCTATAAATGTGATAAACCATTTTTTGAGAGAGAGTGTACTTGTACGGTTAGGGCCCCAAACATCACTGTGTATAATAGAAAAAGGCTTTGATGGTTTATAAGGTTGTATTGAAAACTGGGAACGATGATGCTTTGCAAATTCACATGCTTCACATTTAAACTAAGAAAAGTTTTTATTGTGAAATATCTTAGGAAACAAGTGTTTTAAGTAACGAAAACTAGGATGACCTAATCTCAAATGTCATACCATAATGTTGTCATCTTTATTATTCAAAACGGAAAAAGACTCAAAGCAGGAACTTATTGTTTTTTAAGGTAGTTGTGATGCAGATCCAATTTCAAGGTAGTAGAGTCCTTCACTCTCCTTAGCACTGCCAATCATCTTCCCCGAGTTCAAATCCTGAAAGACACAGTGAGATCGGAAAAAATTAGTTTGACAATTTATATCTTGGGCTAATTTACTCACGGATATTAAATTACAAGATAAATTTGGAACATGAAGGACATTTTTAAGAGTTAACATTTGAGACAACACAACTGACCCTTTACCTGCAATGGCTGAAAAAGAGCCATCTGCAATTTTTATTTTTTGATTACTTGCACATGGACTATATGAAGAGATCAAAGTAGATTCACCTGTCATGTGATCGGAGGCTCCTGAATCTACTATCCAAGTATGACTGGGACTGACACTAAGAAATGCAGAATTACCTTTTGTTACTATAGAGCAAGAAGGGGTTGGAGACTCAAGGAGTTTGTACAGTCTGTCTAGTTGCTCCGTAGTGAATGGGAACTGAGACGGAGGAGGTTGCTGCCCTTGATCAGAATTACTAGCCTGAAATGCACGACCACTTTTCTTCTTCCAGTTAGGAGGTTTGCCTTTGAGCTTCCAACAAGTTTCACGTGTATGCCATTCGCGCTTGCAGTGATCACACCAAGGAACTTTGTCTGACCTTTTTCCCTCGTCAAGGTTCCTAGTAGCCAGAGCTGAGCCTTCAGATTCAGAATTTCATTGTGTCTTACCCATCATAATTCCTTGTCGTGCCTCTTCCCTTCTTATTTCTGCAAAAATTTCACGAAGAGTTGGCAATGGTACTTTTCCTAAAACTCTACCTCTTACCTCATCAAGGTCTTTATTGAGCCCAGCGAGAAACATAAATACACGATCATTTTCTTGCCTCTTGAGAAACAAAACATTGTCTTCTGAACACCTCCAATTGTCATCATAACAGAGATCTAACTCTTGCCACAGTGTTAACAGTTCATTGTAATAAGCAGTTACACTCCTGTCACCTTGTTTCGCATGCCATAACTTTGATTTTAAACCAAAAATTTGAGAGGAGTTTTGAATATCAGAGTATGTTTCCTTAACAGCTTCCCAAACATCCTTTGCGGAAGGTAAAAACATGTAAGGCTTACCTACTCCAGTTTCCATAGAGCTTACCAGCCACGTAATAATCAAGGAGTTTTCCGACTTCCATTGTTTGTAACGAGGGTCTCCTATTGCCGGTTCAGCTACTGCTCCTGTTAAGAAATCAATTTTTCCTTTGCTATCCAATACCAATCGAACAGTTTGAGCCCATTCATTGTAGTTATTCCCATTCATTTTAGGGATATTGACCTTGAGGGAGTATGAGGAACCCTCTCGATCATTACCGCCTATGTTGGAATAACCGTCACCAAAAACAATGTTGTTCCTGTTTCCATTGTTGTCGTCATTACTGCCACTGACCACCGGCGGTTCCTCATGTACACAGTTTCCGCGGCCACCGCCGTTTTCACGGCTGAAGCCCGAATAAGATTGTTGTTGGTCGTCATTACTGCTATTGTTTATGACCACCAACGGTTCCTCATGTACACCGTTTTCGCGGCCACCGCCATTTCCACGGCCACCGCCCGAATCAGATTGTGGTTGGTCGCAATGGTTGGATCCAGTGTAGGCTTGTGATAGGGGAGGCCACATGTTGTTGTCATTCGCCATAGGAGGTTAACAGAGAGTATGTGAATTGGGTCAAACAAAAAATATGCTTAGGGAAATTTTATGGTAACGCCTAACCCAACAAAAATAGGTTGAGGAAAGCTTTTACGATAACCCCTAGCCCAGTGCTCTTGATACCATATTAGAAAAAATTGGTAAAAGCTGTTATATTTTATTCATCAGCCTTAGCTGGTTTATATAGTGAAGATACAATAATTACAATTTATTTTTTCCTTAATTGAGAGTAAAGAAAAATAAAGGTAGTATTAAAGACAATAATAAAATCGGAAATAATATATTTTCCAACAGTATTCATTTAAAAAGTTAAGGATGAAACATTTTAAAATTTCAAAGGTTGGAAGACTCTGGTCGAAAATCAAATTGGCAAGAAGGTCAAGAGGTTGTGGACCAACAATGGTCTTGAATTTTGCAATGAGGCTTTCGACAACTATTGTGTTGCATCTAGTATTGCAAGGCACAAAACTACTACAAGTGCTCCCAAAAAAATGATTTGGCTGAAAATTTTAATTGAACCACTCTGAAAAGAGTGAGGCGCGTGTTGGTTAGTGTGGGATTAAAGAAGGTGTTTGGGGTTGAGGCAGTCATGACTACAACTTACCTAATAAATAGGTGTACATCGACTTCTTTGGGGATGAAAACACCTGAAGAAGTTAGTCGAGACACCTACCTAATATCGACAGACTTAAAGAATTTGGTTGTTTAGCCTATGCTCACATTAGGCAAGACAAGGTTGAACCTAGAGTTATGCGATATATGTTTCTTGGATACCCTGAAGGATTCAAAGCTTGTAGGATGTAGTTCCATAATGACAGGTCATAGGAGATGTATCACAAGTTGAGATGTAGTTTTTAATGAAGCAGAAATGGCATTCAAGAAAACTGATGATACTAGTCGAAATGCAGAGATCTCTGAAGAAGAGCTTGAATAGGAAGAGATTTCTATTGAGGTGAAGCATATTAATGTTGAATTGCATAACCCATATGAAGTATAAGAACAAGCACAAGTTGTTAATGAATATGAAAAGACTAATAATGGCTACCTGCTGGCAAGAAACTGGTCGAGAAGAGTCATCAAGTCACCTCAGAGACTTGGTTATGCATATCTCATAGATTTTGCCTTAACTTCTGCAAGTGAGGTCCTTGATGAAGAACTTAGAGACTACAAAGAAGTTATGAGGAGTCGAAATAAGACTGAATGGATGAAAGTCATGGATGATGAGATGAAATCTCTTCATGATAAAACACTTGAGAGCTAATCTAGAAACCTTCAGAGGCCAAGTTAGTCAGCTGTAATGGGATCTTCAAGGTTAAAGAAGAAACCGAAGGAGTAATGTCAAAGAGATTTAAGGAAAGTTTGCTTGCTATGTGGTTCACTCAAAAAGAAGGTGTCGACTTCAATAATGTGTTCTCACCTTTTGTAAAGCACATATCCATTAGAATGTTATTAGCCATGATGGCAAAGTTCGACCTAGAACTTGAACAGATGGATATGGTGATCTAGATTAAACAATCCTGATGAGGCAGCCTGAAGGATATGCAGAAAGAGGAAAGGAAGATTATGTGTGCAGGCTAAATATGTCATTATATGGCCTAAAATAATCTCCTAGACAATGGAATAAGAGATTTGACAAGTTCATGGCACATATAGGTTTCACTAGGAGCCATTTTGACCATTGTGTTTACCTCATATTTTGGCCTGGAAGTTCACTTGTTATTTTGTTGCTATATATGGATGACATCCTCATACCAAGCAACATTGTCGAGGATGTTATTAAGGTGAAGGTTGAACTCAATTAGGAGTTCGACATGAAGTATCTGGGAGCTTCCTCCAAGATTCTTGGGATTGACATCCGAAGAGATAGAAAACAGTCGAGATTATCCTTATCTCAAGATACATACCTACGGAAGATTCTCGATAAGTTTGGTATGTTGAATTCAAAGCATGTTGTAACCCTAAATAATCCTCAGTTTAAGTTGTGTATGACTCAAAGTCCTAGTATTGAATTCGAAAGAGCCTATATAAAAATAGCACTTCATATGCTAGTATAGTAGGTTCTTTGATGTATGTTATGGTATGTATGAGGTCAGACATAGCATATGCAGTGAGCCTTGTAAGCAGGTACACGGTCAATCCTAGAAAGGCGCACTAGCAAGCATTAAAGTGGATCATAAGATACATAAATGGGTCTCTGAGCAGAGTCCTGATTTATGGTGGAGCTTGTGGTGATGATAGTAAAGTAGAAATCGAAGGATTTGTCGACTCTGATTATGAAGGTTGTGTGGATTCTAGAAAATCTATTTTTGGATATGTGTTCACTATGTTTGGCACAACAATAAATTGGAAAGCAACACTTCAGAAGGTTGTTTCCTTATCAACCACTAAAGTGGAGTATATTTCTCTCGTTGAAGCTGTGAAAGAAGCATTATGGCTTGAAGGTTTTTCTAAGGAGTTGAAACTTCAAGGTCAAGCAATCATTGTTAAATGTGATAGTCAAAGTGCAATAAATCTATTGAAGAATTCATCCTATCATGAGTGAACCAAACACGTCGATGTGAGGCTGCATTTCATCAGAGAGATAAGCATGGAGAAGTCCAAGTGCTGAAAGTTTTGACTTATGACAATGTTGTTGATATAATCATCAAGGTATTGTCAAGTTGCAAGTTTTTCCACTGTACGTAGTTGATAGAACTGCATGATGACGGCTAGTCGGTTTCATGGTTCAGAGTTTGTTCCAGTGTGCAAATTTGTAGCTTATGGATTATAAGCTAGTGTTGTGGCAAAGTTTATCAAAGTCGAAGAACTAGGTTAGTTGTCAAAATATGGTATGTTGTTAGCATGTTGAATTGGGTCAGTCTGTTGGGTCAACTATTTAGTATGTTAGTTGAAATCTAAGATTTAGTTTTCTTATAAATAACACCCTAGTCATCACTTCTCCATCAATCCCTGATAATCCTGATCAGAAGGAAAAAGTGGTGTGGTTGAGATTCAATTGTAAACATAATACCCTAATGTGTAATTGAATCAAGAATCTAGTTTGTTATATTAGAATTTTGAATTATTCTTGTTGTTAATTAATCCTTGAAATTGTAATTCTAGAATTCTTATTATATTGAAGTTTCACGTTTACGCATCTCGTGTAAAATGTTTGTAATTCAATATATTTATTTGTTGTATTTGGTTACTTGATTTGTCTTTCAATTTTGTATATTGATTCAGTATTGTATAAATATCGCCCAAAAGCATGTACACATCATGTTTCCGTCATGCAAACAATTTTTAAACTTTGTTCTTTTGCTAAATAAACAAATTTTTACAGAAAACATAATGCAACATATGAATCCTATAAGATATAATGCTCAGAAACACAATGCAATGCAGTTCATGACAAGCACAACAAATATTATATTTCATCTAAGCCTAAACTATCATACATATAATCTATTTAGGTAATGCATGCATGTGAAATCAAAAAGAAAAGAGAATGAGCAACTTACTAATGTAATGGAGAGGAGCTTCAAATAAGTGCAATAGAGTGAAGTAGATACGTGATAAGCTTTAATGCAATGGATAAAAGTTTTGAGAATGTTTGAAAATAAGGAGAAATTGCTCTATAATCACAAATGAGTATCCTCTTTTTGTATTCTTTGTTATTTCTCTTTTGCAGAAATAGAAATGTGGAGGGATAGGGAAAGGTGCATGTTTACTTGAATAGAAGTGCCTAAATTTCAATCTCTGAATCCGGACTTTGAAATCCATATTAGTTTGAAAATCATATGGTATTGATTTCAATCTGAATTTGATCTTTTAGATGCGTCTGGTTTTCAATTTTCGAAGTTTTTTAATGTCTTGCTTTGAGAGTTATTTTCAATCTCCATAGATGGTTTGTGTTTTAAGTGCATTCGGATTATTTTAGAATCACGCTGAACCACTATAATACTGATATATTTTTCCATTCTTTTATTTTATATTATTGGAATACATTAATTATTTAATTATTTAATTATTTAAAATAATTTTTTTCTTATAAATAAGTTTAGGGAGTATAATCAAGGAGCATATGAGACTACGATGGCAAGCACAAAACTCTATTCCTCATACAATTACACCCACCAACAACTCATACTGATAATGATTTTATATAGCATGTTTATTTTGAAGTTGGCACAGAGCATTTAGAGCAAAAGTGTCTTTCAATAGACAAATGAACTTTGACTTTATGTTTAGTATTTTCATCAAGTTTTTCAATAAGTCTTCTCACCTAACCAATCTTGGCTTCAAATGCACGTTTCCACAGATTCAAAGAACCTAGTACTTTTCCATTCCCCTTTTTGCAATTTGAGATGTTTCACTTATCATTTCACCCTATAGTGAGGTCCAGCCTAACCAAATTTGACTTCAAATGCATGTTCAAGAAAACTTTTGTTAAACAAATTCAATCATGTAGAACTTTCTAAACAGACTTAATAATGAATCTAAAACTATTCTACAAATGTAAGACCCTGTTTGGATGAAACATGAATAGTTTCATAATACCCTATTTACATATACAGTATATATTACAACAGGTTCAAGATACAATATCATTCAGGGCTTGATTCTCCACTGTTTTGGAGTCTGACATGAGGACAGAATCTTTCTGGTTCGCCACTCGTCCACAAAATCTTCAATTCTCTTCGCTTTCGCCCCAATGCCAGAATGGTCCCTAAATCCATGCATAATAACATGAGAGTCTTGATAAAAAGTAATTATAAAATAATGATGTTAATCATAAAAACTACCTAGAGTAAATGGAACGATGTATAGTAGTGCTGGTTGTCCATGTCCGTCCATCAGATTTAGCGCCACGTACGTGATTAGAAGACCTGCGAAAATTAGTCAAGTCATAACCATGTACACGCTCCATAAATCAATCATCATACAACTTCTAAGTCTACAAAACTATGCTTTTAATGTTTTGGTTATGATATAGTTTGCTTGAAATTAACAACATGGTTATTGAGTCGATAAGTTGATCCTCACCAAATCCATATGCGAACATTGCCCACAAAAAGTATCCACTTACAAGGCTCTTCTTTGCCAGCCAATCATACCTGCAATAATGTGTTTTTGATCAGAAAAGCAATTTTATACAAAACCATATAAAACCAAGTGAGAGATGTCTCCCGCTTATAAACTCATTCAAGCCTTATATCACCCAACATGCACTCTTAACGCTCCTTCTCATGCACATAACAGGACACCTGGAGTATGATCCGAGACCTGATAGCGGGTGGCCTAACAGATCTTGAATATAACTAGACTATGATGCCCTATTAGAATTCGTGTTGACCTAACTTAATCCTACATAGCGGCTTGTAAGGTGAGGGAAGCCTTCCATCTAAAAGCATATTTTCATAGTTTGCTTGAATATCAAGTTAAAGAAGATATACTTAAGTTGCAAGGGACAAATCGGAAAAAGAGAGAGGAGATAAAACCTGAGTGAGAATGCCAAAAGCATTCCTGGTAAAAGAATGTCTCCAAAACCTATAATACTGTAACCACCCCATGGGTCCAAAATGCGCGGAAACTTGAGTAACATTGGAATACCATCTTCTCCACTTCTATCACCTCGAGCTACCTATAACGTATAATGTAAACAAAAAGTGAAAATTAGAAACTACATACGCTGTGAATGAGTGTCGTGATTTAGAATGAAATGTGCAATACTAACCACAATCATCACGCTTTCCTTGAAAAACTTCTTCGAGACAAACACCCAAAATAGGTCATAAAGGAGGGAACAACTGAGAAGAACCGTACCAACCTATCTTGCGAAATAAACATAAATGAGTATCTTACTTTTTCATAAAGAACAAATCATTTAATATTTTATAACGGAGTGTAACGTGACAAATTTGCAGATGTGAGTATTTCCTGACACAAACAAGAGCGAAACATGGAAGCAATACAACACACAAGTTGAACATTTGCTAGTTCGGTTGTTCCGCACAAGAACAATGATTGTGTAAGCTTAAAAAATACCTTGAGATTAGGCACATGTACAATCTGCAGAACTGTAATAATGAGTGCGATTCCCTGTTACAATAACCAACATAAAAAATTACCATTAAATCAACACTCATTGAGCTATTGTCTTTATAAGAGGAGATGAAAAACATTTAAGAATGATGAGAAACATGTATCTTACAAGTATATCTTGACCAATCCAGGCGAATGATTTGTCACGATAAACTGCCCAAAAGACGGCAAATGTTATACAGAACGGAGTAACAGCCAAAGTCAGGTATGAGACAGCTCCTATGAAAGGTAATTTAATGTATGTTTCGCTAGCATTCTTGAACCACCTGCACGGCAAAACAAAATTAGCTTCTTCTACATGTGGTACATTCCTAGCATCATGGAGGAAAAATTGACAGCTTCCATTTAATGACATACAAGGATGCAGGCGTGTGAAATCAAACATTCTAGAACATACCAAAATATCATTCCCAATATTTAAGGTTTCAAAATTATACTTAATTGCCTTTAGATGTGATTTTCAAGAATACAATAAGGTATTACAGCGCCCTTATAGTCATGATCGAGTGCTGGATCATAAGATCGTAAGATCGAAAGTGCTAAGGATGCTTGAGAGTGCTACGATCAGAGAAAGACCGTTTTCGTCGCCGGCTTGGTCAAGATCGAGCTTTTTGAAGCAAGATCGTAAACAAAACGTGTTAGGTCTTTTTTGGGCCAGTATTATGATTTTCATGTTTTTGTGTATGTGTGTGTATATGTGTATATATATGAAATTACCCTTTTTCCCTTCGGGAGGATCTTTCGTGCCGTGCCAACGATCCGAGTTTTATGATCTTTAACAAGCCGACTGATCCTACTTAAGATCTCGTGCTTGACTACATTGGACGGGACGGGTGACCCAAAAAAAGAAGTTTCCCTATTATTTTCTCATGAAACATGCATGAAATCTCAACAAAATCCAAATGAGGTTTTCAAACAATCAAACAGAAATTGTTTTGAAATCAATAAATGCTAAGGCAAAAATTTGACAGCTATGTATCTACTATAGATGATATGACAGACCTTGATAAAATTGCAACCAAGCAAGTTTGCAAGCCCTGCATGCAGATAAAAAAAAAAAAAAAAAAAAACATATGGTTAGAGATAGCTTGGCAGAAGATAACATAAGGAAAATGTATGGAAAAACACAACTTTATTTGGTGATGGAACTAAGAAATTAAAGTTTTAGATGATTCAATGGTAGTCAATACCTCTATCCCACCAATACAGAAGAGAACAACCAAAACCTCAATGAACCACGACGACATGAGTTTGTAAAGCATAAACAGGAAGCACGAAGCAACTAAAACAAAAAGGACTGCAGCTTTTGCATTCATATTTACAACTCCACTAACGCCCGCATCTTTAGTGTTTGGGATATCCTCCGAAGCATCCTATAAAAACAAGATTTGATAGTAAGTAGTAGGATCAACAACATATTAAGAGAACAAATGTAACTCCAGTTTAAGGAAATGCTATAAGAACTAGAGAAACTGACCTTTAATAACTTATCAAGTTCAACTGAAGCTTCTCGGGTCCTCCACGCTGACCAATATGATGCACACAGTATGGTAAGAACCGCCATCAGCCAAAGAAACACTTCTGCTATGTCGACAGTTGGTCGACGTGGTGAGTAAAGCTGCACCGACACTGCAAAAAGGAGATTGTTTTTGGAGAGTTGTAAAGATATAGTGTCAATCGCTTAACTAGCTATATTTAATCGAAACTACAGGACATCCACAAAATATGCCAAAGAGTAAGAGACAATATATTACGAATGAAGCTCACCAGATGAAGCACTCATCAGCATATTTTCCAGCCTCGTGCCTGCGTCTAGTGGAAGCATAACAGCAGGTATGTGTATGTTTAAATCAGTTTCATCCGGATCACAAACCATCTTGTAAAGCTCTGTAAGCAACAAAAACAAATTTTGAAATGAAAAAAAAAATAAACTTGTGGGTATAAGATATCTCCCACAGCCAAAACATCAGTGTTTGTCAATCAGAAGTTGTGAAAAATAGCTGTTTGTTCAAATTTCACCATGCTACAGGGCTATAGTGCCACAAATAGCAACTATTTGACAACACATTGTACTGAATTGTGTATCACATAGCAATAGCGATATGTTCAAATTTCACCGTGCTACATGGCTATTCGCCACAATAGCAACTATTTGACAACATGTTATACTAAATAGTGTACCACGGAACAATAGCAATATTTTCTCTGATTTTTTTACCTTTTTGGTTATTTATGATGAGAATAGCCGAAGCATTAGCATTTTGTGCAGAATTCGCCTTCTTTGTGAAAGTGCAGTTACCTCGATCCACCATGATGACATCTCCCGCAATCTAACAGTCCAATTATAAAACACAATTGCACTAGTAACATTAAGTACTCTGCCACGTCTCATAACCGAATCATAGTACACTACAAAACAAACTCTCGTAGTTGAAGAAAGAAAGAACCTTATTCATGGGAGGACTGCAACAATCTCGAGGATCTGAAAGAACAAGACGTGTATGCCGAGCATTCTTCTCTTTAGACACAATCGCTTTTCCAAATCTAGCACCAACACCAACGAATTCAGCATCCTCTACACCGTTGACCCAAGTTTGCACTTTGACCTGTTGATGTTAATAATAAATAATCTCCACATGAGTGTATCTTTGGAGGGCTTTCTATAAATGTGATTTTGAATGAACTTGACTTTCTATAATTGGTTTGGTTAAAATTTAATCTCCACATGTGGTTCTGCGGTGAAAAAATTGATTCTCAGTCAATTGATTCTGTAAAACTGATTTTGGCTAAAGGGGAGTTGAAGGTAAAGTGATTTATGTTTGAATAAATTCTTGCAAAATAGAGTTCTGAACGTTTAAATATTATTGTAAAAATCACGTTTAGTCTCAAAAGCTACAAATTCTAGCTTCAAGTATAATCAATTCTGGAGGCAAAATCAATTTTACATTCGAAGAGCCAAACACCCCAAAACCATTCCAAAATCAATTATACACTTCTAAAATTGCTTTTGGGTCTTCCAAAAGCTAAACCAAACATCCCTAAAAAGGACTTATGTTTGAATGTTAAACTTAGTTAATTATTTTCAATCTAAAGCAGCAACTTCTTCTTTTCACTTCTAATGAAATTGAGGGTTGTTGTCAAATCTTGTCAAAATTAACCTAACATCTCAAATTCTCACATGATACAATTACAAAATCAAATCCTATAGTTTTCACCTTGAGAAATCAGACACTTTTTGAAATTGATAAAACTTAATAATGAGAAACTAAACTAAACATTGATCTCAAAACAAATGCATGTCTAATCTAACAACACCAAGATTATCAAGTACCATGAGCATGCTTGAAACCACCTAAGAAACAAAAGAGACAAAACCCAGAAATGAAAAGGAAAAAAGAAGCAAACTTTGTAAAGAATGTTACCAGAACGAACTGATTTTCGCAACCGGGCTTCTTAGGAGTTGAATCATCGTGAACTATGTCCCCAGCTAGAACTGAAGGAACTTTGCATAGAAGAACAATTACCGCATAAAATGAGAAAACCCACAAAATCTTGCCAAAAGCCATTGAAGATTTCGTGAATCTATTACCAAGTCATAGCTGAGACTAGAGAGAAAAAGAGAGATTTTGCTATTGCTTCTTCGAAAAAGAGCTTCTAATTTTGATCCACCACTACATAAGAAAAAAAAAATATAAAATACTAAAATTCTTATGTAGTAATAAATAAAACTAACTTTACACCTCTAAAAAATAAGTTTGATTAATCTTAAACAAGAAAATTAAGCGAATGGGTGTTTAAAATCAAATCAATCTAAATAAATTGAAATAGTAAAAAATCACAATTTATTCGATTGTGTTTGGGTCATTTTTAACCAAACTGCACGGTTTGATTTGGTTTGCGGTTTATATTTTGTAAACCGAACTATACATCTCAAATTTTAAGTATCTCACATTCAACCTAAAATCCAATAATCTTACATATATTCACAAACTCACACTTAGAGTTATAATTTCAACCTTCTCAAACTTTTTATAGAAGTATCGCGCATTATTCTCATCTTTTTTTGTCATGGATGTCTCATATCCTATTCTAATCTCTCATCTCTTATGTTCTTTATTTTTTATTTTCTCATTTTTATGTTATTGATTTCTCTTCCAATTACGTTTTTATTGCATTTTTCTTCTTTAATCTCGAGTCTCTTAGATTCTTTTTTTTCATCTTTTATAATCTCTCATCTCCTCTGTTTTTTCTTTTTTACTTATAATATTTTTTATATTGTTTTATATTACTATCTTATGTTTTTTATTCTATTTTTTTCTAATCTTTTTTTTGTATATTTAATGAGAAATTTTTGGTTAAATATGATGAGTTTTGTTGATATTTGACAATGTATGAATGACTAAACACAATTTTATGTTGTTCTTTATAGGTGTATGTATGGCTCGATAAAAATCTTATAAAAAATCGAATCAACCCAAAACCCATTTGTTTGGTTTAGTTTGATTTGGTTTTATTTCTAAAAGTCAACTGAAGCAAACCGAACCACATGCTTTTTTTCTTGCGGTTCGGATGATTTTTAGAGTCAAAACCGTGCAAACCGCACCGCGAACTCCCCTAACGAGACGGGTTTGGGACAATTATTTCTTCATCGGGAATGGAAAATAAAATTTAAATTCATCCCAAACGGATTTGGGTTGGATTCGGATATCCCTGTCCCACCACAATCCATTTAATAAAATCAATTTTTTTAATAAAAATATTTATTCTTTTCAAAATCAAATTACATTACAAATAATAAAATAAAACAATCTCAAAAAATTCTAGATATACATTTTAAATATTTTAAATAATAAATAAATATTAAAATATCAAAACATTTAAACATATTTAATATTCTAAATTATCAAAATTAAATAATAAAATATATGGAAAAAAATAAACGGGACAGATTCGGGATGGATATTAATATACTCATTACCCGGCTCATTCCCATATTTTGTAATCGGGAAAAATTCAAAACATAATGTAAATTCAGCCAAAACGGATTTTTCACGTCAATTTGAGATGGATTCGCGTGGATATTCGCGGGCATGAGTTTTGATGTCATGCCTAATTAATATAAGTTATTCTAAATAGAGTAATTAAAAAATTACTTAATATAGGAACTTGTTGTATGAAAATAAAAAATTTATTTTAAAAATAATACAAAAAAAATTATAATATAATTTATTCTAAATAGAGTAATTAAAAAATTACTTAATATAGGAACTTGTTATATGAAAATAAAAAATTTATTTTAAAAATAATACAAAAAAATTATTGAAAAATAAAATTTATATTAATAAAATGGTGATTTTTTTAATAAAGACAAAATATTGGATAAAAAAAGAAAAATGATGGGTATAAAACATAACTCATCAAAGAGCTAATAAAAACGACGGTGGAAAATACTAACCATATCCTTAAAAAAAAATCAAAAGCACATAGGAAGTGAATTTCATCAAGTGTGATGATAAAAAAAAATATATGTATCGGTTAATTTATTTGCATAAACATTATTCTCTATGAAAATGTATGATATCTTGAATCTAAACGAATGGATAGTGCGTAAAGTATTCTTTCATTTAATTAAAAGATATCAATCGATAATATTCACATTAAAAAATGCATGAATGTCAACATTTAGTCACTTTCAAGTCAAAGATTTATCGGATTCCTCCTGTTAGCATATTCGATAACAAGTATGATTTCATGCAATTCAATTTGAAAGGAGATGCAAACTCTATTCTTAGCTGAGAAAACTCTAAAAAATATTTCTAAATTGTTCATGAATATGATACCACAAGTTGATATTCTAGGATTTTCTCTTGAAGCTCCATATGTATTACACTTAATCCAAGTATGACTAGGAAATCACCAATAAACTTGTATGATTCAAGGTAAAGAGGAGGCCAAATTTGATATCAAATCATTTAATAATTGTAAACTAATGAGTTGAAGAATACATGAGTCCCTTGAAAAAATTAGATGTCATATAAATCAATTGTTTAACATTAAGAATGTCTCTATCAAAGACAAGTTTACGATTTTGAAATCTAATATTGTTTCTTGTGTGCTAAATTTTTCAAAGAATTATTATGATGAGAGTCATGGTCAAATTCTTAATTTAAGATCTCAAACTTCTACCAGTAAATTTGAATAAGCTTTAATAACTATCTCTATCAATGTTCATGTCAAATAATTGGTTCAACCATTTCCAAAAGAGTATGGTGTACATGCATCTAAAAAATAAGTGATCTCCAATTTCTATATCATGATTGTAGAGAGAGAGCACCTCGAAACTATATGCATTCCTCTTTGAATCAAGTTGTCTTTTATTACAATTATATTATGCATCAGCTTCCAAGTGACTAATGACTTAGCAAGAGGATCAATCACAAAAAGACACATGTATAGAACGAATCATTGCAACATGTTTCCATGCCACAAATATCATATCTAGGAATAGATGGTAGGGTACCCATTAATTGCGTCTACCTACAATCCCTAGGTGCAACTGTTGAGGGACACGTTGCGCTAGGAAAGATTCCAAGAGTCAAGATGAGAATAACCCAATATATCCATAAAAAAAAAGGTTTCCACACAACAAGTAACTAGTGGCCAAGGTCCTGCAAACCCTGAACACCATATATTAACCAATAAATAAATGCTACATCAGTGAAGAAGGCTCTAACAAAATATTATGAAGTTTTAAGACAAGAAATACCTTTGAATTATGGTAACTTTGATAATTTAGGATTGGGTAATTGGGTGGATATGAGTTTAAATACTAAAAAACCATTAAAAAAATAGGTTTCGGCTAAACTCGGACCCGAACCCAAAGAACACACTAACTCACTAATCAAATATTTATTATTACAATTTTAATGATTTTGATGAATATTAATTTAGTTCTTGCAATTTTAGTCTCTTGAACACTTACTATTTTAGTGAATCATGAGTTTAACTAATTTTAGATGTTTCACTCTTTAGTTATTTTGATGTTAATACGATTTTATGTCATACAACTTTAGTTTGTTGCTAGTATTTTATGATAATTTTTATTAGTTGATGTTATCATTTATTATTTTATTATGCTAAAAAAATAGTAAAAATAAGTTATCTAATTTTTTTAAGATAAAAATATTTTTAATGAAAAAATATGATGACTCATCATCTAGTCATTTAATATTAATAAAACAGAAAAAAAAAATATTTTTCTAACCTACAACTCAACTCGAAAATTAGCGGGTTTGTCCAAACTGGCCAATTGGTGTAACGAGTGGTTATTTTATCTCGCCCAAACTGGATGTCCTATATGGATTGGGTATTGGATTTGGTCAAACCCAACTCAAAATGATCCGCCTACACTCCTAATTATTGGAAGGCTCGTATGGTTGTCTTTTTCAAGTCAATGGACAATAATACTTTGAAAGCACTCATAAAAGGATGGACTCCTCGAAGGATCACAAATGAAGATAACACTGAAACTGCGAAGCATGAAAAGGATTGGATAACACCTAGAGACAGAGAAGCACTTGGTAATTCACGTGTTCTTGATCCCATTTACATTATTGTCACCATCTGGAATTTCACGGATTACGAAACCAGATGGACCGAACGAAATCAGTTCAATTAAGTCGCCACCGGTTTTTTTATGTGCCTCTGTCGAAGAAGGCGAGGGGAAATAATCGATAAAACCCTCAGGAAGACAAACGCACGGGAAGCGCTATAAAAAGGATAGGGTATCGGTCTCGCAATCGAGATTAGGGTCCGGAAGTCAATTATGCGAAGGGAAAGTATTAACACCCCTCATATCCATGGTACTCCATGGGAACCATTTGAGTTGTTTTTATGTATGTGGAGATTTATCTGTCATTGTCTTATTTTTCAAAAGAATATGTGAAAGAGGGGGTGTTTTTATTATTATAGTGCTCGCCAAGGATTTGGGCCCTTGTGCTTACGTATCACTTATTCGGGGATGGGGAATCAGAGCTCCGTACTTCGGAGTAGAAAATGTTTCTGTGTTGGTTGATTTTACCTTTGAGAAAAGGGTTTCCGGAGTGGTGCCCTAAGGCAAAAAAATAAGGTTTGATGGGTTATGTTGATTTTAACTTAAACAATGGTTTATGATAAGAGTTTGTGATTAGATTGCACTAAAGTCTATGGCCAGAGTAGATTATTCAGATAACAAGTCAAGCGTCTTGCATCCAAAATAATCAGAGGGAGGGTAGGAATGTTTCATTCTCACTCATTCTCCACCACTTAAGACTCATGGCGCACAATACTAATCATAGTTATTAAGTATTTTGAATTTGATTAAGAAAAAACTGCTTGACATTAGATCAAGGGTTTGTTTATTTAATTATGAATTTTGGCTAATGCAACATGAATGTCCAGTAACCGACAAGGAAATAAAAGAGTCTCATGTAAGGTAGCCTAAGAGAAATCCTTGTGTGTGAAAGAGTGTGACTATGCTAAACAAAGGATAATGGTCGTACAAACATGTTCCCCGAAGATGATGCCATGATGCCATTATTACA
The DNA here is from genome assembly GCF_024323335.1 of Lathyrus oleraceus. Lineage (NCBI taxonomy): Eukaryota > Viridiplantae > Streptophyta > Magnoliopsida > Fabales > Fabaceae > Lathyrus > Lathyrus oleraceus. Next base: position 287,780,953 of record NC_066579.1, on the reverse strand, counting down.
ACTGGAATGTAAGTTACAGATGAAACTCAAGCATTTTACGAAGTGTCGCAAAGAAATTAATGAAAGGCCTCCAAGATAAGGTCCTAAATGGGACCCTTTAAGTCCAAGTAATTAAGTGTTTTTGGTCTTTTAATTTTATCATGTTTTGGTTGTTTTTTTAATGATGATAATAATAAAGAACAATAGTAAGTGTGTATGATGAATTTGTACAATGGTATTGATGATGAATATGTATATGACATAATAAATAAAGAATGATAGTAACAACGATAATATCAATAACAAAAGGTTAGTAGTGATCAAAGTTAAAACAAGTCAAAGTTAGGGTTATGGACAAGTTTTTAGGATTATATATCTCTAGGTCAATAGATTCAAAATATGGCGCATCGAGGGATAACTTATCACTGATACAAAGTAAGGAAGATGATCAATGGACCAACTTACCTTAGATTTGCAACACTTAAAGTTGTTCAACCTCAAATCCATCTATCAATAGATTGACAAAGAGAAGACTATACAGCCCAAAATTGAGTGATATATTTTAATTGTTTTGGTTAGCAAGTTATATTGAATCAGATGAAATATTAACAAGTTAGATGAACCAAATGAAATATTAATAAGTTAGATGGTTAGCATAAACAAGTTAAAGTGATAAATAAACTAAGTATAAAAGGGTTAGTGAGTTAGCATAAATCAAACGAAAAGACAATGTATCAGATGAATTCACAACTTATCAAAATTTAAACTTCAACAATAAGTCAAATGACCGATTTGCTTGCAATAGGGGCAACCTATACATTCTTCAAAGTGCCATGAATAAACTCATGGTCATTCAATGGTAGGTTTGAAGTGTGGAATGTTTTTATCAACCCTAAACCAAGCACATCATGACTTAAATGATTTTCATTAGTCCTTCATTTCAACACTCCAAAGATCTATCATAAATGATCCAAATAAAATAAATAAAATCACCATTAAATTCTAGAGTAAAAAATAAGGGGGGTTGATGTTCAACACATTTACAAAATAATAGAAAGGGAGGGGTTAAAAAAATAAAATCAAAATAGGAATAAATCATAAAAATAAATAAGTGAAATAAGTGAGGGAAAAAGGAAATGAATGGAATTTTGCACATGTTAGGGGTTGAACCCCTAACCTTGGGGTCATTAGGGGATCAACCCCCCACTCCCACTAGGCCAATGGGCCAGTTGTGATAACAATACGTGTCGACTAAATAAATGATAAAAATGAAATAAAAATAAAAAATGGACCAAACTCAGCCATCAGATCAAGTCACTTAAAGTTGGTACACATGATGGATGGTCAAATCATGAGGGAACACACACGTGTGTTGACCTGGGAATGCATACACACATTTGAGGCCAGGTAAACATATCAACCAATAGAAATAAGACAACATAAAAATTTGAATTTAAAACTGAAAACACGCGCAAGGCAACGTCTAAGTCATCGTCTTCAACCTTGGGATTTCATAAATCCAATCCCTGCAACTCACATTTTTAGGTGGAATCACACATAGATTTCACTCAATCTTTGTTCATTGTTGCCATATCTATACTTATGAACCATTGATTGGCTCTGAGTATGGAGTATTTTACAAAAGTACGATGATAAAACAAACCTAAATAAAAAATTAAATCGTGGATACTCAACAATCGAAACTCAAACCATGGGGCTTAGCATTAGTGAATCATAAAGAGTGGAATGGTAACTTGTTTGGATGGAAATAAAGGTGTTAACTACCTTGTCAAAATCGGTTTCAGGTGGTGGTTCTGATGGATTTGAGCAACTCAAGTGAGGGAGCTTCAAACACTGCCAATGGTTCAGGTAGCTTCTGGGATGTTAGATGAATGTGTTTGAGTGTTTAAGTTATCTTGGGAATGATTGTAAGTTGGACTTTGATAACTAAGTTTTTGGAAGGGAGATGGTGAGTTTGCAGCAGCATTCCAATGGCTTTTTTTCTTGGTAAACAAGTGGAACACCATCCTCTATTTATAGGGGACGTGTTAGAGTGATTAGGTTGGAGAAATGGGAGGAAAACTCAGAAAGTGGTGAAGCCCAAAATATGACCAAGGATGAAACTTGTTGAACAAGGGTGGATGAGCATTTTCCTGCAATTCTCTACCACTTAATCTGATATGTAACTTGCACATTTTTGGGGGGAAATTCACTTTTTGACTTGGCTGAGTTTGGCTCCATGTGACCTTATTTCCTCTCATTTTGGTTTGAAAATGTGCCTTGTAATGTTATGGTATGTGTTTAGGATCAGAAGGGGTTGAAACAAAGTGATTTAGAGACCTAATGCATGAATGGACATGACTTGGTCTGAACTGGTCTGATGTATGCACCATGACAAAATCCAAACTTTGCACTTGGACCAAATGAAATTGGCTTGTGCATTTTGTCTCAATTTTGGGTCATTTGTTCCTCACCATGAGCTTGATTGAATGCAAAAAGAACCAGATCAAAAGGGCTAGTGGTTTGGAAATGGTAATATGTCAAAGTAGGGGTCATGACATGATTTTTGGGCATGGTAAGCATGTTGGACCAGCTTGGCCAATAGCAAAATTGAACCCCTTCCTCAATGAATTAGATCTTGGATATTAAAACAAAGTTGGATAGGGAGTTATTTAGGACATTTTTCTTGAAGTGTAATTTAAAAATCTTGAAAAATGAAGAAGTTATGGTCTTTGGAACTTCCTATAGGTCATTCTTGCCAAAATGTGATCAACCAACATGACCTAGTTTTAGGGTTTTTGTGATTTCTTGCTTTTCAATCCATAATGATGGACTTTTTGACCTCAAATGATCATATCATGATGGTAAATGAATTTTGGGCCTTTGTGGAATATTTTTAGGTCAAATTGGTGGGTGGATCAAGTCATGGAAAGTTGAAAAATCAAGTGTGAACCAACTACCTGCAACATGGATTGAATGGATGTTTAAATGGTTGATTTGGATTGTAATGGACATTAAATGATGTTGAATGAGTGGTAGGGTGATTATATGGCCAAAAATGATCAATCTCAATGGTCAAGAAGCCCCTAAATTAGAGTTTCTTGAGCCATAAGTTCCATCAAGAACCATGGTCAGATGAATTAGGGTTTAAGTTGTAGGGATCCAAATGAGATGTTAAAGGTCACGGGCCATGATCAAACTTTGGATTTAAGGGTTCCTTGATGGAATGGTCAAGATCCATGGTGGATCATGACTTGTTCAAGCCAAGAGAAGGGTCACTGGCTAGGGTTTAGTCCTTGGGTGACCAGATGAATCTTGAGCTTCTTTAAAGGGGGCTCACCACCCAAATTAGACTTAGGGAGTAAGTGAGATGTCTTGAATGATCCTTAAAGCTTTGTAGGATGCTTGAGGATTAGATTAGGGTTAAGTGGCTTGGGCACACTCCAAAGTGACCAGATGATCTTGGGGCTTTGCAGAAGAATCCCATGCCTTGGACTTGTGGATTATTGTGATCATTAAATACAAAGGCATATGAGATGTATGTATAGGATGTATGCTTAAGTTTTAGGCTCAATAAGATGATATGGATAGGGAAAATTTGAGGGTATGACAATTACAATTGACAAGAATATTTTCAGAATCATTAATACTTGCATCAGTGCAAAAGAAGCTTGGGAGACTCTAGAAATTGCACATAAAGGTACATTCAAGGTTCATATGTTATGATTTCAACTTCTCATAACAAAATTTGAAAATCTAAATATAAATGAGGACAAAACCATTATTGAACTCAATAACAACTCTTTTGACCTTGGTGAAAAGATGTCTAAAGAAAATCTAGCAAAAAAATCCTTAGATCTCTTCTAAAGAGGTTTAATATGAAAGTCACGGTCTTCAAAGCCCAAGATGTAGCCAAAATGAAAGTAGACAATCTCTTCTAACTTTTGAAATGGCAATTGATGACAAATTAGAGAAAAAAAGTAAAAGTATTGCTTTCAAAGAAGATGCTGGAGAAGGTGATGATCAGTTAGAAGGTGACACCGATGAAAACTTAATTGGATCCATTTCCCTTTTATCTAAGAGTTTTAGCAAGGCCATGAGAAGACTTGACAAAAGAACGAAGAAGAAGGTCATGAGAAAACTTTATTGGATCCATTTCCTTTCTAGCTAATTATGTATGTATATAATTCATTTGTTTCATATTTTATTAGATTATCTAAAGTAGATTGGTGGAAAATAATTTATCTTTTGAGCAAAGGTTTCCTGTTCGAATCCCTGGGAAGCCATTTTTCATAAAATTGCACTTTTATTTTTATTTCAAAAAAGTGTCACCGAATCAAACTCGTGATCACAATCATCAACAACCAAATTTGGCCAATAAACTTCTACTGGGCTATACAAAATATACAATTTATCATGTATCGTTTAAAAATATATCTCATTATATATCTTAGCCCCCCCCCCCCCCCTTTAAAGTTTTCTAATTCTGCCACTAAGAACTCCAAAGGTGCCAACTTTCAATGTAAAGGAAACAATGGGGGGAAAACAAAACAAGGGCAAGGGAATCTAGTGTCGTGAATGTGAAAGCTTTGAACATATTCATGTTGAACTTACAAAATTTCTTAGAAATTAGAAAAATGGTCACAACACAACTTTTTTTTTATGATGAGTTAGATGTGGAAAGTGAATATGAGAAAGCAACCAATGTGGTTGAATTTACAACTCACATATGTTCAAGTTCAGATATACATAATAATAGGGACACAAGTGTTGATGACTTATCTAGTAATGTTCTTCTTAAAGCCTACAAGATTTTGTATCTCAAATGGAATGATGAATGGAAAGCTAGTGAGAAGAAAAAAGAGAAAATTGGATTTCTACTTCAAGAAAAAAGCTCGTCTCATGGCTACTATCTCGGAATTAAAAAAATAAATTGACCATGTTATTTCTAAACTTGAATGTGTCACTAAATTTATTAGTATGGTGAATTTTGGAACTAAAACCCTTGAGGAAATTCCAGGTATTGGCAAACGTCAAGAGACATGAAATGAATTAGATACACTTATGAGTCATCTAACTCAAAAAAAATGGTTGTTCCCCTATCTAGAAAATGAATTTTATAATGTATGACTATAAGTCTTAACATCTAGTCAAACATTAAAACCATCATCTGAATGTTTATGCCAGAGTCTCTTAGGTATGTCACTATTATGGTCATCAGGTTCATATACGTTCTTATTGCAAAAAAATGTATGGTAGACCATCATATCCCTATCAATCACATCCTAAATGGAGGATAATAGATGATGTGTGTCCTCAGCAAACTTGGAGAGCCAAGGCAAAGACTCAAATTCATATTACCTATACTTCCTTGGGGGTATCTTCTCGTGAATATTAGTACTTTGACAGCGGCTACTCTAGACATATAACACAAGAAAAAATCATCTTAATGACATTAAATGTTATTCTAAGAGACATGTCACTTTCGGTAATGAAGCAAAAGGAAAAAAATATTGGAAGATGGAAGTTAGATTATCCTAGTCTCCGTTGTCTAAATGACATGTTACTTGTTAAGGGTCTCACTGTTGATATCATTACCATTAGTCAACTAGGAGATCAAGATCTTTGTGTTAACATAAATCTCACATTATGCATAATCACTAACAAGAATCATGTTAAATTGATGAAGGGAGCCAACTCAATAAACAATTGTTATATGTGGACTTCTCACTCGAAAAAAATCAACCTCGGTCATGTATGGTCTCCAATACTAATGAAATTGAGTTATGGCATATAAAACTTGGTCACCTTAATCTTAGAAGTATGAGGATGATTGTCACTTAAAAACTATTATTGGTTTTCCTGATCTCAAGGTTGAAGAAGGCAAAAATTGCGATGACTATCAAATAGGAAAGCATACCAAGTTGTCATATAATAAGGTCCAAAATCTTACCATTATCAATGTGCTTGATCTGCTTCATATGGATCTCATAAGGCCTATGAAAGTTAAAAGTCTATGAGAGAGTATGTTTTTGTACGTGTTAATGATTACTCAAGATACACATGGATTGAATTTATATGTGAAAATTTTGATACCTTTATTACCTTTGAAAACCATTTTCAGTGCTTGCGTTGTAAGAAGGAATAAGAAATTGGTAAGATTGTTCTTATTCAAAATAATCATGGAAGAGAATTTGAAAACTTAAATTTCTCGATATTTTGTACTTATGAAGGTATAACTCGTGAGTTTTCAACTCCTATCACACCTCAATTAAATGGTGTTGTCAAGCAAAATAATCCTATGTTACAATATAAAACATATACAAAATACTTAAAAATATTTAAATTAAATATCTCTATATTTTATGAAAACAGCAAATATTAACAATTAGAATATATAAATAATTACAAAATTAATAAACAAAATTTAAAACTTCCGCGCAACACACGAGTTACCATCTAGTTTATCATTGAAACCAAAACTATGAAGGTCTATTAATAACTCAAAAAGTTTTTCTAATATCAATTTGCAAAGCCATATTACAACAATATGTATTTGATTAAGATTATTGATAATCTCAAAGGTAAGACATGTGCAATCACCTAATTTTCTACCTTGAATAAAACCTCTTTGATGAAAGGAAGTAGTCTTAGGCTCGATAGTAACGAGTATGACAGGTCAAACATTTCTAATGATTTTAAACTTATAATTTTCCAAAGTAATAAGTGTGTAATGATACATTATGGTAGATTTAAAGATCTTAGAAATTAACACCACTTTATTATAGTTGTAATTTAGAAGCAATCAATCATCAACTAAGAATAATGACAATGCATTAAAAACATTATGACCCTTGTCTGGCTAGTAAATCCAGACATGAACTAGTACTATGAACCGATACTATGAACTCATTATAATAAGTGTTAAAATGAAAGTGATATAATGTACAATGAACATTCAGATTGTACTCACTGCACCATAAAGTCAAACATGCAGATTTTACATGCATTAAAAAAGTTAAATTCTCAAATCCTTCTCTATCTGCTAATTGCTAAAATGCAGATTTAGCATATGTTAATATTAAAGTTCCTTCTATAAATACATAGTATACATGTGTGTTTACTGTGCAATGAAATTCCTTCTGTAACAGATGCTTTGCCAAACTGATGATACACATGTTAATAATATATAAGTGGTACATATGTTGATTTTAAAACATTAGTATAAGAGAAGAATCAAATTCATTTATATCAAGATTTTGTTCAAAACATAGATTAGTTACAATAATTAGATGATAAAAAAACCTAAAATTAGACATAAACATGAAGTTGTTTGTTTGTCAACTCAAAAATTGCACATAGCTCTCAGATGATGGTAGTCAACATTACAATAGTCAAAATCACAATAATGATGTCAATAAAACATATAAATTTTGCAATAAGTGATCCCAACCTTATATGATCACTCCTTATTGATATGTTTAACCTTAGTTGAAGATTGCATTCGAGTATTGCAGAATATCATCCAGAGAAATTGGGACAACAACCCTCTTAGCAGGGGTGTTGCTATAGCAAGTCGACGGACTAAAATCACTTTTGGCAGATGTCTGTGGGAGTATAGATAAAGATTGCTCGGGTGTTTGGCTCGGCTATAAATCATAACTATAAATTTTTTAATACATTATAAATTAATATCATCACAAGCATTTGGAGAAGTATGCAGTAGGTTTAAAAATTTGACTCACAATATGTTCATAATGAATGTCCACTCCAACATCTTTGTTCACAACCAGAAATGCAACTTTGAAGTATGCTGGCAACATTAGAGTAAACAAATTGAGCAAAATTAATTAATCACAATCTTCAACATACAATACAGAAGTAAGAGTAAAAGAAAAAGAAAATCATCCTAAGTTTAATGCTTTATGTCGTGCTGCAAAAAATATTTGAGCATATCGCACTCTCGAAGATACAACATAGTCACCATCGAACTTTATTTCTTCCTGAAGGAAAGGGAAAATATCAATAAAACCCATGGGAAGAGAAAAAGGGTAAAGGAGTCGGTTATGTAAGGGGAAGGTATTATCATTCCTCACATTCGTTATACTCAACGGGAACCATCTTGATTGTTCTTTGTGAGAATGAGTGTTACTATACTTGTGAATGATCAAAGGGGAGAAAAGTTTAATAATTAATGTGCTCGCCAAGGATTCATACCCTCGTGCGTAAGTATACTCATGGTACAATAAGGAAATTAGAGCTTCATAGTTTGTGGTAGAAATTACAGATGTGTTGGTTGTTTTTAGGGAACGATTATAACTGTATCCTAGAAGTGTGTAGATGTTAGCTGATTTGATCCTAGGTCAGATGCTTCAAGCTTTTAGTTTGACTGCTAAGGAACAAATTATAAAAGTTATTTTCAAAAAAGAAAGAAAATTATTTTGAAACAGGTTTGTGTGATAAAAGAAAAAGAAAGAGTTACTTGAATATAATTGAAACTTGCTTGAAATAAGGAAGTGTGTTGTTTGAATTGTAAAAGAAATGGTAAAATGAGGAAAGTGTTGTTTGGATGTGGTGAAAGTATTGTTTGGACTAGGAATGTGTTGTTTAAATCCATAGGTAGGTGTATCTGAACCAAAGAGTGTGACGGTAACCAATAAATTGTGTGGCCAAAGAAAAAGAGTGGCAATAACTAATAAGTAGTGTGGCCCTATAGAAAAAGAGTGGCGGTAACCAATAAGTGGTGTGTCCATAGAGAAAAAGAGTGGTGGTAGCCAATAAGTGGTGTGGCCCTAGAGAAAAAGAGTGGTGATAATCAATAAGCGGTGTGACCTTAGAGAAATAGAGTGATGGTAACCAATAAATGGTGTGACCCTAGAGAAAAAGAGTGGCGGTAACCAATATATGGTGTGGCCAAAGAAAAAAAGTGTATGGCGGTAACCAATAATTGGTGTGGTCCTAGAGAAAAAGTGTGTGGCAGTAACCAATAAATGGTGTGGCCAAAGGAAAAAAGCGTGTGGTGTAACACCCTTCTAAAATACCCCAAATATTTAATTAAAATAACAACATATATCAATCAGAGTAATTATGCAGTTAAGGGTGTCACACAAACAATTTCACATACCATTCATTAAAGTAGCTTGTCATGCTCATTTATTTATCAAATAAAACATTTGCATACTACGCAGCGGATAGAGATCAAATCGATCATGCAAAACATGTAACACATTACATGTTAAATTATTCAACAAGGTAAACATCCCATCCCGATGTTACATCTATCAGAGCATGACCCACTAAAGAACTACACTAAACTCCAAGCACTAGCTTCTACTCAATCACTGCTCGTTACCTGAAAAATAGTTGTAAGGGTGAGTTCCTCAATCGATATAATAAGCATTATAAAACATCATGTAATGCTAAGTAATTTAACACATATCATCACCCTAATCAGAACACACATTTAGCAACGGTAACATCAACTCATAATCATCATCATACTCAACTCAATGCAAAAACACACGTATAATATTGGAATACATCCATTCATATTATACGCCATACATACATTATGCAATGAGACTCCATGCATGCGGTACCGACTATCTGTGAACATATAGTTCACCTCACCGATCAAATCCAGATACGGCTACCAAGCTCACTAGTCCCATTCATTTGAGACCTAGTGACTCACTCACTAATTCCTCACCATGGGAATTAGCTACCACCCCCAAAGGGCCATGCTATGCACGCTAATTCACCTAGCATGCAAACATCAACAACAGTCCATAATGACTAACTCACTAATTCCTCACCATGGGAATTAGCTACCACCCCCAAAGGGCCACAATATGCATGCTAAATCACCTAGCAATGCAAAATAATCAACAATAATCCATAATGGACATATGCTCACACTCTAAGCCATAAACATGTTCATTCACAATAGCATACATAACATATATACTCACAGCATTATGCATACTATCATACAATATCAACACATGTATCAAAACATCATATCATGTCAAATAATTAATCACAGTATTAGCACACTCTACTAATACCTACACTGCTCACAACAATGGGAAATGATCCCTATGATATCGTACATCAGCTAAATCACATCACTCAGCTGAAACGACCAAAACTGCACAACAACAGCTCAGGAAAACCAAAGTTCTGCCCATACGCGTATGCCCCATGTCCATACGCGTATGGCCCATTTCCTGGCCAAGCCCATACGCGTATCACTTGCCTCATACGCGTATGCTACGCGTACCACTTCCCCATACGCGTACCAACAGAGACCAACCCACGTTCAAAACATCATCTTCCTCATCCATACGCGTATGGCCTCCCCCATACGCGTACCACTCACAGGCTACGCGTAGTGCACGCGTATGGCGCGTATCAGCGCCAGATCCCTTCCCTCCAAGTCATCCCATACGCGTATTGCCTAGTGCCATACGCGTACCAGACCATCTCATACGCGTATTGCCTAGTGCCATACGCGTATGACCAGAAACCAGAATTTCCAGATCTGCCATGGTTTCTCTGCTACGAAATCCCTCAGATCCAACCTTCTACGGTCCAATTTTACACAGAAATTATTCATATCATCTAACACGAATCATACCTTATTCAATTTCACACATTCTAACATTTTCCATCCACTTCTTACTAATTTCCTTCAATTATAAATCTAAATTTCGTTCATACAAAAAGTTCACAATTTCATCATGCATCATCCTAATCAGAGTCAAATCCATGGTTTATCACTACCCATTACATATTATCCCATAATACCCATTAAACGATGATAAACCCCCCTTACCTGAGTTAATCCGGCGATCAGTTAGCTTCCAGCTTTTCCCTTTCTTCAACCTTCTTTCTCTTGCTCTGCCTTTTGCCCTTTCTGACTCTTTTTCCTTTTCACGTGAAAAATAATCCTTTTTACTAAATGGGACTTTTTACTAAATCCAACTCTTATATTCCAATTATAATAATAATTCCAATAATAATAATTCCAAATAATATTAATCCAATAATATTCTTCCAATTATTAAATTAAATTAATAAATATATTATTAACTTAATTTAAATAATTATCTTATTTTTATCGGGGTGTTACAACTCTCCCCCACTAAAAGAGTTTTCGTCCTCGAAAACATACCTTAAGCAAATAACTCCGGATAAGACTCCTTCATCTGACTCTCGAGTTCCCAAGTCACATTGCCACCTGCTGGTCCTCCCCAAGCTACCTTCACCAAAGCAATCTCTTTACCCCGCAACTGCTTCAACTCTCGATCCTCGATCCTCATAGGTGATGTTTCAACAGTCAGGTTATCTCTCACCTGTACATCATCTACTTGGACTACATGCGACGGATCAGGAATGTACCTCCTCAACTGAGACACATGAAAAACCTCATGCAAATTCGCAAGTGACGGCGGTAAAGCGATACGATAGGCTACCTCCCCTATCCTCTCCAAAATCTGATAAGGACCAATAAATCGAGGTGTCAACTTCTTTGACTTCAAAGCTCGACCAACCCCAGTTATCGGAGTAACACGAAGAAACACATGATCTCCCTCTTGAAACTCAAGTGACTTCCTCCTCTTATCATGATAACTCTTCTGACGACTCTGAGCAATTCTCATCTTCTCCTGAATCATCTTAATCTTTTCCGTAGTTTGTTGAACAATCTCGGGTCCAATCACAGCACTCTCACCGGACTCATACCAACATAAAGGTGTCCGACATCTCCTACCATACAAAGCTTCAAACGGTGCCATACCAATGCTCGAATGAAAACTATTGTTGTAGGTAAACTCAATCAAAGGTAAATAACAATCCCAAGCACCTCCCTTTTCCAAAACACAAGCTCTCAAAAGATCCTCTAGTGACTGAATCGTCCTTTCAGTCTGACCATCAGTCTGCGGGTGATATGCAGAACTCAATCTCAGCTTAGTTCCCAAATGTAACACCTCAAAATTTGCCATTCTCTCTTGGGACTAGCTAATCATATTGCATTACATTTTTAGGTCATTAGGCATTGCATATTGCATATCATGTGGTTACATTGTGCAAGTCATCCTCCCAAATCTTGATCAGGAGATGAGGAGGTGAAAATGCAAGCTAGGGTTTTATTGACTGATCATTAGCCTTCTGAGGATTGGGCTATGAATTAGGGTTTGGTGATTCTCAAAGGAAATTGGTCTTCATCTTGATTGCAATGATACATCATCATCATCATGGTTTGTCATCATCAGAAGATTGAAGCTGATTCCTTGAGATTAGGGTTTTGACCACTAGTCAACCCTAATCAGTTGCATTGGGCCAATCAGGGCATAATCAGGAGATGGGGGCTATGATGTGTATGGGGATCATTATTTGGTTATATTGTGCTTATTGAGGCTAGGGTTTCACCCTTGAGCCATTCCAGTTGGAGATTGGGGCTTAATTTGATCAGTGCATTGCCAGATTCATCTGTCAATTGAAAAAGTCAACTGTGGTCAACTGTACATGATCTGATGGATTTGGAGGTGGAAATGAGTTGGATGCGCTTCATTCATGTTGGAACAAGTGTTATTTGACATCTCAAAGCTCAAGAATGAAGAAAATCAAGTCAGAACAAAAACTGCCAAAAATAGAAAGTGACTTGTAATTGAAGTTTCCAAAAATGGAAAGTTTTTGACCTCAAGGCCACGTGTCCAAGGAAGCTTCAAATGAAAATTTGTTCAACATGAAAGTTGTAGATCTTGTTCTCACCTTTCCAAAAAGTCCAAGAACTTGAAAATCCCATGTATGGTTGGAAAATTAGGGCTCAGTGAAATTCAAAAATGACCCATAATCAGGAGGCCATAATTTCCACATGGTTTGTCCAAATTGCAAGTTCTTTATATGCACAAACTCCATTTGACATGTACTTTCATGGTGCATAATTGGATTTTTCCAAAAGTGGTCAATGCAAAAAGTCAATTTTCAACTGGACAGTTAAATTGGACCAAGGGCAAAATTGTCCAACTTTCAAAATAATTGGAATTTTTGAGTGGGGATTTTTGCAACACCTCATAAATGGTATTTGAAAGTTGTTGGAATCATCATTTCATGGCAAAGGCTTGTGGTTTGGAATTTGGCTTGAAAAATGAAAGTGCAAAATTAGACATAAACCATCACATAGTGAAATTGAGAATTACACAACCAATGAGAGTGAGACAAGTTTCAACAGCTCACACATGGCATTTGGAAGTTGTGTGAGCTGTCAAACAGGTGGCATTGAGCTGTCCTATGAAATTCCACTTTTGCCCTCACTTTGAAAGTTAACCATTTCACTTAACAAATGCATTTGGTTAATTACACGATTAAGGCTTGGATTAGTGCATCATATATAATCTTAATCATCTTCTAAGCCTAACAGAAAATCATTTCACAAAAAATCAGATCTCAAACTCTCAAATTCTTCAACTTCTCTCAAGAACACAAAACCTTCAAATCCATCAATCTTCTTCAATATTGGTTCAATCTTCGAAATTCTTGTTGCATTGATCCTTAATCATCATATACTTCAGCTGTTTTTGCATCTCATCATCAATGGCTCCACCAATTGCAACTGTTCATCCAAGCTCCATTAATGGCATTTCGAGATTGTGAGCACTAGGAGCAACATCAATTGAACCTAACACCTCTAATCATCTTCCTTATCCCTCTACTGCAACTGTTTGAAGGAATTAAGCGCCAAGGCCACGCGAACAACACTGCCATTTCCAGGTTTGAGAAAATTCGAATCTCATGATTTGCTCCATGCTTATGTGCGTTCTATAGGTCATGATATGTAGATTACAGTGATGTGTTTAGATTCGTGAATGATGAACCATAGGAGAAGAAATCTGGATTTTAAGTTATGAACCAAAACCCTAACTCGCTCGATTTGCAAGATCTAGGAACAATTAGACAAAATCATGTTGATATTCGTACTCTACGTGTTAAGACCTTTCCAACGGCTATCCATTTGTTCATTTTGATTAAGGTTCGTGGATCATGTGTTCATAGGATTTCTGGAAAAATTCTGGACAAAAGTGATGAAGCTTTGAGTGTTTGATCCAAAATTTCGTTTGAAAATTTGAATGGAGTGTTTACCGCCCCCGCCTGTACATATTTACCATTATGCCATTGTCAAAATTAAATAATTTAATAAAATTCTTAAAAAATCACCATGACCTTTAAAAATTCACCAAAAATTGTAGAAAATTCATAAAAATATGAGAATTTTTTCTTTGACTTCCTTGTTGACTCTAGAATTTTTTTGACCTATTGGTCAAAGTTGTGCATGGTAGAAATAATATTTGACCTAGGGTTCTCTCACATGTATGATATTTTGATACCTTTTACTAATTTGTTCATAAAATGCTCATAGTGTAAAAGAAATTCTTGAAATTTTTTGTGATGATTGTGGACTGGATGATGTTTATTTCCATGTAAATTTCATGAGTTTTTGATACCTGATCATTGAGTTATGAATTTTGGAACTTAGGTGTGACAATTTGTGTCACACCTCATTATGTCAACTTGCTGGATTTTTTTGAGTGACCTATACTTGGTAAAATAGTGTGAAATTTTGCATGATGGTTCATTAACATGTTGAGATGCTTTATGAAGTTTTGTGGAATTTTACATTGCATTTTCAATTTGATTGTGATTTTTCATCTCTGGTGGTTGAAATTGCAAGTTCATGAGACATAGGTTGGTAGAATCAATGAGAAATGCTCATATGGTGTTGAATGCTCATGAAATTTGATATGCTTGTAATAGACACATAATGTGACATCCCTGTTTTGGTCTCATCCATTTCTTTTTTGTTTTCATTGAGATATGAATTTTTGAAGTGGATGTATGTGTTGATGTTGTGATTTGGAGCATGTTATTGTGTCTGTTTTTGTTGATTTTCATTGACATGGTTCCATTTGCCCAATTGGGCTCAAATTTGACATGGTAGACCTTGAATATCCCCTGTTTAGGTGTAAATTATTTGAGGATTTTTGGAATTGTTTTGATGTGGATTTGAATGCAATAGTTCTGTTTGGATGTTTGGTGCTTCATGTGAACTAGTTTGAATTGTTTTGTGCTTAACATGAATATAATGAATGATGTGGACATGAGACCAATTGTGTTGGCTTTTGTTTGACATTAATTTGACTTTGGTTGGTGAATACCTTGCTGTTTAGGAATTTTTCTTGCCTTTGGACCCTAGGCTTAGCCTAGTGGTCTTGTTGCTAATATTTGCTTGATTTTTCAGGATCAAAAGCATAATGCACATGGAGAATGAATCAAGTTAAATGCAATTGATGTTGTTGATGTTTGTATACTAACATAACATTGTTTTGTAGGTTGTGAAGCTTAGGCTTGAGCTTTGAGCTTGCCTTGTTGTGCATTGCTTTGTATAGTTTGATTGATTGAACGCTTGTTGTTTATGGTTTGTCTGTCTGAGTACTAACTGTGTTTGACTGTTTCCAGGTACTATTAGTTGCTTAGTTCCTTGTGAACTTTTGCTTTGCTTGCTTAAGCAACTTGCATTGAGGTATGATCTCTCAACTTCATGTAGTCTGGGAGACCCGGCTGTTACCGGGCCGGGCAAATGTCTGAAGTCCTCCTTAAGAGGCATTGATTGTGATTGTTTATTTTTCGTGCCAAGCAGGTGAAAGTCCTTTAAATAAGGCAATTGGTGGAAGGTAGGGATACGCAATCTATCCCCCACTATTCTGTGAGTCTTCTCCTTGCTCCCATTACATGGTTGTAGCATTGAGATTCAAACCCAAGATCCGTGCTGTTGCACAATCGAGTCAGAGTCTTTCGAGCGTAGAAGGGTCCCTCCATTCTGGACCCACGCTCTCTTGTCAAGAGCTCTCCCTGGTCAGGGATAAGAGCTGTGAGGTCTGATCCTCACTTCACCTTTTCATCTGCTTCACCTTAGCCTCGTAATGGCAAGGTTAAGAGCAAACCCAGCCTGTACAGATGACTTGCTGAGGCAGTCAAACCCATTGTTTGAGCCGCTTGATTTGGTTATAGTGGGTGCTATGTGAATATCTGTTTGAGATGCCTGTTCTCATTTGATGTATGCTTGTATGCTTGTATGCTTGCTTTCCTGGATAGGATTAGTTTGCTGATGCAAGTAGGATAGGATAGAAACCTGAACGTAGGGTAAACGATGCATGACAACACTAGGCTCGAGTCCAGCTCCCTGGTAGTGCGTCTTCCCCCGGTTTCTGGCTGAAATCTTTTTCCCTTTCAGGGGAACTACATCGCCCTGATTCTCGTTCCAGACGAGATATGTAGGCAGGTGGTCGTGCGAGACCACTCCGGGCACTTTTTTTCTTTTTGCGTGCGTTGTTTGTTTATCTGATAGTATGTTTTGGTTCGGATGCCGACGTAATTCCATCAAGTGGTTGTCGGGCTCCTAGTTTGCCATTTTGTGTCAGTTGGTTCGGATGCCGACATAAGCCCAGGGATTGGCTGTCGGGCTCCATGTTTGCCATTGTGTTTGTTTGTTTGTTTGGCGTGCGTAAGCCGAACTACGGCGGCTCTGATTCTCATGATCAGGTGAGATACGTAGGCACGAGGTGCGACGCCTTATCGAGCCCTTCTTCCTAACCCCACCTGTGTAGTCATCTTGGCGTGCGTGTGTATAATGCTTGTGTTTTCTATTTTAGCAACCTATTCTTTTCTAAACGTGGATCCCGTCGAGTACGACGGACGTGAGGGGTGCTAATACCTTCCCCTCACGTAACCGACTCCCTTACCCTTTCTCTCTGGTCGTGAGACCGTGTCTTTCCAGGTTTTTCTGAGCGTTTCCTTTCCCTATCCTGGGATAAATAACGCGCAGTGGCGACTCTGTTTATTTGTTTTTATTTGAGTCTCGCCGGTTGTTTTTTCGCGGATGCGACAGCTGGCGACTCCACTGGGGAATGCTTCCGATGTAGACCTATGCTGGTCCATCGTCCCTAAGCGAGTCCTTCCTAGCGTTTTAGGTTTGGTTTGGGTTGCTTATTGTGTTCTATTTATTGCATTTATTATTCTAACCAGTGTGTATCTATATTTGCATTAATGTCTGCATGCATCATACTCTATCATGTTGCCGTCCTCTGTGCAGGTGGTTCCTCTGATTGGGGTGGGTGTTCTGAGTGGGGCTAAAACCCAGGCCCGAGTATACACCTAGGACTAGTGTGGTCTCACGTTGCCTCTTTCATGTTAAGTCAACATGTGTCTGGCGGCGTGATGTACCACAAGCCGGACGAGGCTCATTTGATAGTGCTTTTCTCTGTGGATATTCCGCTTTGTTAAAGTCACTTCATTTGAGTTGTTGACTCTGGTGACCGATCATTCCCGGATCTCTGGTTCAGACGATTTCAGGAGAGCTACAATGGCACACCCGAAAGGGCAAACCCATTGAGTATCTCTGCCCGATTGTCGACGCCATTATCCGCCTTAGGGTGACATGATTAGAATTTACCTGTGAGGGGAGGGATAATTGTCTCAGATGCATGTTCAGATGGTGACTTTTGTTCCGCGGATCAGAGTCATATTTATAAGTCGGATTTATGGTCATTTATTCCGGAGACGCCGGAATGCTGTCCGTGGTTCATCAGTGGGGATCCGTTTATTTCAGGATTCCCCGGGCCGAGTGATTTATCAGTGGGGATCCGTTTATTTCAGGATTCCCCGGGCCGATTCAGAGATGATTGTGGTATCTGCTCAGAGATGGTTCAGTGATGATGATGATGTATCTGTCTTCCGTTTATTTCGGAACCCGTGGGTCTGATTGATGATTGTACATTCCTCAGATGGTTATGATCAGTTCAGAGGCCGGATTCAGGGCAGATGATCAGATGGCTTGGAGGATGGCAACGCATTGCATTCATTCATCAGCATCATTACATCTTGCATTAATTGCATCTAACACATGTTTACCCATATGCAGGGACATTTTTTATCGAGATTCTGGTTGAGAGATTTTCTGCTCAGATATGAGGACCGGCCTGAAAAACAACATTGCTTACAGTTTTTTCGATCCAGAGATTGGTGTGCTGAAGGAGATGATAGCATTGATTACACCCGACCATGTGGGGATGTTCAGAGAGTCATACGGTGGTATCCTGAAGATGGTTTTCAGACTCACAGACAGTGATAGGAGTGTCATTCATACTCTTCTCCAGTTCTATGACCCGGGGCTGAGGTGCTTTGTATTTCCAGACTATCTGTTGGGACCTCTGATGGAGGATTATGTCAGCATCCTGGGTATTCAGATCCGTGATCAGATTCCTTTTCATGTCACTAGGGTGGAGCCAGACGTCCTTGGGATTTCTCGTGCTCTTTATTTGAGTCCGGAAATGGTCAAGGAAGGTTTGAAGGAGAAGGGAAAATTACCTGGATTTCATTTGAGTTTCTTGGAGGCTAATGCCAAGGAACATGCTGCAATGGGGAACTGGAAGACGGTGTGTGCATTGATTGCCGTGAGCATTTATGGGATTGTTCTGTTTCCTAATCAGAAGAATTTTGTGGACCATAATGCTATCAGGTTGTTCATGCAGAGAAACCCTATTCCTACTCTGGTCGGAGATGTTTACTATTCGGTGCATAACAGGAATGAGAAGAGGCGTGGTGGCTTGATCAGATGCTGTTCTCAGTTGCTCTTCCGATGGTTTATGGGGTATTTGCCTTCTCGAGGTGCCTTTGTTCAGATCGATCCCAGTGTCAAGTGGTCCTTCAGGTTGATGGGTTTGCGGGCTGATGATATTGCTTAGACTCATAATGGTTTGGCTGGAAGGGATTTTATATGCAGTTGTGGGAGTTTACCTAATGTGCCTTTGGTGGGAGTTCAGGGTTGCATTAATTACAACCCGATGCTTCTCAGGAGACAGATGGGGTTTGCTGTAGAGGGTCCTCCTCTCGGGCGAGAGATTCAAGAGTCCTTCTATTTCCCGATTGATGGTAACCAGACCAAGCTGAGGCAGGTATTGGATGAGTGGCGAGACATTCAGAGGAAGGGTAAGGTTCCATTTGGCAAAGTCAATTGTCGGTGTTTTCCTTTGTTTGAAGATTGGTTGCGGAAGAGGATTGAAGCTACATTTCTACCATTTCCTGGAGGTAATCCTGTGTGTCCTATGATCGAGGGTCCAAGTTCTTCCGTCAGCATGGAGGAATTCCTTGAGATGAAGAGGGCCAGAGATCAGTTACTTGCAGAGAAAGCTGAATTGGAGAGAAGTGTTGCTCGGCTTCAGGCAGCTAACCGGGAGCTCGAAGTGAAGATGGAAGATCAAGACAAGCGACATGCTTTGGAAGCCAAACGCTTCGAGATGGATACCGCCTACTATGGGAAGATTAGTCAGGCCTTGGCATCGTCCAACAGAGAGCACGACATCACCAAAGAGAGATTGGCTAGAGCTTCGAAAGTCATTGAAGATGAGAAGAGAAGGCAAATCTTGGTGAAGGATCAGAGAGATGACAGAGTCAGAAGTCTCATTGCTGAGTGGGAGGCAAAGCTTAAGGTCAAGGAAGCAGAGAGTCTGAAGATCATCGCTGAGAGGGATCACTACATGGTTGAGAGAGACCACTACTTCAGGCAGATGAAGATTCATCAGAAGGAAGTGGGAAGACTGCAGCAGGAGAATACCGAGCTCAGGTTCGCCGCAGAGTTCGCAAGGATGGAAGATGAGATAGGGCCACCCGTGGGACCCTCATCCAGTTAGATCTTTCATTTGTGTTAGATTACCGTCAGGCTTGTTGGCGGAATCATCTTGCTTGTATTTCTTTCCTGATTCTGGAGGATTGTATTTGGATTTTATCTGGTTGATGTATGACTATGGCACTGTTTGTGCACTCTTTTGGTTATGTGATGGTTATTTTCAGTCAATAATTGATCTTCAAGCTTTATTTGCTTTACCGTATGCACTCACACAAGCACACACATGGTTGGGGGTATCATGCTAAATCACATATCTCCGATCTGCACGATGAAATCAAATGCTGCATATCAGAATATTGATGCTGAATTATTATTCGTCTCAATGATGCCAGGATCAAGAGACAAAGTGTCCTTCATGTGGATAGACACTGCATTCATGCATTGATCATAATAACTTGTGTTTTATTTTGCAGGTATCTGTTACTAACGTGCTTGATTGTGACAGGAATCATTGCTCGCGCTCGAAGAACAGTACCTTTGCACTCAACACGCCCTCACAGATATTATACCAGAAGAAATACCCCCAGACTCATGGAGCTTCCCAGTGCAGATATGCTCGAACTGAAAGATAAGATGAATGAGTTGATCAACATCATGCAAGGCTTTGCAGTTGGTCAGAAGGCTCTGGCTGATAAGGTCGAGAAGCTCGAGCGGGCTTCTGCAGCAAACAGTGGGGTTAACCTGGATGGAGTCTCCAACCAGGGGCAGGGGTCTCGAGACGGCGGAAAGAGAACGACTGTGGGTCTCGTAAATAATGCTGGTGGTCTTGGCGGTGCTGGTGGCCAACCGGGTCAGAATTTGAAAGACAACTTTGTGCCTCCGTTTTATGGATTCGATGAAGATCAGGAGGAAGACAGAGAGGCTGACCAGTTCTCGATGCAGAACGAGCCGTTTGTGCCTTATAGTGCTCCACCTCAGAATAAGGAGATTCAGCTGCTGGCTGAGAAAATTAAGGTGCTCGAGAGTTATGCCACTCCCGGAGTGGTGAATATGTCTAACATGGGGCTGGTAGAGGGGATTGTGATCCCACAGAAGTTTAAAGCGCCTGCATTTGACAAGTACAATGGGAGTTCTTGCCCTGAAACTCACCTGCAAGCATTTGTCCGTAAGATCTCTGCGTACACAACAGACCAGAAGCTCTGGATGTACTTCTTCCAAGACAGTCTGTCTGGAGGGTCGTTGGAGTGGTACACCAAGTTGAAGTCTGCAGATATAAAGAGTTGGCAGGATCTTGGAGATGCTTTCTTCAAGCAATACCAGTTCAACGCTGACATGGCTCCGAGTCGTACCCAGCTGCAGGGTATGTCTCAAAAAAATAATGAAGGATTCAAGGAGTATGCCCAGCGGTGGAGAGAACTGGCTGCGAGAGTTCAACCTCCTCTTGTGGATCGTGAAATGTCTGATTTGTTCATGGGGACCCTGCAGGGGCCATTTGCGGAAAGGATGGTGGGGTGTCCTGTCACCAATTTCTCTGACATTGTGGTGGCAGGGGAAAGAATTGAAAGTTGGTTGAAGCTGGGTAAGATCCAGAGTAATGCATCTGCGTCTTCTTCCGGTTCAAAGAAGCCATTCGGTAATAATGGTGGGCAGAGGAAGAAGGAAGGAGACACCAGTGCTGTTTATACACAACGTGGACCCAGTAGGGACCGTTACTTCCAGCACACTGCTGCAGTAACCATTCCTGCTGAGCCTCAATCTGCACAGCAACAACAACAACAACAACAACAGAGACAACCCTTTCAGCAGAGACAGCAGAGGGCTGGTTATCAGGTCAGGGGCAGAGCACAGGACAGACAATTTGATAGACCTCCAGTGACCTATGCTTTCCTGTTTAAGAAGTTGACAGACTTGGGGCTTGTGCAGACCAGAACTCTGGCACCTTTGAGACCTGATCAAAGGCCTGCCAGCTATGACGAGAACGCGAAGTGTGAATTCCACTCAGGTGCGCCTGGGCATAACATTGAGAACTGTAAAGCTTTTAAGCACACAGTTCAAGATTTAGTGGATTCAAAGGCCATTAATTTTGCTCCATCTCCCAATGTCAATGCAAATCCCATGCCTGCGCATGGTCAGAGGGGGGTGAATGCCATTTCTGCGGAAAATAGAATTGGGCTGTCTGATGTTGATCAGTTGGGGACGCCTTTGGCTGGGTTGAAAAGGCAGTTGTTGAAGAATGGGGTTTATCCGGGCTGCGGCCGCGTGTGTGCTGAGTGCACTGTTTCTGTGAATGGTTGTGAGCTTCTGCGGAAGTGTGTCCAAGGGCTGATGGACGAAGGGGTTATCTTGGTTGAGAGGGCTGACAAGGAAGCGAAGGAAGAGGTCTCCACCATAACCATTTATTACGACCCGATGGATTTGTCTAACCTTGTGGAGGAGGCTCCAGTTACCATCACGGTACCTGGGCCGATCCCCTATGACAAAGATGATGTCGTGCCATGGCATTATGGTGGGGAAGTATATTGTAATGGGGAGAAGTGGGAAGAGCAATCTGCAAGTGAAACCACCGTGCTAAAGGTGGATAATGCCGGTCCCAGCGGTTTCACTCGCAGCGGTAGGCTGTTTGCCCCTGATGCATTGAGAAGAGGTGAAGAAGAAAAAGATAAAAAAGAAAAGGCCGAGGCTTTAGCCAGGGCAAAGGGAAAGTCTGTGGTTGAGAATGGAAATACTCCTGTGGTGACACCGGCGCCTGCGGGGTCGGAGAATAAACTTGATGATGAAGCTGAAGAGTTTTTAAGAATCATCAAGAAGTCGGAGTATAAACTGGTTGATCACTTGCAGCAGACTCCGTCCAAGATCTCTATTCTTTCGTTGTTGCTGAGCTCAGAGGGGCATAGGGAGGCATTATTGAAAATTTTGAAGAAGGCTTATGTTCCTCAAGAGATCACCATCAATCAGCTGGAGACGGTCGTATCCAATGTGCATGCTAGCCATGGGTTGGGCTTTACGGATATGGACCTGATAGTGGATGGCAGAAATCATAACAGGGCACTACACATAGCGATGGAATGCAAAGGAGCCGTGCTTTCGCATGTGCTGGTTGATACCGGCTCCTCATTAAATGTGTTGCCGAAGAAAGCCTTGGCGAAGCTTAACTGTGATGGGCTGATTTTGACCCCGACTGATTTGATTGTGCGGGCTTTTGATGGGTCGAAACGGGCCGTATTCGGGGAAGTTGAATTGCCGGTGAAGATTGGACCTGAGGTGTTCAAGTCGACTTTCTACGTCATGGACATTCAGCCGGCATACAGTTGCCTGTTGGGTCGCCCATGGATTCATGCTGCGGGAGCAGTTACATTGACTTTGCACCAGAAGCTGAAGTATGTTTGGGGAGGTCAGGTTGTCACTGTCTGCGGAGAGGAGGACATTTTTGTCAGCCACCTGTCTTCGTTCAAGTATGTGGAGATGGATGGAGAAATATGGGAGACGCCTAGCCAGGCTTTCGAAACCGTTAAGGTGGAGAATGCTATGTTCGCGAAGCAAGAAGAAGAGAAACCATCCATCGCTTCCTACAAACAGGCTGCTGAGGTGGTTAAAAGCGGAGAAGCTCCTGGTTGGGGCAAAATGATGCAGGTCCCCGAGAAGAAGGACAGATTTGGGGTTGGATATCAGCCGGGCCGAGGCTCAGGTCAAAGAGGAGGTGTCGTACGTCGGTAACCTTCACAAGTGCCGGGATGCTGGATCCGGATCACATCTGCATGATGAGTGAAGATGATGATAGTGACTGCGACATCGACCAATGGATAAAGCCGTGCACATCAGGGATGGAAATCCAGAACTGGAAGGCCGAAGAGATCATCCGGGTCACTCTCCTTGAAGAGTAATATTTTTCTTGTTTCATTCTTATATGCATGAAAGCCATACGTGTTGCCCGACACGTAATGGTTCATTGTAAGGGCCACCTCATGTTTAAATTTGCAGGATTTTGCATCATTAATAAAGGATGTTTTTCAGTTAAAAGCGGTGTTCCCTGTTTTTCATTTATTTTTGCAGTTTAAAAAACAAAAACAAATAAAAATGGCAATGTTTTCATTTTTCTTTTTGTTTTCTCACACCGGTTCTAAAGCAATGCATGAATCAACATTCATGCAGATGCGATTCTTCTACGGATCTCATTGATAACAATCCTGTTACACCCTTGTATGACTTCGACAATCCAATCTATCTTGCTGAAGAAGAAGACGAGGAAGATTGTGAACTGCCGGGGGAATTAGCCAGGTTGTTGAAACAAGAGGAGAAGGTGATTCAGCCGCATTGAAGAGCCGATTGAGGTCGTAAATCTGGGTACCGACGAGGTCAAGAAAGAGGTGAAAATCGGGGCCGCTTTGGAGGAAAGTGTCAAGAGCAGATTGGTAGTGTTGTTGAAAGAATATGTCGACATCTTTGCCTGGTCTTATCAAGATATGCCAGGGTTGGATACCGATATCGTTGTGCACAAGCTACCGTTGAGAACAGATTGTCCTCCAGTGAAGCAGAAGTTGCGCAGAACTCGACCTGACATGGCGATGAAGATTAAGGAAGAAGTGCAAAAGCAGTGGGATGCTGGTTTCCTTGCTGTCACTAATTATCCGTCATGGGTCGCGAACATCGTGCCAGTCCCGAAGAAAGATGGGAAGGTGAGAATGTGTGTGGACTACCGAGATCTGAATAGAGCTAGTCCGAAGGATGATTTTCCGCTACCTCACATTGACGTGTTGGTAGACAATACAGCTCAATTCTCGGTGTTTTCCTTCATGGATGGTTTTTCTGGCTATAATCAAATCAAAATGTCGCCAGATGATATGGAGAAAACAACGTTCATTACACCGTGGGGCACCTTTTGTTACAAGGTGATGCCATTTGGTCTCAAGAACGCCGGTGCTACTTATCAGAGGGCCATGGTGACTTTGTTTCATGATATGATTCATCATGAAATCGAATGCTATGTTGATGACATGATAGCAAAGTCCCAAACAGAAGAGGGGCATTTGGTAGATCTTGCCAAGTTGTTTGACCGGCTGAGACAGTTCAGACTGAGGTTGAATCCGAACAAGTGCACGTTCGGAGTGCGGTCCGGTAAATTGCTGGGGTTCATTGTGAGTGAGAAAGGAATCAAGGTTGATCCTGCAAAAGTAAAAGCAATAAGAGAAATGCCTGAACCGAGAACAGAGAAAGAGGTTCGTGGTTTCTTAGGTAGATTGAACTACATTTCACGGTTCATATCTCATCTAACAGCCACGTGCGAGCCGATATTCAAATTGTTGAAAAAAGATCAAACGGTCAGGTGGAATGATGATTGCCAAGCGGCATTTGAGAAGATAAAAGAATATTTGCAGGAGCCTCCGATTTTGATGCCTTCTGTGGAGGGAAGACCGTTAATCCTGTACTTGACGGTCCTCGAGGGGTCTATGGGGTGTGTATTGGGGCAGCATGACGAGTCTGGTCGAAAAGAGCATGCCATATACTATCTTAGCAAAAAGTTTACCGACTGTGAAACAAGATATTCACTGCTCGAGAAAACTTGCTGTGCTTTGGTCTGGGCTGCTCGCCGACTAAGGCAGTACATGCTGGTTCATACCACTTTGTTGATTTCCAAGATGGATCCAATCAAGTACATTTTTGAAAAGCCAGCATTGACCGGACGGGTTGCGAGGTGGCAAATGATTTTGACTGAATATGATATACAGTATACCTCTCAGAAAGCAATAAAGGGGAGTGTATTGTCTGATTATCTCGCCCAGCAGCCTATTGATGATTATCAACCGATGAAGTTTGAATTCCCTGATGAGGACATCATGTTTCTCAAATCGAAAGATTGTGAGGAACCGATCCCGGAGGAGGGGCCTGACCCTGAATCCGAATGGATTATGATGTTTGATGGGGCCGTTAACGTGAATGGAAGCGGTGCTGGTGCTGTTTTGGTTACGCCGAAAGGATCCCACATTCCTTTTGCTGCCCGGCTAACATTTGAGTGCACCAACAACGTGGCTGAATATGAAGCGTGTATATTGGGGATTGAGGAGGCGATTGACTTGAGGATCGAGAACCTTGTCATATATGGAGATTCAGCTCTGGTGGTTAATCAAGTTAACGGAAAGTGGTATACGCATCAATCTCATTTAGTGCCATATCGGGATTATACGAGGAGATTGTTGACATTTTTCACCAAGGTGAAGATGCATCATGTGCCTAGAGAGGAGAATCCTTTGGCAGATGCTTTGGCTACTCTGGCCGCCTTGATTAAGGTGCAGAGGTGGAATCAGTTCCCTAGTGTGGAAGTGGGACGTCTGGATAGACCGGCTTATGTGTTTGCTGTTGATACAGCGCCTGATGATGAGAAGCCGTGGTATTATGATATCAAGCGCTATCTGGAGACGCAAGAGTATCCTGAGGGAGCATCCAAGAAAGATAGAAAGACTCTGCGGAGGTTAGCCATGGTGTTCTACCTGAATAAGGACGGGGTTTTGTATAAGAGGAATTTTGATTGGGTCTTGCTCAGATGTGTGGATGATGCAGAAGCAAACCAATTGATGAAAGAGGTTCACGAGGGATCGTTCGGTACCCATGCCAGTGGGAATGCGATGGTGAAGAAGCTGCTGAGGGCAGGTTATTATTGGATGACAAGGGAGGCCCAATGTTTTAACTTCGTGCGGAAGTGTCATAAATGCCAGATTTATGCTGATAAGGTGCACGTGCCTCCAAATCCGTTGAGCTTAATGTCGTCTCCATGGCCGTTCGCTATGTGGGGCATTGATATGATCGGAAAGATTGAGCCTACGGCTTCGAATGGGCACAGATTCATATTGGTGGCTATCGATTACTTCACCAAATGGGTTGAAGCAGCCTCTTACACGAACGTGACAAAGCAGGTCGTGGCCAGGTTTCTCAAGAGAGACATCATTTGCAGATATGGGGTTCCCGAGAGAATCATTACTGATAATGGTTCAAATTTGAACAACAAGATGATGGCAGAGCTGTGCCGGGAATTCAAGATCGAGCATCACAATTCTTCTCCCTATCGTCCGAAGATGAATGGGGCGGTTGAGGCAGCCAATAAGAATATAAAGAAGATTGTGCAGAAAATGGTGGTGACCTATAAAGACTGGCATGAGATGTTGCCGTTTGCATTGCATGGGTATCGAACGTCGGTACGTACATCTACTGGGGCAACTCCTTTCTCATTGGTATATGGAATGGAGGCGGTATTACCTGTTGAAGTTCAGATTCCCTCTTTGAGAGTCCTGATGGACGTGAAGTTGCAAGAGGCTGAATGGGTAAGGACCCGGTACGAAGAGTTGAGCCTGATAGAGGAAAAGAGGCTAGCAGCCATCTGTCATGGGCAGTTATACCAGCAAAGGATGAAGCGTGCTTTTGACAAGAAGGTACGACCTCGGGTGTATCACGTAGGTGATATGGTGCTGAAAAGGATCCTTCCTCCTCAAAACGATCGAAGGGGCAAATGGACACCGAATTATGAAGGTCCATTCGTGGTCAAGAAGGTTTTCTCTGGCGGAGCCTTGTTGTTAACGACCATGGATGGCGAAGATTTTCCATCCCCTGTGAATGCGGACGCAGTTAAAAAATACTTCGTATAAAGAGACCCGCTGGACGAAAAGAATAAAATAGTCCAGGAAAAAATGGGCATCCCGGCGAACCAAAAACAGAAAAAGGTTCGGGCAAAAATTAGGGATATAAAAAGAAAAATTGTACACCCGGCAAGTCGAAAACCTGAAAAGGCGACTTGGGCAAAAAAGGGTATCCCGGTGGACTGAAAACCCGAAAGGGCGGTCCAGGCAAAAGAGGGATTGAAACGAACAACTGCGTCCAGCATGATCGTTTGTGCTTTGGTTAAAGCATCATGGATAATACCCGGTAGGGATCAGTCAGAATCGTCTTGTTCAGAAGGCAGAAAGCATGGAGAGTCTGAGGACATATGGGGTGTAACTGAGTTGGAACTCGATGAGATCACGGGTTTCACATTGCCATTAGGATAGATTTTTTCCTTTTGTGCGCAATTACCTCTTTTCAGGAATTGCTTCCTTTGTATTGCTCAATTTGAGCCACACTTTTTTAATCAATAAAATGCATATTCAGTCAGATAATTTTGTTTTTGTTTTTCATTACCGCTTTGATTGCAAAAACATCCAGATATTTTTGATAAAGAATCTTGCATTTTAATACATACAGGTTCCTTCCAATGCATGTTTATAAGATTGAAGCTTGAAATCTTATTTGGAAGGTTGAGTGACCCAAGTGTTGAAATCTTGACACGCCTGGGGCACGGTTTATCTGACGATCTGTTTTGCAGGAACTGTTAGGTATTCTTCACTCACTTGCAGGTTGTGGTGTGGAAGCTTTGTAACAGATCCTCAGAGAGTCCGACCAGGGACGAATGGATATGAAAGAATGACGAAGACGTTGAGACGTACGACGTTCCTTGGTGGTAATCAAGAAGACTCTTCAAAATCGGAAGATTGGAAAGTATGTAATTCCCCGCAGAGTCCGACCAGGGACGAGTGTATGAAAGAGGACGGAGAGACGTCGAGACGTTCGACGACCTTTGAAGTTAACCAAGAAGACTCTTCAAAATCGGAAAGTTGAAAAGTCTGTATAAATCCCAGGAGTACGTTCTCCGTCGAGCGCGACGCGACTTGGAATACAAGATGATGGAGCAGAAAAGTCCAGATGAGTCTGGGAGTTCTCAAAAGTGGAAAGCTGACATGGGAGTTGGATATGGATACCATGGTTCGACGAGTCGACGGGTGTGCAGTACCAACTTTTCTCATTTTTCAGCAAGGTCCCCAAACCGAGTTAGAGGACCAACTTCCCAGCAGATTCCAGATCTGTGACTTCCCCAGCCGGGTCAAGATGGTTATCCCGGCAGGTTTAAGATGGCGTTTCCTCAGCAACTGTGCCAAAAGGTTGCTATTCCCCGAGTGGAGCGGGTTACAATGAAATATTTCTCCAGCAGTGTTCATCCTACCAGTGGATTGAACGAGTTTCCGTAGCAGACGGATATTTGCATCCCCAACTGGGTGTGTCTTGCATGTGGATTGGATGGGTCTTCCCCAGCGGAGTAGTATTCGTTCCTCTAGCAGGATCTGGATGGTTATCCCCAGCAGGGTTCAAGTCGATGCTTTCCCCAGTCGCCAGGCCTGAAGGTGGCTGTTTCCCCAGCAGGGCTATCTGAGAGCATTTCCCAGTGAAGTTGCCAGGTATCTGTGAGGGTTTCTCAAAGCAGAGTCGGGATTGATATCCCCAGCAGGTCAAAGATTGTTGTATCCCTACAGAGTGTTGGTGGTTCTATCCCCAGCAATCCCCCAAGCGGATCGGGTGCAAAGGAGATTCTTCCCCAGCAAGGGTTACTTTTTCCCAGCAGCAGTGCTATTCCCCAGCGGAGTGGAGATAGGAGTATTGACGAGTTCCTCAGCAGAGTGTCTCGTGCTCTCCAGGAGAGTCCCTTGAGGGGGATGCTTTTTATACATTCATCATAAAAAATAGCATAAGCATATTGCATAGAAAAATAAATAATCGCGTAGCATTTCCATAATTATGGAGCATCACGCAGAAAAATCAATCATGCATCATATTGCAAGCATAGGCTGGTCTCAAGCCGTGGTTACCGTTTGAGAAGTGATTCTGCCCGAAAGCGAAGGTGTTGCTTTGAGGAGTTTGGCGCCGTATTTTTATCAACCGTACTTCCGCCAGTAGCGCGATATTGGAGGAAGAGTTTCCGTCGGACAGAGATGGAAGTGAAGATCGCGATCAACGCGACTCAAGCAGTGGTTACCATCCAAGAATGGGTTTTGCCGGTCAGTGAAGATGTTACTCCGAGGAGTTCAGCATTGTGACGGTGAATCAATGGTATTCCCCCCCAGTAGCGCGATATTGGAGGAAGATTTCTGTCGTGCAAGGCAGAGGTTTGGAGGTGTTACTCTGAGGAGTTCAGCATCGGGATTTTGGGGGCAACAGTATTTCCCAGTCATTGGTTAATGTCTGGTCGAGTTTTCATTGGTGTCTGTAAACATCATCGTTCGATGTCCAGTAAACACCGAATTTCTTCCCAATCACCAGTCAGTGTCTGGTTGAAGGTGTTGCTCCGAGGAGTTCAGCATCATGACGTCAGTCCAGCAATGTTCCCCAGTAGTGCGATACTGGAGGAAATGTTTCCGTCGGACAGAGACGGAAATAAAATCAGAAGACGTTACGCGATCAGCGCGATTTTTCCGGGGTTCAAATGGAGAAAGGGAGATGTTGCGACATTTTCTAGAGATCGGGGTTCAATCAGAGAAGAGTATATGCTGAGGCATTTTCCGGGGTTCAAACGAAGATTGGAGTTGAAGATTATATCCAGGATGAGGTCCGCAGGATTATCTTCTATTCATGTGTCACCTGAGACTCTGGCTGAGGCCAATGGAGGTCGTTATAGGTGTCTTCTGAGGAAGAAATACACATGTTACCTTCCTTTTGTGAAGGTATACCCTCTGACATGTCGCCCTCAGAGTGGTGTTGGGTGTTATTTCCGTCGTTGCCAGCGGAATTATCACGAGAAATGGAGAAAAGGAAATGCTGAGGCATTTTCTGGGGTTCAAATGGAGAAAGGGAAATGTTGCGGCATTTTCTGGAGAACGGGGTTCACATTGGCGATCACAAGTTATCGTCAGGCGACTGGGGTTCAAATGGAGAAAAGGAGACACGAGGTGTTTTCTGGAGAATGGGGTTCATTATTCTGGCAAACAGGAGAGCGGGGTTCAGATGCAGTGATCCGAGGATCATTTGCGCTAGAGAAAATTTCGGGGTCCAAGAAAAAAAGAGAAGAAAATTTCGGGGTGCAAGAAAAGCATAAAAAGAAAAGGAATAATAATCCCGAGCGGATGTGTGACGTTCATGCCATAAGTTGTCCCTGCGTTACCATTTATTTTGGTATCCAGGTCGACGTTGCTATTTCGGTGATCAGGCCGACTTTCTCCGTATCAGACGGATGTTGTTTCAAGATTGTGTTCTTCGCCGATGCTGACGGGCGTTGTTAATTATATCCCATCAGAGTGCAAATTGTTCGTCTGTTCTTGGTATTCAATCACTCTTCATCCTGATCATCTGAAAGCCGAGGCTATTCATATCGACAGGTTCACAGTGGATTGAATAGGGGCAGCTGTAACACCTCAAAATTTGCCCTTCTCTCTTGGGACTAGCTAATCATATTGCATTACATTTTTAGGTCATTAGGCATTGCATATTGCATATCATGTGGTTACATTGTGCAAGTCATCCTCCCAAATCTTGATCAGGAGATGAGGAGGTGAAAATGCAAGCTAGGGTTTTATTGACTGATCATTAGCCTTCTGAGGATTGGGCTATGAATTAGGGTTTGGTGATTCTCAAAGGAAATTGGTCTTCATCTTGATTGCAATGATACATCATCATCATCATGGTTTGTCATCATCAGAAGATTGAAGCTGATTCCTTGAGATTAGGGTTTTGACCACTGGTCAACCCTAATCAGTTGCATTGGGCCAATCAGGGCATAATCAGGAGATGGGGGCTATGATGTGTATGGGGATCATTATTTGGTTATATTGTGCTTATTGAGGCTAGGGTTTCACCCTTGAGCCATTTCAGTTGGAGATTGGGGCTTAATTTGATCAGTGCATTGCCAGATTCATCTGTCAGTTGAAAAAGTCAACTGTGGTCAACTGTACATGATCTGATGGATTTGGAGGTGGAAATGAGTTGGATGCGCTTCATTCATGTTGGAACAAGTGTTATTTGACATCTCAAAGCTCAAGAATGAAGAAAATCAAGTCAGAACAAAAACTGCCAAAAATAGAAAGTGACTTGTAATTGAAGTTTCCAAAAATGGAAAGTTTTTGACCTCAAGGCCACGTGTCCAAGGAAGCTTCAAATGAAAATTTGTTCAACATGAAAGTTGTAGATCTTGTTCTCACCTTTCCAAAAAGTCCAAGAACTTGAAAATCCCATGTATGGTTGGAAAATTAGGGCTCAGTGAAATTCAAAAATGACCCATAATCAGGAGGCCATAATTTCCACATGGTTTGTCCAAATTGCAAGTTCTTTATATGCATAAACTCCATTTGACATGTACTTTCATGGTGCATAATTGGATTTTTCCAAAAGTGGTCAATGCAAAAAGTCAATTTTCAACTGGACAGTTAAATTGGACCAAGGGCAAAATTGTCCAACTTTCAAAATAATTGGAATTTTTGAGTGGGGATTTTTGCAACACCTCATAAATGGTATTTGAAAGTTGTTGGAATCATCATTTCATGGCAAAGGCTTGTGGTTTGGAATTTGGCTTGAAAAATGAAAGTGCAAAATTAGACATAAACCATCACATAGTGAAATTGAGAATTACACAACCAATGAGAGTGAGACAAGTTTCAACAGCTCACACATGGCATTTGGAAGTTGTGTGAGCTGTCAAACAGGTGGCATTGAGCTGTCCTATGAAATTCCACTTTTGCCCTCACTTTGAAAGTTAACCATTTCACTTAACAAATGCATTTGGTTAATTACACGATTAAGGCTTGGATTAGTGCATCATATATAATCTTAATCATCTTCTAAGCCTAACAGAAAATCATTTCACAAAAAATCAGATCTCAAACTCTCAAATTCTTCAACTTCTCTCAAGAACACAAAACCTTCAAATCCATCAATCTTCTTCAATATTGGTTCAATCTTCGAAATTCTTGTTGCATTGATCCTTAATCATCATATACTTCAGCTGTTTTTGCATCTCATCATCAATGGCTCCACCAATTGCAACTGTTCATCCAAGCTCCATTAATGGCATTTCGAGATTGTGAGCACTAGGAGCAACATCAATTGAACCTAACACCTCTAATCATCTTCCTTATCCCTCTACTGCAACTGTTTGAAGGAATTAAGCGCCAAGGCCACGCGAACAACACTGCCATTTCCAGGTTTGAGAAAATTCGAATCTCATGATTTGCTCCATGCTTATGTGCGTTCTATAGGTCATGATATGTAGATTACAGTGATGTGTTTAGATTCGTGAATGATGAACCATAGGAGAAGAAATCTGGATTTTAAGTTATGAACCAAAACCCTAACTCGCTCGATTTGCAAGATCTAGGAACAATTAGACAAAATCATGTTGATATTCGTACTCTACGTGTTAAGACCTTTCCAACGGCTATCCATTTGTTCATTTTGATTAAGGTTCGTGGATCATGTGTTCATAGGATTTCTGGAAAAATTCTGGACAAAAGTGATGAAGCTTTGAGTGTTTGATCCAAAATTTCGTTTGAAAATTTGAATGGAGTGTTTACCGCCCCCGCCTGTACATATTTACCATTATGCCATTGTCAAAATTAAATAATTTAATAAAATTCTTAAAAAATCACCATGACCTTTAAAAATTCACCAAAAATTGTAGAAAATTCATAAAAATATGAGAATTTTTTCTTTGACTTCCTTGTTGACTCTAGAATTTTTTTGACCTATTGGTCAAAGTTGTGCATGGTAGAAATAATATTTGACCTAGGGTTCTCTCACATGTATGATATTTTGATACCTTTTACTAATTTGTTCATAAAATGCTCATAGTGTAAAAGAAATTCTTGAAATTTTTTGTGATGATTGTGGACTGGATGATGTTTATTTCCATGTAAATTTCATGAGTTTTTGCTACCTGATCATTGAGTTATGAATTTTGGAACTTAGGTGTGACAATTTGTGTCACACCTCATTATGTCAACTTGCTGGATTTTTTTGAGTGACCTATACTTGGTAAAATAGTGTGAAATTTTGCATGATGGTTCATTAACATGTTGAGATGCTTTATGAAGTTTTGTGGAATTTTACATTGCATTTTCAATTTGATTGTGATTTTTCATCTCTGGTGGTTGAAATTGCAAGTTCATGAGACATAGGTTGGTAGAATCAATGAGAAATGCTCATATGGTGTTGAATGCTCATGAAATTTGATATGCTTGTAATAGACACATAATGTGACATCCCTGTTTTGGTCTCATCCATTTCTTTTTGTTTTCATTGAGATATGAATTTTTGAAGTGGATGTATGTGTTGATGTTGTGATTTGGAGCATGTTATTGTGTCTGTTTTTGTTGATTTTCATTGACATGGTTCCATTTGCCCAATTGGGCTCAAATTTGACATGGTAGACCTTGAATATCCCCTGTTTAGGTGTAAATTATTTGAGGATTTTTGGAATTGTTTTGATGTGGATTTGAATGCAATAGTTCTGTTTGGATGTTTGGTGCTTCATGTGAACTAGTTTGAATTGTTTTGTGCTTAACATGAATATAATGAATGATGTGGACATGAGACCAATTGTGTTGGCTTTTGTTTGACATTAATTTGACTTTGGTTGGTGAATACCTTGCTGTTTAGGAATTTTTCTTGCCTTTGGACCCTAGGCTTAGCCTAGTGGTCTTGTTGCTAATATTTGCTTGATTTTTCAGGATCAAAAGCATAATGCACATGGAGAATGAATCAAGTTAAATGCAATTGATGTTGTTGATGTTTGTATACTAACATAACATTGTTTTGTAGGTTGTGAAGCTTAGGCTTGAGCTTTGAGCTTGCCTTGTTGTGCATTGCTTTGTATAGTTTGATTGATTGAACGCTTGTTGTTTATGGTTTGTCTGTCTGAGTACTAACTGTGTTTGACTGTTTCCAGGTACTATTAGTTGCTTAGTTCCTTGTTGAACTTTTGCTTTGCTTGCTTAAGCAACTTGCATTGAGGTATCATCTCTCAACTTCATGTAGTCTGGGAGACCCGGCTGTTACCGGGCCGGGCAAATGTCTGAAGTCCTCCTTAAGAGGCATTGATTGTGATTGTTTATTTTTCGTGCCAAGCAGGTGAAAGTCCTTTAAATAAGGCAATTGGTGGAAGGTAGGGATACGCAATCTATCCCCCACTATTCTGTGAGTCTTCTCCTTGCTCCCATTACATGGTTGTAGCATTGAGATTCAAACCCAAGATCCGTGCTGTTGCACAATCGAGTCAGAGTCTTTCGAGCGTAGAAGGGTCCCTCCATTCTGGACCCACGCTCTCTTGTCAAGAGCTCTCCCTGGTCAGGGATAAGAGCTGTGAGGTCTGATCCTCACTTCACCTTTTCATCTGCTTCACCTTAGCCTCGTAATGGCAAGGTTAAGAGCAAACCCAGCCTGTACAGATGACTTGCTGAGGCAGTCAAACCCATTGTTTGAGCCGCTTGATTTGGTTATAGTGGGTGCTATGTGAATATCTGTTTGAGATGCCTGTTCTCATTTGATGTATGCTTGTATGCTTGTATGCTTGCTTTCCTGGATAGGATTAGTTTGCTGATGCAAGTAGGATATGATAGAAACCTGAACGTAGGGTAAACGATGCATGACAACACTAGGCTCGAGTCCAGCTCCCTGGTAGTGCGTCTTCCCCCGGTTTCTGGCTGAAATCTTTTTCCCTTTCAGGGGAACTACATCGCCCTGATTCTCGTTCCAGACGAGATATGTAGGCAGGTGGTCGTGCGAGACCACTCCGGGCACTTTTTTTCTTTTTGCGTGCGTTGTTTGTTTATCTGATAGTATGTTTTGGTTCGGATGCCGACGTAATTCCATCAAGTGGTTGTCGGGCTCCTAGTTTGCCATTTTGTGTCAGTTGGTTCGGATGCCGACATAAGCCCAGGGATTGGCTGTCGGGCTCCATGTTTGCCATTGTGTTTGTTTGTTTGTTTGGCGTGCGTAAGCCGAACTACGGCGGCTCTGATTCTCATGATCAGGTGAGATACGTAGGCACGAGGTGCGACGCCTTATCGAGCCCTTCTTCCTAACCCCACCTGTGTAGTCATCTTGGCGTGCGTGTGTATAATGCTTGTGTTTTCTATTTTAGCAACCTATTCTTTTCTAAACGTGGATCCCGTCGAGTACGACGGACGTGAGGGGTGCTAATACCTTCCCCTCACGTAACCGACTCCCTTACCCTTTCTCTCTGGTCGTGAGACCGTGTCTTTCCAGGTTTTTCTGAGCGTTTCCTTTCCCTATCCTGGGATAAATAACGCGCAGTGGCGACTCTGTTTATTTGTTTTTATTTGAGTCTCGCCGGTTGTTTTTTCGCGGATGCGACACCAAAGCCCTCTGCAAACCTTCCCAGAACTTCGATGTAAATCTAGGATCTCTATCCGAAACAATACTCGACGGAATACCATGCAAACTTACAATTTTCTCAATATACAACTCGGCTAATCTCTCTAACGGATAATCCATTCTGATCGGAATGAAATGAGCCGATTTTGTCAATCTGTCAACAATCACCCAAATAGCTTCAAAATTCTTACTTGTCCTCGGTAACCCAGAAACAAAATCCATACTGATATTATCCCACTTCCACTCTGGAATAGCCAACGGTTGCATTAGCCCAGACGACTTCTGATGCTCAATCTTTGACTTCTGACAAGTCAAACAAGAATAAACAAAACTCGCAATTTCTCTTTTCATTCCCGGCCACCAAAATAGCTTCTTCAAATCATGATACATCTTCGTAGCTCCAGGATGAATACTCAGGCCACTACGATGTCCTTCCTCAAGAATACTCTTCTTAAGTTCGGTAACATCCGGAATACACACCCGATTACCAAATTTCAAAACACCATTCTCATCAACTCTGAATTCACCACCTTGACCTTGATTCAATAGGGTCAACTTATCAACCAAACGCATATCGGATTTCTGACTCTCTCTAATCTCATCCAGAATATTACTCGTTAACTTCAACATTCCCAATTTAACACTATTGTGAGTACTCACACACACCAAACTCAAGTCTCTAAACTGCTCAATTAAATCCAATTCCTTAACCATTAACATAGACATATGCAATGATTTCCGACTCAATGCATCAGCCACTACGTTTGCTTTACCCGGATGGTAATTCAAACCAAAGTCATAATCCTTCAAAAACTCTAACCATCTCCTCTGTCTCATATTCAGCTCTTTCTGATCAAACAAATACTTTAAACTCTTATGGTCGCTGAAAACCTCAAATCTTGACCCGTACAAGTAATGCCTCCATAACTTCAGAACAAACACCACGGCTGCCAACTCTAAGTCGTGCGTCGGATAGTTCCTCTCATGAACCCTCAGTTGTCTCGAAGCATAAGCTATAACCTGCTTATTCTGCATCAACACACCACCTAAACCCAACAATGAAGCATCACAGTAAACCTCAAATGGTTCCGACGGACTCGGTAATATCAGAACAGGAGCAGTAGTCAACCTTCTCTTTAACTCTTGGAAACCTTCTTCACATTTTGAGTCCCAAACAAACGCTTGCCCCTTTCTAGTCAACATCGTCAACGGTAACGCCAACTTAGAAAATCCCTCAATGAACTTCCTATAATAACCTGCAAGTCCAAGAAAACTCCTTATCTCAGAAACTGACTTCGGAGCTTCCCACTTAGATACCGCTTCTATCTTAGAAGGATCAACAGCAACACCACCTCTTGAAATCACATGACCAAGAAAACTAACCTCTTCTA
This sequence comes from Lathyrus oleraceus, assembly GCF_024323335.1. Taxonomy (NCBI): domain Eukaryota; kingdom Viridiplantae; phylum Streptophyta; class Magnoliopsida; order Fabales; family Fabaceae; genus Lathyrus; species Lathyrus oleraceus. The sequence continues at coordinate 287,743,732 of NC_066579.1, read as the reverse complement.
ACCAAAATTCACACTTTGACAGCTTAGCAAATAACTTCTTTTCTCGTAGAACTCCTAAAACCACTCTCAAATGCTCAGCATGCTCTTCTTCAGATTTCGAATATACCAAAATATCGTCAATAAACACCACAACAAACTTGTCCAGGTACGGATGGAAAATCCTATTCATATACTCCATAAATACTCCAGGCGCATTAGTCACACCAAAAGGCATCACAGAATACTCATAATGTCCATACCTTGTTCTGAAAGCAGTCTTCTGAATATCCTCAGTTTTCACACGTATCTGATGATACCCCGATCTCAAATCTATCTTGCTGAACACACTCGCACCAACCAACTGGTCCATCAAATCATCAATCCTCGGCAAAGGATACCGATTCTTGATCGTCACTTTATTCAGTTGCCTGTAGTCCACACACAACCTCATAGTGCCTTCTTTCTTCTTAACCAATAACACCGGTGCACCCCACGGTGACACACTCGGCCGAATAAATTTCTTATCCAACAGATCTTCTAACTGACTCTTCAATTCAGTTAACTCAACAGCAGACATACGGTACGGAGCCATCGATATCGGTCTAGTACCAGGTACCAAATCAATCGAGAACTCAACTTCACGCTCTGGCGGCAATTCATTCACTTCTTCAGGAAACACATCAGGAAAATCACACACCACGGCTAGATCGCCAATTACTAGTTTATCCTTAGCCTCCAAAGTCGCTAACAGCATAAACAACTCTGCCCCATCTGCTACTGCCTCATTCACTTGCCTTGCTGATAGAAACAAATTCTTTCTTTCCTCAATCTCAGGAAAGATCACAGTCTTATCAAAGCAGTTGATATAAACTCGGTTAGACACCAACCAGTTCATACCCAGAATAACATCAATTTGCACTAGTGGAAGACACACTAGATCCATCCCAAAGTCTCTACCAAAAATACTCAAAGGACAATTTAAACAAACTGAAGTAGTAGTTACTGAACCCTTCGCAGGAGTATCAATCACCATACTACCATGCATCTCAGATATCTCTAATTCAAGTTTCACAGCACAATCCAAAGATATAAAAGAATGAGTCGCTCCTGTGTCAATAATAGCCACAAGAGGAAAGCCATTAATATAACACGTACCTCGGATCAAACGATCATCTGCAGAAGTCTCAGAACCCGATAAAGCAAAAACCTTGCCTCCCGACTGATTCTCTTTCTTCGGCTTAGGACACTGTGGACTAATATGACCCACTTCTCCACAGTTGAAACAAGTCACAGTCTTCACCCGGCACTCTGCAGCCAAGTGACCACCTTTTCCACACTTGAAACACTTCTTCTCATTACTGGTACACTCATGGATACAATGTCCAGCCTGACCACATCTGTAACACTTAGCAGGGGCACTAGAGTCTCCCCCACTAGGCCTCTTCATCCCACTCTGTCTCTGGAAACCTTTGCCAGCTGCATACGGCTTCCCACGATCATTCTGATTCTTGCCCTTCCTATCAACCCTCTGCTGATAGCTCTCTGCTCTGGCCTTGGTATCCTGTTCAAAAATCCTGCAACAGTCAACCAAATCAGAAAACACTCTAATCCGCTGATACCCAATAGCCTGCTTGATCTCGGGACGTAACCCGTTCTCAAACTTCACACACTTTGAAAATTCCCCAGTAGCCTCGTTATAGGGAGTGTAATACTTCGACAGCTCTGTGAACTTAGCAGCATACTCAGTAACAGAACGGTTGCCCTGCTTCAGTTCCAAGAACTCTATCTCTTTCTTTCCCCTGACATCCTCTGGAAAGTACTTCCTCAGGAATCTCTCTCTGAACACCGCCCAAGTGATCTCAGCATTCCCAGCAGCTTCCAACTCAGAGCGGGTAGCAACCCACCAATCATCTGCTTCCTCTGACAGCATATGCGTACCGAACCTGACCTTCTGGTTATCGGCACACTCAGTCACCCGGAAGATCCTCTCGATCTCCTTCAACCACTTCTGAGCACCATCTGGATCGTATGCTCCTTTGAACATTGGAGGATTGTTCCTCTGGAACTCACTCAGTTGACGAGTAGCTCCCATTCCCACAACATTCGGATTTCCTCCAAGTACTCCAGCTAGCATACCCAGAGCCTCAGCAATCGCAGCATCGTCTCTACCTCTTCCAGCCATCTCTACTCTGAAAACCCAACAAACTAAAACAATAAGTACTGATAGGGTTACACAACACCTATCCCGTACAGGGAAACAGAATAATTACGACTCGACTCGACCGACTATGCTCTGATACCACTAATGTAACACCCTTCTAAAATACCCCAAATATTTAATTAAAATAACAACATATATCAATCAGAGTAATTATGCAGTTAAGGGTGTCACACAAACAATTTCACATACCATTCATTAAAGTAGCTTGTCATGCTCATTTATTTATCAAATAAAACATTTGCATACTACGCAGCGGATAGAGATCAAATCGATCATGCAAAACATGTAACACATTACATGTTAAATTATTCAACAAGGTAAACATCCCATCCCGATGTTACATCTATCAGAGCATGACCCACTAAAGAACTACACTAAACTCCAAGCACTAGCTTCTACTCAATCACTGCTCGTTACCTGAAAAATAGTTGTAAGGGTGAGTTCCTCAATCGATATAATAAGCATTATAAAACATCATGTAATGCTAAGTAATTTAACACATATCATCACCCTAATCAGAACACACATTTAGCAACGGTAACATCAACTCATAATCATCATCATACTCAACTCAATGCAAAAACACACGTATAATATTGGAATACATCCATTCATATTATACGCCATACATACATTATGCAATGAGACTCCATGCATGCGGTACCGACTATTTGTGAACATATAGTTCACCTCACCGATCAAATCCAGATACGGCTACCAAGCTCACTAGTCCCATTCATTTGAGACCTAGTGACTCACTCACTAATTCCTCACCATGGGAATTAGCTACCACCCCCAAAGGGCCATGCTATGCACGCTAATTCACCTAGCATGCAAACATCAACAACAGTCCATAATGACTAACTCACTAATTCCTCACCATGGGAATTAGCTACCACCCCCAAAGGGCCACAATATGCATGCTAAATCACCTAGCAATGCAAAATAATCAACAATAATCCACAATGGACATATGCTCACACTCTAAGCCATAAACATGTTCATTCACAATAGCATACATAACATATATACTCACAGCATTATGCATACTATCATACAATATCAACACATGTATCAAAACATCATATCATGTCAAATAATTAATCACAGTATTAGCACACTCTACTAATACCTACACTGCTCACAACAATGGGAAATGATCCCTATGATATCGTACATCAGCTAAATCACATCACTCAGCTGAAACGACCAAAACTGCACAACAACAGCTCAGGAAAACCAAAGTTCTGCCCATACGCGTATGCCCCATGTCCATACGCGTATGGCCCATTTCCTGGCCAAGCCCATACGCGTATCACTTGCCTCATACGCGTATGCTACGCGTACCACTTCCCCATACGCGTACCAACAGAGACCAACCCACGTTCAAAACATCATCTTCCTCATCCATACGCGTATGGCCTCCCCCATACGCGTACCACTCACAGGCTACGCGTAGTGCACGCGTATGGCGCGTATCAGCGCCAGATCCCTTCCCTCCAAGTCATCCCATACGCGTATTGCCTAGTGCCATACGCGTACCAGACCATCTCATACGCGTATTGCCTAGTGCCATACGCGTATGACCAGAAACCAGAATTTCCAGATCTGCCATGGTTTCTCTGCTACGAAATCCCTCAGATCCAACCTTCTACGGTCCAATTTTACACAGAAATTATTCATATCATCTAACACGAATCATACCTTATTCAATTTCACACATTCTAACATTTTCCATCCACTTCTTACTAATTTCCTTCAATTATAAATCTAAATTTCGTTCATACAAAAAGTTCACAATTTCATCATGCATCATCCTAATCAGAGTCAAATCCATGGTTTATCACTACCCATTACATATTATCCCATAATACCCATTAAACGATGATAAACCCCCTTACCTGAGTTAATCCGGCGATCAGTTAGCTTCCAGCTTTTCCCTTTCTTCAACCTTCTTTCTCTTGCTCTGCCTTTTGCCCTTTCTGACTCTTTTTCCTTTTCACGTGAAAAATAATCCTTTTTACTAAATGGGACTTTTTACTAAATCCAACTCTTATATTCCAATTATAATAATAATTCCAATAATAATAATTCCAAATAATATTAATCCAATAATATTCTTCCAATTATTAAATTAAATTAATAAATATATTATTAACTTAATTTAAATAATTATCTTATTTTTATCGGGGTGTTACATGTGGAGGTAACCAATAAATGGTGTGGTCAAAGAAAAAAAGTGTGTGACGGTAACTAATAAATGGTGTGGCCAAAGAGAAAAAAAGGGTGGTTCAGAGATGTGTGTTTAACCATGAGGTGATTAACCCAAAGAATGTATGAATGCCAAAGAAGATTGTGTTTGGTCTAAAGAGACAAGTGTTGTTGATGTTGACTGTCAAAGTGTTAAGGTTTTGAAATAAGAGTCTTTTAGTTGTAATTGAATTATGAAAGGTTTGAATGTTGCCATAAGGTGGAAGAATTGTATTACGAAATTTTTTAGGCGAGTTTAATCGTTGGTACTTAGAGGGAGACAAGCATCCGACCACAGACTAAGTATGTTCGACAATCAGAATACTCATGAGTTGAAAGGATAATTAATCATAACCTCTCTTTTTCTCCCTATGAGGACCAAACTAAACTCGTTTATTTAAAGTGTTTTGAATTGAAGACAATATTGGGCCATAAGCTAAGTACAACCGACAACCCAAGTACTTGAGAAATGATGTGTACAAGTACGTACATCCCATCCCTTTTCATCCAGTTTCTTGTAAAAAATGTTTTAAATATAACTTGATGTTGGATCAAGTGTTTGAAGTTTGAATTGTGAATGTGAGGATTAAATGGAAGAGGTAATTGGTGTTGGATCAAGAACATGTATTGTGTTCAATTGAGTTTGTTTTTGAAAATACTTGACGTTTGATCAAGTGTATTTTTGTCTTTTGAAAAAGGTTATTTTTATCGTTTTGGTTTAATCTTGTTTGTTAACATGCAAAGGAAAGCGGTAAAGAAAGGTAAATCCTAAGCTATTAGATCTCCACGGGATGAGGGAGCATTTTACCCACAATGGGGGGATGGAACCGTAAACCATATGTCATACCCCAAAATTTGCCCGTTAATATTATAAGGGATTTCTAAGGCACTCCAACTCATTTGTCAAGGGATGGACCTTAAAGGAACAAAGGCCCAGCTCGCGAGTGGCCCAATCCAGAAAAAGGCCCAAACTAGCTTGCTCGCTAGGCGAGCAACTCCTTCGCCTAGCGAAGCTGGCGAATACCAGAATTGTTGGGCTTCATTCTGAGCCCATTAGGTCACAAATGGCCTGCTCACTAGGCGAGCAAATCCTTCGCCTAGCGAACCCTTCGCTACAACGCTCGCCTAGCGAAGCTTGCGAATATCAGAATTTTTGGGCTTCATTCTGAGCCCATTAGGTTACCACAATCACTATAAATACCGAGGACCTCATTCAGAAAAGGGGGAACGGAAACGAGAGACGAAGACGGACAGAAACCCTGGCATAGAAACCCTGGAGGCTAGCCCAGAGAATTTAGAGTAAAGAAACCCTGAAGGCAGCTCATCTGCACCGAAGTTGCCGCCGCCCAACTCAATCCGATACCAAGAGTGATCAACCCCTTCAGCATTGCAATTCAATTGCAAACAGGTTTGCGCATCACTACTGTTTTATACTTCCAATCGGTAATCTCTACATGCATAATGCATCATGATTAAATTTTTGGATATGTAATTTGATTTCACATGTGAATTTAAGTATGCCTGAATATCCTGAATGTTTAACCATGTTATTCCTGTAATTAAATGCCATAAGGTTCGGAATTTCGGAGATGGTACTGTTGTCAAATTCAAAACCCGTAGCCGCTCGCTAGCACATCGCTAAGCGAGCCTGTGGCGAGCACTGTCTAGGCCTTCGCTAGGCGAGGAAGAGGCGAACGGGACAGTCGCTGTTTTTTTTGTTTTATGCTTGTCTAATCGGGATTTATTATAATCATGCATTATTTGGCCTGACCTTATGACTGCTGTGTTTATTTTGTGGTGCAATCCACAATTGCACTTTGTCTCGATGTTCTAACCTGTGTGCTGAATTTTGAAAAGGGGCTTACATATTCCCGAAGAAACGGCCGACTAGGTATTCCACTTTATTTGTGGGATACCCTTATGGAGACATATTCTGAATTACTTAATCGATTTTAATGTGGAGATTCATCATAATTATTTAATCGATTTTAATGTAGAGATTCATAATAATTATTTAATCGATTTTTAATGTGGAGATTCATCTTAATCACTTAATTGATTATAATATGGAAATTCATCTGAAGTGCTTAATTAATTAATATTGCCTTTGAATATGTGATCTTGGACCTCTCTTTGTTGCCTTACGGTATTACGGTATTACGGTCATGTCCCGCGAATGTGGGGATACCCTTAGCAAAGACCCTACGATTAAATCATCATAGTCCCTCGGATGTTGCCTTCGAATATATGATTTTGTCCCTCGATGACCCTTCGGTGTAGCCTACGGTTAAATGATGATAGTCCCTTCGAATGCTAAGGTATCCTTACAACTGTTGCTTTCAATGACCAATCGATGACCCTACGATGACCCTTTTATATCCAAAGGATAAAACTACTTACTTCTCAATAGTAAGGACAGTTTTACCCTCATAAGGATAGGAAATGCCCATAAAGACCTTGGGTAGGTATAACTCTTAATTGCTGGCTCACAACCTAAAACATTTTTCACACCTCACACCTTTCAAACTATCTTTGGAAAATCACCACTTGGTATACATTCATACTAGAATCATTACCGAGTTATATTTTTCTAAACAATTTTCAAAACTAAACGAGATAACCACTTTGTATACATTCATACAGGAATCATTACAAAGTTAAATTCTCTTTTTCAAAACATTTTCTAAACAGTTCACAAACACTTTTTCAGACAAGAAAAATAACATAAGTGATCGAGCAATTAAGAGCCCATGGATACAAAGGATGCTAACACCTTCCCTTTGTATAATGTACCTCCCGAATCCAAAATCTAAATAAGGTCTTTCCTGTTTTTTTCCACCTTTCCTTATTGGATAAAAGAAAAGTCGGTGGCGACTCTTGCTAACCGCGACATTTGCTTTACAAAGCAAAAACCCACAAAGTCAGTTCACCGTATGACAGAACTGGCGACTCTGATGGGGACACTTAAAGAGAGGTTACCTTAAAAACAAGATCACTTATTCAAATTGTCTGATTTACTTTTAAGGGATTGCTTGGGTATTTTATGCTTGAGTGAAAGATCCTACACCCGGATCTAGTGTACCTTAGGTAAGTAGCAAAAGATCATCGCGACTATCCGGCGTATACTGGAATGGTCAAAATGATGGCTACGGTTAATGTGACACTTTGGATGTCCTGATGTTCCTCATGTTTACTTGAGGAAAAATTTGGCATTCGCGTGCTGTCATCAAAGCATTAACCAGACCTTTAGAACCCTAATTGACTCATCCTAGCCATTAGAAAGTAGTGAGATAACTGACTTCGGTTCCGACTGGGGTTGGTTGAGACTCGATACTACACTCTTTGAGATTGGACTTTAGGGAAGCTTCGGTCAACCACTTGGTGTTGCACTGAAGTGGACTTAAAGGAAGGTCAATGATTTGAGATCCTTTTAGAACCCGGTTACTATTCTAGGACAGGTTGAACCAACCAAACTTCAGGGGGGAGGGTACTTACCTATGGAACTCATGCAAGCCTTAAAACCTAGGGATGATTGTTGTGTGACTTGTGTGTGCTTGTTATTTACATAACATCATAACATCATAACATCATAACATCATGACATTGCACTAATCATTTCAAGGACTTAGGGATTTAACTTGGCTCTATTTTGTAAGGCTATGGCTCCCAGGAAGACCATCCGGATCAGTTTTGTAGTCATCTCTCCTCAGCTCAAGGATTTAGTGTCAGAACTTCCTGATCAGGCTCAGTTCATCAAGAGGCATGGTTCTCTCCTCAATTTGGTTACCACTGGTTTCAAAGAAGATATGATGAGAGTCCTATTCCAGTTCTTCGATCCTAAACATCATTGCTTCACATTCCCAGATTATCAGTTGGTACCGACATTGGAAGAATTTTCCAGGCTGCTCGGGATACCTATTCTTGATCAAACACCTTTCAGTGGTTTAGAAAAGGTCCCGAAGTCCGAAAAAGTTGCCGCAACTTTACACATGACAAAATCCGATATTGAAGCTAATTGGGTAACAAGAAGTGGAGTTAAGGGTTTACTCGCCAAATTTCTGATGAATAAGGCCCGAGAATTATTAAAAGTTATGAATATCCATGCTTTTGAAGATGTTATAGCATTACTAATCTATGGTTTGGTGCTATTTCCCAACCCGGACCAATTCATAGACATGAATGCTATTAAGATATTTCTCACTCATAACCCTGTGCCTACCTTGCTTGGAGACATTTTGCATTCCATTCACACTCGTACTATGAAAAGGCAAGGGACTCTCATGTGTTGCGTGCCTTTATTGTCTAGGTGGTTTATTTCGCACCTTCCTCCATCAGTCTTGAAGAATGAGCAAAGTTTGAAATGGTCTCAAAGGATAATGTCGCTTTCCCATTCAGACATCCGTTGGTGTCCTCATCTCAAAGAAAACACTATCATCATCGACCGTTGTGGAGAATTCTCTAATGTACCACTCATGGGGATAAGAGGAGGCATTACTTATAATCCTGCTCTAGCCCTACGTCAGTTTGGTTGTGCTCGAAGAGATGGTCCACATGAGATAATTATCCAAGGCACTGTATTTGACTATGATAACGATTCCCAAGGTCTCCGTCAAAGATTTGTAAGAGCTTGGGGCATGGTGAAAAGAAGCACTTTAGGACAGAAAAACTCTATTCCTATGGAGCCTTACCTCAGATGGGTACGCGCCAGAGCTCGTGAACTTGTCATGCCATATCTTGCAGTCGGACCATTGGTGGTTGAACCAGAAGTCAAAAGAGGTACTCCTCAGATCATTCCTTATCCAGATATGCCTACCGATGTTGAAGAGTTAAAGAAATCCTGGATCCAGTTGAGAGAGGAAAGGGATACTTTTGAAGCCCAGTTTTGTGCTGCAAGGAAGAAAGTGTTAGAACTCACCAGCCAGCTTAATGAGGAACGAAGACTCAATGCATATCTTCGCCCAAAAAGAAGCCGTCCCTGGGAGACCTGAGCTTTTATTGTATTTTACCATTTATTGTAATGAATATGGATTAAATACTGTTAATAAATGTTTCTTTCTCTTTTGGGTAGTTTACGCAAAGTTAAATTCCAAAAGTCCTTGAAAACATTTCATACATTGCATTGCATAACATAACATTGCATAACAGGTATTCTAAAGGATCAATATTCTCACGGTCTTCCTATTGCAAACAGATTCAAACAGAAAAATGGATCTCGAACAAACTGTCAAAGATCTCCAGGCTCAAAATGCCCAATTCCAGGAGTTGATCCTGAGCTTATCCAAAGGGCAGGAGGAACTGAAGGCTATCTTGCTCGAGAAGAAGAAAGACAAGAAACCTGTGAGTTACATTAACCCGGGAAGAAGGAGTCAAGATTAGACTTCCGAAAGATCAAGAAGAGGAGACCGAAAACGATTCGGCAGATGAGAATGCTGATCCTTTCAGCCAGGAGGACGAAGATGAGGATTATGAGAATGAGTAGTACTCTCCTAAGGATGATAAGTACAAGTTGCTGGAAGAACGTATGCTAGCTGTGGAGGGCCAGAAGGCGCCCGGTCTGGATTTCGAAAGCTTAGGCCTGGTCTCTGATGTGGTCATCCCTCGCAAATTCAAGATCCCTGCTTTCACTAAGTATGACGGGGCATCTTGTCCTCAGATGCATCTGAGAGCTTATGTGAGAAAGATTCAGCCATATACCACTGATAGGAAGCTATGGATCCATTTCTTCCAAGAGAGTTTGTCTGGCACACAGTTGGAGTGGTATTATCAGCTCGAGAGTTCTGACATCCGCACCTGGACTGATTTAGCGACAGCCTTCTACAAGCACTACCAGTATAATTCTGAGTTGGCGCCAAATCGGCTACAGTTGCAGAATATGACTATGGGATCTAAAGAAAGTTTCAAAGAATATGCTAAAAAATGGAGAGATTTGGCTGGCAGAGTCAAACCCCCTATGACTGATCGAGAGTTAGTGGACATGTTCATGGGTACACTGACCGACCCATTCTACAGCCATCTGCTGGGAAGTTCTTCATCAGGTTTCACCGAGCTTATATTGATAGGTGAACGTGTGGAAAGCGGCATTCGAAGTGGAAAGATACAGGCAGCTATCTCTGCAAGCACCAAAAAGTCCTATCAGAGGAATGAATCAAATGCTGTGTACGGGGAAAGGGGTCATAACAAGAAAAATCGTGGCCATACCGTGGGAGCAGTTATGATTGCAGCACCGCCATCTCAAAACTTCCAGCACAGACAAGACAGGCCAAGAAGGCAGTTTACCAAGATCAATATGACTTTAGCACAAGCCTTGCAGGGTATGCTAAAAGCAAATTTAATTACCCTCAGAGATCCTCCTACGAATCCCAACACTACTTCTCCTCGTTATAATCCCAATGCCAGGTGTGCATATCACTCCGATTGCCCCGGGCATGATACAAACGATTGTTGGTCGCTGAAGAATAAGATTCAGGATATGATCGAGGCGGGAGAAATTGAATTTGATCCTCCAGAGACTCCTAATGTCATCACTGCACCTATGCCTAACCATGACAAGACTGTTAATGCTGTGGATGGCAATTCTCGCATTTCTAATGCAGCTGACTTAGCATCTCCTTTCCTGACCATAAAGAAGAAGTTGTTGCAAGCTGGTTTATTTCCAGGTTGTGCTGAAAATTGCGATCTCTGCGTACTCCGACCCAATGATTGCTTGAAATTGAGGAGTGGTATTCAACGGCTGATGGACGATCGCACAATTCTCTTTGAAAAGGTTCCTAAGGTGGAAAATCCTGTTGAAGAGATATCTGTGATTGCTAGGTCCAAAGTTCCAGTAAAGATCACCGCTACTAGAATGCCTGTGAAGATTACTGCTGAGCCCAAGGTAGCTCCCCTAATCATTACCGCACTTGGCCCAGTACCATATTCCTCCAGCAAAGCCATTCCGTGGAATTATGGAGGGGATATTTACATCCATGGCGTAAAGCAGGTTGATAATTCTGCTAATCCTAATGACATTGTTGGGACTAGTAAGATTACTCGAAGTGGAAGGATTTTCTCTCCAGAAATCTCACCTCCCGCCCCCGAAACTCGAGGAAAGGGACCAGTCAATCCTTCTCAGTCAGAGACACCGGTCGAAGGTACCTCTGAAGATGTTGCCAAACAAGAAATGGAGGAAGTGTTGAAAATCATTCGCAAGAGTGATTTTGATGTGGTAGAACAGTTGGGGCATACTCCATCTAAAATCTCGATGTTATCCTTGCTGTTATCGTCTGAATCTCATGCCAATGCATTGATAAAATTCTTGAAGACTGCTCATGTACCTCAGGAAACCTCTGTTGATCAGTTCGAAAATTATGTTGCCCACTTGGCTATTGACAATGGCATAGGCTTTTCCGATACTGATCTGACACCAGCAGGAAAGAATCATAACAAAGCTCTGCACATCTCCATTGAGTGTAGGGGGACCACCTTGGCTCATGTGTTGATCGATAATGGCTCTTCTTTGAATGTGCTGCCGACAGTTGTGCTCGATAAGCTTGATTGTAAGAGCATCGAATTGAAACCTAGCGATACTGTGGTGCGTGCGTACGATGGCGCAAAAAGTGTTGTCCATGGTGAAGTGGTCCTCCCTATCAAGATAGGACCTCAAGTCTTCAACACTATCTTCCATGTAATGAACATTCGCCCCGCCTATTCCTGCTTGCTGGGACGCCCTTGGATTCATGGGGCAGGTGCTGTAGCTTCGTCTCTCCATCAAAAGCTGAGGTACCCAATGGAGGGTAAGATCGTCACTGTGTGTGGGGAAGAGGAGTATATTGTCAGTAGTGTGCAGGCTTTCAGATATGTCGAGATGGATGGTGAATTCTTTGAGACTCCTTTTCAGTCATTTGAAGTGGTTCCTCCACCCAATCCTGTCCTTAAGCCAACTCCCCGGGTACCCAAGGTTGTTCGTGCACCCCCTACGATGATTTCTCTGAAGGATGCTCGAGCCATGGTTGAAGATGGTGGCCGTACTGGTTGGGGTCAATTGATCGATGTACCATACAAGTCTGATAGATTCGGCCTGGGATTTAGCTCTGAGAAGGTAGTCAAGAATCAGATTAATGCTGTAGAAGATGTTGACAGCGATTGCGACTTGGATAGCTGGATTTTCCCAACAATTGGTGACGGACTCAACAATTGGAAGGCTGAAGACACTATCCCGATTTCCTTTAGTCAGGAGTAATTGTTATTGTTATTTTAGGGTTGCAAATTTTAATTTTCTTTTACAATCGAACTTCTTAACAGCATTGTGTCTATGCCCGAGACACAAATAGCTAATTTGTTAAGGGTTTTGTCATTTTCATAAGCATATTCATATTCAATAAATCAATGGACTTTTTGCATTCAAATATTGCGCTCTTTATCTTTCCTATCATCTTTCAAACAAGCTATGTTTTCTTACACACACGCACGTAACAAATTGCAGATCCCTACCCACTCTGGATCCTGTGGATAATAGTTCTGCTACTGTTCATTATGACTTTGAAAATCCGATCTACCAAGCCGAGGATGGAAGTGAGGAAGATTGCGAAGTCCCTGGAGAACTTGCTAGACTGTTACTGCAAGAAGAAAGGACTATACAGCCGCATGAGGAGTCAGTTGAGACTGTAAATCTGGGTACCGAAGTAGACAAGAAAGAAGTCAAAATAGGAGCAGGCTTGGAAAACAGTGTCAAGGGAAGATTGATTCAGATGTTACATGACTATGTAGAGATTTTTGCTTGGTCTTATGAAGACATGCCAGGACTGGATACTGATATAGTAGTGCATCGTTTGCCGATGAAGGCAGATTGTCGTCCTGTTAAGCAAAAGGTTTGTCGCATGCGTCCTGAAATGTCTGAGAAAATCAAGGCCGAGGTTATGAAACAGTTTAAGGCGGGTTTTCTGGCTGTTACTTCTTATCCTCAATGGGTTGCTAATGTGGTACCAGTACCGAAGAAGGATGGTAAGGTGCGGATGTGCGTAGATTACAGAGATCTGAATAAAGCAAGTCCCAAGGATGACTTTCCACTTCCGCACATTGATGTCCTGGTAGATAACACCGCTCAACACAAGGTATTCTCATTCATGGATGGATTCTCAGGTTATAACCAGATTAAGATGGCGCCTGAGGACATGGAGAAAACCACGTTTGTGACGCAATGGGGCACTTTCTGTTATAAAGTAATGCCATTCGGGTTAAAGAACGCAGGGGCAACGTACCAGCGTGCTATGGTGGTTTTGTTCCATGACATGATCCATCATGAAATAGAAGTATATGTAGATGACATGATAGCCAGATCTCATACTGAATAAGAACATCTCGATCATTTATACAAACTGTTTGGGAGGTTGAAAAAATACAAGTTGAGATTGAACCCGAACAAATGCACCTTTGGAGTAAGATCCGGTAAACTCTTGGGCTTTATTGTCAGTGGTAAAGGAATTGAGGTTGACCCGGCCAAGGTGAGAGCTATTCGAGAAATGCCAGTTCCCCGTACAGATAAAGAAGTCAGAGGTTTCTTGGGACGTTTGAACTACATTGCCCGGTTTATTTCCCATTTGACTGCTACCTGCAAACTCATCTTCAAACTACTGAGGAAAAATCAAGAAGTATCTCCAAGAACCTCCAATTCTGGTACCACCAGTTGAAGGAAGACCTCTAATCATGTATTTGACCGTATTAGAAAGTTCAATGGGGTGCGTGTTGGGGCAACATGACGAGTCTGGTCGAAAAGAGCATGCCATATACTACCTTAGCAAAAAGTTTACCGACTGTGAAACAAGATACTCACTGCTTGAGAAAACTTGTTGTGCTTTGGCCTGGGCTGCTCGCCGACTAAGACAGTATATGTTGAATCACACCACTTTGTTGATTTCTAAGATGGATCCTATCAAATACATATTTGAGAAACCCGCCCTCTCCGGAAGAATAGCAAGATGGCAGATGATTTTAACAGAGTATGATATCCAGTATACCACCCAAAAAGCAATCAAAGGAAGCGTGCTAGCTGATCATTTGGCTCATCAAGCAGTGAATGATTACTAGTCTATGAATTTTGAGTTCCCAGATGAGGATGTCATGCTTGCTGATTATGAAGAACCTGGACCGGATGAAGGACCCGAATTGGGATCCCGATGGACTATGGTTTTTGATGGATCGTCTAATGCATTGGGCAACGGTGTTGGCGTCGTAATCATTTCCCCCAAGGGTAGCCATACGCCTTTCACTGCTAGACTATGTTTTGATTGTACCAATAATATGGCCGAGTACGAAGCATGTATTTTGGGACTCAGGGCCGCCATAGACCTAAGAATCAAGTTTTTAAGTGTGTATGGAGACTCAGCCTTGGTAATCAGTCAGATCAAAGGAGAATGGGATACTAAACATCCGAATCTCATCCCTTATCGAGAGCGGGTGTTGACGTTAATCCCATACTTTGAAAAGATTACATTCGAACATATTCCACGAGAGGAGAATCAGTTGGCAGACGCATTAGCTACCATGTCATCTATGTTCAGAGTCAGATGGGACAATGAAGCTCCCAGGATCACCATCGAACGATTAGATGAACCAGCATACTGTTATGAACTTAACACTGATGAAGTAGAAGAGAAACCTTGGTTCCACGAGGTAAAAAGATATTTAGAAGCTCAGGAATACCCTGAAGGGACATCCATCAATGACAGGAAATTTCTGAGGAAGTTCTCCGCTAAATTCTTTTTGAGTAATAGAATATTATACAAACGTAACTATGATTCAACTTTGCTTCGCTGTGTGGATAAAAACGAAGCAGGAAAGATCATGGAAGACATGCACGACGGTATCTTCGGGACTCACTCTAGTGGACATACAATGGCCAAGAAGATTATGAGATCAGGGTATTATTGGTCTACCATGGAAGCTGATTGCCACCATCACTCCAGAACTTGTCACAAGTGCCAGATCTATGCGGATAAAGTACATGTGCCTCCTGTTCCATTAAACGTATTGACAGCACCTTGGCCCTTTGCAATGTGGGGCATTGATATGATCGGAGAGATTAAACCCACTGCTTCTAATGGACATCGTTTCATCCTTGTTGCTATTGATTACTTTACAAAGTGGGTAGAGGCAGCCTCATTTGCTTCTGTTACCAAGAATGTGGTGGCACGGTTCATCAAGAATAGTCTCATTTGCCGATACGGCATCCCTGAGAGAATCATCACTGACAATGGCACTAATTTGAACAGCAAGATGATCACTGAACTCTGCATGCAGTTCAGGATAAAACACCATAACTCTTCTCCGTACCGGCCAAAGATGAACGGCGCCGTAGAAGCGGCTAATAAGAATATTAAGAAGATTATACAAAAGATGACGGTAACATACAAAGACTGGCATGAGATGTTGCCATTTGCTCTGCATGGTTATCGCACTTCGGTACGAACTTCGACAGGGGCAACTCCGTTCTCTTTAGTCTACGGAATGGAAGCCGTTTTACCAGTGGAAGTTCAGATTCCTTCTCTAAGAATCATGAAAGAGGCAGACTTAGATGAAGACGAATGGATTCAGACTCGACTCGATCAGATAAATTTGATTGATGAGAAGAGACTTGCGGCTGTATGTCATGGGCAGATATATCAGAAGCGCATGACTCAGGCATTTAACAAAAGAGTTAAGAGACAGGTGTATCAAGTTGGCGACTTGGTGATAAAGCGTATCATTCTACCACAAGGTGATCCCAGAGGCAAATGGACTCCCACATACGAAGGGCCATTTGTAGTTAAGAAGGTATTCTCTGGTGGAGCCATGATGCTTGCTACAATGGATGGCGAAGACTTCCCACATCCCGTGAACGCAGACATAGTTAAAAAATACTACGCATAAAAGAGACCCGCTAGGTCGACGTACCTAGGCAAAAGTAAGGGCATCCCGGCGAACCAAAAGGGTTCGGGCAAGAATTAGGGATAAACACATAAAAGATGTACACCCGGCAAGTCGAAAACCTGAAAAGGCGGCTTGGGCAAAAAAGGGTATCCTGGTGGACTGAAAACCTGAAAAGACGGTCCAGGCAAAAATTAGGGATTAAAGCGTATGACTATGTCCCGTTCTCAAACAACTTCATCCAAGTTCAAGGGACTGGACAAGCCAATCACTTCTATCCGACAGCAAGGGATGAGATGCTTGAAGACACAATGACAGTAGTGGAATTAAAATCAATAGGACTTTTCTGCATGGCTTTCTCTTTGTTTTCTTGACAATTTCCTCTTACTAGGATCTCTGTCTCCTTGTACACAAATCGCCTGTTTATAGGCCCCCTTTCAAAATCAATGCAATTCTATTTCGAAAATATGTTGTTGTTTTACTTCATCTGTTTTGTTTGCGTAAATGTCCATTGATTTAACTTGAATTGATATATGCATCTGAATATGACTGATGTTTACCAAAATGCATACATAAAATAAATAGCGATTACTACAAGACTTCAGGATCGAGGAGAAAGTCCAACCACGCCTTCCAATGAATCCGTTGCCAATTCTATTTCTCCAGCAAAACCAGTTATTCCCCAGAAGAAATTGGCATTATTCCCCGGCAAAGCCAGCTATTTCCCAGAAGAAGTCGGCATCACCAGACAGGTTGATCATCTCATCCATCCCCAGCCAGGCTCTGTTGAATATTTCTGACATCAGACAGAAACCAAATACCCCCCAACCGAGAACGGGTCATCAACACAAATATCTCCAACCAGTATATGGGGATTTATTTTCCCCAGTGGAGTCGCCAGGAAAAACTTCTCAGACGCATAATTCATTCATTACATCATTTCACAGCATACGCATGCATACAACACTCGCATTTATTTTCGCAAGCATAAAACATCTCATGCATCATGACATGGCATGAAGCTAACTCTCCTTTTCAGGTTAATTATCCTCCGGGTATTGTCAAGTTAAAGAGTTCAGTCAGGCAGACACCGTTATTAATCACGTTCAAGATTCAGATACATCTTTCAGATATACTCTATAAACATTCATTCTAACAAGCATTCTGGTATCCTCCTAAGGATGGCATCTTTAAGCCCATCCCAGACATTTGCTGCAAATATAACATATACAAATATTATCAGATACAGCCTAACGTACGGTTCATTCTGATCCAGCCCGACATATGATTGCTTCAATTACTCCAATATGGTCTAGCGTACGACCCATTTGGATCTTCATTCCTCAGATACTACCTGGCGTACGGTACATTCCGAAACGTAGTCTAGCGTACGACTACTTTCTTCAGATACAGCCTAATGGACGACTCATTCTGCAATTCAGATATGATCTGGCGTACGATCCATTCTGATCCTTATTTCTTCAGATACAGCCTAATGGACGGCTCATTCTGCAATTCAGATATGATCTGGCGTACGATCCATTCTGATCCTTATTTCTTCAGATACAGCCTAATGGACGGCTCATTCTGCAATTCAGATATGATCTGGCGTACGATCCATTCTGATCCTTATTCCTTCAGATACAGCCTAATGGACGGCTCATTCTACAATTCAGATACGATCTAGCATACGATCCATTCTGACCCTTATTCCTTCAGATACAGCCTAACGGACGGCTCATTCTGCAATTCAGATATGATCTGGCGTACGATCCATTCTGATCCTTATTTCTTCGGATACAGCCTAATAGACGGCTCCTTTTGCAACTCCAATACGGCCTAGCGTACGACCCATTTGGATGTTCATCCCCTCAGATACGATCTCGCATAGGATCCACTCTGATCTTTATTCCTCAGATACTACCTGGCATGCGGTACATTCTGAAACGTGGTCTAGCGTACGACTCCCCTTTCATCCTCAGATACAGCCTGATGGACGGCTCATTCTGCGACTCAGATACGATCTAGTGTACGATCCATTCTGATCTTTCATCCCTAGTGAAGTCACCCGCCTAAGGGACAACTCATTTGGCTATTCAGATACGGTCTAGCGTATGATCCATTCTGATCCTTTATCCTCAGCAGTATATGACACTCTGACTCCCCACCGAAGGCGACAGCCTAATGGATGACTCACTATACGGTCTAGCGTACGACCCGGTGTGGCACCCATGTCTTCAAATTGGTCTAACGTACGACGCAATCTGGAGCTCTCATCATCAAATTTCCTGGATGGCATCTTTAAGCCCATCTCCATCAAGACTAATTGACAAGTGCAAATTTTTGGGGCATTCTAGTGTTCAATAATCTTCCACCTCCAGGCCGCGAATGGCATACATGTCATTCTAACTCTCTCGGTTCAAGAATATTGAACAGGGGCAGCTGTCATACCCCAAAATTTGCCCGTTAATATTATAAAGGATTTCTAAGGCACTCCAACTCATTTGTCAAGGGATGGACCTTAAAGGAACAAAGGCCCAGCTCGCGAGTGGCCCAATCCAGAAAAAGGCCCAAACTAGCTTGCTCGCTAGGCGAGCAACTCCTTCGCCTAGCGAAGCTGGCGAATACCAGAATTGTTGGGCTTCATTCTGAGCCCATTAGGTCACAAATGGCCTGCTCGCTAGGCGAGCAAATCCTTCGCCTAGCGAACCCTTCGCTACAACGCTCGCCTAGCGAAGCTTGCGAATATCAGAATTTTTGGGCTTCATTCTGAGCCCATTAGGTCACCACAATCACTATAAATACCGAGGACCTCATTCAGAAAAGGGGGAACGAAAACGAGAGACGAAGACGGACAGAAACCCTGGAGGCTAGCCCAGAGAATTCAGAGTAAAGAAACCCTGAAGGCAGCTCATCTGCACCGAAGTTGCCGCCGCCCAACTCAATCCGATACCAAGAGTGATCAACCCCTTCAGCATTGCAATTCAATTGCAAACAGGTTTGCGCATCACTACTGTTTTATACTTCCAATCGGTAATCTCTACATGCATAATGCATCATGATTAAATTTTTGGATATGTAATTTGATTTCACATGTGAATTTAAGTATGCCTGAATATCCTGAATGTTTAACCATGTTATTCCTGTAATTAAATGCCATAAGGTTCGGAATTTCGGAGATGGTACTGTTGTCAAATTCAAAACCCGTAGCCGCTCGCTAGCACATCGCTAAGCGAGCCTGTGGCGAGCACTCGCTAGGCCTTCGCTAGGCGAGGCAGAGGCGAACGGGACAGTCGCTGTTTTTTTTGTTTTATGCTTGTCTAATCGGGATTTATTATAATCATGCATTATTTGGCCTGACCTTATGACTGCTGTGTTTATTTTGTGGTGCAATCCTCAATTGCACTTTGTCTCGATGTTCTAACCTGTGTGCTAAATTTTGAAAAGGGGCTTACATATTCCCGAAGAAACGGCCGGCTAGGTATTCCACTTTATTTGTGGGATACCCTTATGGAGACATATTCTGAATTACTTAATCAATTTTAATGTGGAGATTCATCATAATTATTTAATTGATTTTAATGTAGAGATTCATCATAATTATTTAATCGATTTTTAATGTGGAGATTCATCTTAATCACTTAATTGATTATAATATAGAAATTCATCTGAAGTGCTTAATTAATTAATATTGCCTTTGAATATGTGATCTTGGACCTCTCTTTGTTGCCTTACGGTATTACGGTATTACGGTCATGTCCCGCGAATGTGGGGATACCCTTAGCAAAGACCCTACGATTAAATCACCATAGTCCCTCGGATGTTGCCTTCGAATATATGATTTTGTCCCTCGATGACCCTTCGGTGTAGCCTACGGTTAAATGATGATAGTCCCTTCGAATGCTAAGGTATCCTTACAACTGTTGCTTTCAATGACCAATCGATGACCCTACGATGACCCTTTTATATCCAAAGGATAAAACTACTTACTTCTCAATAGTAAGGACAGTTTTACCCTCATAAGGATAGGAAATGCCCATAAAGACCTTGGGTAGGTATAACTCTTAATTGCTGGCTCACAACCTAAAACATTTTTCACACCTCACACCTTTCAAACTATCTTTGGAAAATCACCACTTGGTATACATTCATACTAGAATCATTACCGAGTTATATTTTTCTAAACAATTTTCAAAACTAAACGAGATAACCACTTTGTATACATTCATACAGGAATCATTACAAAGTTAAATTCTCTTTTTCAAAACATTTTCTAAACAGTTCACAAACACTTTTTCAGACAAGAAAAATAACATAAGTGATCGAGCAATTAAGAGCCCATGGATAACCATGGATACAAAGGATGCTAACACCTTCCCTTTGTATAATGTACCTCCCGAATCCAAAATCTGAATAAGGTCTTTCCTAATCTTTTCCACCTTTCCTTATTGGATAAAAGAAAAGTCGGTGGCGACTCTTGCTAACCGCGACATTTGCTTTACAAAGCAAAAACACACAAAGTCAGTTCACCGTATGACCCCATACAAGTGAAAAATTCTTACACGCATTGACCACAAATAAACATACACCAAATAATGCACAATATAATGTAAAAATGTGATAAATGTGAGAACTGTGTGAAGAAAATTATGTGCTAAGAGTCAAGAAATCACATAAGTTCTAATCAATTCTTAATTAAAAGTGAATTAAACTAATTCTATTTTTAATCATTTTTTACGAAAAAGATCCAATTAGAAATTTGACAAGAATTTAATCAAGAAATTATCTAAACTATTTTTGGTATTTGTCAATATAGATTAAATGGTAAAAAACAATTGAACCTAATTACCTAAGTGTTAACATTTTTTAAAGGTATTTTTCCATGTAAAATGTGATAAAAGACTTTACTAAAAGATATTAAAAAACAAGTAATAAAAAAAAGGAAAAATGTATCAAAAGAAAAGCTAGGGGGTGTATGATGCAACCATGGTGCATTTTGTGATTGAGACGCTGGGCTTACTAGGCCAGGCCCAAGTTGTTACTGGTTTGTCTTAGGAGGGGGTGTGTAATGTTGGCAAGATGCAATTAGTAAAGTTTTGGGCCCAAAGGCCTTTAGGCCCAACAGTGAACCACGTCAAGGGAAGATGGCAGAAAATCAGAGAGCGCATACCTCACATTTCAAATGAAAAAGTACAAATCATCTCTCTCGTCCTCACCTGAACCATAGCTCCGTCGTGTCAGATATCGCCTCTGGTGGCGGTGGAGGTCCAATCAGCTTTAAACCTACATCAAACCACTCGTCTCCCCTCCATCTTTCATAATCCACCATCAATTTTTATTGATTTCTAACATAGCATTCAAACCGAACTGAAACCTATATGAACCCTAAATAAGAAATCAAGAAATTACCCGCAACAATGGAGGAATCAAAGCCTATCATGTTAATGCTTTGATTCCTGGGACTTGAAGCTACATCGTGGCAAACATAATCAATCAAAAGGGGAGGCGACGACACTTACTAGCAAGGACATGGTTGCAACAAAGAAGACGATGCTAACACAAGAGCTTTAGAAATGCTTCAAAGAGGTAATCCATTCTAACCTATCACTAGCTATATAATCTTATTCATCTTCTCCTTCTGTAGTTTATAGGTGTGTTGTGTTGCTCTTGGTAACGTTGTTTATGGTGTGTGAGAGAGTTGGTGAATTGCAATAAAATTGAAAAAGAGTGTGTTGATGAATTTGTGGCTAAATTGAGAGATTTGTGAGGTGATAAATGTGTAGTGAGATTGAGAGAGAGAGTGAGTGATTGTGAATGATTGATGATTGTGCAATGATTGGTGGTGGTGATTCTTCACTTAAGCAATGATTATAGTTGAATTTATAGGGTGCGTGGGCTAAACATCACAAAATGCAAACCAAAGCACACTTGCATTTAATGACCAGCTCAGCAGGTTACATTTAAATTCATTGGTTTAATCTTAAATCTAAAGCTACCTACTACAGCCAGTGCACATCCAAAAATCATTAACCTTCATGCTTCATCATTCCAAGCCAAGTGAAGTCACTTAAACTCAACTGGTAACTTGGACAACATGACATTAAAAAATCACTCCAACACAACTTCAACCTCCTTCTAACCTGCAACAACCAGTGAGAATCCTTTGCATTCACTCATTAACCATTTTTTAACCAACTGAGTTGATTCTAACTAACTGAGTTTCACCATGAACTCAGTGAGTTGAATGCAACTAACTCCAAGCCTGATATAATTGTTTCCAATCCTAACTCCAATCCAAAAACAACTCCAAACCTAGACTCTATATAAACAGTTCATTACATCATTTTTCAACACTTTGGAACCCTGCGAATTTTGAGCAGTTTCTCTGTAACCTCCTTCACCCTCACCAAAGCTTTTACTCTCTCTCACAAGAAAAGCCATTGAAGCTTCACATTGAAGCTTCAATTCAGCTTGAGCTAAGCCACCTCACTCTCACTTTGTTATCAAGTTTCAGAAGAAGAAGAAGGAGACGAAAAGAAGAAGAAGAAGGAAGAATCAAGGTCAGAAAACTTACCGGCGATTTCTCCGATCATCTTCTCCGGTATGTCATTTACAATTTGTTATCGTTTTCTTGCTCTGATTGTACCGGAACGTAGCATTTAGGTTGAGGAGTGAAAAACCCATAGTGCTAGGCATTAATCTTCAGTGAGTGTCATTTAATTTGCTTTGGAAAGGTTAGGGTTCTTATTTTGTTAGGAGCGATTCCAAGAATCCATTGTTCGTTGCTCAATTTCATTACCATAAGCGTGTCCAGCGTGTTGTTAGGCTTAGATTGGTGGTGCTGATTAGGTGGAAGCTGACACCGGCGATGGCGACGGCCACCGGTGCGTTGAGCCAAGGCAGAAGACGGTGAGTTAAGTCGTAAGGTAGTGTGCGCATGGAGTTTAGTTTGACTCTGTTGACTGGTCTAAGTCAACAGAGGTGAGTGTTTGGGCTTCACCAGCAAGGCCCATGGACATCACTATTGGCACTCTAGTCATTACTGATACACCCCCAGGCATTTAGTGAAGAAATTGAGTTTGGGCTTCATTAGGCCCATTAGCCATTTTCTAATTCACTGCGTGTTTTCATTAATGCGCCCCCCTGTGTTGAGCGTTTAGATGTTGTTTGGGCCCAGACGGCCCATTCCCATTTTCACTAGTGAACCCTCTGTTTTTTTGTTGTTGGGTTCTCTGGCTGGACAAAAAAGCAGTGGTGGGCTCAACTGGCAGCCCATTACCCTGAACTCAATCTACACCCCATTCAGCAAATACACCTATTTTCCATTTTATTTGTTTCTTTTTCTTTTTGTTTAGATTAATTAGGATGGTAAATCTTGATCATTAGGACATTAGAATTTAATTAGAATTTCCATTAGAATTTAATTAGAATTTCCATTAGAATTAATTAGAATTTTTCCTTAGGATTTTAATTAGGAATTTCAATTAGACTTTGACTAAATTTAGAATTACACCATTCTCAATATTAGGATTAGAATTCAACTTTAGGTTAGAATCCCTTTTAGGCCATGGTTAGAATTTGACATATTTCACAATTGACCATTTTGCCCTTATGGACTTTATTTTGTTACTTTTGTGTTAAAATTATACGCTCCCTTTAGGATTAGAATTTAATCATTTCCCAATAATTGTAGGACTTAACATAGAATTTTAATCATGATTTTGATCAACTTTGACATGCTCCATCAGGATTTCTAACCTAACTTAGAATATTCAATCAACTTCTAACGCATGATCCCTTAGGTTAGTTTCTAACAACTACTAACTTCAATTAGATCCAAAACTTAGTTCCCCACAAAACTAAAACCAAACCCCCGATTAAATTGATCAAAAGAAATTTTGATTAATTAAATTCTTTGAACTTGTATAATCCCCCAGTCTTATTGAGTGACCAAAAGACCGTTGGTCACTTAGTAAGACTTTTCTTCCAAGTTGTAGAGCTCAAGGCCTCAACTCAAGATCTTCAATCAAGGCATCCTCAGTGATACCAAGCAGCGGATTATTCAAGCACATCAAATGTGGCATCTTCAACACTTGTTAACTCAAAGTTAGAAGAGTGTGACACGAGCCTTAAGCAATAGAGAAGGAGTGGGACTGGAGTATTCCTACCCCCATTCTGGATATCTTTGGGTATGGGGCGTATGACCCAACAATCATCGTATTCACCTTATTCATAGACTTTAGCACAATTCTAACCATATGATTGACAAGTCTATCTTCACAAAGCAAAAACAACAAAAACAGGGACAATGTCAACAACTTATCAATCATGAATCAAGTTGTACGATACGAGCCTTAAGTAATGGAGAAGGAGTGGGACTGGAGTATTCCTACCCCCATTCTGAGTATCTTTGGGTATGGGACGTATGATCCAGCGCTCATCGTATTCACTTCCGTTCATAGACTTTAGTGCAATTCGAATCTAACGATTGGTAAGGTCTTCACTATAAGAAACAACTACAAAGACTCTTCTCTTGAAATTTAGTGTGATTCTCATCATCCAGTAACTATCAAGTCTATCCAATTCTCAATCATTCAATTCAAACCATTTCAATCTCAATCATCCATTTCCTCTTGCCTCCAATCAATTTTCTTTTTAGCCCTAGTGGGCTGAACTACGATTGCTCTGATTTTCTCATTGCATGATGAGAATACGTAGGCACGAGGGTTCAAACCCTCCGCGAGCATACTTATTTATCACTCCTGTCCTAGGGCATTCTTCCGTTCATCTCCATGATACATTCATGCTACCTTCTTTCACTCCATGTGATATACCTATTCTTTGAGTCAAATACACTACTTCTTTGTGCTTCTTCTTACGTAACCTTGTGAACCAAGAGATGTTTGGGACTGTGCCCAAACACTTATTCCTTTGTCTTTTCGGCTTTATCTTATAGTGGCAGCCTGCTAGTCCACGTATTGGTAATAACCACCTTACTCTTGGGTTCATCTTTTCACCCCTTGTTGGAGTTCAAACAATATTATTCTTTGGTTCAAACCATACTTCTTATCACATTCCTTTCACCTCCCACTTCTAGTTCCTTGAACTACGAAGCTCTGAATTCCTCATTGCACTATGAGGATATGTAGGCATGAGGGCCTTAATCCTCACCGAGCACTCTATCTATTCCTTTCCCCTTATTCTTTTGCGAGTAATCTCTAGTTATCGCCTATTCAAGCGAGAACAATCAAAACGGTTCCCATGGAGTACCATGGATGTTTGGGGTGCTAATACCTTCCCCTTGCATAACCGACTTCCTTACCCAGTATATCTCTTTCCCCCGGGTTTTATCGATGTTTTTCCTTCTCTTTGGGGATAAATAAAGTTCGATGGTGACTCTGTTGTATGTTCGAGCGTGCGATACGTTCGGGTATATTTCCGCTAGCTTCAGTATTGTGCGGAAACTTGGACCTTTTTTCCTTCCTTTGGAAGATGTCTTGGCTCAAGGATTAATGCTTGTGATAAGTGGGTTGAGTGTTCTCCAAAGAATGACTTAAAAAAAAGTAAAAGCAAAAACAATACTAACTTCTAACTCATTAGCAACTAACATTTAATTTCAAGTCTTTTATTTTAATGCAATTTAATTTTAAGCTTTATTCATTTGCCATTATTCATACCATTCTAATTGTTTATATTAATGCCTTTTCACTTTGTCCACTTGGACCATATTGTGTGATATATCTTGTTTGTGTATATTTTGTTTGTTTGTGTGGTCTTTGACCATCAATGTACATAATAAGAAACAAAAACCCTAAAGAACTATTGTGTGGACTGTTGGTTTGATCTTGAACAATTGGACTTAGAATCTAGGCAACATCCCTATGCAAAAAGGACTTGGCCAATGCCAACTATCATGTAACCAAGTGCTTGCAAATTGAAACTTCATCTGATACATCTTTGAAGATCCCTTTGAGTTCATCTGCAACATGATCACTATGAAGTTGTAGGCCAATTTTGAACCTGTGACTTGTGGAATTCATCCGCTACATAGGCCAAATTGAAGAAGATTATGGAGTGGCTAAAGCTTGGATGTGGTAATCTTTATTTGATGCCTTGCTCTTCAAATTAATGTTGTATGCATTGTTTGTTGCTTGATTCTAATATCCAAGGGAATTTGGGGTTTCTATATGGCATTATTGCCTATTGGATTGCTACCTATCGGTCAGATCTTTTCAACTCTTAACTTTTAAATTTTTGCTTAGGATTATTCTCTTCATCTCCTCCCCATCTCTTTAATTTCAAAATCTCTCCCTCCTTTTAAAAACTTCTTTGTTTGAACTTGTTATTTGTAGCACCTCAAATTTGCACCTATCATTGCACATACATTCTCATATTAGGTCATAGCATATCATGGTCCACTGCATAGCATTGCATTGTCTCATTTGCCTCAAGTGCAAGCCAATCAAGAAATTAGGTCAAGCTGGTCAGGAGATCAGTCAGTCAAGCAAGCAAGTGCAATTCTCAAGGAGCCAAGGCCCTAGGGTTGGTCCAACATGTTCACATGACTTGGGGATCCATTTGAAGTATTTTGGTCAAGGATTGGATGATCAGAAGTCATCAGTCAATGCACAGTCAGTCAGAAACCCTAAAAAGTCAAACTTGGTCAACTGTGGTTGATTTTGTGGTTTTGATGGTTGGATTTGGTTTGAGAGGGCTCATTCATGTCCATATAAGCTTCATATATCATGTCAAACACCATCATGGAAGAATTTGAAGCCAGATCAGAAATTTCCAAAAATGGAAACTGGACCTGTAATTGAAACTTACCAAAAATGGAAAGTCTTGATCCTCAAACTTACATCATGATACAAGCTTCAAATGAATTTTTGCCCAACATGAAAGTTGAAGATCTTGTTCTCCCATTTCCAAAAAGTCCAAGAACTCTCAATTCCCATGTATGGTTGGCAAGTTATGATCAAATCATTTTCAAAAATTCTTGAACTTCAAAAGGCCATATCTCTCAAACCATTTGACCAATTTGGGTGGGGTTTTTTCCTACAAGTCACATTTGATCCCCTCTTTCCAAATATGTAACCATCATTCACCAAAACTTCACCAATCAAAATGGCATTTTTGGACCTACTTGAATTAATTTTAAGTAAGGTGAAAAAGTGAAGTTTTAAAATACTCATTTCTAATCAATTCTACTATCCAAACATGGTCTGAAATTGTATTTTGGACATGCTCAAAGGTCAAATTCGTGCAAGTACATGCACCCATGCCAAGTTGCTTGAAAATTGAAAGAAAGTACACTTTCTACTAACTACATCCCACATATCCATGAACCATGCCTTGTACCACAAAAACAGCAAATGTACATCATTTTTTCTGCAAGAAGCAATCCTAATTGCAACCATCCTACAGCAGACCAACCATTGTTCTCTCACTTTTCAAAAAAATTCATTCTTGGCCATTTCTCAAAATCTGTCAAAAACCTCCAAAGGACCAAACCTTGCCTTGCTTAAAGCAACATCTATACCACATTGTGAAGACATTGCAATCATCTTTCTCCAACTGGAAGGAGTTTTTGCACGACTGTTTTCTTCACACATCATCCATGGCAGAAGGTGTTTGAAGCCATTCCAAGCTATCTCAAGCCAAGCCAACTTCACCATCCATCATTTGAAGCCCTCTAGCACATCTGTTTCAGGCCAAAAGCACCAAACAACAGCTGAATCTCATCTGCCTTTCCACTTTGGTAAAATTTCGATTTCCTTGTTTCTGAAAATAGACATATGCTTAGTGTAGGCCTCTCCATGCTGAGCTTCATGATGTGTTTATTTTTGAAAATGGTTAGATATTTTTAAAGTTATGTTGTTTTGAAGTTTTGATGATAAAACTTCTTTGGCTCGGTTCATGATATATACAATGTTTTGATGAAAAATGATGATGGATTCTTGTTTGCCTTGCCGTGCTGATCATGTCTGTATATTTAATTGCAATTTCTGGACCAATTTGTTTTCCACGATTTGGGAAGAGGAAGGTGATGTTACTGTACCTGGAACCCTAGAATTTGTTCCTCCATTTCCCAGAATTTCTGCCTTTCACGTGCATGGCATGGTCTCTTGGCCAACAACCAATAAGATTATTTCGTTTCAGCAGCCAAAACGCTGCGTTTGGATTAGTGGCGTGGGTAATTTCAAAAATGCCACTGACCGGACCACATGACCTATTAAATCCATGTTGTTTTTCATTTTATTTCAATTTTGATACCTCACCTTACAAAAATCATAACTTGTTCATTTTTAATCCAAATTTTATGGGATTTTTTGTGTTGTGTTCATCATGATCTCTACTTTTTTATCACATTTTTTTCCAGAATTTTTGGATGGTTGGTTTTTAATTGGTATTAGGGTTTGTGACATGTATGCATATTTTGTACACTTTGCCAAAACATTTGTGAAATGGTGATACTTTATCCAATGGCTCCCAAATTTTTTGTGCTTAAACTAGACACACTCATGGTGATTTTGGTGTAGAGTTTGTGAATTTATCTTATGTGGTTTGAGAGTTGTGAATTTTTGAAGTAGGGTGTGACAATTTGTGTCACACCATTGATGTCCAACTTCATGATTTTCATTACCATGCTTCTTGACCTCCAATTGATCTGATTTTTTGCATGAACCTACTTTTGTATGTCTAGTTTACATGTGATTTTTTGTGGATTTGTTTATGGCATTTTCCAATTGTTTGGGATTTTATCCCCTGTTTAGTCATATGTTGACTTTTTGTGATACATGTTCCCATTTCATTTGTGAAATTCTCATACTTTATTAGATGGACATGAAATTTGACATGTGATTACTAGACATCTTAAGGTTCATCATGGTTTTAGTCCCATTCATTTCTCATATGCTATCACTGAGTTATGATTTTTTGAAGTTGATACATGTTTGGTTGACTTCTTTGAGCATGTTTAAACTTGCCTTGCCTTTCTGATTTTCATTGACTATCTTCCCATGATCCAATTGAGCTGAAATTTGGTGTGCTTACCATGCTATGGATTGTGATTGACCATGTTTTATTTGGTGATTTTTGGAAATGTTTAAGATTGCTTTTGAGTTAAGTCTTGCTGTTGACTTCTATGAGCTTCTGTTTGCTATACCTTGACCTAATTTGTTCATGAAATGATGATGATGATTGATATGAATGTGAAACCACTTGGGTTTGATTCTTGATTGTTTGGACATGATTTTGGACACTTGTCCCTTGCTGTTTTGACTTTCTCATTCTCTTTTGACCCTAGGCTTGTCCTAGTGGTCCTGTTACTCACCTTTGAGCTCATGTTTTCAGGTTGACCAACAAATGACCAATGAGACCATTTCTTTTTGATTGAGCTTGCTTAAATATCATTGACTAACTTGTTTGTTTTGTAGGTGGCTTGGCTCACATGCCTTAAGCCTTGTGCCTTGCACATTCATTTGCTTCTGACTGACTGTTGACTTCTGTTTCTTTTTGCTCTGTTTTGAAGTTGCATACTAACATCTGCTTGACTGTTTCAGGTGCTTTTAGTTGCTTAGTTCCTTGTGAACTTTTGCTTTGCTTTGCTTTATAGCAATTTGCATTGAGGTATGATTTCCTTACTTCATGTAGTCTGGAAGACCTGGCCTGTTACTTGGCCAGGCAACTGTCTGAAGTCCTCCTTAAGAGGCAATGTTTGTGACTGTTTACATTTGTCCTTGTATAGAGTCAAAGACCTCCTAAGTGAAGAGGCAATTGGCAGAACCCAAGGGATATGCAACCTATCCCCTGCTATTCTGTGTGTCATCTGTCTTGCTCACACCACTGTGTTGATGCATTGCAGATACAAACCCAAGATCTTGTACAACGGTACAGTTGAGTCAGTTTCAAATGTGTAGAAGGGTTCCCCCTTTCTGAACCCACACATTCTTGTCTTAAGCTCTCCCAGGCCAGGGATAAGAGCTGTGAAGTCTCATCTTCACTCACCTTTCATCTGCTTCACCTTAGCCCCTCAATGGCAAGGTTAAGAGCACATTCACCCAGTTCCAGAGGTTTGTTTGTTGAGGTTGATATGACCCCTCGACTAAAACCTAACCCTTGTTTGAGCCACTTGCTTGTGTATAGTGTGTGCTACCTGTGCTTGTATGTTTGTTTGGCTTGCTTCCTGTGCAAGTTAGGTTTAGTTTAGACTTGCTTCCTGTACAAGTTAGGTTTTGCTTGGCTTGCTTCCTGTGCAAGTTAAGTATGTGTGTGGCTTGCTTCCTGTGTAAGTCATGTTTAGGATAGGCTGGCTCCCTGTGCCAGTTAGCTAGAAACCTTAACTTAGGGTTGATTTTGCATGATAACATCTAGGCTCGAGTCGTAGTCTCCCTAGTTGTGTCACCCTCTGTTATCTGGTTAGGCTAGTCCTTTATCCCTCTGTAGGGGAACTACATCGCCCTGATCTTCATACCAGATGAAGTATGTAGGCAGGAGATTGAGCTGATCTCTCCGGGAGCCTGTGTCTTTGTTGTGTGTTGTTGTGTGCTTGGAAGCTGATGTAAGTCCATCGAGTGGCATTTGGGTTCCAGTGTGCGTGTGTTTGGTTCGGATGCTGATGTAAGTCCAGTGATTGGCATTCAGGCTCCATGTTTGCCCCTTTGTGTGTGTTTTGGTTCGGATGCTGATGTAAGTCCAGTGATTGGCATTCAGGCTCCACGTTTGCCTTTGCCTGTGTTTGTTTGTGTGCGTGTCAGCCGAGCTACGAATGCTCTGATTCTTCTCTCGTCCAAGAAGATACGTATGCATAGGATGCGATATCCTAGCGAGCATGTGTCGTTTCCCCAGTCCGAACTACTTCGACTCTGATGTCTATGCCTGATAGACTAAGTAGGCCCAGGATGCGACATCCTGCCGAGTCAGTTTCAGTCAGTCTCTTTTGTATCTTTCAGCCAGTGTGTGTGTGTTTGAGCAGTGTTTAGCAACCAATTTTCTTTCCTTTTGTGCGTGGATCCCGTAGAGTACTACGGATGCGTAGGGGTGCTAATACCTTCCCTTCGCATAACCGACTCCCGAACCCATTCTCTTTGGTCGCGAGACCATGTTCTTTCCTAGGTTTACTCTGAGCGTTTCCTTTCCCTCTTTTGGGATAAATAACGCACGGTGGCGGCTCTGTTGTTCTTGTTTTCCCGCCGGTTTTTCGCGTGACGCGACAGCTGGCGACTCTGCTGGGGACATAGAGAAGTTGACCTGTGCTGGTCCATCTTCCCTGAGCGAGTCTCTCCTAGCGCTCTCTAGGTTAGGGTTTTGGTTGCTTTTGGCTGTTATTTATTGCATTCATTTGTATATATTTGCATTTACTGTTTGCATTTATGTTTGCACTTATGTTTGCATTCATATTCATCTGTTCACCTGGCTGGTTGTCTGTTTCTCTCTGTTGGGGTGGGAGTTACATGAGGTAAAAGGCCCAATACCCAGGTCATGAGTGAAATCTAGGATACTTAGGAATAGAGTGATTCATGGGAAGCGAGTGGTATTGCGCCACTTAGCGGAACATTGATATCACGAGCAGTTCAGACCCTGGTGGGATATTGTCGTTACATACTTCAGGTGTGTATATGATGGTATTCTGCGAAAGGTTATTTATGCTGCGTTTCTCTCGACTTTACCCTGGCCTAGACGACACCCGTGAGTAGGGAAGGGTTGATTATTACAGGTACCGTTGGTGACTTGTGGTTCTGTTGGTGACTTTGGGTTCAGACAACAGTGTATTCAGTTGACCTTGGGTTTTTCAAGTTGGATTTGGGTTCTGATTTTGACTGAAGCTTCGACCTAGTGATCAGTTTGCACAACCAGCCAGTCGAGTCTGCATCATGTGCATCATAGCATATTTATTTTTCAAAAGAAATGCAAAAAAAAAAAAAATGAATGAAAAAAAAAATGAATGAAAAAATGAAAAAAGAAAAGAGAAAAAAAAACTAATCCCTGCATGCATATCATTTCTCAGGTACATTCCAGAGCTTGTTCACTGATAGAGATGGCAACAGTCCCAGAGTCAAAGCGGAAGACCTGTTCCTACAGCTTTTATCGTGAGCCGTTGACTTCACTGATCGAGTTGGGTAGTCTTATGCCTAGTGACCAGCCGAAGGGTTTTGTTGGGCAGTTTGGGGATATTCTGACGTTGTTGAAGACGGTAGTTGATCCGGTGCCGCTGCAGACACTTCTTCAGTTCTACGACCCGGTGCTCAGATGTTTTACCTTTCAAGACTATCAGTTGGCGCCCACTCTCGAGGAGTATTCTATTCTGATGAGCATTCCGATTCAGCATCAGGTTCCTTTCCTGGATGTATCAAAGGAAGTTGACTTCAGGGTGATTGCCAGAGCTCTCCGGATGAGTGTCAAAGAAGTTTGTGATAATTGGAAGTCCAGTGGGGAAGTCGGGGGTATGCCGTTGAAGTTTCTATTGAGAGTTGCTAGAGATGAAGCCGAGAAGGGGAATTGGGAAGTTTTTCGTGCCCAGCTTGCTGCTATGATCTATGGGATCGTCCTATTCCCAAGCATGCCCAATTTTATTGACCATGCAGCTATCAGCATCTTCATTGGAGGGAATCCAGTCCCTACCTTGTTAGCTGACACTTACTATGCCATCCACAGTAGGCATGGTAAGGGTGGAGCCATCAGGTGCTGTCTACCTCTTCTACTCAGATGGTTCATATCCCTTTTGCCAGCCAGTGGACCCTTTATGGATACTCAGAGCACTCTTAAGTGGACTCAGAGGGTCATGTCGCTCACCTCCTATGACATCAGATGGCAGTCTTACCGGATGGATGTAAAGGATGTTGTTATGAGTTGTGGAGAATTCCGGAACGTACCACTCGTGGGGACCAAGGGTTGCATCAATTACAACCCAGTGCTTTCTCTTCGCCAGTTAGGGTTCATTATGAGTAGAAGACCACTTGAAGCTGAGATAGCTGAGAGTGTGTATTTTGAGAAGCAGAGTGACCCGGATAGATTGGAGCAGATAGGGAGAGCTTGGAAGTCTATTGGTGTGAAGGATGGATCCGTCTTAGGGAAGAAGTTCGCCATTGCAATGCCCGATTACACTAATTGGTTAAAGAAGAGAGTGGAAACTTTGTTGCTACCCTACGATAGGATGGAACCGTTACAAGAGCAACCACCGTTGGTTCTTGCTGATAGTGTGCCCGCTGAGCACTATAAGCAAGCCCTGATGGAGAATCGTCGTCTGAGAGAGAAGGAGCAAGACACTCAGATGGAGCTGTACAAAGCTAAGGCTGATAGACTGCACTTGGCCCATCAACTCAGGGAAGTGCAAGGAGAAGATGCTAGCAGAGCAAGGAGCAAGAAGAGATCTTACAAGGAGATGGAATCCATGTTGGAAACGGAGCATAAGGAGTGTTTGAGGTTGCAGAGAGCAGAGGCCAACTATCAGAAAAAGATCAGAGACCTAGAAAAGCAACTCAAAGACAAAGACACTCAGTTGAAGAAAGAGATGGAGTTGAGACAGAAATCAGAGGACTATCTTGAAGAAGAAGTCTTGGAGCTTAGAAGACAACTGAAGGAGAAGATCACCCCTCTACCAGAATGTTCAGAATGCACACTGTTGATAGACCAGTGCCATTACCTGAAGACCCTCATTCCGGAAGACCGTTTGTCTTAGATAGTATCTTTGACGTATTTTGTTGAGAATCACCTCCAGGCTTGTTGGAAGGGATTCATTTGCTTGTACTCCGTCTTTTGGATATTTTTGTTGAGAATCACCTCCAGGCTTGTTGGATGGGATTCATTTCTTTGTACTCTGTTTATTCGAATGTTCTGTCGACTTGGTTGTATGACCTGTTTACCCTTATTTATAGATAAGGATGTCAGCATTTCCCTGTTGTTCTATTATTTCCTTGTATCTGTTGTTCTCTTGTTGCTGCAGGTTGCCATCTTTTCAGGATGGGTCAGGCTCTTCGAATGCCTGAGAAATGAGCATATCATGTGCATCATACGCATCATTTAACATCATACTCATCTCATTTGCATAACAGGTGTTCTCTTGCCGACTTCTCACTTTGATTCCTGTGCCCAGGCAGGATAGCTGATCAAAGACCGCACCGCTACTCAACGAGACTCAACCATCAGAGGAATATGGACCAGGTTCAAACTGAGTTAGCTGAGATGAGGGCTAACATGGCCCAGTTCATGCACATGATGCAAGGGGTTGCGCAAGGACAAGAAGAACTCCGAGCTCTAGTTCAGAGGCAAGAAGCTGTAACTCCACCGCCCAACCATGCTCCGCCAGAGGGAGGCCCGGTCAATGATGATAATGTTGCGGCTGCCATTCCCGTCAACAACTATACTGTGGGTGAAGAGTTGAGGGGAATCCGAGTCGACGGTCAACCAATTGCTCCAGATGCTACTAATGCCAGAATCATTCATGCTCCGGCCCGTAACAGAATGCCGATTGTTGACAGACAAGAGGATTTGTTCACTATGCTCAGCGAAGACGAAGATATTCCGGGAAGAAATGATGTGAGAGATCGTAAAGTTGAGGCCCTTGCTGAGAAGATTCGAGCTATGGAATGTCAAAACTCCCTCGGTTTTGATGTTACAAACATGGGATTAGTTGAAGGTCTGAGAATCCCGTACAAATTCAAGGCACCGTCATTTGACAAATACAACGGTACCTCCTGCCCTCGCACCCATGTGCAGGCATACTACAGAAAGATATCCGCATACACTGACGACGAGAAGATGTGGATGTATTTTTTCCAAGATAGTCTATCTGGGGCTTCTTTGGACTGGTACATGGAATTGAAGAGAGATTCTATCCGCTGTTGGAGGGATCTGGGTGAGGCCTTTTTGAGGCAATACAAACACAACATGGACATGGCACCGAGCCGTACTCAGCTGCAGAGTCTTTGTCAGAAATCCAACGAAAGTTTCAAGGAGTACGCCCAGAGGTGGCGTGAACTGGCTGCTAGAGTTCAACCCCCTATGCTGGAGAGGGAGTTGACAGATATGTTTATCGGTACTCTTCAGGGTGTGTTTATGGACCGGATGGGGAGCTGCCCATTCGGTAGTTTTTCTGATGTCGTCATTTGTGGAGAAAGGACTAAGAGTTTGATTAAAACTGGGAAGATCCAAGATGCTGGTTCCTCTTCTTCTAAGAAACCGTTTGCTGGGGCACCTCGTCGAAGAGAGGGTGAAACTAATGCCGTTCAACACCGCAGAGATCAGAACAGAATTGAATACCGTCAGGCTGCTGCAGTGACTATTCCGGCACCTCAACCTCGTCAACAACCACAACAAAGAGTTCAACAACCGCAACAACAACAACAACAACGTCCGTATCAACCCAGACAAAGGATGCCTGATCGACGTTTTGATTCGCTACCCATGCCGTACGCCGAACTGCTGCCCGAACTACTCAGGTTGGGGTTGGTTGAGTTGCGTACAATGGCTCCACCTACAGTATTGCCTC
This sequence comes from Lathyrus oleraceus, assembly GCF_024323335.1. Lineage (NCBI taxonomy): Eukaryota > Viridiplantae > Streptophyta > Magnoliopsida > Fabales > Fabaceae > Lathyrus > Lathyrus oleraceus. Next base: position 287,707,916 of record NC_066579.1, on the reverse strand, counting down.
CTGGATACGACGCCAACGTCCGTTGTGACTTTCACTCTGGGGCACCAGGGCATCATACTGAGAAGTGTCGAGCTCTCCAGCACAAGGTCCAAGATTTGATCGATGCCAAGGCGATCAACTTTGCTCCGGTGCCTAACGTCGTAAACAACCCTATGCCTCAGCATGGTGGGCATAGAGTGAACAATATTGAGGGAAAAGAAGCTGAAGATCTGGTTGTTAATGTTGATGATGTTCAGACTTCTCTGCTAGTTGTGAAGAGCCGTCTGCTGAATGAGGGTGTCTACTCGGGCTGTGATGAAGATTGTTTGGGCTGTGCAGAATCTGAGAATGGTTGCGACCAGTTAAGGGCCGGTATCCAGGGTATGATGGATGAGGGTTGTTTGCAATTCAGTAGGGCTGTAAAAGATCGTGGGACAGTGTCAACTATCACCATTTACTTTAAACCGTCTGAAGGACATGGACAAAGGGTCGTCAGCGCACCTGCGACAAATGGTACCCCAGTTACCATTCCCGTGCCTGTAACCATCAGTGCTCCAACTACTATCGTTGCGTCTGGAAGAAGGGCTGTTGAGAATAGTAGAGCCGTGCCGTGGAAGTATGATAATGCTTATCGTAGTAACAGAAGGGTTGAAAGTCAGACGAAACCAGTGAATCAAACTCCAGTGACAATTGGTTTACCGATTAGAGTTCTTGCAACTGTTGGTCCAGCTGTGGACAATGTGGGGGGTCCAGGAGGTTTACCAGAAGCGGTCGTCTGTTCGCACCACAGCCTTTGAGGGACAATAATGCTGAGGCTCTCGCCAAAGCAAAGGGTAAGCAAGCTGTGGTTGAGGAAGAGCCTGTCCAGAAGGAAGCGTCTGAGGGGTCATTTGAGAAGGACGTGGAGGAATTTATGAAGATGATCAAGAAGAGTGACTACAAGATTGTAGATCAGTTGAATCAAACTCCGTCCAAGATTTCTATACTTTCACTGTTGTTGTGCTCTGAGGCACACCGTAACGCCTTGTTGAAGATGTTGAATCTGGCTTACGTGCCTCAGGAGATTTCTGTCAATCAACTGGAGGGTGTGATGGCCAATGTGAGCACCAGGCATGGTGTGGGATTCACCAACCTGGACTTACCGCCTGAAGGACGAAACCATAACAGAGCCTTGCACATCACCATGGAGTGCAAGGGGGCAGTGTTGTCTCACGTATTGGTAGACACCGGGTCGTCGCTGAATGTGTTGCCTAAGCAGATTCTGAAGAAGATTGATGTGGAAGGGTTTGTGCTTACTCCCAGTGACCTGATCGTTCGTGCTTTCGACGGATCCAAACGTTCTGTGTGTGGGGAAGTTACCTTGCCTGTGAAGATAGGTCCTGAGGTATTCGATATCATCTTCTATGTTATGGACATCCAGCCAGCCTATAGTTGTTTATTGGGGCATCCATGGATTCATGCAGCAGGGGCAGTCTCGTCGACTCTCCATCAAAAGCTCAAGTATGTCTGGAACGGTCAGATTGTGACTGTGTGCGGTGAAGAAGAGATTCTGGTAAGTCATCTATCCTCGTTCAAATATGTTGAGGTGGATGGCGAGATCCACGAAACCTTATGCCAGGCGTTTGAGACTGTGGCTCTTGAGAAAGTGGCGTACGCTGATCAGAGGAAACCAGGTGCTTCAATTACTTCTTACAAGCAGGCTAAGGAGGTTGTTGATTCTGGAAAAGCTGAAGGCTGGGGCAAGATGGTGGATTTGCCTGTCAAAGAAGACAAATTTGGCGTTGGTTATGAGCCTCTCCAGGCAGAGCAGAATGGTCAAGCGGGTCCGAGTACCTTTACCAGCGCTGGGCTGATGAATCATGGCGACGTCTCTGCAACTAGTAGTGAAGACTGTGACAGTGATTGTGATTTGGATAACTGGATTCGCCCGTGTGCACCAGGGGGGTCTATCAACAACTGGACGGCTGAAGAAGTGGTTCAAGTTACTCTTCTGACAGAGTAATTTTCTGTTGTTTTGTCATTTTGCATGAAAATCCTACGTTCTGCCCAAGGCGTAGCGGTTCATTGTAGGGCCTCATCATGTTTTAATGATTATCATTAATGAAGGACATTTTTGCAATCAAACTTTGTGATCCCTGTTTTTCTATTTTTTGTTCTCATTTTTTTCAAAAAAAAAAACAATAAAAATGGCAATGTTTTTGTTTTTTGTGACTTCATTGAACTCTTTTTCTAAAACAAAGCATTAAACATGCAGAAGCGATCTTATGGCATTCACTATGAACGGTTCTGTTATGGCTCAGTATGATTTCGACAATCCCATCTACCAAGCTGAAGAGGAGAGTGAGGAAGACTGTGAACTCCCTGCAGAATTGGTCAGACTGCTGAAGCAAGAGGAAAGGGTCATCCAACCTCATCAGGAGGAGTTGGAAGTTGTTAATTTGGGTACTGAGGACGCCAAAAGAGAAATCAAGATTGGGGCTGCTTTAGAAGACTCTGTCAAGAGGAGACTGATTGAGATGCTGAGAGAATATGTGGAGATATTCGCCTGGTCATATCAGGACATGCCTGGGTTGGATACAGATATTGTGATGCATCGATTACCTCTTAGAGAAGGATGTCCTTCGGTCAAGCAGAAGCTTCGTAGAACAAGTCCTCATATGGCAGCTAAGATCAAGGAAGAGGTCCAGAAGCAGTGGGATGCTGGTTTTTTGGCTGTTACAAGTTATCCCCCATGGATGGCCAACATCGTTCCTGTGCCGAAGAAGGATGGTAAAGTCAGAATGTGTGTCGATTACCGGGATTTGAATAGAGCGAGTCCGAAAGATGATTTCCCATTACCTCACATTGATGTATTGGTTGATAATACGGCTCAATCCTCGGTATTCTCTTTCATGGATGGTTTCTCTGGATATAATCAGATCAAGATGGCGCCAGAGGACATGGAAAAGACGACATTCATCACACCTTGGGGCACGTTCTGCTATAAGGTGATGCCATTTGGGCTGAAGAATGCTGGTGCTACCTATCAGAGGGCAATGACGACTCTTTTTCATGACATGATGCACAAAGAAATTGAAGTATACGTAGATGATATGATTGCGAAGTCGCAGACAGAAGAGGAGCACCTGGTTAATTTGCAGAAGCTGTTTGACCGTTTGAGAAAGTTCAAGCTGAGGTTGAATCCGAACAAGTGTACGTTTGGGGTGAGATCAGGGAAGCTGCTAGGCTTCATTGTCAGTGAGAAAGGGATTGAGGTTGATCCAGCAAAAGTCAAAGCTATTCAAGAGATGCCTGAACCGAAAACGGAGAAGCAAGTCCGTGGGTTTTTAGGGAGATTGAACTACATTGCAAGGTTCATATCTCACCTAACTGCCACGTGTGAACCAATTTTCAAACTGCTTAGAAAGAATCAAGCGATCAGGTGGAATGACGACTGTCAGAAAGCTTTTGACAAGATTAAAGAGTATTTACAGAAACCTCCAATCCTTATACCTCCAGTTCCAGGGAGACCTCTGATAATGTACCTGTCAGTGACTGAGAACTCGATGGGGTGTGTATTGGGACAGCATGACGAGTCTGGTCGAAAAGAGCATGCCATATACTACCTTAGCAAAAAGTTTACCGACTGTGAAACAAGATATTCACTGCTCGAGAAAACTTGCTGTGCTTTGGCCTGGGCTGCTCGCCGACTGAGACAGTATATGTTGAACCATACTACCTTATTGATTTCTAAGATGGATCCAGTGAAGTACATCTTTGAGAAACCGGCTCTCACCGGACGCGTTGCTCGTTGGCAGATGATTCTAACGGAATATGATATTCAGTACACGTCACAAAAGGCCATCAAAGGTAGTATTCTGTCAGACTACCTCGTCGAGCAACCGATTGAAGATTATCAGCCTATGATGTTTGAATTCCCTGATGAAGACATCATGTATCTGAAGATGAAAGATTGTGAAGAGCCTCTTGTCGAGGAAGGACCGGACCCAGATGACAAATGGACACTGATGTTTGATGGGGCTGTGAATATGAATGGTAATGGTGTGGGTGCGGTGTTGATCAATCCCAAAGGTGCTCATATACCTTTTTCTGCCAGATTGACGTTTGACGTCACCAACAACGAAGCTGAGTATGAGGCTTGTATCATGGGGATAGAAGAAGCCATTGATCTGAGGATCAAAACTCTTGATATATTTAGAGATTCCGCTCTAGTGGTCAATCAAGTCAATGGAGATTGGAACACGAACCAGCCGCATTTGATTCCGTATAGAGATTACACCAGAAGAATACTGACGTTCTTCAAGAAGGTGAAGTTGTATCATGTCCCCCGGGATAAGAATCAGATGGCTGATGCTTTGGCAACTTTGTCGTCTATGATCAAAGTTCATTGGTGGAATCATGTGCCACATGTTGCGGTGAATCGACTTGAGAGGCCTGCGTATGTGTTTGCAGCCGAGTCTGTTGTGGGTGATGAGAAGCCGTGGTATTATGACATCAAGAACTTCCTCAAGACTCAGGAGTATCCTGAAGGTGCGTCGAAGAATGACAAGAAAACCCTGAGGAGGCTAGCTGGAAGCTTCTATTTGAATCAGGATGATGTGTTGTATAAGAGAAACTTTGACATGGTCTTGCTCAGATGCGTGGACAGACCCGAGGCAGACATGTTAATGCAGGAGGTTCATGAAGGTTCCTTCGGTACTCATGCCGGCGGACATGCAATGGCTAAGAAATTGTTGAGAGCGGGTTATTACTGGATGACTATGGAATCCGATTGTTTCAAGTATGCTCGGAAGTGCCATAAGTGTCAAATTTATGCTGATAAGGTGCATGTACCACCAAGCCCTCTGAATGTCATGAATTCTCCTTGGCCATTTGCCATGTGGGGCATTGATATGATTGGGAAGATTGAGCCTACTGCTTCGAATGGACATCGCTTCATTTTGGTAGCGATTGACTATTTCACCAAATGGGTGGAAGCAGCTTCCTATGCTAACGTTACCAAACAAGTGGTTACCCGGTTCATCAAGAAAGAAATCATATGTCGTTATGGAGTTCCTGAGAGAATCATCACTGACAATGGTTCGAATCTCAATAACAAGATGATGAAAGAGCTTTGTAAAGATTTCAAGATTGAACATCACAATTCTTCTCCTTACAGACCGAAGATGAATGGTGCTGTAGAAGCGGCGAACAAGAATATCAAGAAGATTGTGCAGAAGATGGTTGTTACGTACAAGGATTGGCATGAGATGCTGCCTTTCGCTTTGCATGGGTACCGTACCTCAGTACGTACGTCGACCGGGGCAACCCCTTACTCCCTTGTGTATGGTATGGAAGCTGTCCTACCTGTTGAAGTGGAGATTCCTTCTCTGAGAGTTTTATTGGATGTCAAGCTGGACGAAGCCGAGTGGATTCAAACAAGGTTTAACGAGTTGAGCCTTATCGAGGAGAGACGATTAACAGCTGTGTGCCACGGGCAGTTGTATCAGAGAAGGATGAAGCGAGCCTTTGATCAGAAAGTGCGTCCTCGGACATTTCAGACTGGTGATCTAGTTTTGAAGAGGATCCTCCCTCCCGGTGCAGATAACAGGGGCAAGTGGACTCCTAATTATGAAGGTCCGTATGTTGTGAAGAAGGTTTTCTCCGGTGGAGCCTTGATGCTTACAACTATGGATGGTGAAGACTTTCCGTCTCCTGTTAACTCAGATGTAGTCAAAAAATACTTCGCATAAATTGACCCGCTGGACAAAAAGAAAAAAAAAGAAGAAGAGAGTCCAGGCAAAAAATGGGCATCCCGGCGAACCAAAAAACAGAAAGAAAAGGTTCGGGCAAAAATTAGGGATAAAAATAAAAAAGAATTTGTACACCCGGTAAGTCGAAAACCCGCAAGGGCGGCTTAGGCAAAAATGGGTATCCCGGTGGATTGAAAACCCGAAAGGGCGATCCAGCCAAAAGAGGGATTAAAGCGAAGACTACAGTCTGAGTTGTCTGTACTCCATCAAGCTTTGTCGTCTGCCATCTCGGAAGATGTGATCCGTCCAGTCATTTTTCTCAGAAAGCAGGGAGTTGGGAGGAAAACTGATGATCTGTGAGTTATAACAGAATTGGGAAATAGTGGATGTCGTGTTCACATTGCCATTAGGATAGATTTTTCCTTTTTATGCGCAATTACCTCTTTCTAGGAATTGCTTCCCAATGTATTTGCCTCTTCAGGCACATTTTCAATCAATAAAAGTCGTTATTCAGATAAATGGCTCTTTGGTTTTTACTTTTACTGTTTTGTTTGCAAAAATGTCCGAATTTTTGATAAGCATCGCATATAAAAACATGAAGGCTAAACAATAGCTTGCAGGACGACAAAACATTTGAAAATCATTTTGAATGTTGAGGACGCTTGAGCGTATCTTGTCCATATATCCCCTGGGGCATTTTGTGTGTGCTGTTTTTCAGGTTGGCATCTGTGAGGACGTTTCCTCAGTAGATATTTTCCCCAAGCAAGTATGGAAGCTATCAGAGCTATGTTCCCCTGCGGAGACGTCTGTGGATAGTGCCTTCTATTCCCCAACAGATCTGAGGATTGCCTATTCCCAGCAGGCTTGTATTTGCCGTTTCCCTCCCCGAGTGAGGCAGGTTCATTGAAATTTATCTCCAGCAGTTACCCTATCCGTGGACTGAAGGATATCCCCAGCGGAGTTTACCTTCCCCCAGCAGCAGTGATATTCTCCAGCATGAGTGAGAAGTCGTTGCTCTCCCCGCAGAGTTTTCCTCAAGCAGAGTCTCCCCATAAAGTTGGAGTGTCTGATCAGTTTTGGCTCCCCAGCCAGAGTTCATTTTTGCATTTTGCATATAGTGATCATTGCATCCTCGAACTGCGTAGCATTTCCATTCCATATGGAGCATTACGCCATAGAAAAATTCAAACATATGCATTCATGTGTTCGAAACCAATCAGACCGTATCCCCGGCAGAGGCGGATCATTTCATTCAACATCAGAACAGCAAGTCTGCTACAGTTGCTCTTGACAGCATTCAGGATTGATATCCCCACAGAGGTTTATTTCCTCACCCGTTGGTGACAGAAAGTTTGTTTCTCCCCAGTGAGACTCCCAGCAAGTGGTCAACATGGCCTTGACATATCTAAGATGTCGTTCTTGTGATACCGGTAGGTGTCATGCCAGCACCCGCGTGTGTTTCTTTGTTTGGTGTCGGTAAACACCATTGTTTTGGTGTCTGCAAACATCGGGTTTTATCTCCAGTCATCAGTAAATGTCTGGTCATCATTGTTTCGGTGTCTGTAAACATCGGGTTTTATCTCCAGTCATCAGTAAATGTCTGGTCATCATTGTTTCGGTGTCTGTAAACATCGGGTTTTATCTCCAGTCATCAGTAAATGTCTGGTCACCATTGTTTCGGTGTCTGTAAACATCGAGTCTCACTCCAGTCATCAGTAAATGTCTGGTCATCATTGTTTGATGTCGGTAAACATCATCTTTCGATGTCGGTAAACATCGAGTCCTTTTTGCAGTCATCGGTAAATGTCTGATAATCCCCAGCTAGAGATCCCCAGTAGAGTCATCGGTAAATGTCCTATCTGGTTTCCAGTTGCAAATATTTGTTTTTTCCCTTAGTAAAGTGTTTCCCGGTCATCGGTAAATGTCTGGTCGTTTTTTTTGGATGTCGGTAAACATCATCCTTCGATGTCGGTAAACGTCGAGTGTAACACCCCGATAATAATAAAATAATTATTTAAAATTGAGTTAATAATTTATTTATTAATTTAATTAAATAATTGGGAATTTTATTATTATTATTATTATTTGTTGGATTATTATTATTATTATTATTATTTGGAAAATATATAAGTTGGAAATAAGAGAAAAGAGCCTCATTTTGGAACAGAAGGGTTTTCACGTGAAAAGTTGAGAAGCTGCAGAAAAGAGAAAAACTGAAGAGCACGGTTGAAGAACGGAAAAAAACTAAAGCTTAGAATCGCCGGATTAACTCAGGTAAGGGGGGTTTATCGTCGATTAATGGGTATTATGGGATAATATGTCGTGGGTAGTGATAAGCCGTTAAGTTAGCCCTAATTGGAACTGTATATGCTGAAATTGATGTTGGTTAAACTGTGTAAAATCTGTAAATTGAATCGGTAGTTGTGTGAGTCTTGAATGTTAGACTAGGGCAAGAACCCCAACCAAAAACTTGAATCGGTACTACCAATTTACCAAAACAAATTGTTATGTTTAGAGATGGTTTCAGATGAGGAAACGGCCGGAAAACCGGATCTGCGTAAGCTGACAGAACCCTGGAATAATGCAGAAAATCTGAGTCTGCGCGCGAGCGGTCGACCATAGGGTCGGCGTGCGCTGACCCGTGAAGCATGCGCCGACTGCATGCGTCGACGCAAGGGACTTTTGCGCTGACCCGTGAAGCATGCGCCGACTGCATGCGTCGACGCAAAGGAGTTTCGCGCTGACTCCCTCCAGTTGAGCAGAGTGGAAAAAATTGGATATTTAATGTGGTGTACATAATTGAGAGCTGACCTATGTTGGTATACGATGTGATAGGGAATTATACCCCGCTGTTGTGAGCAGTATAAGTATTAGTAGAGAGTGCTAATACTGTGTTTAATTGAATTGCATAATAATGATGTGTTGATGATGTATGATGGCATGCATAGTGATGTGAATATATATATATTGCCTGTGTTGTGAATGGACTGTTGTATGGCTTATATGTGTGAGCTTATGTCCGTTGTGAATTGTTGTTGATGCTGCATTGCTAGATGATTAGCGTGCATAGCATAGCCTTCGGGGCTGTAGCTAATTCCCATGGTGAGGAATTAGTGAGTGAATCATTGTGGAGTTGTCGTTGATGTTTGCATACTAGAGGATTAGTGTGCATAGTCTAGCCTTCGGGGCTGTAGCTAATTCCCATGGTGAGGAATTAGTGAGTGAGTCATTAGATCTCAATGAGTGGGACTAATGAGCTTAGTAGCCGTATCCGGAGGGATCGGTGAGCTTGAACTATATGTTCAAGAATAGTCGGTACCGCATGTGTAGAGTCTCATTGCATAATGAAAGTATGGCATATAATATGAATGGACGTATTCCAGTATTATATGTGTGTGGTGTGTTGTGTTGTTGATGTTGATTGTGGTCGAGAATCTACTGTTAAGTATGTTGTTGGAACGGATATTGCTGTCGCTGAATGCGTAGTATGATTAGGGTGATTTAATACGTTAATTACTTAACATTACATAATGTTGTATAATGCTTATTTATCGATTGAGGAACTCACCCTTACACCTATTTTTCAGGTAACGAGAAATGAATCGAGTAGAAGCTAATGCTTGGAGTCTAGAGTAGTTCTTATGGGTCATGCTCTGATAGATGTAACATCGGGAGGGGGTGTTTTAATTAATTTGATATTGGTCGTTGAATGATTTACATGTATCGTGTTACATGCTTTACATTGATGTTGGATTTTATTCCGCTGCGAATTATGCAAAAGAACCTTATTTTGATTTAATAAATGAGCATGACAGGACATTTTGATAATTATGGTGAAATGGTTGTGTGACACCCTTCGGGGCATAATTACTCTGATGAATATATTGTTATTTGAAATTATAAAATTTTGGGGTATTTAGAAGGGTGTTACATTAGTGGTATCAGAGCATAGTCGGTCGAGTCGAGTCGTAGTTATTCTGGTTCCCCTGTACGGGATAGGTGTTGTGTAACCCTATCAGTACTTATTGTTTTAGTTTGTTTGGTTTCAGAATAGAGATGGCTGGAAGAGGTAGAGACGATGCTGCGATTGCTGAGGCTCTGGGTATGCTAGCTGGAGTACTTGGAGGGAATCCAAATGTTATGGGAATGGGAGCTGCTCGTCAGTTGAGTGAGTTCCAGAAGAACAATCCTCCAATGTTCAAGGGAGCATACGATCCAGATGGCGCTCAGAAGTGGTTGAAGGAGATAGAGAGGATCTTCAGAGTAACTGAGTGTGCTGATAACCAGAAGGTCAGGTTCGGTACGCATATGCTGTCAGAGGAAGCTGATGATTGGTGGGTTGCTACCCGCACTGAGTTGGAATCCGCTGGGAATGCTGAGATTACTTGGGCTGTGTTCAGAGAGAGATTTCTGAGGAAGTATTTTCCCGAGGATGTCAGAGGAAAGAAAGAGATAGAATTCTTGGAATTGAAGCAGGGTAACCGGACTGTTACTGAGTATGCTGCGAAGTTCACCGAGCTGTCAAAGTACTATACTCCCTATAATGATGCTGCTGGAGAATTTTCGAAATGTGTGAAGTTTGAGAACGGGTTGCGTCCTGAGATCAAACAAGCTATTGGATATCAGAGGATCAGAGTGTTTTCTGACTTGGTTGACTGTTGCAGAATTTTTGAACAGGATTCCAAGGCTAGAGCAGAGAGCTATCAGCAGAGGGCTGATAGGAAGGGTAAGAATCAGATGGATCGTGGAAAACCGTATGCAGCTGGCAGAGGTTTTCAGAAGCAGAGTGGGATGAAGAGGCCTAGTGGGGGAGACTCTAGTGCTCCTGTTAAGTGTTATAGATGTGGTCGGGCTGGACATCGTGTTCATGAGTGTACCAGTGCTGAGATGAAGTGTTTCAAGTGTGGCAAGGGTGGTCATTTGGCTGCAGAGTGTCGGTTGAAGACTGTAACTTGTTTCAACTGTGGAGAGTTGGGTCATATCAGTCCACAGTGTCCTAAGCCGAAGAAGGAGAATCAGTCAGGAGGCAAGGTTTTTGCTCTATCAGGTTCTGAGACTTCTGCAGATGATCGTTTGATCAGAGGTACGTGTTATATTAATGGCTTTCCTCTTGTAGCTATTATTGACACAGGTGCAACTCATTCTTTCATATCCTTGGATTGTGCTGTGAAACTTAAGTTAGAGATATCTGAGATGTTGGGTAGTATGGTGATTGATACTCCTGCGAAGGGTTCAGTGACTACTACTTCAGTTTGTTTGAGTTGTCCTTTGAGTATTTTTGGTAGGGATTTTGGGATAGACCTTGTGTGTCTTCCTCTAGTACAGATTGACGTTATCTTGGGTATGAACTGGTTGGTGTTTAACCGGGTTTCTATCAATTGTTTTGATAAGACTGTGATATTTCCTGAAGTTGAGGAAGAAAAGAGTTTGTTTCTATCAACGAGGCAGGTGAATGAGGAAGTGGCAGATGGGGCAGAGTTGTTTATGCTGTTAGCGACTTTGGAGGCTAAAGATAAGCTGGTGATTGGCGATTTAGCTGTGGTGTGCGATTTTCCTGATGTGTTTCCTGAAGAAGTGAATGAATTGCCGCCAGAGCGTGAAGTTGAGTTCTCGATTGATTTGGTACCTAGTACTAGACCAATATCGATGGCTCCGTATCGTATGTCTGCTGTTGAGTTAGCTGAATTGAAGAGTCAGCTGGAAGATCTGTTGGATAAGAAATTCATTCGTCCGAGTGTATCACCGTGGGGTGCACCAGTGTTGCTGGTTAAGAAGAAGGAAGGTACTATGAGGTTGTGTGTGGACTACCGGCAACTGAATAAAGTGACGATCAAGAATCGGTATCCCTTGCCGAGGATTGATGATTTGATGGATCAGTTGGTTGGTGCGAGTGTGTTCAGCAAGATAGACTTGAGATCTGGGTATCATCAGATACGTGTGAAGACTGAGGATATTCAGAAGACTGCTTTCAGAACAAGGTATGGACATTATGAGTATTCTGTAATGCCTTTTGGTGTGACTAATGCGCCTGGAGTATTTATGGAGTATATGAATAGGATTTTTCATCCGTACCTGGACAAGTTTGTTGTGGTGTTTATTGATGACATTTTGGTGTATTCGAAATCTGAAGAAGAGCATTCTGAGCATTTGAGATTGGTTTTAGGAGTTCTACGAGAAAAGAAGTTGTTTGCTAAACTCTCTAAATGTGAAGAAGGTTTCCAAGAGTTAAAGAGGAGGTTGACTACTGCTCCTATTCTGATATTACCGAGTTCGTCGGAACTATTTGAGGTTTATTGTGACGCTTCATTGTTGGGTTTAGGTGGTGTGTTGATGCAGAATAAGCAGGTTATAGCTTATGCTTCGAGACAACTGAGGATTCATGAGAGGAACTATCCGACGCATGATTTAGAGTTGGCAGCTGTGGTATTTGTTCTGAAATTATGGAGACATTATTTGTACGGGTCAAGATTCGAGGTTTTCAGTGACCATAAAAGTTTAAAGTATCTGTTTGATCAGAAAGAGCTGAATATGAGACAGAGGAGATGGTTAGAGTTTCTGAAGGATTATGACTTTGGTTTGAATTACCATCCGGGTAAAGCAAACGTAGTGGCTGATGCATTGAGTCGGAAATCGTTACATATGTCTATGTTAATGGTTAAGGAATTGGATTTGATTGAACAGTTTAGAGACTTGAGTTTGGTGTGTGAGAGTACTCACAATAGTGTCAAATTGGGAATGTTGAAGTTAACGAGTGGTATTCTGGATGAGATCAGAGAGGGTCAGAAATCCGACATGCGTTTGGTAGATAAGTTGACTTTAGTGAATCAAGGTCAAGGTGGTGAATTCAGAGTTGATGAGAATGGTGTTTTGAGATTTAGTGATCGGGTGTGTATTCCGGATGTTATTGAGCTTAAGAAGAGTATTCTTGAGGAAGGACATCGTAGTGGTTTGAGTATTCATCCTGGAGCTACGAAGATGTATCATGATTTGAAGAAGTTATTTTGGTGGCCGGGAATGAAAAGAGAAATTGCGAGTTTTGTTTACTCCTGTTTGACTTGTCAGAAGTCAAAGATTGAGCATCAGAAGCCGTCTGGGCTAATGCAACCGTTGGCTATTCCAGAGTGGAAGTGGGACAGTATCAGTATGGATTTTGTTTCTGGTTTACCGAGGACGAGTAAGAATTTTGAAGCTATTTGGGTGATTGTTGACAGATTGACGAAATCGGCTCATTTCATTCCGATCAGAATGGATTATCCGTTAGAAAGATTAGCCGAGTTGTATATTGAGAAGATCGTAAGTTTGCATGGTATTCCGTCGAGTATTGTTTCGGACAGAGATCCTAGATTTACATCGAAGTTCTGGGAAAGTTTGCAGAGGGCGTTGGGAACTAAGCTGAGATTGAGTTCTGCATATCATCCGCAGACTGATGGTCAGACTGAGAGGACGATTCAGTCATTAGAGGATCTGTTGAGGGCTTGTGTTTTGGAAAAAGGAGGTGTTTGGGATTGTTATTTGCCTTTGATTGAGTTTACCTACAACAATAGTTTTCATTCGAGCATTGGTATGGCACCGTTTGAAGCTTTGTATGGTAGGCGATGTCGGACACCTTTATGTTGGTATGAGTCCGGTGAGAGTGCTGTGGTTGGACCAGAGATTGTTCAACAGACTACAGAAAAGATTAAGATGATTCAGGAGAAGATGAGAATTGCTCAGAGTCGTCAGAAGAGTTATCATGACAAGAGGAGGAAGTCACTTGAGTTCCAAGAGGGAGATCATGTGTTTCTTCGTGTTACTCCGATAACTGGTGTTGGTCGAGCTTTGAAGTCAAAGAAGTTGACACCTCGATTCATTGGTCCTTATCAGATTTTAGAAAGGATAGGAGAGGTAGCCTATCGTGTCGCTTTACCGCTGTCGCTTGCGAATTTGCATGAGGTTTTTCATGTGTCTCAGTTGAGGAGGTATATTCATGATCCGTCGCATGTAATCCAAGTAGATGATGTACAGGTGAGAGATAACCTGACTGTTGAAACATCACCTATGAGGATCGAGGATCGAGAGTTGAAGCAGTTGCGGGGTAAAGAGATTGCCTTGGTGAAGGTAGCTTGGGGAGGGCCAGCAGGTGGCAACGTGACTTGGGAACTGGAGAGTAAGATGAAGGAATCTTACCCAGAGTTGTTCGCTTGAGGTATGTTTTCGAGGACGAAAACTCTTTTAGTGGGGGAGAGTTGTAACACCCCGATAATAATAAAATAATTATTTAAAATTGAGTTAATAATTTATTTATTAATTTAATTAAATAATTGGGAATTTTATTATTATTATTATTATTTGTTGGATTATTATTATTATTATTATTATTTGGAAAATATATAAGTTGGAAATAAGAGAAAAGAGCCTCATTTTGGAACAGAAGGGTTTTCACGTGAAAAGTTGAGAAGCTGCAGAAAAGAGAAAAACTGAAGAGCACGGTTGAAGAACGGAAAAAAACTAAAGCTTAGAATCGCCGGATTAACTCAGGTAAGGGGGGTTTATCGTCGATTAATGGGTATTATGGGATAATATGTCGTGGGTAGTGATAAGCCGTTAAGTTAGCCCTAATTGGAACTGTATATGCTGAAATTGATGTTGGTTAAACTGTGTAAAATCTGTAAATTGAATCGGTAGTTGTGTGAGTCTTGAATGTTAGACTAGGGCAAGAACCCCAACCAAAAACTTGAATCGGTACTACCAATTTACCAAAACAAATTGTTATGTTTAGAGATGGTTTCAGATGAGGAAACGGCCGGAAAACCGGATCTGCGTAAGCTGACAGAACCCTGGAATAATGCAAAAAATCTGAGTCTGCGCGCGAGCGGTCGACCATAGGGTCGGCGTGCGCTGACCCGTGAAGCATGCGCCGACTGCATGCGTCGACGCAAGGGACTTTTGCGCTGACCCGTGAAGCATGCGCCGACTGCATGCGTCGACGCAAAGGAGTTTCGCGCTGACTCCCTCCAGTTGAGCAGAGTGGAAAAAATTGGATATTTAATGTGGTGTACATAATTGAGAGCTGACCTATGTTGGTATACGATGTGATAGGGAATTATACCCCGCTGTTGTGAGCAGTATAAGTATTAGTAGAGAGTGCTAATACTGTGTTTAATTGAATTGCATAATAATGATGTGTTGATGATGTATGATGGCATGCATAGTGATGTGAATATATATATATTGCCTGTGTTGTGAATGGACTGTTGTATGGCTTATATGTGTGAGCTTATGTCCGTTGTGAATTGTTGTTGATGCTGCATTGCTAGATGATTAGCGTGCATAGCATAGCCTTCGGGGCTGTAGCTAATTCCCATGGTGAGGAATTAGTGAGTGAATCATTGTGGAGTTGTCGTTGATGTTTGCATACTAGAGGATTAGTGTGCATAGTCTAGCCTTCGGGGCTGTAGCTAATTCCCATGGTGAGGAATTAGTGAGTGAGTCATTAGATCTCAATGAGTGGGACTAATGAGCTTAGTAGCCGTATCCGGAGGGATCGGTGAGCTTGAACTATATGTTCAAGAATAGTCGGTACCGCATGTGTAGAGTCTCATTGCATAATGAAAGTATGGCATATAATATGAATGGACGTATTCCAGTATTATATGTGTGTGGTGTGTTGTGTTGTTGATGTTGATTGTGGTCGAGAATCTACTGTTAAGTATGTTGTTGGAACGGATATTGCTGTTGCTGAATGCGTAGTATGATTAGGGTGATTTAATACGTTAATTACTTAACATTACATAATGTTGTATAATGCTTATTTATCGATTGAGGAACTCACCCTTACACCTATTTTTCAGGTAACGAGAAATGAATCGAGTAGAAGCTAATGCTTGGAGTCTAGAGTAGTTCTTATGGGTCATGCTCTGATAGATGTAACATCGGGAGGGGGTGTTTTAATTAATTTGATATTGGTCGTTGAATGATTTACATGTATCGTGTTACATGCTTTACATTGATGTTGGATTTTATTCCGCTGCGAATTATGCAAAAGAACCTTATTTTGATTTAATAAATGAGCATGACAGGACATTTTGATAATTGTGGTGAAATGGTTGTGTGACACCCTTCGGGGCATAATTACTCTGATGAATATATTGTTATTTGAAATTATAAAATTTTGGGGTATTTAGAAGGGTGTTACATCGAGTCTCATCCCAGTCATCGGTAAATGTCTGGTCATGCTTTGTTTCCTTGTTGATAAAATCAAGATCCCCAGAAGTCGTCGGTAAACGTCTTGTCTGATTACACCACAAAGATTTTGTTCCTCCCCAAGTGGAGACGCCATCGGTAAATAGGCCCCGTATGCTTCGATATCGGTAAATATTGAATGCCCAGTTTTATCCGCCATCGGTAAATGGCCCCGTTTTCTTCGATATCGGTAAATATCGAATCCCCAGTTGCAGTAGCCATCGGTAAATGGTCGAGTTGAAGTTGATATCGGTAAATGTCAAGTTTCTTTGAAGCCACCATCGGTAAATGGTCTTGTTTCCTTTTACATCAGAGTTGTTTCCCAGCAGCCATCGGTAAATGGTCTTGCTGAAGTTGATATCGGTAAATATCAAGTTTCCAGTTTTTAACCATCAGTAAATGGTTTCGCTTTTCTGAAGTTGTCAATTGCAGGCGTCATCGGTAAATGACGTGTTTCTTCTTGTATCATATCCGGCAGAGTGCAAATTTCTACGGTTCTTGGTATTCAATCCCTGTTTACCCTGAAAGTCTGACAGCCGTTGCTATCATCTGTTCGGGTTCCCAGCTGATTGAATAGGGGCAGCTGTAGCACCTCAAATTTGCACCTATCATTGCACATACATTCTCATATTAGGTCATAGCATATCATGGTCCACTGCATAGCATTGCATTGTCTCATTTGCCTCAAGTGCAAGCCAATCAAGAAATTAGGTCAAACTGGTCAGGAGATCAGTCAGTCAAGCAAGCAAGTGCAATTCTCAAGGAGCCAAGGCCCTAGGGTTGGTCCAACATGTTCACATGACTTGGGGATCCATTTGAAGTATTTTGGTCAAGGATTGGATGATCAGAAGTCATCAGTCAATGCACAGTCAGTCAGAAACCCTAAAAAGTCAAACTTGGTCAACTGTGGTTGATTTTGTGGTTTTGATGGTTGGATTTGGTTTGAGAGGGCTCATTCATGTCCATATAAGCTTCATATATCATGTCAAACACCATCATGGAAGAATTTGAAGCCAGATCAGAAATTTCCAAAAATGGAAACTGGACCTGTAATTGAAACTTACCAAAAATGGAAAGTCTTGATCCTCAAACTTACATCATGATACAAGCTTCAAATGAATTTTTGCCCAACATGAAAGTTGAATATCTTGTTCTCCCATTTCCAAAAAGTCCAAGAACTCTCAATTCCCATGTATGGTTGGCAAGTTATGATCAAATCATTTTCAAAAATTCTTGAACTTCAAAAGGCCATATCTCTCAAACCATTTGGCCAATTTGGGTGGGGTTTTTTCCTACAAGTCACATTTGACCCCTCTTTCCAAATATGTAACCATCATTCACCAAAACTTCACCAATCAAAATGGCATTTTTGGACCTACTTGAATTAATTTTAAGTAAGGTGAAAAAGTGAAGTTTTAAAATACTCATTTCTAATCAATTCTACTATCCAAACATGGTCTGAAATTGTATTTTGGACATGCTCAAAGGTCAAATTCGTGCAAGTACATGCACCCATGCCAAGTTGCTTGAAAATTGAAAGAAAGTACACTTTCTACTAACTACATCCCACATATCCATGAACCATGCCTTGTACCACAAAAACAGCAAATGTACATCATTTTTTCTGCAAGAAGCAATCCTAATTGCAACCATCCTACAGCAGACCAACCATTGTTCTCTCACTTTTCAAAAAAATTCATTCTTGGCCATTTCTCAAAATCTGTCAAAAACCTCCAAAGGACCAAACCTTGCCTTGCTTAAAGCAACATCTATACCACATTGTGAAGACATTGCAATCATCTTTCTCCAACTGGAAGGAGTTTTTGCACGACTGTTTTCTTCACACATCATCCATGGCAGAAGGTGTTTGAAGCCATTCCAAGCTATCTCAAGCCAAGCCAACTTCACCATCCATCATTTGAAGCCCTCTAGCACATCTGTTTCAGGCCAAAAGCACCAAACAACAGCTGAATCTCATCTGCCTTTCCACTTTGGTAAAATTTCGATTTCCTTGTTTCTGAAAATAGACATATGCTTAGTGTAGGCCTCTCCATGCTGAGCTTCATGATGTGTTTATTTTTGAAAATGGTTAGATATTTTTAAAGTTATGTTGTTTTGAAGTTTTGATGATAAAACTTCTTTGGCTCGGTTCATGATATATACAATGTTTTGATGAAAAATGATGATGGATTCTTGTTTGCCTTGCCGTGCTGATCATGTCTGTATATTTAATTGCAATTTCTGGACCAATTTGTTTTCCACGATTT
Organism: Lathyrus oleraceus; assembly: GCF_024323335.1. Taxonomy (NCBI): domain Eukaryota; kingdom Viridiplantae; phylum Streptophyta; class Magnoliopsida; order Fabales; family Fabaceae; genus Lathyrus; species Lathyrus oleraceus. The sequence continues at coordinate 287,689,717 of NC_066579.1, read as the reverse complement.
GGGAAGAGGAAGGTGATGTTACTGTACCTGGAACCCTAGAATTTGTTCCTCCATTTCCCAGAATTTCTGCCTTTCACGTGCATGGCATGGTCTCTTGGCCAACAACCAATAAGATTATTTCGTTTCAGCAGCCAAAACGCTGCGTTTGGATTAGTGGCGTGGGTAATTTCAAAAATGCCACTGACCGGACCACATGACCTATTAAATCCATGTTGTTTTTCATTTTATTTCAATTTTGATACCTCACCTTACAAAAATCATAACTTGTTCATTTTTAATCCAAATTTTATGGGATTTTTTTGTGTTGTGTTCATCATGATCTCTACTTTTTTATCACATTTTTTTCCAGAATTTTTGGATGGTTGGTTTTTAATTGGTATTAGGGTTTGTGACATGTATGCATATTTTGTACACTTTGCCAAAACATTTGTGAAATGGTGATACTTTATCCAATGGCTCCCAAATTTTTTGTGCTTAAACTAGACACACTCATGGTGATTTTGGTGTAGAGTTTGTGAATTTATCTTATGTGGTTTGAGAGTTGTGAATTTTTGAAGTAGGGTGTGACAATTTGTGTCACACCATTGATGTCCAACTTCATGATTTTCATTACCATGCTTCTTGACCTCCAATTGATCTGATTTTTTGCATGAACCTACTTTTGTATGTCTAGTTTACATGTGATTTTTTGTGGATTTGTTTATGGCATTTTCCAATTGTTTGGGATTTTATCCCCTGTTTAGTCATATGTTGACTTTTTGTGATACATGTTCCCATTTCATTTGTGAAATTCTCATACTTTATTATATGGACATGAAATTTGACATGTGATTACTAGACATCTTAAGGTTCATCATGGTTTTAGTCCCATTCATTTCTCATATGCTATCACTGAGTTATGATTTTTTGAAGTTGATACATGTTTGGTTGACTTCTTTGAGCATGTTTAAACTTGCCTTGCCTTTCTGATTTTCATTGACTATCTTCCCATGATCCAATTGAGCTGAAATTTGGTGTGCTTACCATGCTATGGATTGTGATTGACCATGTTTTATTTGGTGATTTTTGGAAATGTTTAAGATTACTTTTGAGTTAAGTCTTGCTGTTGACTTCTATGAGCTTCTGTTTGCTATACCTTGACCTAATTTGTTCATGAAATGATGATGATGATTGATATGAATGTGAAACCACTTGGGTTTGCTTCTTGATTGTTTGGACATGATTTTGGACACTTGTCCCTTGCTGTTTTGACTTTCTCATTCTCTTTTGACCCTAGGCTTGTCCTAGTGGTCCTGTTACTCACCTTTGAGCTCATGTTTTCAGGTTGACCAACAAATGACCAATGAGACCATTTCTTTTTGATTGAGCTTGCTTAAATATCATTGACTAACTTGTTTGTTTTGTAGGTGGCTTGGCTCACATGCCTTAAGCCTTGTGCCTTGCACATTCATTTGCTTCTGACTGACTGTTGACTTCTGTTTCTTTTTGCTCTGTTTTGAAGTTGCATACTAACATCTGCTTGACTGTTTCAGGTGCTTTTAGTTGCTTAGTTCCTTGTGAACTTTTGCTTTGCTTTGCTTTATAGCAATTTGCATTGAGGTATGATTTCCTTACTTCATGTAGTCTGGAAGACCTGGCCTGTTACTTGGCCAGGCAACTGTCTGAAGTCCTCCTTAAGAGGCAATGTTTGTGACTGTTTACATTTGTCCTTGTATAGAGTCAAAGACCTCCTAAGTGAAGAGGCAATTGGCAGAACCCATGGGATATGCAACCTATCCCCTGCTATTCTGTGTGTCATCTGTCTTGCTCACACCACTGTGTTGATGCATTGCAGATACAAACCCAAGATCTTGTACAACGGTACAGTTGAGTCAGTTTCAAATGTGTAGAAGGGTTCCCCCTTTCTGAACCCACACATTCTTGTCTTAAGCTCTCCCAGGCCAGGGATAAGAGCTGTGAAGTCTCATCTTCACTCACCTTTCATCTGCTTCACCTTAGCCCCTCAATGGCAAGGTTAAGAGCACATTCACCCAGTTCCAGAGGTTTGTTTGTTGAGGTTGATATGACCCCTCGACTAAAACCTAACCCTTGTTTGAGCCACTTGCTTGTGTATAGTGTGTGCTACCTGTGCTTGTATGTTTGTTTGGCTTGCTTCCTGTGCAAGTTAGGTTTAGTTTAGACTTGCTTCCTGTACAAGTTAGGTTTTGCTTGGCTTGCTTCCTGTGCAAGTTAAGTATGTGTGTGGCTTGCTTCCTGTGCAAGTCATGTTTAGGATAGGCTGGCTCCCTGTGCCAGTTAGCTAGAAACCTTAACTTAGGGTTGATTTTGCATGATAACATCTAGGCTCGAGTCGTAGTCTCCCTAGTTGTGTCACCCTCTGTTATCTGGTTAGGCTAGTCCTTTATCCCTCTGTAGGGGAACTACATCGCCCTGATCTTCATACCAGATGAAGTATGTAGGCAGGAGATTGAGCTGATCTCTCCGGGCGCCTGTGTCTTTGTTGTGTGTTGTTGTGTGCTTGGAAGCTGATGTAAGTCCATCGAGTGGCATTTGGGTTCCAGTGTGCGTGTGTTTGGTTCGGATGCTGATGTAAGTCCAGTGATTGGCATTCAGGCTCCATGTTTGCCCCTTTGTGTGTGTTTTGGTTCGGATGCTGATGTAAGTCCAGTGATTGGCATTCAGGCTCCACGTTTGCCTTTGCCTGTGTTTGTTTGTGTGCGTGTCAGCCGAGCTACGAATGCTCTGATTCTTCTCTCGTCCAAGAAGATACGTATGCATAGGATGCGATATCCTAGCGAGCATGTGTCGTTTCCCCAGTCCGAACTACTTCGACTCTGATGTCTATGCCTGATAGACTAAGTAGGCCCAGGATGCGACATCCTGCCGAGTCAGTTTCAGTCAGTCTCTTTTGTATCTTTCAGCCAGTGTGTGTGTGTTTGAGCAGTGTTTAGCAACCAATTTTCTTTCCTTTTGTGCGTGGATCCCGTAGAGTACTACGGATGCGTAGGGGTGCTAATACCTTCCCTTCGCATAACCGACTCCCGAACCCATTCTCTTTGGTCGCGAGACCATGTTCTTTCCTAGGTTTACTCTGAGCGTTTCCTTTCCCTCTTTTGGGATAAATAACGCACGGTGGCGGCTCTGTTGTTCTTGTTTTCCCGCCGGTTTTTCGCGTGACGCGACATTATTTTCTAAACTTAGACCACTTTGCAAATAAAAACTTTGGCCTTATGCCATTGCATTTTCAAACCTCTTTTTCTTAATCAAACTTGTAAAAATACTTAACTATACTTGACTTAAAATTTTCAAAAGTCAAAAAAGAACTAACTCATTCAAACCATTTTTAGGCCTTTGTGCCTTTCAAACTTAATTTTTGATTAAAAGCAATGCACCCACTTTGAAATTTGTATCACGAACTATGAGGTTTTGATCCCTCATTTTTATGTTGGTACGTAGGCACAAGTCCGAAGGTCTTGTCAAACACAAAAATATAATTAATGAATTCTTTTCTCATCCCCCATTCTATTTGTTTGTAAACATCGCTTTGTATAAAATACATATGCACATAAAAAAGGGCTCCCTAGGAGTATCTAGGACACTTTGGGTGCTAACACCTTCCCTCTATGTAACCAACCCCCTTACCTGTAATCTCTGACATTTTATTAGTTTTGATTTGAAAACTTCTTACTTTTTTGGGTTTTGTTCGTACTTTTCCCTTTTCCCTTGGAAATAATAAAAGCGCGGTGGCGACTCTTGTTATTTGATGTCTTGCTTATCCATAGCTTGATGATCATGAATTTACCACTACAGGGAGATCCGTGATAAGAAAGGCACCAAAAACATGGTTGCTGACCACCTTTCGAGGCTAGAATATTTAAAACTAAACCTAGTACCCATAAACGATGAATTTACCTATGATAGACTTAAAACAGCAACCACAAATAATCACAGTGATGACCTCGACCTTTATTTAGAATTAAACATTGAAAATGCTCTAGCAGTAACGAACGTACCTTGGTACGCTGATTTTGTAAATTACCTAGCTTCCGATATCATCCCCCCTGACCTTAACTATCAACAAAAGAAGAAGTTATTTCACGATGTGAAACACTTTTATTGGGATGAACTCCTTCTATTCAAGAGAGGTGAAAATGACATATTTCGTCGTGTGCCTGAAGAGGAGGTAGACAATATAATTAAACATTGTTACTCTGCATCGTATGGTGCACATGCATGCACATCTAAGACTTGCACTAAAATACTTCAAGCAGGCCTTTTCTGGACAACATTGTGGCGCAATGTCCATACCTACATTATTAGATGAGAATGTCTCGAGACGTGATGAAATGCCCTTGAGAAATATCCAAGAAGTGGAACTCTTCGATGTCTGGGGAATAAATTTCATGGGACCGTTTCCATCGTCAATGTGAAACAAATACATCTTAGTAGTTGTTGACTACATGTCTAAGTGGATTGAGGTTGTAGCCTCACCTATAACGACACTCGTGTGGTCATAAAATTATTCAAAAACAACATATTTCCTAGATTTGGAGTACCTCGCCTCGTTATAAGCAACGACGGATCGCACTTCATATCAAGAATATTTGATAACCCTCTAAATAAGTATGGAGTTAAGCACAGAGTAACAACACCCTACCATCCGTAAACTAGTGGACAAGTATAGGTTTCGAATAGGGAGATTAAGCAAATCTTAGAAAAAATTGTTTCAATATCCAGAAAAGATTGGTCCCTGAGACTACAAGAAGCATTGTGGGCTTATAGGACCGCTTACAAAACCCCTATAGGAACAACTCCATACAAATTGATTTACGGAAAATCTTGTCACTTACCCTTTAAGCTAGAACATAAATCCTATTGGGCCATCAAAGCCCTTAATATGGATTACTTAGCAGCCAGTGACAAGCACATTCTCGACATCCATAGGTTAGAAGAAATATGTCGCGATGCTTATGAAAATGCCATTATTTATAAAGAAAGAACTAAAGCATGGCATGACAAGAGAATTGTTAAAACGTGATTTAACATAGGCGACTCTGTACTTCTCTTTAATTCTAGATTGCGGCTTTTCCCTGGTAAGCTATGCTCAAGATGGACTGGCCCTCATGAGGTCACTAAAGTCTTAAAGTTTGGGACAGTAGAAATCGGAAACCATTCATGTAGTCCTTTTATAGTAAACAGACAAAGGTTGAAACACTATAACGGATGTGACATCCCTACCTATTACTCTGGCTATACTCTGATCGAACCACCAATTACTTATAGTTGAATTTATAGGGTGATGAGTTTGTAACAGGTTCGGGTAGAGCTGAACAGTTAGGTCATAACTGTTAGGGCAAGTTAGGCTCTATTAAATTTCCATAAGTAAAGCTGTTAGGAGTTAGCAGTCTGTTAGCATCTGTAAGAATGTTATGAAAAAATAAGTTAGTGTTTGTGGAATTTAAATTGAGTGTTAGTCAACTAATTAATTTGAATTAGTGGAGTGGAATGAATTAGTTAGTTATGCAGTGAAGTTAGTGTAGTCAGTTGTTAGGGATTGAAACTTAGATGTGAGTTAGAATAGCTATAGTCAATTAGGTTAGTTGATATTAGAAATGAATTGAAGTGAGAAAGTTAGTTAGTTTAGATTGACATTTAGTGGTTCTGTTAAGTTAGTTGAAATTAGTTAACTTGGGCAAGTTGGCAGTTAGAACTGTTAGTTGTGAAAGCTAGTTTTGTTCACTTGAAATAGAAACTGAAGTTGTAGGTTAATTGGTTAGACTGGCTGTATGTGATCATGTATTGCATTGTATTGAATGAAATTAGGTTTAGTTATATGCTTGGAAGTTCATGTGAAGTCTTTTTTTCTGAACTGAACTATTTTACTTAGCATATTGGAATTGTGCATTTTGAAACTTGTTTGAATTGCTTATGGAGTGGAAGAAAATTAATTTGAACTGTTGCATATGATTGTTGTAGTACTGTATTAGTATTGTGGACTGTTTTAGTTAGTGTGACAGGTTGATGATCATTGGTTGATTAGTTAGCTAGATGTTAGGGTTGTGATGCAATGAACATTACATTGTCGTGGAATTTTGGTTAGCTATGAATGGCTTTATGAAAATGCTAGCATGTGTGGATTGTTTGTTTGAAATGTGTTGAATTAAACATGAAATTAATGAGTTTGTTGACTTGTTAGAGTTATGTGATTTTGAGTTAATCTTCAATGTTGTAGTTAGTGAAAATAGTAGATTAAAATGAATGTGAAAAATCAATTAAAATTAAAGAATGCTAGTTAATTTAGTTTACTCGTGTTGACTTATGTCAGAGCTAGATCCAAATTGGCATGGCTATGCATGGCTTTTGGATGGCTTTATGGAATTTTATTTGCAAGCTGTTAGAAAAAAGAAAAGAGGATGAACTTGGTTGTTGTTTTTCTTGAAATGGCACTGTTATTATATTGTGTAAGTCAGGAAAAACCAATTAGTTAAGTTATGTTTGAATTGAATCAGTTTGGTGTTAAATGGTGATTGGTGATACATACATGTTGGTGCACTTAGTTAAGCTTGTTATGTGTGACTGTTAGTGTATATTAGCATTGGATGCTTATGACTTGTTGTGTTTTTTTTTGGATTGCCACTGAGCCATGATTGTAGAATGATGTTGTTCAGAAAATGTTAACTAGGGATGAATTAAACTTGTTATGCCACTAGACTTGGATTAATCATCATGAGGTTTGAACTATTTATGAGGAAAATTAGAATTTTAGTGGATCTTGTTTGAAACTTTGAGTGACTTATGATGTTACTTAGTTAGGAATGCAAATAAGCATGTTTTGGGTCATTGACATGTTATGATATATTGCCTTGTAAGTGTGAACATGTTGCCTTGGATTTTCCAATTGTGTATGTGTATGAATTATTTTGGAATGGAGGAAGGTTTGGCAAGTCATGGCGTGTGGAAAAAATTGGACTACTTAAAGAAGTCAAAGATGAGATGAAGAAAAACACGGGATATGGTTTAGGATTAGAAAGTTGACTTTGGTCAACTGTTTGACCAAAAAGTCAACAGCTGGCCAAAGTCAACAATAGGTCAAAAGGTGTAATTTTATGTAAAGTTTTGTAATTTGTCTCTTTTGTGATGTAATTTGATGCTTTGATGATGAAAAATGGCTTCAAATGAAAAGAGATGAATATGTATAACTTATTCTTCAAGAAACCTTGCATATTTGAATTGGACTTGAACCCTGTGTTCTTTTGAATCTTGCTTTCCCCAAGACTCTTGAATGAATACTGTAACACCCCGAATAAAATAAGAGAATTATTTAAATTGAATTAATATTATTTTATTGATTTAATTAAATAAATTGGATTATTGGATTATTATTATTATTATTTGGAATAATAATTATTATGAGAAAATATATAAGTTGGAATTAAGAGAAAAGTCTCATTTTTGGAACAGAAGAGTTTTCACGTGAAAAGTTGAGAAGCTGCAGAGAAGAGGAAAAGGGCAAGAGAAAAACTGAAGAGCACGGTTGAAGAACGGAAAAGCTTGAAGCTCGAAGAGTTGCCGGATTGTTAAGGTAAGGGGGGGTTTATCGTCGTTTAATGGGTATTATCGATTAACATGTAATGGGTAGTGATAAGCCGTCGATTGACCCTAATTGGGATTTAGAATGCTGAGAAATTATGTTGAATAAGTTGTATTAAAGCTGAAATTGAATTTGTGTTTGAGTGTATTGTGAATTTCTGAGCGTATGGCTTTTTACGGAAGTTGAATCGGAGGTCCGGAAGTCCTCCAACGGCGGAAAATGCGGAAACTCTGCATTCTGCCTTGTGTTAGCGCAGGAACTGCTGTTTCGCCTGCGTTAACCGGTTAACCCAGGGTGTTAACCGGTTAACACTGTTATACATTGAGAAAATGTTGAGTTTTGCCTGCGTTAACCGGTTAACCTATAGCGTTAACCGGTTAACACTGTTGCGTTTTGCCTGGAAGTGTAATTTTTCCTGCGTTAACCGGTTAACCTATAGCGTTAACCGGTTAACACTGTTGCAGTATGAAAAAATGGTTGATTTTTATGATGTAAGTGTAATTGGTGATTGGCCTATTGTATCCAATTGTGATAAATAAATTCGTGGAGTCTATGTTGTGAAATGTTGATGTAAATATGTTGATAAGTTGTTTTGTGGAAAATATTAAGTTGTAGGCTGATGAGCCAAAGTTGAATATAAGTTGTTTTGTTGAAAATGCTGAGTTGTAGGCTGATGAGCCAAAGTTGATTTTAAGTTGTTGTTGCTGAAAAAACTGTTATGTTGTCGTTGTATTATGTTGTTGAACTTTCAAGTCGTACATGCCATATACATTCATATGCATTAAGTCGGGGCTTTTGCTCACACCACGTTGGCCTGGATTGGCAAAATTATGGGGCTTTTGCTCACACCACGTTGGCCTGGATTGGCAAATTTTTAAGTTGAAAGTTGAAGGCTTATGCCTTGATGCCCACTAAACTGGCAATGATTTTAAGTTGGGAGTTTTACTCCAAATGGTACCACATGCATGAAGAGTCGAGTCTCATTTGAGTTGCATTTACGTTGTGTTTGGATATGATGTTGAGTTGAATATGCTGCTACCGAATGCATGATATGATGTGGGTGATTAACGTGTAAAGTTACTTAACATAACATGATGATTTATAATATTTGTTATATCGATTGAGGAACTCACCCTTACAGTTATATTTTTCAGGTAACGAGCAGTGAGTTGAGTAGAAGCTAGTGCTCGAAGTCTAGAGTGGTTTTAGTGGGTCATGCTCTGATAGATGTAACATCGGGACGGGTTGTTTAATTGTTATATTGTTGGTTATTGAATCTTTTACTTGTAAAACGTTATGTGTTTTGAATAGTTGGTTGAATTCTATCCGCTGCGTATTTTTGAAATGTTTCATGGTTGATATAATAAAAGAGCATGACAGTTGTTATGATGAATGATGTGATTCGAAGATGTGATACCCTTGTTTGTGTATTTACTCTGATAAATAAATGTTATTGTTATTGAATATTAGAAGGGTGTTACATTAGTGGTATCAGAGCAGGTCGGTCTGTCCGGCCAGTTGTCGTGTCGTTACTGTCTAACAATTGTGTAATTGTTACTAGTCTAACTTTTAAGTTGTGTTGTAGTGACAAGTTGAAATGGCTGGAAGGAATGACGCTGCAATGGCTGCCGCAATGCAAGCAATGGCACAAGCGGTGCAGAACTTGCCAAATGCTGGTGGAGATGCTGGATCACGTAGCTTGGCGACTTTTCAGAGAGAGAATCCGCCGGTGTTTAAAGGGAAGCATGATCCAGATGCAGCTTTAGGATGGTTGAAAGAGATTGAGAGAATCTTCCGTGTTATGGATTGCACTCCAGCTCAGAAGGTTCGGTATGGTACTCACATGCTAGCAGTCGAAGCTGATGACTGGTGGCTAGAGACTCACGAGAGGTTGACTGTGGCAGGTGAAGACGTTACTTGGGATGTATTCCGTAGGGAATTCCTGAGAAAGTATTATCCGGAAGATGTCCGTGGTAAGAAGGAAATTGAGTTCCTTGAGCTGAAGCAAGGAAACATGTCTGTCACTGATTATGCTGCAAAATTTGTGGAGTTGTCCAAATTTTATCCTCATTACACTGGTGCTGGTGCTGAATTTTCAAAGTGCATCAAATTTGAAAACGGACTGCGCTCTGAAATTAAGAAGGTTGTTGGGTATCAGAAGATACGCATTTTTACTGAATTGGTTGATAGCTGCAGGATATTTGAAGAGGACAATAATGCTCATTACAAGATTGTCAGTGATCGCAGAGGAAAGCAGCATCAAAATCGTGGCAAGCCATATGATGTTCCAGCTGGAAAAGGGAAGCAAAGAGCTGCTCCGGCTCAGAGAGCTAGTGGGGGAGGTGCTCCTGCTGGTATAGTTTGCTTCAAATGTGGTCAGGCTGGTCATAAGAGTAATGTGTGCACTGTTGAAGTAAAAAGGTGTTTTCGTTGTGGTAAGACTGGACATGCAATAGCTGATTGCAAGCACAAGGAAGTGATTTGTTTTAATTGTGGTGAAGAAGGGCATATTGGAAGTCAGTGTCAGAAGCCGAAGAAAGGGAATCAGTCAGGAGGCAAGGTCTTTGCTTTATCGGGTTCTGAGACTTCTGCAGATGATCGTTTGATCCGAGGTACGTGTTATATTAATGGCTTTCCTCTTGTAGCTATTATTGACACAGGTGCGACTCATTCCTTTATATCTTTGGATTGTGCTGTGAAACTTAAGTTAGAGATATCTGAGATGTTTGGTAGTATGGTAATTGATACTCCTGCGAAGGGTTCAGTGACTACTACTTCGGTTTGTTTAAATTGTCCTTTGAGTATTTTTGGTAGAGACTTTGGGATGGACCTAGTGTGTCTTCCACTAGTGCAGATTGATGTTATTCTGGGTATGAACTGGTTGGTGTTTAATCGAGTTTCTATCAATTGTTTTGATAAGACTGTGGTCTTTCCGGAGATTGAGGAAGGAAAGAGTTTGTTTCTATCAGCAAGACAGGTGAATGAAGAAGTAGTTGATGGAGCAGAGTTGTTTATGCTGTTAGCGACTATGGAGGCTAAAGATAAACTGGTGATTTATGATCTAGCTGTGGTGTGTGATTTTCCTGATGTGTTTCCTGAAGAGGTGAATGAATTGCCGCCAGAGCGTGAAGTGGAGTTCTCGATTGATTTGGTACCTGGTACTAGACCGATATCGATGGCTCCGTACCGTATGTCTGCTGTTGAGTTAACTGAATTGAAGAGTCAGTTGGAAGATCTATTGGATAAGAAATTTATTCGTCCGAGTGTGTCACCGTGGGGTGCGCCAGTGTTGTTGGTTAAGAAGAAAGAAGGTACTATGAGGTTGTGTGTGGACTACAGACAACTGAATAAAGTGACGATCAAGAATCGGTATCCTTTGCCGAGGATTGATGATTTGATGGATCAGTTGGTTGGTGCAAGTGTGTTCAGCAAGATAGATTTGAGATCTGGGTATCATCAGATTCGTGTGAAAACCGAGGATATTCAGAAGACTGCTTTCAGAACAAGGTATGGACATTATGAGTATTCTGTAATGCCTTTTGGTGTGACTAATGCGCCTGGAGTATTTATGGAGTATATGAATAGGATTTTCCATCCGTACCTAGATAAGTTTGTTGTGGTGTTTATTGATGACATTTTGGTGTATTCGAAGTCTGAAGAAGAGCATGCTGAGCATTTGAGAGTGGTTTTAGAAGTTCTACGAGAAAAGAAGTTATTTGCTAAATTGTCCAAGTGTGAATTTTGGTTAGGAGAGGTTAGTTTTCTTGGTCATGTGATTTCAAGAGGTGGTGTTGCTGTTGATCCTTCCAAGATAGAAGCGGTATCTAAGTGGGAAGCTCCGAAGTCTGTTGCTGAGATTCGAAGTTTCCTTGGTTTGGCTGGTTATTACAGGAAGTTCATTGAGGGATTTTCCAAGTTGGCGTTACCGTTGACAATGTTGACTAGAAAGGGGCAAGCGTTTATTTGGGACTCAAAATGTGAAGAAGGTTTCCAAGAGTTAAAGAAAAGGCTGACTACTGCTCCTATTCTGATATTACCGAGTTCGTCGGAACCATTTGAGGTTTACTGTGATGCTTCATTGTTGGGTTTGGGTGGCGTGTTGATGCAGAATAAGCAGGTTATAGCTTATGCTTCAAGACAGCTGAGGGTTCATGAGAGGAACTATCCGACGCACGATTTAGAGTTGGCAGCCGTGGTATTTGTTCTGAAGTTATGGAGGCATTACTTGTATGGGTCAAGATTTGAGGTTTTCAGTGACCATAAGAGTTTAAAGTATTTGTTTGATCAGAAAGAGCTGAATATGAGACAGAGAAGATGGTTAGAGTTTCTGAAGGATTATGACTTTGGTTTGAATTACCATCCGGGTAAAGCAAACGTAGTGGCTGATGCATTGAGTCGGAAATCATTGCATATGTCTATGTTAATGGTTAAGGAATTGGATTTAATTGAGCAGTTTAGAGACTTGAGTTTGGTGTGTGAGAGTACTCACAATAGTGTTAAATTGGGAATGTTGAAGTTAACAAGTGGTATTCTGGATGAGATCAGAGAGGGTCAGAAATCTGATATGCTTTTGGTTGATAAGTTGACTCTAGTGAATCAAGGTCAAGGTGGCGAATTCAGAATTGATGAGAATAGTATTTTGAAATTTGGTAAGCGGGTGTGTATTCCGGATGTTGCCGAACTTAAGAAGAGTATTCTTGAAGAAGGACATCGTAGTGGCCTGAGTATTCATCCTGGAGCTACGAAGATGTATCATGATTTGAAAAAGTTATTTTGGTGGCCGGGAATGAAAAGGGAAATTGCGAGCTTTGTTTATTCCTGTTTGATTTGTCAGAAGTCAAAGATTGAGCATCAGAAGCCGTCTGGGCTAATGCAACCGTTGGCTATTCCAGAGTGGAAGTGGGATAGTATCAGTATGGATTTTGTTTCTGGTTTGCCAAGGACAAGTAAGAATTGTGAAGCTGTTTGGGTGATTGTTGACAGATTGACGAAGTCGGCTCATTTCATTCCGATTAGAATGGATTATCCGTTAGAGAAATTAGCTGAGCTGTATATTGAAAAGATTGTAAGTTTGCATGGTATTCCGTCTAGTATTGTTTCGGACAGAGATCCTAGATTTACATCGAAATTCTGGGAAGGTTTGCAGAAGGCTTTGGGAACTAAGCTGAGATTAAGTTCTGCATATCATCCGCAGACTGATGGTCAGACTGAGAGGACGATTCAGTCATTAGAGGATCTTTTGAGAGCTTGTGTTTTGGAGAAGGGAGGTGCTTGGGATTGTTATTTACCGTTGATTGAGTTTACCTACAACAATAGTTTTCATTCGAGCATTGGTATGGCGCCGTTTGAAGCTTTGTATGGTAGGAGATGTCGGACACCTTTATGTTGGTATGAGTCCGGTGAGAGTGCTGTGGTTGGACCGGAGATCGTTCAACAGACTACAGAAAAGATTAAGATGATTCAGGAAAAGATGAGAATTGCTCAGAGTCGTCAGAAGAGTTATCATGATAAGAGGAGGAAGTCACTTGAGTTCCAAGAGGGAGATCATGTGTTTCTTCGTGTTACTCCGATAACTGGTGTTGGTCGAGCTTTGAAGTCAAAGAAGTTGACACCTCGATTTATTGGTCCTTATCAGATTCTGGAGAGGATAGGAGAAGTAGCCTATCGTGTCGCTTTACCGCCGTCACTTGCGAATTTGCATGAGGTTTTTCATGTGTCTCAGTTGAGGAGGTACATTCATGATCCGTCGCATGTAGTCCAAGTAGATGATGTACAGGTGAGAGACAACCTGACTGTTGAAACATCACCTATGAGGATTGAGGATCGAGAGTTGAAGCGGTTGCGGGGTAAAGAGATTGCCTTAGTGAAGGTAGCTTGGGGAGGACCAGCAGGTGGCAATGTGACTTGGGAACTGGAGAGTCAGATGAAAGAGTCCTATCCAGAGTTATTTGCTTGAGGTATGTTTTCGAGGACGAAAACTCTTTTAGTGGGGGAGAGTTGTAACACCCCGAATAAAATAAGAGAATTATTTAAATTGAATTAATATTATTTTATTGATTTAATTAAATAAATTGGATTATTGGATTATTATTATTATTATTTGGAATAATAATTATTATGAGAAAATATATAAGTTGGAATTAAGAGAAAAGTCTCATTTTTGGAACAGAAGAGTTTTCACGTGAAAAGTTGAGAAGCTGCAGAGAAGAGGAAAAGGGCAAGAGAAAAACTGAAGAGCACGGTTGAAGAACGGAAAAGCTTGAAGCTCGAAGAGTTGCCGGATTGTTAAGGTAAGGGGGGGTTTATCGTCGTTTAATGGGTATTATCGATTAACATGTAATGGGTAGTGATAAGCCGTCGATTGACCCTAATTGGGATTTAGAATGCTGAGAAATTATGTTGAATAAGTTGTATTAAAGCTGAAATTGAATTTGTGTTTGAGTGTATTGTGAATTTCTGAGCGTATGGCTTTTTACGGAAGTTGAATCGGAGGTCCGGAAGTCCTCCAACGGCGGAAAATGCGGAAACTCTGCATTCTGCCTTGTGTTAGCGCAGGAACTGCTGTTTCGCCTGCGTTAACCGGTTAACCCAGGGTGTTAACCGGTTAACACTGTTATACATTGAGAAAATGTTGAGTTTTGCCTGCGTTAACCGGTTAACCTATAGCGTTAACCGGTTAACACTGTTGCGTTTTGCCTGGAAGTGTAATTTTTCCTGCGTTAACCGGTTAACCTATAGCGTTAACCGGTTAACACTGTTGCAGTATGAAAAATGGTTGATTTTTATGATGTAAGTGTAATTGGTGATTTGCCTATTGTATCCAATTGTGATAAATAAATTCGTGGAGTCTATGTTGTGAAATGTTGATGTAAATATGTTGATAAGTTGTTTTGTGGAAAATATTAAGTTGTAGGCTGATGAGCCAAAGTTGAATATAAGTTGTTTTGTTGAAAATGCTGAGTTGTAGGCTGATGAGCCAAAGTTGATTTTAAGTTGTTGTTGCTGAAAAAACTGTTATGTTGTCGTTGTATTATGTTGTTGAACTTTCAAGTCGTACATGCCATATACATTCATATGCATTAAGTCGGGGCTTTTGCTCACACCACGTTGGCCTGGATTGGCAAAATTATGGGGCTTTTGCTCACACCACGTTGGCCTGGATTGGCAAATTTTTAAGTTGAAAGTTGAAGGCTTATGCCTTGATGCCCACTAAACTGGCAATGATTTTAAGTTGGGAGTTTTACTCCAAATGGTACCACATGCATGAAGAGTCGAGTCTCATTTGAGTTGCATTTACGTTGTGTTTGGATATGATGTTGAGTTGAATATGCTGCTACCGAATGCATGATATGATGTGGGTGATTAACGTGTAAAGTTACTTAACATAACATGATGATTTATAATATTTGTTATATCGATTGAGGAACTCACCCTTACAGTTATATTTTTCAGGTAACGAGCAGTGAGTTGAGTAGAAGCTAGTGCTCGAAGTCTAGAGTGGTTTTAGTGGGTCATGCTCTGATAGATGTAACATCGGGACGGGTTGTTTAATTGTTATATTGTTGGTTATTGAATCTTTTACTTGTAAAACGTTATGTGTTTTGAATAGTTGGTTGAATTCTATCCGCTGCGTATTTTTGAAATGTTTCATGGTTGATATAATAAAAGAGCATGACAGTTGTTATGATGAATGATGTGATTCGAAGATGTGACACCCTTGTTTGTGTATTTACTCTGATAAATAAATGTTATTGTTATTGAATATTAGAAGGGTGTTACAAATACCATGCCATAAATCCAACAACAATCCATGACAAAAATGGAAATCATGATTACAAGGGTCAACTCTCCATGATTGGCTAGAATCAAAGCCTGAAAATAAATCCCCGAACTTCAATGTCAAGATGTAACTAAAATGATCATACATCCAAGACCAAAGCTTAGGGTTCCCATGAGGACTTAACCCACAAACCAAGAATCTGGCCATAAGATCATGTCCACAACCCATAATGTTAAGATGAAGCAACATGACCATAAGCTTGCAACTCAATTTAGTGTCATGTATCTTAAATAACAATATTTGAAAAATACTAATGTAAATGGATGACTATGACATATGAATTATGAAGATGAGATTATCAATAAGCCAAGAAAAATTAAAAAAAAATAGGACAAATTTTGGGGTATGACACTTTGTAACTCATTTGGATGAAGTTAGTTATATAAGGTTTTGTAAACATCAGGCTCATTAAGGAATATGACAAAAAAGAATCGGCCATACAAAGATTGATATTTGATTATAAATGTCAACTTTTGGTTCAGAATCTTGTCTAGGTGTATTGGATATATTTCTGGGTTGTCCTCTCCAGCCTAGCTCAACAATCAGCATAGTCAGTGAACCATAGTTGAATTTAGATGATAACTTACAAATAATGAGTAGTTATTGCACATTTAATTACATCCTTCATGAGTTGTCTCAATTCCCTAGCAGTCATATTAATGTATGAGATACAATTTACATCCCAAAACACAAAGCATCCAACGTGATTATCGAACTCGACTTCGATTTCTATTTTGTATCTAAAACATGAATATATAGTGATACATGTAAGCAAAACAGTAGGAAAAGAAAGTATTGTAACTTGGTAATTGAATTTAAAATCTTACTTTGTAATGGGCTCAACATCTTTAACTCCACAAACACACTCGAACTTGTTTCCATGAGACTTGTTTGATGTTTTGCAATCCGGGCAAGCCTTAAAATACCATCCAAACTTGAGGCCTTAAATCGCTTGGTTGTGCCGATGGTTGTGGCAAAACAATCCTATTTTGATATCATAGTTTGTCATCAATTATATGAATAATTCCATAAACTTTGTAATTACAAAAACAATGACAAACCTTTCTGGTTTCACTTATTTGACGGATACTCTTGACCTCATTCTGGTTTGTCCAGTTCTTGTTGCCAGATTGTACAAATGATTGTGATGTTTGGGTGAGAGAAGAAGACAATGTAGTTTATGATTTGTTTGATACTAACCTGTACCAATATGCAAATGCAAATTACATGAAGGATATGGAAGTATACTAACTAGTAGTTCAATATGGCTATAGTGCAAAGTGTTCGTCAAAATATTATACTTGGATTTAAAAGCATGCACGTGCGAATGGTCTAAGTTAATGTGAAGTTTCAAACCATTCCATGCGTTTGATAAGCTAGGTAATCCAGAAGTTGCACCTCATATAGAGAATTGTAGTTACACATTATAACCAAAAACAATGCCAAAATTAGAGTTGTTTTTAGAAAAAGATGGCTAACCTTGATTTTGCTTACACCAGACATGTGTTAAAATAAGTAGTGTTGGACCAGGATAATTGTTAGAGTTGTATAGTTCATGAATTGTTTAGCATAATCTTCCCATAATGCGACCTCAATAACATTTCCAGCTTCATCATGTAGAGTAATTTTTGCACAAGATTTCTTACCACCGCCACCCATTTGTGTTTTGACAATATCTTGTAGAACACCTATAACGTCTAAAGAATACGAAAATGAAAAACAATTACAAAGTAATATTAACGTTGAATTGGAGTTAAAAACATATGATACTATAAACAAAAAACAAAGGTCACACCATATAAGAGATCAATGGTGACATTTCCACTAAGAAAATCAACAATAGGCTTAAACTTGAATTGGCGTGGTGGTATTGCGGGTATTGACATTTTTGAAACAATGGTTCCTCCGTTGAATACAAGTTTCAACTTGTTTGGGCATACTCTGAAAGTGTCTTCATTAACCATACGCTCTCCATTATAAAGACAAGAGGTTTCATGCTCGGTAAGTTGTACAATCCAATCTTTAAATTTTAGGTTGCGAGAGGTCACGTGGATTTGATCCCCTGCAATGTGGTTGTTCATTAAACGACATGAACATAACATATATACAAATAGAGCGGGAAACAATTACCTTTGTATCTTGTATGACCAATTCAAGATGCTGCAATCCACTTTTATCTTTCACAACCCAAAGGCCAACAACTCGAATTAGCGTTTTCCACACCTAATTTTCTTTAACCAAATTCTTAATGAGAATAGGTGGTCTTGACATGGTTGGTTGTAAGTCTGACAAAAATAAAAGAAATCAGCATATGAAGATAACTTACACAAAACCACTGATACAACTAAAACCAATGACAGAGCAAAGTAAAATGCTACATGAAATCCATAACAGTGAATGGTAAAGCCAATGAAAAAACAAAGAAAATCTTGCAATAGGAAAATGATGGCAACAACTTTGAAGAGAAAAATACATTCATATCTCTACATATAACTTGCTTCAGATAACACAAACAACAATAGATGAATCGTCATTGTTAAGATAACAAAAGCAAATGATTTTTGATATTCAGTAAAGCCAATGATAGTGCAAAAAAAATTTGCAGCCGGAAAATGATGGCATAGACTTTGAAGAGAAAAACAAATCCATATCTCTACATATAACTTGCTTCAGATAACACAAACAACAATAGATGAATTGACATTGTTAAGATGACAAAAGCAAATACTTTTTGACATTCAGTAAAGCCAATGACAATGCAAAGTACAAAGTGCAGCAGGAAAATGATGACATCAACTTTGAAGAGAAACACAACTCTATATCTCTGCATATAACTGACTTCAGATAACACAAAACAACAACTTTGAAGAGAAAAATACATTCATATCTCTGCATATAACTTGCTTCAGATAACACAAACAACAATAGATGAATCGTCATTGTTAAGATAACAAAAGCAAATGATTTTTGATATTCAGTAAAGCCAATGATAGTGCAAAGAATAACTTGCAGCCGGAAAATGATGGCATAAACTTTGAAGAGAAAAACAAATCCATATCTCTACATATAACTTGCTTCAGATAACACAAACAACAATAGATGAATCGACATTGTTAAGATGACAAAAGCAAATACTTTTTGACATTCAGTAAAGCCAATGACAATGCAAAGTACAAAGTGCAGCAGGAAAATGATGACATCAACTTTGAAGAGAAACAGAACTCCATATCTCTGCATATAACTGACTTCAGATAACACAAAACAACAATTTTGAAGAGAAAAATACATTCATATCTCTGCATATAACTTGATTCAGATAACACAAACAACAATAGATGAAACGCCATTATTAAGATAACAAAAGCAAATGATTTTTGATATTCAGTAAAACCAATGATAGTGCAAAGAAAAACTTGCAGCCGGAAAATGAGGGCATAAACTTTGAAGAGAAAAACAAATCCATATCTCTACATATAACTTGCTTCAGATAACACAAACAACAATAGATGAATCGACATTTTTAAGATGACAAAAGCAAATACTTTTTGACATTCAGTAAAGCCAATGACAATGCAAAGTACAATGTGCAGTAGGAAAATGAAGACATCAACTTTGAAGAGAAACACAACTCCATATCTCTGCATATAATTGACTTCAGATAAAACAAAATAACAACTTTGAAGAGAAAAATACATTCATATCTCTGCATATAACTTGCTTCAGATAACACAAACAACAATAGATGAATCGTCATTGTTAAGATAACAAAAGAAAATGATTTTCGATATTCAGTAAAGTCAATGATAGTGCAAAGAAAAACTTGCAGCTGGAAAATGATGGCATAAACTTTGAAGAGAAAAACAAATCCATATCTCTACATATAACTTGCTTCAGATAACACAAACTACAATAGATAAATCGACATTGTTAAGATGACAAAAGCAAATACTTTTTGACATTTAGTAAAGTCAATGACAATGCAAAGTACAAAGTGCAGCAGGAAAATGATGACATCAACTTTGAAGAGAAACACAACTCCATATCTCTGCATATAACTGACTTCAGATAAAACAAAACAACAACTTTGAAGAGAAAAATACATTCATATCTCTGCATATAACTTGCTTCAGATAACACAAACAACAATAGATGAATTGTCATTGTTAAGATAACAAAAGCAAATGATTTTTGATATTCAGTAAAGCCAATGATAGTGCAAAGAAAAACTTGCAGCCGGAAAATGATGGCATAAACTTTGAAGAGAGAAACAAATCCATATCTCTACATATAACTAGCTTCAGATAACACAAACAACAATAGATGAATCAACATTGTTAAGATGACAAAAACAAATACTTTTTGGCATTCAGTAAAGCCAATGACACTACAAAGTACAAAGTGCAGCAGGAAAATGGTGACATCAACTTTGAAGAGAAACACAACTCCATATCTCTGCATATAACTAACTTCAGATAACACAAAACAACAACAACTGAAACTTCATTGTTAAGATGATTAATGCATATCTTACTGACATCTAGTAAATTGTAAAGCCAATGACAAAGCATACTAAAAAGTACAACAGGAAAATGATTTCATCACCTATGAAAAGAAACACAAATCCATATCTCCAAAAATAGCTTGATTAAGTTAACACAAACAACAACATCCGAATCTTCATTGTTCAAAAACAGTGGCAGTGAAGACAAACAACAAAATGTTCGACAATAGTGAAAAGCAAGTAGTCAAAACTAACAACATTGAAACTTCATAAACAACATTTGAATAAAAACTTGTTAATAGAAATGAAAATGAGGTTGTCGACACAAAAGCAGTGACAGTGAACACAAACAATATGTTAGTAGAAATGAAAATGAGGTTGTCGACACAAAAGCAGTGACAATGAACGCAAACAACATGTTAATAGAAATGAAAATGAGGTTGTCGATATGAAAACAACGAATCTTCATAGACAACTTCTTAAGAGAAAAAACTTTCATTAAAAAACATCAAGACCACTAACAATGCTGGCTCTTCGTTGTAAAACAATAGTGTTAGTAAACACAAATGACATCGTATAGAGATTAGCAGTGCAAACATTTCTCAAAAGCATTGTAAAACTCGCTTATAACACAAATAAGTTGATAAAAGGATTTCAACAAAAAAAGTCGTTTCTTAAATAAGAAGCATGAAAAATAGATGTATAAGTTTAAGATAAGAAATAACCAAGAGTGTTAGAGATTAGTTATGCAAAACATTATCATCTATTATGGTTGTTGGACGAAACAACTCGCCGGAAAGAAGTAGATAGACTCGAAAATGGGTCGGAGAGAAATGAAATTGATAGAGATGGAGAAGACAAACATGTGTTAGAGCTGTTCGATAGAGCTGGTTAGCGTGTGATATGATTTTGGGGGAAGACGCAAATTTCCATTGGTGTTTAGTAACCAATTATAGATTAACACTTGATATTTTTCGTATAAAATGTTGGATATTAGTTGATTACGATACAATTCATTTGATAGTGTAAGTTTGAAAAAGATTTTGGACAATTTAGTAAATGTATGCATTAAATTTTTTGAAGGGTTGATAGTTGATTTTTTAAAACTAAAACCATGTGTAATTTGAAACGGTGTTTATATACCCGAGAGAGGATGATACAAGTTCCAAACATGAGCGAATCCCACTTAATCAATTGAAATAGAAAAAGGTTAACTCAAAAGACACTTTGAGAAAGAAAGTGAACGTGTTGATACTTTGATACCATGGAAAATCCACATTCGCCGTCGCAAAACTCCATCGATGGTGGTCATCGAACCAGTCTAACTAACCACCATCCTGTAACTCCATCAACATTGTCGTCCTCGTCGGTAATATTCAATTTTACCACCATATTATTATCAAAAAATTGAAATTAGGGTTTTGGTAATTTCACATTATTATATTTTCCATACGATGATTCTTTCATCAATTGATGTTGCTATTGTGATTAGGTTGATGCTGTTGAAAATAAGAAATCCATGAAGAAAGATGATTGCGGTTCTGAAGCTAAAACAAAGCCTTTTGATATTTGCACCCCCAAACCAAGTGGAGGTGTTAGTGTTTTGAAACCATCTTTGTTTGCAGTGAACAGGGGAAAAAGGAATGAAATGAAACAAAGTAGCAAAGAAATTGTGTTATTAAGACCTGGGATGGTTCTTTTGAAAGGTTACATTTCGATAACCGATCAAGTTAAGATAGTGAAAGTGTGTAGGGAATTAGGGTTAGGTGATGGAGGGTTTTACCAACCTGATTATGATGACAAGACTACTTTGCATTTGAAAATGATGTGTCTTGGTAAAAATTGGGATCCTCAAACAAATAAATATGTAGATCAACGACCATCCGACGGGTCTGTTCCACCAAAAATTCCTCCTGAATTCTTGACCTTGGTTCACTCTGCATTAGAAGATTCACATTCAGTCACTAGACTCTCTAACTCCAAACCGCCTTTCACGTTCTTGCCTGACATCTGTATTGTCAATTTTTATTCTCAAAAAGGCCGCCTTGGTCTTCATCAGGCAAGTATATTAATTATTAACACATTCACACATTTTTGTTGAATAGCAAGTATAGCTTGTTTTGCGATACACTATTTATTACAAAAATGTTGTAGAACAGTGGCTATAGCAGCACAATAGCAATGTAGAATTGTAGCTAGTGGAATTAGAACAAAGTGCTGTTTTGGGCTATATGCTATTGACAACACTGCATTTATATTTCAGATTTTTGAAAATGGTGTTACTAATTGACTGATGTTTCTTGCAGGACAAGGCTGAAAGTAAACCGAGTCTCTCTGCAGGGTTGCCCGTGGTGTCATTCTCTATTGGAAATTCTGCAGAGTTTTTGTATGGTGATGGAAGGGATGTTGACAAAGCAAACAAAGTTGTTTTGGAATCTGGGGATGTTGACAAAGCAAACAAAGTTGTTTTGGAATCTGGGGATGTTTTGATCTTTGGTGGCAAAGCTAGAAATGTCTTTCACGGCGTTAGTGCTATTAAGCCAGACAGTTCCCCTATCAGCTTGATTACAGATACTAATCTCCGGAATCCTGGCCGATTGAATCTTACTTTCAGGCAGTATTAAGTTAAAATGCCTCTGCTTTTTCACCATCAGATTAGTCTGATGTCTATTTCACCTGTTTCCTGGGGCAGGGCTTGTAATCTAATGCTATGACATGCTAATTTTGTATCCGTTTTGGGTTCTCTGTCTGTATAATCTCAGTTGTTTCAAAAGCTAGAAATGCATTTTCAGATTAATGTTGGATTGTGCTGCAAAAACTTACTTTCCTTGCACTTCTCTTGGAAGGCCCTAGGAAATCAAGTATCCTATGTCTTTTCCAGTTACTTAAAGAACCATGATGTTGTTTCATTCAAAAAGACTTTGTTGAGCTCATTGATCTGTTTTATATTGCACCATTCTTGTTTTTCTGTTGCTGATAATTGAGATTCTTTACAACTTTTATTTTACGGGACTAGTTCTAGATGTGCCAACAATGCTTCGCATTTTCTGACTATCCTTTATCCACATACATCCGAGAGGATTAGTGATAAACTATGCTCATTCTTGAATGTGTTCATTGTCTTCCTTAGAAAGAATCATAGGTTGAATGGTTGAATGGGAAGAATGAGGCTTTTATGAAGAAACCTTGGTTAGACCATAATTCAGAACCGGATAAGGCGAATAAAACAAAATTATTAATTTATGACAGGGTTAAAAAAAATTTTATTTATCATGGGGTTTAATATTTTTTTGTAATTTATCATGGGGTTTAATATTTTCTCACCAAAAATTTAATTTTTATGTCATGGAAGAAATTAAATATAAATTCTTTAACACCAAAGTTGCAGGTATAAGTAACAAAAATTTAAATCTAAAAATTGAATTTAAACTCTTTGTAGATAGTTTTTTTTATAACGTTCTAAACATAATTTTAAAAGAATCATTAAATTTTTTAAAACTAAAAAATCATATATTTATTTAATACTACTATGTTTCAAAATTTAAATCTAAAAATTAAATTTTAAACTCTTTTTGTAGATAGGTTTTTTGATAACGTTCTAAATATAATTGTTGACATATTTGTTTTCATAAATAAATATGATTTATATAAAAAAATTACAATTAAAAGCTGCACAATGTTATACACTTGTCACTAACCAAAATTGTACTATTTTTTATTTGTTTTTTTCTCTCAATTTTCAAAATTAAAAATTAAAACCTCAAAAAACTATTTTTATTTTTTATTTTTTAAAACTCATAAATAGATGATAGTTTTAATAAATATATTTGTAAAATTAAATTATCAAACAAGTTTTTTTTATCATTTTTAATATTTTTTTGGTTACAAAAAAGAGTATAAAGTCTATTATCATTTTTAAATTTAAAAAACTCAAAAATAGTTTTACAAAACTAAATTAACCAATCCCCAAATATACCAAAATTCCCTATAAATCCCTAAATAATATTTTAAGTATATGTTTTTTCCACATTTCATTATCCTTATATTTTTATTTATTTTGATAAAAAACTATATTTTTTATAATTTCATTTATTTTATGAGTTATTGTTTTTTAGATACTATATTTAAAAATAAAATTGTGCAAAATAAATGACATGATCCTGTTAATGCACTAATGCACTGTTCACTGTCATCGTATTTGTGAAGAGTATATATAAGTGTAGGTATAGGAATAACATGTTACGAATATCGTATTTGTGAAGAGTATATATAAGTGTAAGTATAGGAATAGCATGTTACGAATATGAGAATAAATCAAATGGACACATGTTTCCTTACAATTTTACCATCTAAAGGTCAAGTGGAACTAATCACATTTTTATGGCATTAATGACTCCAATTGAATCACTCCTACCAATATCTTGTCACATTTCCTTAAATTAGCTTGCTCTACTCCAATCATGATTGAAAAATCTCGGCATTCATAACTAAAACGTTTTCAGGTTCATAAAAAATACACACACGTAACGACTTATACTATCTCAAACTATTCCACCACCAGCACCATCTTCAAGATTCGAGTCATCCTGTTTAATTTCACCCACCTTGCGTTGGCTTATTTCAAATGATGGTGGTAACGCTCAACACATTACAAAATGTTGGCTTAATGTTTCACAAATTTTTTGCTTCAGTGTTATAGTTACCTACCCATCCTTTGGAGAGCTTTTCACTAAGATTAATCAAAGCAAGGGATGTGACTTAATAAGACATGCATTGAAAATTTGACATCATTGCACTATTTTTGTAGACGATATGGACGGGTGTTTCACTATTTTTGCAACAAAGATCACACATGGATACAATTGCGCAACCTATATCTCTAATATTGTCATCACTCGATATTTTACAATTGCAGTTTTTTCATAACAACTTTGTGAAATTTAACTACAAGTTAGTGTAGTTGAGGCACTAATATCCTTATTTAGCCACAAGTCCATTACTCATATTTTCCCAAACTAATATGTCCTATAATAAGAATTTTATATGTTGAATATTTTTTAGAGAAAAAAGTGTTTACAATTTTAAACTAAAAATAATAAGAGGAGTGTTATTTGAATTAAAGAAACTAATACAATATCTAACTCTGAACAAAATACACAACAAATTAATTTATTTGTCAATGAAATTAAGAAAAAAAATAGTTAAATTTATTATTTAAATTTTTATGGGTCGCATGTTTAATTTGTGTCTACGAAATATTTTTAAAATAGTGGACGATTATCCGTACTTAATATATGGACAATGAGAATCAAGTTTATTTTATTACACATTCGTAGTAATAACTATGTTGTGTTCCATAAATATTCATATCCAAGATAAGCTATGAATATATAAAAACAATTAATGTAAAATAGAATGGATTAGATGTGAATATGTTTGTATGGTATCCACTTCACCTATACAAATATAATTGATTTAAAACTAATAAAAAATATTCTTAAAAAAATACCATACGATAAATATTATATTATATATATTGAGCTTTATCTTGATTAAAATAAAATATATTAAAAATTATTTTAAAAAATACATATATATGAAAATATCGTTCTTTTCATTTTTAAATGAAAAAATATATTTTTTAAAAATCTATCAAACAACTTCTTTTTTTCATCTTTAAAACAGTTATTATTTTTTTTTAAAAATAATATCACCAAATATATTTTATTTTATTTCTTCAAAATAATTTTTTTAAAATTAATTTACAAAATATTTTTTAAAAATTAAAATCCAAAATTCAATCAAACAAATCTTAAATTTAATTGTGAAATTATTTTGTTGAGACTAAATAGAACAATTTTTTTATGGGGATTATTTTTTAGAGAATAAAAATGCAATTCGCCGACACGCCTGATACTAAAACCAAGGGCCTGCTACGACTACCCTGAAGGTGAGAAAAACACAAGAAAGAGGGTTGAATTGTGTTGGCTTTTTCCTCTCTAAGCTTTTGCTTCTTCTACTTTAGATGGATCTCAATCAGATTACGAACACTTGGTTCAAAGTATGACTCAGAAATATTAGGTTAGCTTCTAAAAGTCCTTAACATATTCTGTAAGAACAAAATTTGTTCTACAATAGAATTCCAGGATTTTGATGATAACAAAGGATGAAACCAAAAATGGCACTCTAACGAAATTTTTCTAAGCGTGCAGGACTCTGAACAACAACAAAGGACTCTGATCGTTTTATCAGATACAAACCTTGATCAGATACAAAGTACTAGAAGATCAGACGCATCTAAGGAAGAAGTGCGCCCAAGAAATTCTGAATCTGAGCAAAGCAAGACAGTAGAAAGAACCAGAAGCTCTAGCTAAGGCCGCTGCTGCTGCTGAAGCTGAAGCCAAAGCAGCCGCTGAAGCTGAAGCATACCTTGCTGAAGAGTCTGCCACCAGGGTAGAACCGGATGCTCTGACTCAGGGGGAGTCCTCCACCTTTGTCCCTCTGGTTCTCAAGACACTTGAAGATCTTCAGAAAGAGCAGAAGGAAGTCCGAGCCAGATTGGATCAACAGGATTCAGTAAATGTCAACATTCAGAATCTGCTGACCCAACTGCTCCAGAGGATGCCTCCACCTCCAAACCCTTAAGCACCTAGGACTTGTTTATGTGTTCTTTTGCTTGTTGCTTGTTGCTTTCTGTTTTGCTTGTTTTTGCTTTCTGGCTGTTATCTGTTGTCTGTGTTTCTGTTATCTGTGAATATATCTATATACATTTTTTGCTTCTTCATTTCACTGTCTTTTTGATTCTGACAAAAAGGGGGAGAACTAAAAACAACTCTGATGAAAACATATCTAACTCTTATCAGTACTCTGCAAACATTGTTTCTAATCCTTTTAACTTAGAAATTTGCAGAAGAGTATCTAGAAACGCCATATCATGGAAGGTCCGGTAAGAACTTCTGAACTCCCAGACTTATCTCAGGGGGAGCTCACTTCTATCTGATCTAAAACTCTTATCTAAAATGTTTCATCTCTAAATTAAGATTGTTTTGTCATCATAAAAAAGGGGGAGATTGTAAGAACAAAATTTGTTCTATAATAGAATTCCAGGATTTTGATGATAACAAAGGATGAAACCAAAAATGGTACCCTAACGAAAATTTTCTAAGTGTGCAGGACTCTGAACAGCAACAAAGGACTCTGATCGTTTTATCAGATACAAACCTTGATCAGATATAAAGTACTAGAAGATCATACGCATCTGAGGAAGAAGTGCGCCCAAGAAGTTCTGAATCTGAGCAAAGCAAGACAGTAGAAAGAACCAGAAGCTCTAAACATCCACTGGTCTTAGTTCTGATGATCTAGTAGACTAGTACTCTGAGAAGCTCTGATGTAACTTCAACATAATTTCCTTCTGACGTATGACTCCGAGACAACAAAGACTCTGATGAAGATTCACCAAATACAGAAAGAGTAACAGAAAGAAATTCTCAATATGGAAATGAAGTATTTTAAGAAAGAAGTTATTCAGGGAGACAAATTGGTTATGGCAAGAAACACAGAAGTAATGACATTGAATGCTCATCAAAGACCAATATTTTGTCATCATTCCAAACGATCCTTCTCACTACTATATAAAGGACATCCTACCTCATTGAGAGATACAACAACGCACAGGAAAATCATTCACATTCTCTCTCAGTTTTTCACGAGCTGTTGCTCATACGTGAAAACTCTTGCTTAAATATTCTGCTGTAATACTTGCTTACTCTTAGAAGCACTTTCTATTACAAATTTATTTTGCTTAAATTACTTTTGTTCCTCAAGTGACTCTGCATAGTCTGTATACTTGAGAGGACTAAGAGATCATTCTCTTAGACGTTTGGTTGTATTAATCTTTCAAGATTAGTGGATTAAGTCCTTTTTGAAGGCGAAATCACCTTGGCCGGGTGGACTGGAGTAGCTTTGTGTTATAAGCGAACCAGTATAAAATTCTGTGTGTTCTTATTTTTTTTGAAAAATCTTTTAATTTCTAAAACAATTCAACCCCTCTTTCTTGTTTTTCTCACCTTCATATTCTAAAACTAAATCTAACTCGGAGTTTCAAAGTTGATAGCAACGGAATGATAAGATCAGAAAGCAAGAAAGTAAAAGCAAAGACACACAACGATTATTCTGGTTTCTCTCACAACATGAGAGTAATCCTTGTGAGTGTAACTTTCCATTAGATGTATTTTGTATGATGTCAAAACTAGCATACTTTAGCATTTATGTACATTGAACGATATCATCTGAGTCTAGTTGTGCATTTTAGCATTAGGAAGCATGACAACATGTTGGAAACGGTATAGAAAAGATTCGTGCATCAAAAAAAGGTTTTATGGATCAAGAACTCATTTTTATGTGAAAAATAGGCTACAGGTTAATACATATGCATTATAGGTCGACACATAGAAGGGAATTTCTTCTACAGGTCGACACATATGTTTTATAGGTCAACCCATGTACTACATTATTAAAGCATGTATGCTCCGTTAGATATGTCACATCTACAAATCGACACATAATCTGTACAGGCCTACGCATGACTTCTACAGGTCGACACATTCATCGCATGTGTCGACACATGACTTGCATAGGTCGACATATATATTAAAAATCTTGAAAATTTGCTTTGTTTTCTATTCATTTTGCATTCCTTTTGCTTCATACTTGCTTACATATATATACTTGATACAAGCATAATTTTCTAGTAAGATTTCTAGAGAGTAAAACATATACGAAACCGGGATTTCAAAGCACTCTCATCATCTTCAACCTCATTCTATGCATACACACAAACAAACTACACATAATCATTCTTTGTTTGGGTGTCATCTAGAATTAGGGTTGATAACGTCCAATTTAGGTTGATTGTACTGTAAATTGGATTGAGATCTTTGAGGGTTTCAAATAAGAAAATCGAGCTGGGGTTTTCTTTTAAGATCGTTTAGGGATTTGAAGGTTTTGGAAAAAATTACGCAATCCAGATCCAATCAAGTGAAGGCTTTGAAGAACAGAAGGTTCTTGCAAAGGAGTAACGTGGGATGGTGGACCGTATTGGTAAATCTTGGGTTAGAATAATTGTGCATTTTGGATTCGATCGAGTGAAAGATTTAAAGAACAAGGGGTTTCTTGCAAAGAAGTAGTACGAGACAGTGAATCAAATTGGTATTGTTGGGTTACTTGATCAAGATTTAATCAAGGGAAAGAAGGTGTCAGAATCAAATCAAACTTAGGGTTTGTAGGGTTGGATTTCTATATCTCTCTTGTATACATACATTTGCAAAGTAAGATTAATTTCATTATCTCAATTCGAGTGAGGGTAGACATACCCATACCGAGGTCGATTTGGGAACTTCCTTAACAAATCCTTGTGTTCTCTCTCTCTCTCTCTCTCTCTCTCTCTCTCTCCCTCTCTCTCTCTCTCAATAATTTCGTTTTGTAAATTATTGATTTCATCGATCCCGCGATCAATTTGTTTGGATAATTTTGATCACACTTTGAAGTTGGTGTTGTTGAGTTGATCATAATCCTTTAAATTGTGATTGGATTTAAGATCAACAAAACCGTATAAAATTCCAAACAATATCGATTGCACACTAGGTGTTCGGTAATTTGTCACAATAGATTTTTTGTGTGAATTATCATTGGAAGTAGACTATCCTTGTTGCTTTGCATTCAACTGGTTGCGATTAATTGTGTTTGGTCAATTTATGATTCATTATCATACCGTGATTACAATTACGCATATCCGAGCTTTTTGATAGCGGATTTGGTTAGGTGATTTGATCCGGGATACTTTCGCACGCCATAAAATTTTCAAAACTATTTTTTGTCAAAGCTTTTTAACTAGTGTTCTATTCACCCCCTCTAGATCTAAGCATATCGTTTAACAGTCCAGTCCCCTTGTACTTCTAAGGGATTTTCACTATAACCAAACTGATTACAAATGCTCTAGCACCAAGCAAGAGACTTCTAGCTCAAACCCTCAAGTAAGAGACTTCTATGCTCAAGCACACAAGCATAGACTTCCAAATGCTCAAGCACACAGGCAAGAGACTTCAAATGCTCAAGCACTAAAGCAAAAGACTTCTGACTCTATAACAAATTGTTAAGAGATTTAGGTAACAACTACACTTGATATACAATAAGAGGTGTAGACAGAATACAACTTAAAAGGACCCTAAGACTTAAGAACTTCTAAAATATACAAAGTGTTAAGAGGTTCTAAGTCTAGCTATTTTTGACAGAGTGATTTCTCTTTGAAATGTCAAGGTTTTGGGGTATTGTATTACATTGTATTAGTCTTCTTCTTCATGTCTTCTACTCCTTATATAGAAAGAACGAAATGAGACATTTGAGACTTTCACCAAAAAGATGGATAAGCTTTGTACTTGATTGGACACATCAAGAAAACACCTTTCTACAAGAGGAATTACCCGTTGAAGCTCAGACAAAAAAGAAGAGATTTATCTCGAAGTTTTCACGTGATCAAAAGGTATATGAGTCTGACAGAGTTGCTTCAATTGAAGAGAGTATACTTCAGAGGTTGATTTTCTTCAGACTTCACTCCCCAGAGGCTGATTTCTTCAGAGTTTACTTCTTGGATTCTGAAGCTTCAGAGTCTGGATCGCCGGAGGCTGACTTTCTTTAGAGTTGAATTCTTCAGAGTCTGGATCTTCTATCAGAGCCAGAGTCTTCAGAAGTGATCTTCAGAGCCAGATTCTAAACTTCATATTCAGAATCCTCAATCTTCTCTTGATCTGTTCTCAGTCTTATAATCATGCATACTTGAACATATGTTAGAATACCAAGTTGTTCTTTAAATACTTTGTTATCATCAAAACCCAAGGGATATGGTATCAACTAATTTTATTCCAACAATCTCCCTCTTTTTGATGATGACAAACAAAATTATTTAAGAACAATGGTTGTTAATTTAATTAACACGTTGAATTTAGGGTATGAGGTTTGTAAACTCTCCCTGAGTCTGATAGTCCATAGGGTAAGGTTTGTAACCTCCCCCTAAGTCCTATCCAGGTTAATTGAATTCTTTTAAAGGCATAAAAATTATTAATCTTCAAAATTTAATTAAGAAGTAGTAAGAATAATCATTAGATTCAGGTGCTTAGGTGTGCTTAAATACCCCTTAACTTTCTCCCCCTTTTGTCATCAACAAAAAGGTATAAGAAAAGGAAAGAAAATATTTCATTAACCAACAAAAGGATGCAAAACACATGTTCAAAAAAGATAAAA
Source organism: Lathyrus oleraceus (assembly GCF_024323335.1). Lineage (NCBI taxonomy): Eukaryota > Viridiplantae > Streptophyta > Magnoliopsida > Fabales > Fabaceae > Lathyrus > Lathyrus oleraceus. The sequence continues at coordinate 287,658,490 of NC_066579.1, read as the reverse complement.
CAAGGGGTGACTAAAGCCTAGAGCCCAAGGTTTCTTCTTCATAATCCCCAAAATTTCTTTCAGATCAACACCCATGTCATCTTGTCTGACAATCATAATCTTCATTTGATAATCCATCTCTCGTTGCTTAGCAACCGTGACTTCCTAATTGGTAGCAATTGAACCATATTTTCTTCTAAAAGCTCTTGCCCCTGACTAGAAGAAGCAACAAATTCTGAGGAGATGTACTTCAGACTTTGAAGAACTAATACCACATAAGTTGTGAGAGAATACCATTTTACAGCATAAGCTACATAGTCAGAAGTTGTAAATCTCTCATCAATAAGGTTCTGCAATATATAAAAAAGAACAGTTATGTATTCTTCCAATTGGGCTTGGATAAATGGTGGAGGAGGTGGAATGTAAGTTTGTAAGGGAATGGATAGGAATATTGTGCGAGATTCAGACACAACATCTGTTATTTTAGGAGAGGATTGATGGTCAAATATTTGGTTTTCTTGGGCAGTTTGGTTTATGGAAGTTTTTGGTGGAGGTTTGTCCAAAGAAACTTGTTCAGTTTCAATCTGAGGTTCATATTCAATTTGAACTTGAGATTGATTGTGAACAAAATTTGGTACAGGTTCAGGTTCAAGTTGGGGTTTAGGTTGAGGTTGAGGTTGAGGTTTGGGTTCGGGTTCAGGATGAGGTTGGGTAACGTGTTCAACTTCAATTTGAACAGATAGGTTATTCTGATCAGAAGTTGTTCCAGCAGAACAGGTTTGGTCATTTTGTGGTTTTTGTGGGGTGAATATTTTTAGAGGGATAACTTGGATAGGTTTTGACATTTGAGACCAAGAGCAGCAATAAGGACATAATTTGAGTATGAGCTAGAACTAGATGAAGCTTTCCCACTAGAGACTTCTATAGGGGGTTCAAACATGGTGTTTAAAGGTAGAGGTTGTTCAAAATCAGAAATGTATACTAGCTGTCTCTAATCATCAGTGGTTTCACCATCATGATTTTTCAGAATCAATTGGATTTATAGCCTTATCTAGAATCTGAATGAGAAATGTTGGGTTAGGGGAATCAATCACAAGTTCTGAATATTAAACCATGTTATGAACATGTGATGAAGTGTGTACTGGATATAGTTTGGGTGAGGGTGTTGGTGATATATGATTTAAGGTGGAAGAATAAAAAAATCCTTAGAGATAGAATTCAAATTACATGTAATATCAGTTCCTTCAGCATCTAGAGCAGCTTGCACCTTATCAACAACAACTTCAAAATCAAGATTAGAAACTGCTTATGATACTCCTTCTTCTAGATCAAGGAAGCTTCAACCTTAGAAGTACCTTCAACAGACTTCAAACCGACTATTGCTTCAAAAACTTGAACCTCAGTTGTCTTCAGAACATCCTCTATAGCAGCATCGTGTTCCATTCGAGCTTCAAAATATGCATGTTGTTCCTTTGCTTGATCCAACAGAGCAAATGAAATCAATTATACTCCCCTCTAATTGGCTCCCTCTATAACCTTATGAGCTCCAACTTCCACAACTTTTGTCTTCCTGACAAAAAGCACCTCAGTTTCATCTTCTTCCTCTTCCTCTGCAATATTAGAATGAAGAATAATATTTCTCAACTTCCTCTTCTTCACAGGTGCATTAGTGGGGACAAAAGATGAATATTTCCTATTAGGAGTTGTTCCACTTCTTGTCTTAGTGGGTATCAAAACAGTGGAAGAGACTACCTCTTCAATCTCTTTCTTAATCTCCCTTCGATGTGCAACTTTCTTCTTTGGAGGCTTCTGAACAATCTTCAGAGCATCAAAAGCAACATGTTTTCTTTTCCTAAGAGTTTTGTGCATGTCAATTTGTTCTTCTAGTAAGTCCTCATAAGTTAGAATAACACCAATTTATTTTCTTGCCATCTTGATGAATTCTCTAATTACCTCAGGATTTTCATGTTTGGTAATTACTGGATACTCCTCAAGATAGGCATATTTTGTACTTCTGACTCTGAATGGTTCTTCTGATATCACCACTTCATTCCTCTTCAGAAGCTTTATGTTATCCAAAATTGAAGTAGAGAGAATGTTCCCATGAGCTTCTTCTAGATCATCATGAGCATAAGCATCTCTTAGAGAGTTAATCAGACGACCCTGATGAAACAACTTAGACAAGAGTCTGGCATAAGGTGCATTCTTCTTGTTATGCATCTCGCTATCCTTGATAGCTTCACACAGATGATGAAAGATATAACCAGGCTATCGATTTTCTCCTCATTGACCAAATACTAGATGAAATGTCTATGATCCAAGGAGATTTGTTCAATACTATTTAGGAATTAGACACACAATGAGGATCTTGAACAGAAGTTTGTAAGGAGTCTTCATGTTCTTCACCTTTCCAAAATCATCAGAGTTCACAAACAACCTGGTTTTAATGACTTCATCTTCTGGACTAGTTTCCTTGGTGTTTAGAGTGTTGGTGTAAGCCCTAAAGACCAATAGTTTTGGTACTTGTATCGAATTATTTATTAATAATTAAAATACATTTCTTTATTATGTTTGTTTTCCCAAAATAATAAAGTCCCTATAATAGCTAGTTCGTTTAATCAAATGATAAGTGTGACTTAATCATGAGATCACATTAAACATAATGACATCATTCTTAAAGTATTTGTAGTCAAGCTTCATTCTGAAGTGGGATAACATTAAATCATTGAGACTATTATGTGGATAGACTGATGATCATATCTCATGGATCATGGATAAAGAGTTATCAAGTCTTGACATAAGTATGGATATTAGGAGTAATATTTATACCAAATTGACGAGTTTTGAGAATACTACATAGAATGTTATGCAAAAGTGTCATAATTTATTCTCATAGTGATAGTGAGTATACCACCCTTCAACCTGAAACCACCATTGACCCTAGATGTGGATTTGAGTGCTTTATTGTTGATCAAACATTATCCGTAACTGGATGGCCATAAAGACAGTTGATGGGTACTCCACAAAACATGCTGAAGGACATGAGTGACCTAGATGAAATTTGCCCATCCTGCGTAACATGATAAATGTCTAAGGGCCTAATATGGAACTGAACAAGGGTAACACAGTCTATGTCTTGTGTTCAATATAGACATGAGGGAAAAAGGATAATTGTACACAATAACATTATCACTGAAAAGAGTTTTGTCAGATCACATGCCATTTTCATAACTTGGGTAACAATGATGTGTTGCTAGATACCGTTTACTGTTTATTATATTAAATGTCTGATTTAATATAATTGCCAACGTCACGAGAACCTACAAAGTCACACACACAAGAACAAATTGATGAGAGATATAATAAATATAGAACACCATAAGGTATAGTGTACTTAAGTGGAATATGAAACACCATATAATATAATAATAATAGTTATTATTATTATTGTTATTATAATAATAGTTATTATAATATAATAATAATAATAAAATGTATTTATAATAATTATAGTTATTATAATATATTATTATTATTATTATTATTTTTATTATTAATTTTTTTTATTATTATTATTATTATTATTATTATTATTATTATTATTATTATTATTATTATTATTATTATATGGTGGACATAAGTTGGACTTTTCAGCTTATTTGCCTACACAAGTGATTATATAAATAAAGCCCTTACGCAAAAGCTTTGAAAGTTGATTAAATTCTGGCTGTAATTTCTCTTTTTTTCTCTCACTCAAAGTCTCCATTCGTAACAGTCAGCACTGAGATTGAAGACAATCTATTCACGTGGACTGAGTAGAAGCGTTGATCATCATTCATTGCTTGTGATCATTCATCCGTATCTGCATCAAATTGTTAATAAAATGTATTTATAATAATAATAGTTATTATTATTATTATTATTATTATTATTATTATTATTATTATTATTATTATTATTATTATTATTATTATTATAATTATATGGTGCACATAAGTTGGACTTTTAAGCTTATTTGCCTACACAAGTGATTATATAAATAAAGCCCTTACGCATAAGCTTTGAAAGTTGATGAAATTCGATTTGTGAAACCCTGACTGTAATTTCTCTATTTTTCTCTCACTCAAAGTTTTCATTGATAGCAGCTAACACTGAGATTAAAGGCAATTTGTTCACGTGGACTGAGTAGAGACGTTGATCATCGTTCATCGCTTGTGATCATTCAATCGGATCTGCATCATATTGTTAATCACCATAATAAGTAATTGTTCTATCACTGATCATGCATCATTCGTAAGGATCAACTAAAGAGATTTTTTTTTGTTTTCCACTGTGCCATGTATCACGATTCCCTTCACAGAGTGCACCTTTTCATAAATGACACACTAAGAAGCTTGTAAATAATTTTTTGAGTGATGGTGACATCAACTCCCATCACATTAGACATTACTTCCACTTCCTCGAACTCTTTCAGTCCCATTTCCTTTCTACCCTTCCCTCTCAAAGAATTGTCTTTAGAAACCTTCTAATTTTCTTCAATAGAAGCAACTGTTGGTGTAAGCCCTAAAGGCCAATACTTTTGGTACTTGTATCGAATTATTTATTAATAATAAAAAGCTTTTTCTTTATTATGTTTGTTTAATAAAGTCCCTAGAATAGATAGTCCATTTAATGTATCAAGTGTGACTTAATCATGAGATCACATTAAACATAAGGACACTATTCTTAAAGTATCCATAGTCGAGCTTTATTGTGAAGTGGGATAACATTAAAGCATTAAGACTATTATATATATAAACTGATGATCACATCTCATGGATCATGGATAAGGAGTTATCAAGTCTTAAACATAGGTATAAATATTAAGAGTAATATTTATACTGGATTGACCCGCTATGAGAATACTATATAGAATGTTATGCAAAGTGTCATAAGTTATTCTCATGGTGATAATGGTGTATACCACCATTCGACCTGAAACCACTATGGACCCTAGATGTAGAGTCGAGTGCCTTATTGTTGATCAAACATTGTCTGTATCTGGATGACCATAAAGACAGTTGATGGGTACTCCACGAAGCATGCTAAGGGACATGAGTGACCTAGATGGAATTTGCCCATCCTGCGTAACAGGATAAATGTCTATGGGCCCAATATTAAACTGGACAAGGATGACACAATATATGCCTGAAAATTCTGGGCTTCATTCTGAGCCCATTAGGTCACAAAAAACTATTATAAATACCAAGGACTTCATTCAGAAAGAAGGGAACGGAAACGGAACGAAAACCGGAGATAGAAAGAAGGCACAACAAACCCTGGAGGCTAACCCAGAGAATTCAGAGTAACCCTAAAGGATACCCTGAAAGAAACTCATCCGTACCGAGGTTACCGCCGCCCAACTCAATCCGCCGCCCAACTCAATCCGACTTGCCAATTTAAGGTTGCAATTCAATTGCAAACAGGTTTGCATTACTATTACCGCTTTATGTTCTTGATTTGCATGTGATATTATAATTGAATTCATAAACATAGTTGAGGTTTTGCATGTGAATTTAAGTGTGCCTGAATATCTTGAATGCTGAACCATGTATTTCTGTATTGGATTCCATAGGGCGTGCAGCATGCTGAGGTCGTACTGTTCTGAAATTCAAAACTCGCAGCCGCTCGCTAGCACATCGCTAAGCGAGCATGCAGCGAGTATTCGCTAAGCCTTTGCTAGGCGAGGCAGAGGCGAACGTGACAGTTGCTAATATTTTGGTTGTTCTGTTCTATGCTTATCTGATCTGTTCTATGTCAATCATGCGTTATTTTGCCTGATATTCCTACTGCTGTGTTTCTTTTGCAGTGTAATCCTCGATTGCACCCCCATTTGGTATTCTGACCTGTTTGCTGAATATTGTAAGGACTCACATACTCCCGAAGAGGGCAGCTTGCTAGGTATCCCACTTTATTTGTGGGATACCCTTGTGGAGATTCATCTTAATTACTTAATTGATTTTAATGTGGAGATTCATCCTAATTACTTAATTGATTTTAATGTGGAGATTCCTCCTAATTACCTAATTGATTATAATGTGGACCTAATTACCTAATTGATTACAACTACCCAATTGATTATAAAATATTGCCTTTGAATATGTGATCTTGGACCTCTCTTTGTTGCCTTGCGATATTACGGTATTACGGTCATGTCCCGCGAATGTGGGGATACACTTAGCAAAGACCCTTCGATTAAATCATCATGGCCCTATAAAATAAATCATAGTCCCTCGGATGTTGCCTTCGAATATATGATTTTGTCCCTCGATGACCCTTCGGTGTAGCCTACGGTTAAATGATGATCGTCCCTTCGAATGCTAAGGTATCCTTACAAATGTTGCCTTCAATGACCAATCAATGACCCTACGATGACCCTTTTACATCCAAAGGATAAAACTACTTACTTCTCAATAGTAAGGACAGTTTTACCCTCATAAGGATAGGAAATGCCCATAAAGACCTCGGGTAGGTATAACCCTTAATTGCTGACTCACAACCTAAAACATTTTTCATACCTCACACCTTTCAAAACATCTTTCAGAAAATCACGCTTGGTATACATTCATACTAGAATCATTACCGAGTTATATTTTTCTAGACAACTTTCAAAACTAAACGAGATAACCACTTTGTATACATTCATACAAGAATCATTACAAAGTTAAATTCTCTTTTCAAAACATTTTTTAAGCAATTCACAAACACTTTTTCCAGACAAACATAAGTGATCCAGCAATTAAGAGCCCATGGATAACCATGGATACAAAGGGTGCTAACACCTTCCCTTTGTATAATGTACCTCCCGAACCCAAAATCTAATTAAGGTCTTTCCTGTTCTTTTCCACCTTTCCTTATGGGATAAAAGAAAAGTCGGTGGCGACTCTTGCTATCCGCGACATTTGCTTTCCAAAGCAAAAACGTATAAAGTCAGTTCACCGTATGACAGAACTGGCGACTCTGCTGGGGACCTTTAAAAAGAGAGGTTACCTTAAAAACAAGATCACTTATTCAAATTGTCTGATTTACTTTTAAGGGGTTGCTTGGGTATTTTACGCTTGAGTGAAAGATCCTACACCCGGATCTAGTGTACCTTAGGTAAGTAGCAAAAGATCATCGCGGCTATCCGGCGTATACTGGAATGGTCAAAATGATGGCTACGGTTAATGTGACACTTTGGATGTCCTGATGTTCCTCATGTTTACTTGAGGAAAAATTTGGCTTCCGCGTGGTGTCATCAAAGCATTAACCAGACCTTTAGAACCCTAATTGACTCATCCTAGCCATTAGAAAGTAGTGAGATAACTGACTTCGGTTCCGACTGGGGTTGGTTGAGACTCGATACTACACTCTTTGAGATTGGACTTTAGGGAAGCTTCGGTCAACCACTTGGTGTTGCACTGAAGTGGACTTAAAGGAAGGTCAATGATTTGAGATCCTTCTAGAACCCGGTTACTATTCTAGGACAGGTTGAACCAACCAAACTTCAGTGGGGAGGATACTTACCTATGGAACTCATGCAAGCCTTAAAACCTAGGAAGGATTGTTGTGTGACTTGTTTGTGCTTGTTGTTTACTTAACATCATAACATCATAACATCTTAACATCATAACATCATAACATCATAACGTCATTGCACTAATCATTTCAAGGACTTAGGGATTTAACTTTGCTCTGTTTCTTAAGGCTATGGCTTCCAGGAAGACCATCCGGATCAATTTTGTAGCAATCTCTCCTCAACTAAAGAATTTAGTGTCAGAACTTCCCGATCATGCTCAGTTCATCAAGAAACATAGTTCTCTCCTCAATTTGGTTACCACTGATTTCAAAGAAGATATGATGAGAGTTCTATTCCAGTTCTTCGATCCTAAACATCATTGCTTCACTTTCCCAGATTATCAGTTGGTACCCACATTAGAAGAGTTTTCCAGGCTACTTGGGATACCTATTCTTGATCAAATACCTTTCAGTGGTTTAGAAAAGATTCCGAAGTCTGAAGAAGTTGCCGCAGCTTTACGCATGACAAGGTCAGACATTGAAACCAACTGGGTAACAAGAAGTGGAGTTAAGGGTTTACTTGCCAAGTTTCTGATAAATAAGGCCCGAGAATTCCTAAAAATTATGAATGTCCATGCTTTCGAAGAGGTCCTAGCATTACTAATCTATGGTTTGGTGCTATTTCCTAACCCGGATCAATTCATAGACATGAATGCTATTAAGATATTTCTCACTCATAACCCTGTGCCTACCTTGCTTGGAGACATTTTGCATTCCCTTCACACTCGTACTATGAAAAGGCAAGGGACTCTCATGTGCCGCGTACCTTTATTATCTAGGTGGTTTATTTCGCACCTTCCCCAATCAGTCTTGAAGAATGAGCAAAATTTGAAATGGTCTCAAAGGATAATGTCGCTCTCACATTCAGACATCCATTGGTGTCCCCAACCCAAAGAAAATGTTATCATCATTGACCGTTGTGGAGAATTCTCTAACGTACCACTCCTAGGGATAAGAGGAGGTATTACTTATAACCCAGCTTTAGCCCTACGTCAGTTTGGTTATGCTCGAAGAGATGGTCCACATGAAATAATCATTCAAGGCACTGTGTTTGACTATGACAACGACTCTCAAGGTCTCCGTCAAAGGTTTGTACGAGCTTGGGGCATGGTGAAAAGAAGTAATTTAGGACAGAAAACTCTATTCCTATGGAACCTTATCTCAGATGGGTACGCGCCAGAGCTCGTGAGCTTACCATGCCATATCTTGCAATCAGACCTCTGATTGCCGAACCAAAAGTTGAAGGAGGTGCCCCTCAGATCATTCCTTATCCAGATATGCCTACCAATGTTGAAGAATTGAAGAAATCCTGGATCCAGTTGAGAGAGGAAAGGGATACTTTTGAAACTCAGTTCGGTGCAGAAAGGAAGAAAGTATTAGAGCTCACCAGCCAGCTTAATGAGGAACGAAGACTCAATGCATATCTCCGCCCAAAAAGAAGCCGTCCCTGGGAGACTTGAGCTTTCATTGTATTTTTATTATTTTTGTAATGAAATAAAAGTTCCCCTTTTTGGTGGTTTACGCAAAGTTAAATTCCAAAAGTCCTTGAAAACATTTCATACTTTGCATAGCATAACATAACATTGCATAACATGTATTCTAAAGGACCAAGGTTCTCACGGTCTTCCTTCTAAACAGAAAGATGGCTCTCGAACAAACTGTCAAAGATCTCCAGGCTCAGAATGCTCAATTCCAGGAGATGATCTTGAACTTATCCAAGGGGCGGGAGGAGCTGAAGGCTCTCTTGCTCGAGAAGAAGATGGTCGAAGCCGTGGTCGAAGATGGTGGTCGTACTGGCTAGGGTCAACTGATCGATGTACCGTATAAGTCTGATAGATCTGGTCTGGGATTTAACTCTGAAAGGATGGTCAAAGATCAGATTAATGCTGTAGAAGATGCTGATAGCGATTGCGATCTGGATAGCTGGATTTTCCCAACAATTGGTGACGGACTCAATAATTGGAAGGCTGAAGACACTATCCCGATTTCCTTTAGTCAGGAGTAATTGTTATTGTCTATTTTAGTGTTGCAAGTTTTTTAGTTTTTACAATTGAACTTCTTAAAGCATTGTGTCTATGCCCGGGGCACAATAGCTAATTTGTTAAGGGTTTTGTCATTTTCATAAGCATATTCACATTTAATAAATCAATGGACTTTTTGCATTCAAATATTGCGCTCTTTATCTTTCCTGTCATCTTCCGAAAAAGCTATGTTTTCTTACACACACTCACATAACGAATTGCAGATCCATACCCACTCTGGATCCTGTTGATAATAGTTCTACTAATGTTCATTATGACTTTGAAAATCCGATCTACCAAGCCGAGGATGGAAGTGAGGAAGATTGTGAAGTACCTGGAGAACTTGCCAGACTGTTACTGCAAGAAGAAAGGACTATACAACCGCATGAAGAGTCAATCGAAATTGTAAACCTGGGTACTGAAGTGGACAAGAAAGAAGTCAAAATAGGAGCAGGCTTGGGAGACAGTGTCAAAGGAAGATTGATTCAGATGTTACATGACTATATGGAGATTTTTGCTTGGTCTTATGAAGACATGCCGGGACTGGATACTGATATAGTAGTGCATCGTTTGCCGATGAAGGAAGATTGTCGTCCTGTTAAGCAAAAGGTTCGTCGCATGCGTCCTGAGATGTCTGAGAAAATCAAAGCCGAGGTTATAAAACAATTTAACGCCGGTTTCCTAGCCGTTACTTCTTATCCTCAATGGGTTGCTAATGTGGTACCGGTACCGAAGAAGGATGGTAAGGTGCGAATGTGCGTCGATTACAGAGATCTGAATAAAGCGAGTCCCAAAGATGACTTTCCACTCCCGCACATCGATGTTCTGGTAGACAATACCGCTCAACACAAAGTATTCTCCTTCATGGATGGATTCTCGGGTTATAACCAGATTAAGATGGCACCTGAGGACAGAGAGAAAACTACGTTTGTGACGCAATGGGGCACTTTCTGTTACAAAGTAATGCCATTCGGTTTAAAGAACGTCGGGGCAACGTACCAGCGTGCTATGGTGGTTTTGTTCCATGATATGATTCATCATGAAATAGAAGTATATGTGGATGACATGATAGCCAGATCTCATACTGAAGAAGAACATCTCGATCATTTGTACAAATTGTTTGAGAGGTTGAAGAAATACAAGCTGAGATTGAACCCGAACAAATGCACCTTTGGAGTAAGATCCGGTAAACTCTTGGGCTTTATTGTCAGTAGTAAAGGAATTGAGGTTGACCCGGCTAAGGTGAGAGCTATTCAAGAAATGCCAGTGCCCCGTACAGATAAGGAAGTCAGAGGGTTCTTGGGACGTTTGAATTACATCGCCCGGTTTATCTCCCATTTAACTGCTACCTGCAAACCCATCTTCAAACTACTGAGGAAGAATCAAGAGATGATATGGAATGACGAATGTCAAGAAGCTTTTGACAAAGTCAAGAAGTATCTCCAGGAACCTCCGATCCTAATACCACCAGTTGAAGGAAGACCTCTAATCATGTATTTGACCGTGTTAGAAAATTCAATGGGGTGCGTGTTGGGGCAACATGACGAGTCTGGTCGAAAAGAGCATGCCATATACTACCTTAGCAAAAAGTTTACCGACTGTGAAACAAGATACTCACTGCTCGAGAGAACTTGCTGTGCTTTGGCCTGGGCGGCTCGCCGACTAAGACAGTATATGTTGAATGACACCACTTTATTGATTTCTAAGATGGATCCTATCAAATATATATTTGAGAAACCTGCCCTCTCCGGAAGAATAGCAAGATGGCAGATGATTTTAACAGAGTATGATATCCAGTATACTACCCAGAAAGCAATCAAAGGAAGCGTGCTAGCTGATCATTTGGCTCATCAAGCAGTGGATGATTACCAATCTATGAATTTTGAGTTCCCAGATGAGGATGTCATGCTTGTTACTGATTACGAAGAACCTGGACCAGATGAAGGACCCAAACTGGGATCCCGATGGACTATGGTTTTCGATGGATCTTCTAATGCGTTGGGCAATGGTGTTGGTGTTGTGATTATTTCTCCTAAGGGTTGCCATACGCCTTTCACTGCTAGACTATGTTTCGATTGTACCAACAATATGGCCGAGTATGAAGCATGTATTTTGGGACTCAGAGCTGCTATAGACCTGAGAATCAAGTTTTTGAGTGTGTACGGAGACTCAGCATTAGTAATCAGTCAGATCAAAGGAGAATGGGACACTAAACATCCGAATCTCATCCCTTATCGAGAGCGGGTGTTGACATTACTCCCATACTTTGAAAAGATTACATTCGAACATATTCCACGAGAAGAGAATCAGTTGGCAGACGCATTGGCTACCATGTCATCTATGTTCAGGGTCAGATGGGACAATGAAGCTCCCATGATCACCATTGAACGATTAGATGAACCAGCATACTGTTATGAACTTAACGCTGATGAAGTAGAAGAGAAACCTTGGTTCCACGAAGTAAAAAGATATTTAGAAGCTCAGGAATACCCTGAAGGGGCGTCCATCAATGACAGAAAATTCCTGAGGAAGTTCTCCGCTAGATTCTTTTTGAGTAATGGAATATTATACAAACGTAATCATGATTCGACTTTGCTTCGTTGTGTGGATAAAAAGGAAGCAGAAAAGATTATGGAAGACATGCATGACGGTATTTTTGGGACTCACTCTAGTGGACATACAATGGCCAAGAAGATTCTGAGATCAGGGTATTATTGGTCTACCATGGAAGCTGATTGCCACCATCACTCCAGAACTTGTCACAAGTGCCAGATCTATGCGAACAAAGTACATGTGCCTCCTGCTCCATTAAACGTGTTGACAGCCCCTTGGCCTTTTGCAATGTGGGGCATTGATATGATTGGAGAGATTAAACCTACTGCTTCCAACGGACATCGTTTCATCCTCGTGGCTATTGATTACTTTACAAAGTGGGTGGAGGCAGCCTCATTTGCTTCTGTTACCAAGAATGTGGTGGCACGGTTCATCAAGAATAGTCTTATTTGTCGATATGGCGTCCCTGAAAGAGTTATCACTGATAATGGCACTAATTTGAACAACAAGATGATTACTGAACTCTGCACGCAGTTCAAAATAAAACACCATAACTCTTCTCCGTACCGGCCAAAGATGAACGGCGCCGTGGAGGCTGCTAATAAGAATATCAAGAAGATCATACAAAAGATGACAGTAACGTACAAAGACTGGCATGAGATGTTACCATTTGCTCTTCATGGTTATCGCACTTCAGTACGCACTTCGACAGGGGCAACTCCTTTCTCTTTAGTCTACGGAATGGAAGCCGTCTTACCGGTAGAAGTTCAGATTCCCTCTCTAAGAATCATGAAAGAGACAGGTTTAGACGAGGATGAATGGATTCAAACTCGACTCTATCAGATAAATTTGATTGATGAAAAGAGACTTGCGGCTGTTTGTCATGGGCAGATATATCAGAAGCGCATGACCCAGGCGTTTAACAAAAAGGTCAAGAGACAGGTGTATCAAATTGGCGACTTGGTGATCAAGCGTATCATTCTGCCACAAGGTGATCCCAGAGGCAAATGGACCCCCACATACGAAGGGCCATTTGTAGTTAAGAAGGTATTCTTTGGTGGAGCCATGATACTTGCTACGATGGATGGCGAAGACTTCCCACATCCCGTGAACGCAGACATAGTCAAAAAATACTACGCGTAAAAGAGACCCGCTAGGTCGACGTACCTAGGCAAAAATAAGGGCATCCCGGCGAACCAAAAGGGTTCGGGCAAAAATTAGGGATAAACATATAAAAATGTACACCCGACGAGTCGAAAACCTGAAAAGGCGGCTTGGGCAAAAAAGGGTATCCTGGTGGACTGAAAACCTGAAAAGGTGGTCCAGGCAAAAATTAGGGATTAAAAGCGTATGACTATGTCCCGTTCTCAGTCAGCTTCACCCAAGTCAAAGGGACTGAACAAGCCAATCACTTCTATCCGACAGCAGGAGATGAGATGCTTGAAGACATAATGACAGTAGCAGAATTAAAATCGATAGGACTTTTCCTTCATAGCTTTTTCTTTATGTTCTCGACAATTTCCTCTTACTAGGATTTCTGTCTCTTTGTACACAAATTGCCTGTTTATAGGCCCTCTTTCAAACTCAATACAATTTTATTTCCAAAAGACGCTTTTGTTTTACTTTTTCTGTTTTGTTTGCGTAAACGTCCGTTGATTTAATTTGAATTAATATGTGCCTTTGAATATGATCGATGTTTATCAAAATACATACATAAAACGGAAGTAGCAATTACAAAAGACTTCAGGATCGAGGAGAAGGTCTAACCATGCTTTCCAACGAATCCGGTTGCTAATGCTATTCCCCAGCATAAACCAGTTACTCCCCAGAAAAAGTCGGCATTACTAGACAGACTGGTCATCTCTTCCATTCCCAACCAGGCTTCTGTCGAATATTTCTACCATTAGACAGAAATCAAGTATCTCCAGCTAAGAGAGGGTCATTGATACAAACATCTCTAACCAGAAGATGGGGATTTATTTTCCCCAGGGAGTCACCAGGAAAAACTTTCCAGACACATAATTCATTCATTACATCATTTCACATACGCATGCATACGTTGTTCGCATTTATTTTCATAAGCATAAAACATCTCATGCATCATGACATAGCATGAAGCTAACTTTATTTTTCAGGTTAATTATCCTCCTGATACAGTCAAAACAAAGGTCCATTCAGACGGACATCTTTATCGATTACATTCAAGATTCAACTACATCTCTCAGATACAATCCATATGAACATTCATTCGGACAAGCACTCTGATATCCTCCCAATGGTGGCATCTTTAAGCCCATCTCCGATATTCATTGCAAATACAACGTATACAAATACTATCAGATATAGCCTAGCGTACGGTTCATTCTGATTCAGCTCAACATATGACTCCTTCAACTCAGATACGATCTAACGTACGATCCATTCTGACCTTCAACTACTCCAATACGATCTAACGTACGACCCATTTGGATAATCCCCGCGGATACGATCTAGCGTATGATCCATTCTGACCTTTATTTCTCCAGATACAGCCTAACGGACGGCTCATTCTGCTGCTCAGATGCTACCTAGCGTACGGTACATTCCGAAGTGTAGTCTGGCGTACGACTACCCCTTTCATCATCAGATGTAGCCTAACGGACGGCTCATTCTGCAACTCAGATACGATCTAGCGTACGATCCATTCTGATCTTGCATCCCCAGCAAAGTCATCCGCCTAATGAACAACTCACTCTGCTATTCAGATACGGTCTAGCGTATGATCCATTCTGATCCCTTATCCCCAGCAGCGTATAACACACTCTGACTCCCCAGCGAAGTCGACCGCCTAATGGATGACTCACTATACGGTCTAGCGTATGACCCGGTATGACACCCATGTCTTCAGATATCGTCTAATGTACGACGCACTCTGAAGCTCTCATCATCAAACTTCCTGGATGGCATCTTTAAGCCCATCTCCATCAGGAATAACTGTTGATTAATAAGTGAAAATTTTGGGGCATTCTAAGTGTTCAATAATCTTCCACCTCCAGACCACGAATGGCGTACATACCATTCTAACTCTCTCGGTTCAAGAAAATTGAACAGGGGCAGCTGTCATACCCCAAAATTTACCCGTTAATTTTGCAAGACATTTTTCAAGGCACCCCAACTTATTTTCCAAGGCATTGACCTTAAAGGAACCAAAACCCAGCTCACAGATGGCCAAATCCAGAAAATGGCCCAAACTGGCATGCTCGCTAGGCGAGCAACTCCTTCGCCTAGCGAACCCTTCGCTACGCCACTCGCCTAGCGAAGCTTGCGAATACCAGAAAATTCTGGGCTTCATTCTGAGCCCATTAGGTCACAAAAAACTATTATAAATACCAAGGACTTCATTCAGAAAGAAGGGAACGGAAACGGAACGAAAACCGGAGATAGAAAGAAGGCACAACAAACCCTGGAGGCTAACCCAGAGAATTCAGAGTAACCCTAAAGGATACCCTGAAAGAAACTCATCCATACCGAGGTTACCGCCGCCCAACTCAATCCGCCGCCCAACTCAATCCGACTTGCCAATTTAAGGTTGCAATTCAATTGCAAACAGGTTTGCATTACTATTACCGCTTTATGTTCTTGATTTGCATGTGATATTATAATTGAATTCATAAACATAGTTGAGGTTTTGCATGTGAATTTAAGTGTGCCTGAATATCTTGAATGCTGAACCATGTAATTTCTGTATTGGATGCCATAGGGCGTGCAGCATGCTGAGGTCGTACTGTTCTGAAATTCAAAACTCGCAGCCGCTCGCTAGCACATCGCTAAGCGAGCATGCAGCGAGTATTCGCTAAGCCTTCGCTAGGCGAGGCAGAGGCGAACGTGACAATTGCTAATATTTTGGTTGTTCTGTTCTATGCTTATCTGATCTGTTCTATGTCAATCATGCGTTATTTTGCCTGATATTCCTACTGCTGTGTTTCTTTTGCGGTGTAATCCTCGATTGCACCCCCATTTGGTATTCTGACCTGTTTGCTGAATATTGTAAGGACTCACATACTCCCGAAGAGGGCAGCTTGCTAGGTATCCCACTTTATTTGTGGGATACCCTTGTGGAGATTCATCTTAATTACTTAATTGATTTTAATGTGGAGATTCATCCTAATTACTTAATTGATTTTAATGTGGAAATTCCTCCTAATTACCTAATTGATTATAATGTGGACCTAATTACCTAATTGATTACAACTACCCAATTGATTATAAAATATTGCCTTTGAATATGTGATCTTGGACCTCTCTTTGTTGCCTTGCGATATTACGGTATTACGGTCATGTCCCGCGAATGTGGGGATACACTTAGCAAAGACCCTTCGATTAAATCATCATGGCCCTATAAAATAAATCATAGTCCCTCGGATGTTGCCTTCGAATATATGATTTTGTCCCTCGATGACCCTTCGGTGTAGCCTACGGTTAAATGATGATCGTCCCTTCGAATGCTAAGGTATCCTTACAAATGTTGCCTTCAATGACCAATCAATGACCCTACGATGACCCTTTTACATCCAAAGGATAAAACTACTTACTTCTCAATAGTAAGGACAATTTTACCCTCATAAGGATAGGAAATGCCCATAAAGACCTCGGGTAGGTATAACCCTTAATTGCTGACTCACAACCTAAAACATTTTTCATACCTCACACCTTTCAAAACATCTTTCAGAAAATCACGCTTGGTATACATTCATACTAGAATCATTACCGAGTTATATTTTTCTAGACAACTTTCAAAACTAAACGAGATAACCACTTTGTATACATTCATACAAGAATCATTACAAAGTTAAATTCTCTTTTCAAAACATTTTTTAAGCAATTCACAAACACTTTTTCCAGACAAACATAAGTGATCCAGCAATTAAGAGCCCATGGATAACCATGGATACAAAGGGTGCTAACACCTTCCCTTTGTATAATGTACCTCCCGAACCCAAAATCTAATTAAGGTCTTTCCTGTTCTTTTCCACCTTTCCTTATGGGATAAAAGAAAAGTCGGTGGCGACTCTTGCTATCTGCGACATTTGCTTTCCAAAGCAAAAACGTATAAAGTCAGTTCACCGTATGACACCGATACGTGGGCTAGCATGGCTGCCGCTATAGGGTAATGCCAAAACAAGGTGAATTAAGTGTTTGGGAACGATCCGAACAACTCTTGATTCATAAGGTGATGCAAGAAGGAGCACAAAGGGATATTGTATTTGGCTCAAAGATAACTGGTATATCACGTGGAATGAATGAAGATAGAGTATGAATGCATCATGGAGATGAACGGAATAAAGTGACCAAAGTCACAAAATAGAGTATTTGGTAACAGTGACTGAAAAAGTATAATTTGAAACCAAAAGTCAAGGTATATTGGAATCCATAAGAGAAATGAATCTGTACCGTAGAGGGAAACAACGTTAACCAATACGTGGACTAGCATGGATGTCGCTATACAATATTTAGCCATAAAAGAAGGAATTAAATGTCTGGGTATGAGCCACACAACTCTAGGTACAAATGCGAATTGCCGCTATATCGTCCTAAAAGGGTATATATGGAATCCCAAAGGAAACTGTGTTTCGGTGTCAAAGAAATAGTATGTCACTAGGGTGAACATTTTAATGATCGAAGGTAGATACTGGATCATGAAAGATATGAGTGGCGCCCTAAGACGGAAGAAGGAATAGTTAGGAGTATGCTCACCAAGGATTTTCATCCTCGTGCCTACGTATTCTTATTGTGCAATGAGAAAATCATAACAATCATAGTTCGTGGAACCACGAGAATAAAGAGAGATTGAAAGTGATGAAAAGTATAACTTGCACCAACATAATGGTATCAAGGGAACTCACAAATGGAAAGAACTTGGAACCAAAGAGTAAAACTGGCGTTTACCAATACGTGGGCTAGCATGGTTGCTGCTATAGGGTGAGGCTAAAAACAAAGTCAATTAAATGTTTGGGTATGATCCAAACAAATCTTGATTCACATGGACTGCCGCTATATCGTCCTAAAAGTGTATATGCGGGGCCCAAAAGAAAGTATTTTTGAGTACAAGGAGTAGTATATCACTGGCTGGGGAACAAATAGTTCGAGATCAAAGAAGAACGGTATCTTGGATCCATGGAAGAGATAGACTCTGAATCGAAGAGTAAATTAGCGTTTAATCCAAAAAGGGATGAATTAAATGTTTGAGGACGATCCAAACAAATCTCGATTGATGAGGTGGATTGCTGCTATATCATCCTAAAAGGATGTACAAGGAGTCCAAAGAGAAGTACATTTGATATCAAAAAGATGGTATTGATTGATGAATGAAGAATGAATTGATTGATAAATAGGGTAGCTCGTGAAGAAACTGGGTTCTCTTGCCTATATATCCTTATAGTGTAATAAGGAAATCAAAGCTTTTGTAGTTCAGTCCACTAGGGCTGAAAGCAAGATGATTGATGAGGCAAAAGAATATGATTGATTGAATATGGCAGGAAGAGACTTGATAGTTATTTGGTAAGAACCACACTAAAGTCTACGAGTAAAGATGGATACGATGAACAACGGGCCAAACGTCCTGCACCCAAAGATATCCAAAATGAGGGTAGGACAACTCCAGTTTCATTCCTTCTTTACTACTTAAGGCTCGTGACATATGATTCTCATCCTAACTTTCAAGTTGTTGGAGAAGAGTATTTGTTGTTGTTTCTTGTAACGATGAAGACCTTATCAATTGTTCGATTCGAATTGCACTAAAGTCTATGAATGGAGATGAATACAATGAGAAACTGGGTTAAGCGTCCCATACCCAAAGATATTCAGAATGGAGGTAGGAATTCTCCAGTCCCATTCCTTCTCCATTTCTTAAGGCTCGCGTCGTACAACTTGAATCTTGATTGATAAGTTGTTGGCGTAGTCCTTTGTTTGTTGCATTGCTTTGTGAAGAGATAGGCTTGCCAATCGTATGATTTGAATTATGCTAAAGTATATGAATAGAGGTGAATACAATGAGCAACTGGGTCATTCGTCCCATACCCAAAGATATTCAGAATGAGGGTAGGAATTCTCCAATCCAATTCCTTCTATATTGCTTAAGGCTCATGCCACGCAATTCTAACTTTGATTTGACAAGCTCTTAAAGATGTCACCTTTGATGTACTTTGTATTATCCACTGCTTGGTATGACTGAGGATGCCTTGATTGAGAATCTGACTTGAGGCCTCGAGCTCCATAACTTACAGAAAAAAGTCTCATTAAGTGACCAATGGTCTTTTGGTCACTCAAATTAGACTGTGGGATTATACAATATCAAAGGATTTAATTGATCAAAATTGCTTTTGATCAACTTGAATCGAAAGGTTTGAATTAATTTTTGAGAACTAGGTTAAAATCTAATCTAATGGTTAGAATTTGTTAAAAATTATTCTAAGGGATCATGTTATTATTAGTCATGACTTCATTAAAAATTCTATGTCAAGTTCTATTCCTAAGGGAACATGCCATCATACGGTCAAAAATAACAAAAGAAACTCATAAGGGCAAAATGATTATTTCATAAGATATCCAATTACAAACACAAATTAAATTCTAATCAAAATATAACTATTCCTAAAATGTAATTAAATTCTAAAATTATTCTAATGTTAAAAATTAAGCCACATCAATTAAACTCTAAAAAAACAATTAAATTCTGAAAGTCAATTAAATTCTAAAAGTCATTAATTCAATTAAATTCTAATTTCTTAACCTAATTACAAATATATTTATAAAGATTCTAATAACTTAATTAAATGGTAATTAAGACTAAACCTAATTGCTAGTCAAACTTATTAGTGGTTAAATCAAAATTACTTGCTAATTGACAAAATCCAAACAACAAAAAGCCCATCAACCATACTGGGCTTCACAGAAGGGGATGCAGGTCCAAAAACAGGACTGTTTCTTATGGCTGGCGTGTAGACCCATTGCGCGAAAGCCCACACCAAAAAATTTCCATGGCAGTGGGGGTGCATTGGCTTGAACCGTGTGCGAATTCAGCAATTAGTCTTCATAGGCCCAAACCAAGGCCCACCAAAAATCAGCATCCAATGGCAAAAAAAAAGGATAAGGATATTGATGTGGCCGCGTAAGAATGAGTTAGCGAGGAATCCTACAAGTGCATTGGAACAGTCAACATATGCATGATAATTGTGTGTTAAATGCACGTGGAAAATTCATTGAATGATAGTTAATACACCACACATTAAAGCACATGAAAGAACAAAAGGCTTAGAACCAAATGAAAAGCAAACGCAATTCAATCCCTCATATCCCAGTCACCGTCTCCTCCGCGCCGGAGGCTTCCTCGGCGGCGGAGATTTCCAAAATCAGAAATCCAAACATCAATCTTTCCCTCTCAATATCCTTTACACGAATCCATAAACAAATTTCTCCAATTCGAACCCCCATGTCTAAACCGAAGCATTTACCTCAAGAACCCTAAATCCTAAATCCTAAATTAAACTCTCAAAAAGAGGAATCCAAGCCTCTAATCTTAGGGCTTTGGTTCCTCCAACTACATGATTGTAATTCGAATTAGGGCAAAACGGTTGAAGGGGGTGCTTACCTAGCGGAGATGGGGAGTTTATAAGTTCGAAGGCAGAGTGAGTTGAAGACGACGATACAAGCTGATCAAGCAACTTCCGAAAAATCTTTAATTCGTAAGTGTTTCAACTCTCTCAAACTTTTTGATTTTTGCTTTCTTCTTCTTCTCGACTTCTTGCTGTCTTCTGTGTTGCTCTGTTCTTGAGTCTTGTTAAGATTGATGAGAATGAGGGAGTGATGAAGAGCGTGTGAGGTTTTAGCTGGTGCTCGTTGAAGCTTCAAGGTGAAGCTTCAATGGCCACAAAACTGGGCTTTGAGTAGAAGTGAAAAGGATAAGAGTTGCAGAGAAAAAACAGAGTGAAAAGCTCTCCCTCACAAAACGGTTCTATCTTTGATTTATAGTGGAAAAGTGTAACTGAATCCGTTGGAGTTTGTTAGGCTAAACTCTGTGAGTTCAAACTGTTAACTCACTAAATGGATAATTCGTTTCCCTCTTGAATTTGTTAGTTGATTAAGTTGGTTAACTAATGTTATGACCGACAACTGCAGGTGAAGCTGAATGAATCAACACGGAGTTGCTTGCACTAAAGGAGACATGCTGAACTAGTGACACTTTGCTTCGACTACAACTTTTGTTAGCTTGGTGCGTGACTGATTTTATCTGTTGCATGGTTTGTAATTTTGCTTCAAATGAATATGGTTGTGGTGTAGGTTAGCTTAAATTGCTAAAGAAAAGTCAGTGAAGTATTGTTAGTGATTCAGATGTTGTGTTTTGTTTGAATTTTGCAGGTTAGGCAGATTTGTGCTATGCAAGTGGACAGAGTTTTTAGAACCTCTAATAAGCAATTTTGCAGGTGCAAATTAACTCTGTCATGCAGATTGTAATGGCTCGAATTGTGTTCACACATTGCAGTTTGGACTCCATTGATTTGCTGCTATGAGATTTTGAACGTGCTTGGCGTATTGTTACAGTAATGGCTCTAAATCTGACTATGGTTTGAATGATTGGGCAATGTTGGATGGTTGCAATTGACTCAGCTAGGCAATGATTGGATAATTTTTACAGGTTTTAGGTGTGGTTATGTGATGGGAAAATAGCAAGTGTACTATTTTTCTCACTGTAGTAATAAAAGGGAAATTCCCCGTTTGTCGATCTCAAGGACTGCTTGACGACACAGAGTTTATAGATTGTTTCAATTAGACAAAAACCTTTGGTTTCTGTGTTGTGATTAATTATACTACCAATTGCAGATAAATAAAACAAGTAGAAAGGTTGAGCGAGATACAAATGAGAGAAGATTGCTAGGGTTCGGTGAATGAAACTTCTTGTAACAGATATAATTTATGAAGGTTTAGACAATATTCCTGTCCAATTAATTCCGGTCCTCAAGGTTATCTATTCCTAATTCCTTAGTGAAAAGACCTTTGATTATGTAACCTAATTACTATGTCCATAAATAATTAAGTTCATACTCAAGCATTCAAATATCAAGAATTACCGGTCAGATAGAAAATCCCTAGTCCTAGGTTATTTTTACTATCCAAAGTTCTTATCCAGATCAATGAATAATCGCTGTCCAACTTAAACTATTCATATTAATCATCATTCGTTGGTCCGACGAATAAAGCATAAAGAACAGTAATAAGAACAAATCAATGGAAAAGAAGAAATAATCAATGCATTCATAAACATCAAATCTGTCACATTCAGAATCAGGGTCACCCCCCTAGCAATGGGGGGGGGGGGGGGGGGGTGTTTAGCTACTCATAATCGAAATAAAAACAAAGATTAACATTGTTGTCATTACAGAATTTCGTGAGGAATCAATCTTCAATCGTCGGAAAACTCTTGAACATATGAATCCTTTGATAATCGTAGAGTCTCCAGCTCTCAAAACGCGTCTTTTTTCTCTCCAAATCGTCCAACCCCCGGAAAATCGTGTTCTGCCCTCTTAATAGCTATTCAGTTGGACTTTTCCTGATTTTGTGCTCCATACGCGTACTGAGCTGTCCCATACGCGTACTGCACGTAAGACAACCTCTGATACGCGTATTGCCCAAGCTGGTACGCGTACTGCCCAGGGTGGTACGCGTACTGCCCAGTCCCATACGCGTATTACCAGAGGCTTGCTATTTTGCTTGATTTTCCATCCCTCTGGTCATATGCGTATGCTACGCGTACTGGGCAGGTCCATACGCGTATCATGTAAGGCCATACGCGTATGGACAGCAGGTTCTCCAAAAAATGATTTTTTCTTCCGTTTTCTTGCTCGGGCTCAATTTCCCATCTGACGTTTGATTCCCTGAGCTTCCAAACTAGTTTTTTTACCTGCTAACATACCAAAAAGTGTAAAATATCCTCAAGAAACTCATCAGTAACAACACACTTAATATTATAGAATTGAGCTTATATCCAACTAAAAATGCTTCAGTTTACACAGTTTACCTGACTTATTTACGGTTAAATAGTGGAATGTCTAGCATAAATGGTGACTGATCACAACCCCAAACTTAGCTTGTTGCTTGTCCTCAAGTAACATTTTATTACCATCAAAGATCATGTCACCCCAAACTTACTGTAAAACAGTTCTTACCACAATACTGCTGAAATCTTTCGCACTGGACCTCTTGATGTTTTTCAGGTTTTCTGATTCTTCCACATAGCCAACGAGCTAGAAACTCTTTCCCTCAGAGATATGACTTTACCTGTCAGCTTATATCACACTCTCACCAAGTCTCTCTGGGTTAAAGTGTTATCACTCTCAAATCACAATATGCAATATCAAATCAGAAGTTTGAATAAATTCTCTCATCCTATCAACATGTACAATCACACACACTATTTGAGGTCTTTTAGGGTTGTAACGGGGCTTTGGTTTAGGTAGGGTATGAAATTGGAACAAGAGGTTTTTTTTTTTTTTTTTTTTTTTTTTTTTTTTCTTTTGGGTTGTAACGGGGTTTTGGTTTAGGTAGGCTATGAAATGTGAACAAAGGTTTTTGGTTCAGAGTACATGAAATCATTCTCTCACTACGTTTCTTTTCTATTATTCCTGTAGGGTTATGCAATCCTCTTTTCCTTTTATATATAGTGAATGTAGCATCTTTCAAAAACTGTTCTTTTATTGTTTTTCGCTTTTCTCTTTCTTTCTTTTCATGTTGTTGTTGTTTTTTTTTCTTTTTTCTCTTTTCTTTTTTTTTCTCTTTTTTTTTCTTTCTTTTATACGACATTCACTTACTATTCACGTACTGCAAAGCTACCCCAAACTTAAAGGTTGTTATTCCAACAGCAACCCCAAACTTAGATAGAAACGTAGAGATGAAATCAATCCTCACATACTCTGAATAGGGTAGGATAGGTACAAGGTCATGGCTTTTAGAAAAAAACGGGTATATCAGAAATAAATGATTAACAGGCTGAACAGGGTAGGATAGGTACAAGGTCATGGCTTTAGAAAAAAAACGGGTATGTCAAAAATAAATGATTAACAGGCTCAACAGGGTAAAACAATGGATAATAATAATAATAAAGGGATGGCTAGAAAGGCTCTAGGTGATAAACAAAAACATGCCTCAGTGTGTGTATTCGTACAGCTAATAATAATAAAAGAACGTACGCAAACCAAGATTGATAAAGACATACCTGATATCTCTCATATGATGATAAGTGTTTGGCTTTTTATGATCTCACCAGGACGGGTTAAGCTGACTTGTTCTATCATACCTCTGAGTTCAAAGCTCATGCTCGTGGTTCTGATGTTAATCTTAACCAGTGCGTCCAATCATAAACAACAGTATCTACAGTCAGGGGACTGAAAGAGAGGACGCCCCAAGTATTTGGTGTAAGTGATCAAGAAACCCAATAGCCAGACATAGTCACGTATCTAACGAAATAAACAGGAAAATGGAGGTAAACCAAATCAAATTCATTAGATTAAGACAACCTATAATAGGTGATTACATCAAAGCAAAATAAAATAAAAACTGACTAAACCTAAAAAAACAAAAATACATAGAGAAAACCAAAAGTACAAGAAAACATAATCAATCACCCAGTCCACCGTCCTGCATATGGGTATCAAAGTCAATCTCATCTGTCGGATCCAACATAGTGTGCCCTCGTGCGAAGGCAGAGATAGGCGTCAACGTCTCTGTGTGACCCGACGGAGTATGCTGCTGCTGAGGTGGTGTCTGGTGCGGTGGCTGCTGCGGTGGCTGCTGCGGAATCTCTCCCCCTATCTGAACTGGCTGGTTCCACCAAGGAAAGGTGAACTGGCCAAAGTGAGGTGCTGGAGGCGGTCCGGAGAATCTATCTCTAAAGCGCTGTGCCTCCTCCCAAAGATCTGTCTGATGAGTAAGAACTCTCCCTGACAGTCCATACTGAAAGCAGAAGTCCTGCATAACACAAAACTGTGACATCTGCATCCGGTACTCTCTGGAGTTCTCATCAATCGGAGGAGGCTGAGGTGGCTGTGTCTCTGCTGCAGTCGGCTGAGCCTCCTGGTGCGGAGCACTGGTGCTTCCCTCCCTGTCTCGTGGTCGCCTCAGAGGTCGGGGCGAATCATCTGTGACCGTCCTCTCCTTCATCCAATGGGCGTTCAGCGGCGCCGCCGGTCGCAACATCAGTGAATCAGAGAAATCCGGAACACCAGCTTTCTTGCACAGCAGGTAAATCACAGTCGCATGGCCTAAGGATTTCTTTGGCGACTGAGCGATGTCATCCATATCAGCAGCGATGATCTGTCCAATATTCACTTGTTTCTGATGCAGGATCTGATGAAGAAGTAGGGCACGCTCTGATATCAATTCCGATCCGCTCCGATTAGTGCTCAAATTATGATGAATGAAATATGCCAATGCCTTAGGAATCGGAGCTAGATCAACTACCATAATCTTCGCCGGAGAGATTTTTGAAGTGGGTGCCCAATCGTGACCTGGCCTAATCAGTGAGTTTTTCATATCAGTGTATGACCAGTAGTTCTTGTCAGACCGTTTCATTTCGGTAAACGGGCAAACGGAATCATAGAATTTGCATTTCAGCACACTATTAATCGTCTTCCCATCATATTTGATTACTTTGCCCCTTACCCATGAAACGAACGCTGCATTCCCTGTGGGGTCTTCTTCATCAGATGTTACCCGTAGTGCATTAGCGTAGAACTCCCAGATCAGATCCAGTGAAACCGGTTGGATTTTGTCATTGAAGTAGATTAACTTCTGCTTTTTGAGAATATTAGTGACCTCTGGAAACGTATCATTCTGATACATCCAGTGTTTTTCTTCGACCATGCTTCGACTCTTGATTTGCTCATATCTATCTTCATGGTATGTGGTACGGAATGGGTTGACCTCGTTTGGTGATTGAGACATGATATGGATCTGTAGACTGAATGAAAGAGAAGAAAACAGAGAAAAAATCAAAGCAATACGCACAAAACACGTAACGAAAACAGTGAGAAAATGAAGTCCGTACGGACAAAAACTATATAAGCATGCCCACAAAATGATACGCGTATGATACGCAGCCAATACGCGTATCTGGATCCCATAGGCGTACCATACGCGTATGAATCTGCCATACGCGTATGATACGTTGCTTAAACCAGTGCAAAAAGTGATCTGCGTAACAGATCACGTATCAGAATGTGATACACGTATGGCCTGGTCCCTTACGCGTATCATACGCGTATTCTTCTCTCTTACGCGTATCATACGCGTTTCACCAGAGGAGCGCATTTTTGTTGTCCAATACGCGTATCATGAGATCCATACGCGTATTGGCAGTTGCTCATTTTCATTTTCAAATTTTTTTTTCTATTTTAATAAAATTTTTCTTTTCTTAAAAAAAACTGACTCGGCAAAAATAAAATGACAAAATCAATCAAACCTCCCTTGGGTTGCCTCCCAAGCAGCGCTTCGTTTAACGTCGCATGGCTCGACGGGACACCTCATACTCAGATGAGTTTAACAGTTTCAATCGGTCCCCCTTCACCGGGATTGTATGGTTTCAACCTCTGACCATTAACTGTGAAGGTGTCGCCATTCTTCTCATTTTTAAGCTCTATTGCTCCATGAGGAAATACTTTGTTAATGACGAACGGTCCAGACCATCTTGACCTCAATTTCCCTTGGAACAACTTCAACCTGGAATTAAACAACAGTACGAGTTGTCCCTCCCGAAATTCCCTCTTCTGGATCTTTTGATCATGCCATTTTTTTGTTTGTTCTTTATAAATTTTGGCATTTTCATAAGCTTGATTCCTGAACTCTTCCAACTCATGAAGTTGAAGAATTCGGGACTCACCAGCTTTAAAAAGATCACAGTTAAGGAATTTGGAGGCCCAGAAGGCTCTGTGCTCGAGTTCGAGTGGTAAATGACAAGCCTTACCGTAAACTAGTTGATAAGGGGACATACCTATAGGTGTTTTAAATGCAGTCCTGTATGCCCACAATGCATCATCCAACTTTACTGACCAATCTTTCCGAGAAGCACTTACCGTCTTTTCTAAGATCTGCTTTATTTGACGGTTGGACACTTCCACCTGCCCACTCGTCTGGGGGTGATATGGTGTGGCTATCTTGTGTTTGACATTATACTTTTTCAATAAATTCTCCATGAGTTTATTTATAAAATGCGTACCTTGGTCACTAATTAAAGCCCGTGGTACCCCAAACCTGGAGAAGATGTTATGTCTCAAGAACTTCACCACCACTTTAGCGTCATTTGTTGGTAATGCCACAGCCTCTACCCACTTTGACACATAATCGACCGCAACCAATATGTAATTCTTACCAGATGATGGCGGAAACGGTCCCATAAAATCAATACCCCAAACATCAAACAGCTCCACTTCTAGCATGGAGTTTTGCGGCATCTGATTCCGCTTTGTAATGTTACCTATTCGTTGGCACCTATCACATTCTCGGACTATAGAATTTGCGTCCTTGAATAACGACGGCCAATACAAACCCGATTGGAGGACTTTTGCTGCAGTTCTATCTCCACTGAACTGTCCACCATACTCCGAATTATGACAAGCTTTCAGAATGTCGGCTTGCTCTCTTTCTGGAACACATCTTTTGATCAAACCATCCACTCCCTTTTTATAGAGAAATGGATCATCCCATAGGTATAACCTGCAATCATAAAGAAACTTTTTCTTTTGGTGAGAATTAAAATCATCAGGTATAACCCCACCTACCACATAGTTGGCATAGTCAGCAAACCATGGTATCTCCTGAACATCAAGTATTTTCTCATCAGCGAATGTGTCCTGAATAGGATGTTCCTCCTCCGTTTCTTTGATTGGGGACATGCGAGATAAGTGGTCCGCGACCGTGTTCTCGCACCCCTTTTTGTCTTTGATTTCCAAATCAAACTCCTGAAGGAGGAGGATCCATCTCAAAAGTCTCGGCTTTGATTCCTGCTTAGCAAACAAATACTTTAAAGCAGCATGATCAGTATACACAATAACTTTTGAACCAAGCAAATACGATCTAAATTTGTCAAAAGCATAAACCACGGCCAACAACTCCTTTTCGGTAGTTGCATAATTCATTTGGGCCGGGTTAAGGACATGACTAGCATAATAAATCACATGCAATAATTTGTCCTTTCTCTGTCCTAGGACAGCCCCCACAGCAAGGTCACTTGCATCACACATTATTTCGAAAGGCAAGGACCAATCGGGGGCGATTACAACAGGTGCACTGATCAACTTACTCTTTAAAGTTTCGAAAGCTACCATGCAGTTTTTATCAAAAATAAATTGCTTGTCCTTGTCTAGCAAATCAGTCAATGGTTTGGCCACTTTTGAGAAGTCTCTGATAAACCTGCGATAAAAACCTGCATGACCCAAAAAACTCCTTATCCCTTTTTCATTCACCGGAGGTGGGAGGTTAGCTATAACCTCCACTTTGGCTTTGTCCACTTCAATTCCTTTGTGGGAAATTTTGTGTCCTAGCACAATTCCTTCCTGCACCATGAAATGACATTTCTCCCAATTGAGAACAAGGTTAGTTTCCTGACATCTTTGCAAAACAAGAGACAAGTTAGCTAAACAATTATCAAAAGAAGAACCAAACACAGAGAAATCATCCATAAACACCTTCATATACTTTTCAAGCATGTCGGAGAATATAGATGTCATACACCTCTGAAAAGTAGCTGGGGCATTGCATAGCCCAAATGGCATCCGTCTGTAAGCGAAAATACCATAAGGACATGTAAATGCAGTTTTTTCCTGATCTTCCGGGGCTACAACAATTTGATTGTATCCCGAATATCCATCCAGAAAGCAATAATACTCATGACCTGCAAGTCTTTCTAACATTTGATCAATAAAAGGGAGAGGAAAATGATCCTTTCTTGTTGCTGTGTTCAGTCTTCTGTAATCGATGCATACTCGCCACCCTGTCACTGTGCGAGTTGGGATCAGTTCATTCTTTTCATTTAAAATTACTGTGGTTCCTCCTTTCTTTGGTACCACGTGCACTGGACTTACCCACGAGCTGTCAGAAATGGGGTAAATCATTCCCGAATCTAACAACTTTACAACCTCTTTCCTTACCACTTCTTTCATTGCTGGGTTTAACCTCCTTTGTGGTTGTACTACTGGTTTCTGATTATCCTCCATCAGTATCTTATGCATGCATACTGTGGGGCTAATACCTTTTAAATCCTCAATAGTCCACCCAATAGCACTTTTATGTTTCTTTAGTACCTGTATTAACTTTTCCTCATCTATCGCATTTAACTCAGAACTGATAATAGCAGGATAATTTGTTCCAGATCCTAGAAAGACATATTTAAGATTTACAGGTAATTGTTTTAATTCAAAATTTATACCTGGTTTACTTACCTTTTCATCTTCTAATTCTGGTGAAGCTCTCAGGTCCTCCCACCTGCGTGGTTTGGATTTCATCCAAAGGGGTTGTGTATCCAGCATGGCAAGCACTTCTTTTTCTTTTTCATCATCATTCTCTTCATCTTCTCTGACCGACAGACTAAGAACTCTTTCCAACGGTAATTCAGGAAACTTTCTTTGCATTGTGCTAGTTACTATTTGATCAATTACTTCCACAGAGTGATTTGTACACATATCCTCTTTATGTTTCATAGTATCTCGGACATCAATTCTGAGCTCTTCATCATATACCTTTAGGGTCAAGGTACCTCCCTCAATGTCTATCATGCATCTACCTGTCTCTAAGAAAGGTCTGCCCAGAATCAGAGGTATCTCTTCATCTTCTGGCATTTCCAAAATTACAAAATCAACAGGAAAAACAAATTTATCAACTTTGACCAGGACATCCTCAACTACCCCAAAAGGTCTCTTCACTGAGTGGTCAGCAAATTGAAGTGTCATTCTGGTATCTTGAACATTGTAAGACCCCAATTTTGTCCCTAAGATCCCTCATCATATCATATCATATCATTGCCTCAAGGATCATTGTGCACCTTTGCTTCCCTCCTAGTGGGTAGGTATCTTGTGAGTGTGGTTCTTGATCACCAAGCATGTTTTGCATTTGTATATCATTGCTTTTCATTTGTTTACTAACCAAAAGTACAAAAATATTGTCATCTAACCTTGTTTCTTGCAGATGAAGCAAACTAGGTCAAACCAGTCAAATCAGCCATTAAGCAATGGATGGTGACCATTCTTGAAGAATGTGGGCACCATGATCATTCATCAAGAGTTCATATGAGTTGTGATATCATTTGGAGTCAAGATCTCAAGAGAAAGAGGTTTGAAATTCATCAGAACATGGCTCAGTCAACCAAAACCCTAGCAAAGTCAACTGTGGTCAACTGTGCATTTAATCAGGGATTGGAAGGTGTGAGATGGTTGGAAAGGTCTCATTCATGTCCATACAAGCTTCAATTAACATTTCAAACATCCACATTGAAGGATTTGAGGTCAGACAAAAAGTTTCCCAAAATAGTAAGGACCTGTAATTTTCAGCTGCCAAAAATGGAAAGTCATTCTCCTCAAAATTACATCATGAAGAAAGCTTCAAATAAAAATTTGTCCAACATGAAAGTTGAAGATCTTGATCTTGCCTTTCTAAAAAGTCCAAGAACACTCATTTCTCATGTGTGGTTGGCAAGTTATGATCAAATCATTTTCAAGAATTTTGGAATTTCAAAGTGGCATAACTCTCAAACCATTTGGCCAATTTGGGTGATTCTTTTTTGAGCAAACCACATTTGATGTGTACTATCCAAATCCATCATTACATTTCATCAAAAACCTTCACATAAAAAGGTCATTTTTCAAGTGAACCATTTAGAAATTAGGTGGAAAAAAAGGTGATTTTCAAAAATACAAGGGATTTTCACTCCAAGCCAATGCTATTCACTTCTAAACATGATTTGTGATGTGCTGCAAAAGAAAAATCACTGTTCCATTGGTTCCAAGTGCAAAAGGGCAATTTGGCCAAATGACATAATGAGCTTCATTCACTAATCCTTCCAATTTGCCTAAGCATGATTAAGGAGTGTGATTAGCAAGACTATAAGAGCTTAATCATAACAGAAAGTTCAGATCCACATTCACATTTTCAGATCAAATCACAAAATTCTCAAATTCTCTCAATTCTCTCAAATTCTCTTCACACTTTTTTCACCTTTTGGATCGAATTTCTTGATTCTTTCTGCTTCTTGTTGTACTGATCTTCATCTGCAGGTGGATTGGAAGAACTGTTTGAAGCTAGCACTGGAAGAATCTTGAAGAAATCCAACTGTTGCAACCTTGAGCTCGCATGGCAGTTTGAGAATTCACCATTATTCAAGCATTTCTGAGCTGAACAACCACCTCTATTCACCTCCTGCATCACTATAGGCTATCTGTTTCGCACCATTTGGACCTGAAGAGCTCGATTTCAACAGCAGCTCCATCAAGAGGTAAAAATCCAAATCCTCTAATTGCTAGAATTGATATGTGGCTTAGGTAGAGCGTGCAACATAGAGTAGAATGCAATTCGAATCGTGCAAATTCATTGAGTAATCATGGAGAAATCTGGATTCAAAGTTTGGATGTCAAAACTTTTCTTGATCGTATCTTTTTGTATGTTGAGTTCTGGATAAAATCATGATGATATTTGTGATCCTTGTTGAAAAACGAGTCCATCCATATATGATTTGCTCATTTTTGTACGAATTTGTTCTTGATGATGATGAATGTGGATGAACTTGTATGAACACGCTTGAATCTGTTTCCAGGCTTCAGTTTGATCCGTTTTGCCATGATTTGTGTTTGAATTCATGTTTCCCGCATGCACTGGCCACTCACATGATGACAGCTCCGTTAATGAAACGGGGCGTTTCGCCCCTGTCTTCACATATTTACAAAATTGCCACTGGCGCCATTTTATTTCATTTAAACTCTTAAATAATTATTTCATTTTCTCATCAATCTTCAAAAATTCACAAATGATTCATTCTTGATCCAAATTGAGTGAGGATTTTTGCATTCATCTCCAAATTCTCTCTAGTTTTTTTTAGGTATGATAATCAAAGTTGTGCCTGATTGATTTTTAATTTTGTCTAGAGACTTTGATCATGTATGCTTTGTGTATATGTTTCACCATTTTGATTGTAAAATAATGATGCCTTATTGGAAATGCTTGAAATTTTATATGCATGATCTAGACTCTTTCCTGGTGATTTTGGTATATAGTTTGCTAATTTTGCATTTCTGGATTAGGAGTTATGATGTGATCTTCATGAGTGTGACAATGTGTACATACTAGGTTTTGTTCAACTTCTTGAATTTTGTTTCCATGCTTAGGTTATGCCAATTACTCTGGAATTTTGCATATGGTTACATCTGTATGTCTAGTTTGAGCATGATTTTTTGTAGGATTTGTTGATGCATTTCCTATTTGATTGGGATTTTATTTGCTGTTTAGTCATATTTTGGGATTTTCTTGAGTGATCATCTTACATAGCTTGTGAAATTATCATGCCTTATCATATGAAGCTGAAATTTTGTGGATTGAGTCTTAACATGTTTAACTTCATTTTGGCTTTGGAGTGACTCATTTATCTTATGTCATTTCTGTTTTACACTTGATTGAAGTTGATGCTCAATTTGAGCCATGTATGAGCTTGTATGAACTTGTGTTGACTTTATGATTTTCATTGACTTACTTCCTCTGGTCCAAATAGCATGAAATTTGATATGTGGCTCATTGAATGTGTTCTGTTTAGGCTTGAATTTTCTGGGAATTTATTGAGCTATTTTGGTATTGGTTTGATTGTGATCATTCTGTTTGCTCCATTGTGATTCCAAAATGCATAGTTTGACATGTTTTGTATATGAAATGGATTTGGTGTATAGTTTTGACATGAGACCAATTAGACTTTGTTCTTGTTTGATAAATCTTGATTTTGATCAATTTTCACTTGCTGTTTTGAATTTTTCACCTCCTTTTGACCCTAGGCTTGTCCTAGTGGTCTTATTTCTCACATTTGAGTTGTTTTTTCAGGTTAAAGAAGCAATTGCTTTAAGGAGTTTAATTCAAGTTGATTGAGTTTGGTTTAATTGATTGTCATGAACTAACTTGGTTTGTTTTGTAGGATGCTAACTCATTTGCTTTGAGTTTGTGCTTTGCACATGTGAATGATTGTGTTGTCTGTTGGTTCTTATGCTGTCCGTTTTGACTTTGTGATTGGTACTGATTATATTTGATTGATTTCAGGTACCATAGTTGCTCATAGTTCTTTGAGAACTTGCATTGCTTTGCTTGATAGCATTTGCATTGAGGTAGACTCTCTTGTCTCCATGTAGTCTGGAAGACCTGGCTTGTTATTTAGCCAGGCACCTGTCTGAAGTCCTCCTTAAGAGGCAATGTGTGTGCTTGTTTATTTTTTGTCCCCAAGCAGGTGAAGTCCTTTTAATAAGGCAATTGGTAGACAAAAGAGATATGTAGCCTATCTCCTACTATTCTGTGAGTCACTCACATTGCTCACACTACTTGTGTTTGATGCATGTTGAGTAAAACCCAAGATCTATTGAGTCTATACTTTGGGGAGAGAGTTCCATCTTTCTGAACTCCCCCACCTTCTTATATTCAATGCTCTCCCTGACCAGGGATAAGAGTGATGAGGCACACCCCTCATATCCTTTCATCTGCTTCACCTTGGCTCTCAATGTCAAGGTTAAGAGCACCATTGACCCTATTCCAGTTGACTTTTAAGTCTAACCCTTTGATTGAGCCTAATTGTTTGGTTATAGAGTGTGCTAAATGTTTGTTTGATTGATTGCTTCATATGTACATGTTTGCTTGCATACCTTTGTGCATTCATCATCATTGATTGTTCATTATGGCATGATCATCCTTTCATTCTTTGTGACACATTTGTGTTTGCCCATTGAGGACAATTGTAAGACCATGTTCTTTGGCCATTTGTTCCTATGATTTGGAAGGGATAGAGTGTAAGACCATTTCATTTGGTCACTCATATCCTCTTTGCCTTGTGCTTCTTGTTTGTTTGTTGTATGTGAGGATACAATTGTAAGACCATGTTGTTGGCATTTGTACTCCTATGATCATCCTTTGGAGGTTGATATAAGCCCAGATCGATTGGCATTTGACATCCATATTTTGTTTTCTTTTAGGAGATTAGAGTAAGACCAATCGTTGGCATCTGACATCCACTCTTTTGTTTTGTTTTGCTTTGTGAGATTAGAGTAAGACCATTTGTTGGCATCTGACATCCACTCTTTTGTTTTGTTTTGTTTTGTGAGATTGGAGTAAGACCATTCATTGGCTTCCGGTATCATTGTGTGTTTGAGGAGATTGATGTAAATCCATTGAGTGGTATCCGGTATCCGCTTTTGTGTGTGAGATTGGTATAAGTCCATTGATGGCATCCGGTATCACCTTGCTTTTATGTTGCTTACTTGCTTTGTCGCCTTATTCCAAAGGACACACTTGAATCATCTTCTATATGATTTCAAGAGGTGAACTTCTAGGAAGTTTTACACTTCATTGTTCATCCACACCCTTTTTGTTTCAAAATCCCTTTTCACTTGTTGACTTTTAAAAAACTTTTGACATGTTGTGCAAACATTCTCATCCCTTTTTCAAATTAGAAACCTGGACCTTAAGTCCTTGATTTTCAAAATTCACTTTTGTTAATACTTCTTTTTGAATCAATTTTAATCATACCTTGACCATATTTTGTGAATAATCATAATCAATTAACTTCACCCATTCAATTGTTTTGGCTTTGTCCATTGTTAATATGTTTTCATACATTAGCCATAGGTTTCAATTACCATAGTGGTTGATGTAAATCTTACCTTATCCTTAGTGAGTTGATTGTAAATCTTCCATACTTATTATAGGGTTAACCCCTCACTAGTATGTTGAAGCCATCCTCGCGTGGTGGATTGTTGAATTCAGGTTGAGTTTTCTCCCATTGGTAATGAAAAGCCTTAGTGCTTGTGTTTTAAAAAGAACTCACTAATTTTTGGAAACCTTTTAGCCGAACTACGGCGTTTTGATCCTTACCTTTGATGGAAGGTATGTAGGCAACGGGTTCATCCGTTCAAACACAAAAATAATAAAAAATGCACATTCTTTTCTCATCTTCCCATTCATGTTTGCACAATATGTCAAAAACAAATAAACATTTTTATACAACAAGAGTGAAAAGGGCTCCCTAGGAGTACCTAGGACGTGATGGGTGCCTAACACCTTCCCATTGCGTAATTTACCCCTTACCTAGATTCTCTGATCTTTTCATTAGTTTTCTATGTGTAAAACTTCTTAGGCTTTTGTTCGCTTTTTAGCCAGTCCTTTGGATAAATAAAAGTGCGGTGGCGACTCGATTCATTGTATGCTTTGCTTATGGTTTAATCGATAAATCATATAGCGACGAATACACCGCTACAAACATTTCCAATTCCTAGCTTCCTGTAAATAGACAAAGGCATAAGGCTAACACTAGCCCCTAAATCAATCAGCGCCCTTTTAAAGGACCTATCTCCAATGGTACACGGGATGGTCACAGAACCTCTATCTGGCTTCTTCATTGGAATCTTCATACCCTGCAAAATAGCACTACAAGTTTCAGTTAGTATAACAGGGTCAGTGTCAGTGGTGCGCTTCTTGGAGATGATGTCTTTCATGAATTTCGCATAGATAGGCATCTGCTCGAGTGCCTCAGAGAATGGAATATTGATTTCTAATTTCCTGAACAACTCCATGAATTTCTGAAAATTTTTCTCATCTTGCTTCTTCTTTTTGTTTCTTTGTGGGAATGGAAGCTTAATGATGGGTTTTGGTTCAAGTAACTTTTCTTGTACCACCGACAGTATCACACTTTCTTCCTCCGGTGGTGTCTTGTTTTCTAAGATTTCCAGGTCCACTTCAAGCAATTTATCTTCTTCTTCATCCTTCTTCTTAAGATCTTCAACAGATTTTCCGCTTCTTGTTGTTACCGCACTCACATTATTGTGCTCCCTAGGATTTGTCACTGTTGCACTAGGTAATGCGCCTGGTATTTGGGAATTTGTTATCTGTTGTGCTATCTGACCCAATTGAATCTCCAGATTTTTAATGGATGCATTGGTGCTCTTCTGATTATTCCTGGTTTCTTCCTGAAATTGCATACTCTGAGTTGCCATCTTCTCTATAGCAATCTCCCAATCCGCTTTCTTAGGTACCTGTTGCTGATAATGTTGTTGTTGCGGCTGATATTGTGGTTGGTAAGGTGGTTGTTGTTGTGGAGGTCCTTGCTTCTGAACATTACCTTGCTGATCTTTCCAAGAGAAATTAGGGTGATTTTTCCACCCCGGATTATATGTATTTGAGTAGGGATTATTTTGCCTCAGGTAATTTATAGCTTGCACTTGTTCTGCGGTTGCAACACAATGCATGGCAAAGTGTGGTCCACTACAAATTTCACAAATCATGGTCGGAACCGGCTGAACTTGAGCAACAGTCTGGGTACCTAAATTCATAGCTTTCAATCTTCTTTCAACCTCAGCTGCAATCTGGTCTTCCATTTTCACTACCTGATTTGCCAATTTCAAGTCAATTTTTCCCTCCGGCTGATTTACAGTACGGTCATATAATTCCAAATGCTCATTTGCTGCAATAGCTTCGATGATTTTTTTGATACCGGTTGCTGTTGAAAAATTAGATGAGCCACCAGCAGCTGTGTCAATGAGTTGTTTCGTTTTTATCTTCAGCCCGTTTACAAAATTCTGCATTTGTTCAGTTGCATCCAGATTATGTGTAGGACATGCAACTAAACATCTCTTGAATCTTTTGTATGCATCTCCAAGTGTCTCTCCGTCTTTCTGTTTAAAATTCACAATGTCATACCTCTTACGGATGTACACAGAAGCAGGAAAATACTCGTTCAAAAATGCTGTTTCCATTTGTTGCCAAGTAGTAATGCTTCCTGCGGGTAGGGAATAGAACCATTCCTCAGCATCCTCAGATAATGTGAATGGGAACATGACCAATCTCTTTGCCTCTTCAGAATGCCCATCAATTTTTAATGATGTAGTCATAGTCAGAAACCTCTGCAGATGCTTGTTTGCATCCTCATTGATTTTTCCTGAAAAAGGCTTGCTTTCTAACTGACGGATAGTTGAGGGATGTAGCTGGAAGTGAGCCACATTAACAGGTTGGTTAACAATGGTCAACCGCACTGTTGGGTTGTTCTCTCTGCCATAGTCACCTAAAAGTCTTTCCGCTGGAGGTGGGTCTGCAGCCATGTTAACAGTGTCTGGATGTGAATCTGTGTCTGACTCAGATTTTTCGGAGTGACAAGAGACTGGTGTGCTAGGTGTGGCCTGTTCTTCGGTGTCAGAATGTGCCAGTTTCTTTCTTCTAGCTTCTCTGAGCTTTGCGCGCAATGTTCTCTCTGGTTCTGCGTCAAAATGAAAATCAGCTGAGGCCTTACCTCGCATACACAGATTAGACAGAAGTTAGTTATAATAATAATGAAAATAAACTTAACAGTAAATAAAATTTTGGATGCAGAGCAACAAAAAATTCTAATTGAAAATAAATTAATAAACTCTATTATCTTTGGCAGTCCCCGGCAACGGCGCCAAAAACTTGATGGGAAAATAGCAAGTGTACTATTTTTCTCACTGTAGTAATAAAAGGGAAATTCCCCGTTTGTCGATCTCAAGGACTGCTTGACGACACAGAGTTTATAGATTGTTTCAATTAGACAAAAGCCTTTGGTTTTTGTGTTGTGATTAATTATACTACCAATTGCAGATAAATAAAACAAGTAGAAAGGTTGAGCGAGATACAAATGAGAGAAGATTGCTAGGGTTCGGTGAATGAAACTTCTTGTAACAGATATAATTTATGAAGGTTTAGACAATATTCCTGTCCAATTAATTCCGGTCCTCAAGGTTATCTATTCCTAATTCCTTAGTGAAAAGACCTTTGATTATGTAACCTAATTACTATGTCCATAAATAATTAAGTTCATACTCAAGCATTCAAATATCAAGAATTACCGGTCAGATAGAAAATCCCTAGTCCTAGGTTATTTTTACTATCCAAAGTTCTTATCCAGATCAATGAATAATCGCTGTCCAGCTTAAACTATTCATATTAATCATCATTCGTTGGTCCGACGAATAAAGCATAAAGAACAGTAATAAGAACAAATCAATGGAAAAGAAGAAATAATCAATGCATTCATAAACATCAAATCTGTCACATTCAGAATCAGGGTCACCCCCCTAGCAATGGGGGGGGGGGGGGGTTAGCTAGTCATAATCGAAATAAAAACAAAGATTAACATTGTTGTCATTACAGAATTTCGTGAGGAATCAATCTTCAATCGTCGGAAAACTCTTGAACATATGAATCCTTTGATAATCGTAGAGTCTCCAGCTCTCAAAACGCGTCTTTTTTTTCTCCAAATCGTCCAACCCCCGGAAAATCGTGTTCTGCCCTCTTAATAGCTATTCAGTTGGACTTTTCCTGATTTTGTGCTCCATACGCGTACTGAGCTGTCCCATACACGTACTGCACGTAAGACAGCCTCTGATACGCGTATTGCCCAGGGTGGTACGCGTACTGCCCAGGGTGGTACGCGTACTGCCCAGTCCCATACGCGTATCACCAGAGGCTTGCTATTTTGCTTGATTTTCCATCCCTCTGGTCATATGCGTATGCTACGCGTACTGGGCAGGTCCATACGCGTATCATGTAAGGCCATACGCGTATGGACAGCAGGTTCTCCAAAAAATGATTTTTTCTTCCGTTTTCTTGCTCGGGCTCAATTTCGCATCTGACGTTTGATTCCCTGAGCTTCCAAACTAGTTTTTTTACCTGCTAACATACCAAAAAGTGTAAAATATCCTCAAGAAACTCATCAGTAACAACACACTTAATATTATAGAATTGAGCTTATATCCAACTAAAAATGCTTCAGTTTACACAGTTTACCTGACTTATTTACGGTTAAATAGTGGAATGTCTAGCATAAATGGTGACTGATCATTATGTGTTGTAATGTAGCTTAGGTTATGTTTTTAGTTATGTGTTGTAATGGAAACAATGGATGAATATTAGTTGTATTGTGATTTGGGTTTATATGTATGAGAATATTGAACTAAATGGTTTATTATGGAAGTGGAATTTGTAATATATGTGTGCAGTTTGAATTTTGGAAGTGAAATAAATTTAGTTTTGGTTTGAAATGGGAAATTAAATGAGTGATTGAATGGTTTATGAACATGGTTTTGAGAATTTGGTTAATGCATGAATTTATTAGTCATGGCCATGGTATGAATGGTTGATCAAAGAATATGACCAAAGATGACGCCAAGTGGAATTTCGAAACAAAAGATCAAATGGTTCACCAAGAATCATCATAGAAACCTTGGGATTAGGATTAGGATTAAAGCAATTAGGATTTAGGATGGAAAAAGAGTTAGGTTGACTTTGGTCAAAGTTGACCAAAAAGTCAACTATTGACCAAAGTCAACATTTGGTCCACATGTATTCTTTGGCATTTTTTGTATGTGATGAACAATTTATGGATGATAATTAATGAGATTGGCCAATTGAATGAAATGATTTGGTTTAGTATATGAACATGTTACTTGAAATGATTTGAATTTGGAATTAAATGATCATGTGATACAATGGACTTAGTGAATGGGCTTCAACATGTTTGAAATAGCTTGAATACAATCCCATCAAAGACCACAAATGACATATGCAAGAAAACCACAAAGTCTTAAGTAAGGCCAATGGGATGCAAAGTACTAGGACATAAACAAACCCATGGTCCAAACAAAGGTATCATGAGCATGATCAGATTAATGGGGGGAAGTATATGAGGTTTATAAAGTCAAGATCTTGGGCTAGCATCAAGAGACTCTAGCATAGATGAATGGGACTAACACCAAGGCCATAACATGAATGAGAAGCTAAGTGAGGCACACAATAGTTATAACTATGGTTAGGAAGCCCACCAAGGAGAATGAGACCACATTAAGGTTTATATAGTTAAGGCATGCCATAATGAAGTCTTGTGAATCCAAGATCAAGAAATTAGGGATTTAGGTGTCACCAGATGGAAAGTCAAGCCACAAGGCCCATTAAGACCATACTCTCCTTGATTAGGGTTTCAATGAGGCCTACCCTTCAAACATGCCCTTTGAATCAATCCAGATGCTCCACAAGCAAGTCCTCCAATGTATGAGCCCCTCATCGGGGTTTTGATAGCTAAGACAAGACCCAGAGAAGCTCCAAAGGATCCCATCATCATATCATCAAGAATTAAGGTCTGTAACTCTTGAGGAGTGCTTTGATCAAACCTTGCTAAGTCCACATCTACGAAATCAGGCAATTAGGGTTTCACATCCCCTATGCTTTGATGAATAAACAACTTATACTTTTGAAGTTTGATCCACACACAAACCCTAGCTTCACAAGCCAAGAGTTTTGAATCTATAGTGAGCCACTAATGGATGAATGGTGCATATGAATGAGTTATGAATGTATACAACTGATCCCCAATTCAAGTGGTTGGATGAGAAGATGAAAAAAATGGAGGGAAAATTTTGGGGTACAACAGCTGCCCCTATTTAATCTTCTTGAACCTGAATATAAGAATTGCAGCAACTTTTCAGGTAGTCAAGGTAGAAGAGGATTAAATACTAACGTATCCAAAAATTTACCTGAACGGACGGTCATATTGCTAAGGTATATATATTTTTGATATTCTGTGGGGAAATTATGGATGGAAAACATGATGTATGCTTTATTTTCATGATGCATGAGTGTTTATATGGTTAGACGAACGTTATTTGCGAGGTATGGTTCTTTGGTACAGAGAGAATTCTAGCTCGTCATCATCTATACCAAAGAGACTGATATTGTGAAATCAAGGTGTTAACACTGCTATTTAAGGATCCATCAAACCGTGCTGAGGAAAATCGGGATACATGATCCAACCGGGCAATCATCTTGATACCGCGGGTATTCAAACAAAATTTCAAACTGTAGCGGGGTATTCGTTACTGTCATACGGTGAACTGACTTTGTGTGTTTTGCTTTGGAAAGCAAATGTCGCGGATAGCAAGAGTCGCCACCGACTTTTCTTTTATCCAATAAGGAAAGGTGGAAAAGAACAGGAAAGACCTTAATTAGGTTTTGGGTTCGGGAGGTACATTATACAAAGGGAAGGTGTTAGCACCCTTTGTATCCATGGTTATCCATGGGCTCTCAATTGCTTGATCACTTATGTTTGTCTGAAAAAGTGTTTGTGAATTGCTTAAAAAATGTTTTGAAAAGAGAGTTTAACTTTGTAATGATTCTTGTACGAATGTATACAAAGTATTTATCTCGTTTAATTTTGAAAGCGGTTTAGAAAAATATAACTTGGCAATGATTCTAGTACGAATGTATACCAAGTGGTGATTTTCTAGTATTTGCAAAGTGTGAGGTATGAAAAATGTTTTAGGTTGTGAGCCAACAATTAAGAGTTATACCTACCCAAGGTCTTTATGGGCATTTCCTATCCTTATGAGGGTAAAACTGTCCTTACTATTGAGAAGTAAGTAGTCTTATCCTTTGGATGTAAAAGGGTCATCATAGGGTCATCGATTGGTCATTGAAGGCAACATTTGTAAGGATACCTTAGCATTCGAAGGGACGATCATCATTTAACCGTAGGCTACACCGAAGGGTCATCGAGGGACAAAATCATATATTCGAAGGCAACATCCGAGGGACTATGATTTATCTTATAGGGACATGATGATTTAACCGAAGGGTCTTTGCTAAGTGTATCCCCACATTCGCGGGACATGACCGTAATACCGTAATATCGTAAGGCAACAAAGAGAGGTCCAAGATCACATATTCATAGGCAATATTTCACAATCAATTAGGTAATTAGGGTGAATCCCCACATTATAATCAATTAGGTAATTAGGTCCACATTAAAATCAATTAAGTAATTAGGATGAATCTCCACAAGGGTATCCCACAAATAAAGTGGAATACCTTAGCCAACTACCTTCTCCGGGAGTATGTGAACCCTTACAAAACTCAGCAAACAGGTCAGAATACCAAATCAGGGTGCAATCGAGAATTGCACCAAACAAAAGGAACACAGCGGTAGGACAGAATAGAACAGAACAGAAAAATCATAGAATAAAATAGATCCGATAAGCATAGAATAGAACAGCAAAATCAGCGACTGTCACGTTCGCTCCTGCTTCGCCTAGCGAAGGCTTAGCGAACGCTCGCTACATGCTCGCTTAGCGATGGGCTAGCGAACGGCTGCGGGTTCTGGTTTTGATAACAGTACAATTTCAGCTAGCTTCACACCCTGTGGCATCTATTACAGAGATTCATGATTAAACATTCAAGATATTCATAATACTTAAATTTACATGCAAAACTTAAGATATTTTTATAAATTCAATCATAATGCCACATGCCTATTAAGAACATAAAGCGGCAACAGTAATGCAAACCTGTTTGCAATTGAATTGCAACCTTGAATGGGCAAGTCGGATTGAGTTGGGCGGATATAACCTTGGTGCAGATGAGTTTCCTTCAGGGTTTCCTTTAGGCTTGCTCTGAATTCTCTGGGTTAGCCTCCAGGGTTTGTTGTGCCTTCTTTCTATCTCCGGTTTTCGTTCCGTTTTCGTTCTCCTTTCCTGAATGAAGTCCTTGGTATTTATAATAGTTTTTTGTGACTGATGGGAAAATAGCAAGTGTACTATTTTTCTCACTGTAGTAATAAAAGGGAACTTCCCCGTTTGTCGATCTCAAGGACTGCTTGACGATACAGAGTTTATCGATTGTTTCAATTAGACAAAAGCCTTTGGTTTTTGTGTTGTGAGTAATTATATCACCAATTGCAGATAAATAAAATAAGTAAAAAGGTTGAACAAGAGACGAATGAGAGAGGATTGCTAGGGTTCGGTGAATGAAACTTCCTGTAATAGATATAATTTATGAAGGCTTAGACAATATTCCTGTCCAATTAATTCCGGTCCTCAAGGGTATCTATTCCTAATTCCTTAGTGAAAAGACCTTTGATTATGTAACCTAATTACTATGTCCATAAATAATTAAGTTCATACTCAAGCATTCAAATATCAAGAATTACCGGTCAGATAGAAAATCCCTAGTCCTAGGTTATTTTTACTATCCAAAATTCTTATACATATCAATGAATAATTGCTGTCCAGCTTAAACTATTCATATTAATCATCATTCGTTGGTCCGACGAATAAAGCATAAAGAACGGTAATAAGAACAAATCAATGGAAAAGAAGAAATAGTCAATGCACTCATAAACATAAAATCTGTCACATTCAGAATCAGGGTCACCCCCTAGCAATGGGGGGGTTTAGCTACTCATAATCGAAATAAAAACAAAGATTAACATTGTTGTCATTACAGAATTTCGTGACGAATCAATCTTCAATTGTCGGAAAACTCTTGAACATATGAATCCTCTGATAAACGTGGAGTCTCCAGGTCTCAAACGCGTCTCTTTTTCTCTAAAAATCGTCCAACCCCCGGAAAATCGTGTTCTGCCCTCTTAATAGCTATGCAGTTGGGCTTTTCCTGATTTTGGGGGCCATACGCGTATTGCCCAGTCTGATACGCGTATTGCCCAGTCTGGTACGCGTACTGCACGTAAGCCAGCCTCTGATACGCGTATTGCCCAGTCTGGTACGCGTATTGCCCAGTCTGGTACGCGTATTGCCCAGTCTGGTACGCGTATCACCAGTTTGGTACGCGTATCACCAGAAGCTTGTCTTTTTGCTTGATTTTCAACCCCTCTGGGCATTTGCGTATGCTACGCGTACTGGGAAGGTCCATACGCGTATCAAGTAAGGCCATACGCGTATGGACAGTAGGTTCTCCAAGAATTTGATTTTTTCTTCCTTTTTCTTGCTCGGGCTT
Source organism: Lathyrus oleraceus (assembly GCF_024323335.1). Lineage (NCBI taxonomy): Eukaryota > Viridiplantae > Streptophyta > Magnoliopsida > Fabales > Fabaceae > Lathyrus > Lathyrus oleraceus. The sequence goes on along the minus strand of NC_066579.1, from coordinate 287,614,301 downwards.
AATTTGGCATCTGACGTTTGATCCCCTGAGCTTCCAGACTACTTTTTGACCTGCTAACATACCCAAAAGTGTAAAATATCCTCAAGAAATTCATAAGTAACAACATACTTCATATTATAGAATTGAGCTTATATCTAACTAAAAATGCTTCAGTTTACGCAGTTTACCTGACTCATTTACGGTTAAATAGTGGAATGTCTAGCATAAATGGTGACTGATCACAACCCCAAACTTAGCTTGTTGCTTGTCCTCAAGTAACATTTTATTACCATACGATCATGTCACCCCAAACTTACTGTAAAACAGTTCTTACCACAATACTGCTGAAATCTTTCGCACCGGACCTCTTGATGTTTTTCAGGTTTTCTGATTCTTCCACATGGCCAACGAGCTAGAAACTCTTTCCCTCAGAGATATGACTTTACCTGTCAGCTTATATCACACTCTCACCAAGTCTCTCTGGGTTAAAGTGTTATCACTCTCAAATCACAATATGCAATATCAAATCAGAAGTTTGAATAAATTCTCTCATCCTATCAACATGTACAATCACACACACTTTTTGAGGTCTTTTTGGGTTGTAACGGGGCTTTGGTTTAGGTAGGGTATGAAATTGGAACAACGGTTTTTGGGTCTTTTGGTTCAGAGTACATGAAATCATTCTCTCACTACGTTTCTTTCCTATTATTCCTGTAGGGTTTTGCAATCCTCTTTTCCTTTTATCTATAGTGAATGTAGCATTTTTCAAAAGCTGTTCTTTTATTGTTTTCCGCTTTTCTCTTTCTTTCTTTTCATGTTGTTGTTGTTTTTCTTTCTTTTTTTTTTCTTTTTTTTTTATTTTTGTTTTTTTATACGACATTCACTTACTATTCACGTACTGCAAAGCTACCCCAAACTTAAAGGTTGCTATTCCAACAGCAACCCCAAACTTAGATAGAAACGTAGAGATGAAATCAATCCTCACATACTCTGAACAGGGTAGGATAGGTACAAGGTCATGGCTTTAGAAAAACGGGTATATCAAAAATAAATGATTAATAGGCTCAACAAGGGTAGGATAGGTACAAGGTCAAGGATTTAGAAAAAAAAAACGGGTATATCAAAAATACATGATTAACAGGCTCAACAGGGTAAAACAATGGATAATAATAATAATGGAATGGCTAGAAAGGCTCTAAGTGATAAACAAAAAAAACATGCCTCAGTGTGTGTAGTCGTACATCTAATAATAACAAAAGAACATACGCAAACTAAGATTGATAAAGACATACCTGATATCTCTCATATGATGATAAGTGTTTGGCTTTTTATGATCTCACCAGGACGGTTTAAGCTGACTTGTTCTATCATACCTCTGAGTTCAAAGCTCATGCTCGTGGTTTTGATGTTAATCTTAACCAGTGCGTCCAATCATAAACAACAGTATCTACAGTCAGGGGACTGAAAGAGAGGACGCCCAAGTATTTGGTGTAAGTAATCAAGAAAACCAATAGCCAGGCATAGTCACATATCTAACCAAATAAACAGGAAAATGGAGGTAAACCAAATCAAATTCATTAGATTAAGACAACCCATAATAGGTGATTACATCAAAGCAAAATAAAATAAAAACTGAATAAACCTAAAAAACAAAAATACACAAAGAAATTTCAAACCTCCCTTGGGTTGCCTCCCAAGCAGCGCTTCGTTTAACGTCGCATGGCTCGACGGGACACCTCATACTCAGATGAGTTTAACAGTTTCAATTGGTCCCCCTTCACCGGGATCATATGGTTTCAACCTCTGACCATTAACCTTGAAGGTGTCGCCATTCTTCTCATTTAAAACACCAATACCACTTTTATGTTTCTTCAGTACCTTTTCATCTTCTAATTCTGGTGAAGCTCTCAGATCCTCCCACCTGCGTGGGTTGTATTTCCTCCAAGGGGTTTGTGTATCCAGCATAGCAAGCACTTCTTTTTCTTTTTCCTCATCCTTCTCCTCCATCTCTCTGACCGACAGACTAAGAACTCTTTCTAACGGTAATTCAGGGAACTTTCTTTGAATTGTGCTAGTTACAATTTGATCAATCACTTCCACGAAGTGGTTTGTACACATATTCTCTTTATGTTTCATAGTATCTCGGACATCAATTCTGAGCTCTTCATCATACACCTTTAGGGTCATGGTACCTTCCTCCATATCTATATTGCATCTCCCTGTTTCTAAGAAAGGTCTGCGCAGAATCAGAGGTATCTCTTCATCTTCTGGCATTTCCAAAATTACAAAATCAACAGGAAAAACAAATTTATCAACTTTGACCAGAACATCCTCAACTACCCCAAAAGGTCTCTTCACTGAGTGGTCAGCAAATTGAAGTGTCATTCTGGTATCTTGAACATTTCCAATTCCTAGCTTCCTGTAAATAGACAAAGGCATAAGGCTAACACTAGCCCCCAAATCAATCAGCGCCCTTTTAAAAGACCTATCTCCAATGGTACACGGGATGGTCACAGAACCTCTATCTGGCTTCTTCACTGGAATCTTCATACCCTGCAAAATAACACTACAAGTTTCAGTTAGTATAACAGGGTCAGCGTCAGTGGTGCGCTTCTTGGAGATGATGTCTTTCATGAATTTCGCATAGATAGGCATCTGCTCGAGTGCCTCAGAGAATGGAATATTGATTTATAATTTCCTGAACAACTCCATGAATTTCTGAAAATTTTTCTCATCTTGCTTCTTCTTTTTGCTTCTTTGTGGGAATGGAAGCTTAATGATGGGTTTTGGTTCAGGTAACTTTTCTTGTACCACCGGCAGTATCACACTTTCTTCCTCCGGTGGTGTCTTGTTTTCTAAGATTTCCAGGTCCACTTCAAGCAATTTATCTTCTTCTTCAACATATCTTCCGCTTCTTGTTGTTACCGCACTCACATTATGGTGCTCCCTCGGATTTGTCACTGTTGCACTAGGTAATGCGCCCGGTGTTTGAAAATTTGTTATCTGTTGTGCTATCTGACCCAATTGAATCTCCAGATTTTTAATGGATGCATTGGTGCTCTTCTGATTATTCCTGGTCTCCTCCTGAAATTGCATATTCTGAGTGGCCATCTTCTCTATAGCAATCTCCCAATCCGCTTTCTTCGGTATTTGTTGCTATTAAGGTTGCTGTTGCGATTGACATTGTGGTTGGTACGGTGGTTGTTGTTGTGGAGGTCCTTGGTTCTGAATATTACCTTGCTGATCTTTCCAAGAGAAATTAGGATGATTTTTCCACCCCGGATTATATGTATTTGAGTAGGGATTATTTTGCCTCAGGTAATTTATAGCTTGCACTTGTTCTGCGGTTGCAACACAATGCATGGTAAAGTGTGGTCCACTACAAATTTCACAAATCATGGTCGGAATCGGCTGAACTTGAGCAACAATCTGAGTACCTAAATTCATAGCTTTCAATCTTCTTTCAACCTCAGTTGCAATCTGGTCTTCCATTTTCACTACCTGATTTGCTAATTTCAAGTCAATTTTTCCCTCCGGCTGATTTACAGTACGGTCATATAATTCCAAATGCTCATTTGCTGCAATAGCTTCGATGATTTTTTTGATACCGGTTGCTGTAGAAAAATTAGACGAGCCACCGGCAGCTGTATCAATGAGCTGCTTAGTTCTCATCTTCAGCCCGTTTACAAAATTCTGCATTTGTTCAGTTTCATCCAGATTATGTGTAGGACATGCAACTAAACATCTCTTGAATCTTTTGTATGCATCTCCGAGTGTCTCTCCTTCTTTCTGTTTAAAATTCACAATGTCATACCTCTTACGGATATACACAGAAGCAGGAAAATACTCATTCAAGAATGCTGTTTCCATTTGTTGCCATGTAGTAATGCTTCCTGCAGGTAGGGAATAGAACCATTCCTCAGCGTCCTCAGATAACGTGAATGGAAACATGACCAATCTCTTTGCCTCTTCAGAATGCCCATCAATTTTTAATGATGTAGTCATAGTAAGAAACCTCTGCAGATGCTTGTTTGCATCCTCATTGATCTTTCCTGCAAAAGGTTTGCTTTCTAACTGACGGATAGTTGAGGGGTGTAACTGGAAGTGAGCAACATTAACAGGTTGGTTAACAATGGTCAACCGCACTGCTGGGTTATTCTGTCTGCCATAGTCACCTAAAAGTCTTTCCGCTGGGGGTGGGTCTGCAGCCATTTTAACAGTGTCTGGATGTGAATATGTGTCTGACTCAGATTTTTCGGAGTGAACAGAAGCTGGTGTTCTAGGTGTGGCCGGTTCTTCGGTGTCAGAGTTTGCCAGTTTCTTTCTTCTAGCTTCTCTGAGCTTTGCACGCAATGTTCTCTCTGGTTCTGCGTCAAAATGAAAATTAGCTGAGGCCTTACCTCGCATACACAGATTAGACAAAAATTAGTTATAATAACAATAAAATTAAAAAATAAAATTAGCAGTAAATAAAATTTTGGATGCAGAGCAACAAAATTCTAATTGAAAATAAATTAATAAACTCTATTATCTTTGGCAGTCCCCGGCAACGGCGCCAAAAACTTGATGGGAAAATAGCAAGTGTACTATTTTTCTCACTGTAGTAATAAAAGGGAACCCCGTTTGTCGATCTCAAGGACTGCTTGACGATACAGAGTTTATCGATTGTTTCAATTAGACAAAAGCCTTTGGTTTTTGTGTTGTGAGTAATTATATCACCAATTGCAGATAAATAAAATAAGTAAAAAGGTTGAACAAGAGACGAATGGGAGAGGATTGCTAGGGTTCGGTGAATGAAACTTCCTGTAACAGATATAATTTATGAAGACTTAGACAATATTCCTGTCCAATTAATTTCGGTCCTCAAGGGTATCTATTCCTAATTCCTTAGTGAAAAGACCTTTGATTATGTAACCTAATTACTATGTCCATAAATAATTAAGTTCATACTCAAGCATTCAAATATCAAGAATTACCGGTCAGATAGAAAATCCCTAGTCCTAGGTTATTTTTACTATCCAAAATTCTTATACATATCAATGAATAATTGCTGTCCAGCTTAAACTATTCATATTAATCATCATTCGTTGGTCCGACGAATAAAGCATAAAGAACGGTAATAAGAACAAATCAATGGAAAAGAAGAAATAGTCAATGCACTCATAAACATAAAATCTGTCACATTCAGAATCAGGGTCACCCCCCTAGCAATGAGGGGGTTTAGCTACTCATAATCGAAATAAAAACAAAGATTAACATTGTTGTCATTACAGAATTTCGTGAGGAATCAATCTTCAATCGTCGGAAAACTCTTGAACATATGAATCCTCTGATAAACGTGGAGTCTCCAGGTCTCAAACGCGTCTCGTTTTCTCTAAAAATCGTCCAACCCCCGGAAAATCGTGTTCTGCCCTCTTAATAGCTATGCAGTTGGGCTTTTCCTGATTTTGGGGGCCATACGCGTATTGCCCAGTCTGATACGCGTATTGCCCAGTCTGGTACGCGTACTGCACGTAAGCCAGCCTCTGATACGCGTATTGCCCAGTCTGGTACGCGTATTGCCCAGTCTGGTACGCGTATCACCAGTTTGGTACGCGTATCACCAAAAGCTTGTCTTTTTGCTTGATTTTCAACCCCTCTGGGCATTTGCGTATGCTACGCGTACTGGGAAGGTCCATACGCGTATCAAGTAAGGCCATACGCGTATGGACAGTAGGTTCTCCAAGAATTTGATTTTTTCTTCCTTTTTCTTGCTCGGGCTTAATTTGGCATCTGACGTTTGATCCCCTGAGCTTCCAGACTACTTTTTGACCTGCTAACATACCCAAAAGTGTAAAATATCCTCAAGAAATTCATAAGTAACAACATACTTCATATTATAGAATTGAGCTTATATCTAACTAAAAATGCTTCAGTTTACGCAGTTTACCTGACTCATTTACGGTTAAATAGTGGAATGTCTAGCATAAATGGTGACTGATCAGTGACCTAATGGGCTCAGAATGAAGCCCAAAATTTTCTGGTATTCGCAAGCTTCGCTAGGCGAGTGGCGTAGCGAAGGGTTCGCTAGGCGAAGGAGTTGCTCGCCTAGCGAGCATGCCAGTTTGGGCCATTTTCTGGATTTGGCCATCTGTGAGCTGGGTCTTGGTTCCTTTAAGGTCAATGCCTTGGAAAATAAGTTGGGGTGCCTTAAAAAATGTCTTGCAAAATTAACGGGCAAATTTTGGGGTATGACAGCTGCCCCTGTTCAATTTTCTTGAACCGAGAGAATTAGGATGGTATGTATGCCATTCGTGGTCTGGAGGTGGAAGATGATTGAACACTTAGAATGCCCCAAAATTTTCACTTGTTAATCAACAGTTAGTCTTGATGAAGATGGGCTTAAAGATGCCATCCAGGAAGTTTGATGATGAGAGCTTCAGAGTGCGTCGTACATTAGATGATATCTGAAGACATGGGTGTCATACCGGGTCATACGCTAGACCATATAGTGAGTCACCCATTAGGCTGTCGACTTCGCCGGGGAGTCAGAGTGTGTTATACGTTGCTGGGGATAAGGGATCAGAATGGATCATACGCTAGACCGTATCTGAATAGCAAAGTGAGTTGTTCATTAGGCGGATGACTTCGCCGGGGAGGAAAGATCAGAATGGATCGTACGCTAGATCGTATCTAAGTTGCGGAATGAGCCGTACGTTAGGCTGTATCTGACGAAGGTAGAATCAGAATGGATCGTATGCTAGATCGTATCTGAGTTGAATATCCAAATGGGTCGTACAATAGATCGTATCTGAGTTGCAGAATGAGCCGTACGTTAGGCTGTATTTGACGAAGGTAGAATCAGAATGGATCGTACGCTAGATCGTATCTGAGTTGCATAATGAGCCGTACGTTAGGCTGTATCTGAAGAAGAAAGTAGTCGTACGCTAGACTACACCCCGGAATGTACCATGCGCTGGGCAGCATCTGAGGATTTGAAGGTCCAACTGGGTCGTACATTAGACCGTATTGGAGTAGTTGAAGGTCAGAATGGATCGTACGTTAGATCGTATCTGAGTTGAAGGAGTCATATGTTGATCTGAATCAGAGTGAACCGTACGCCAGGCTATATCTGATAGTATTTGTATATGTTGTATTTGCAATGAATATCTGGGGTGGGCTTAAAGATGCCACCATTGGGCGGATATCAGAGTGCTTGCCAGAGTGAATGCTCATATGGATTGTAATTGATAAAGATGTCCGTCTGAATGGACCTTTGTTTTGACTGTATCAGGAGGATAATTAACTGAAAAATAAAGTTAGCTCCATGCCATGTCATGATGCATGAGATGTTTTATGCTTATGAAAATAAATGCGAACAATGTATGCATGCGTATGTTGTGAAATGATGTAATGAATGAATTATGCGTCTGAAAAGTTTTTCCTGGCGACTCCCTGGGGAAAATAAATCCCCATCTTCTGGTTGGAGATGCTTGTATTGATGACCCTTTCTTGGCTGGGGATACTTGATTTCTGTCTGATGGTGGAAACACTAAACAGAGCCTGGCTGGGGGATGGAGGAGATGATCCGTCTGTCTAGTGATGCCAACCTCTTCTGGAAATAGTTGTTTTTGTTGGGGAATGGAATTAGCAACCGGATTCATTGGAACGCATGGTTAGACCTTCTCTCGATCCTGAAGTCTTTTGTAATTGCTATTTCCGTTTTATGCATGTATTTTGATAAACATCGATCATATTCAAATGCATATACCAATTCGAATTAAATCAATGGACGTTTATGCAAACAAAACAGAAAAAGTAAAACAAAAGCATCTTTTTGGAAATAACATTGTATTGATTTTGAAAGAGGGCCTATAAACAGGCAATTTGTGTACAAAGAGACAGAAATCCTAGTAAGAGGAAATTGTCGAGAACATAAAGAAAAAGCTATGAAGGAAAAGTCCTATCGATTTTAATTCTGCTACTGTCGTTATGTCTTCAAGCATCTCATCTCCTGCTATCGGATAGAAGTGATTGGCTTGTTCAGTCCCTTTGACTTGGGTGAAGCTGACTGAGAACGGGACATAGTCATACGCTTTTAATCCCTAATTTTTGCCTGGACCGCCTTTTCAGGTTTTCAGTCCACCAGGATACCCCTTTTTGCCCAAGTCGCCTTTTCAGGTTTTCGACTCGTCGGGTGTACATTTTTATATGTTTATCCCTAATTTTTGCCCGAACCCTTTTGGTTCGCCGGGATGCCCTTACTTTTGCCTAGGTACGTCGACCTAGCAGGTCTCTTTTATGCGTAGTATTTTTTGACTATGTCTGCGTTCATGGGATGTGGGAAGTCTTCGCCATCCATCGTAGCAAGTATCATGGCTCCACCAGAGAATACCTTCTTAACTACAAATGGCCCTTCGTATGTGGGGGTCCATTTGCCTCTGGGATCACCTTGTGGTAGAATGATACGCTTGATCACCAAGTCGCCAATTTGATACTTCTGTCTCTTGACCTTTTTGTTAAATGCCTGGGTCATGCGCTTCTGATATATCTGCCCATGACAAACAGCCGCCAGTCTCTTTTCATCAATCAAATTTATCTGATCGAGTCGAGTTTGAATCCATTCATCCTCGTCTAAACCTGTCTCTTTCATGATTCTTAGAGAGGGAATCTGAACTTCCACCGGTAAGACAGCTTCCATTCCGTAGACTAAAGAGAAAGGAGTTGCCCCTGTCGAAGTGCGTACTGAAGTGCGATAACCATGAAGAGCAAACGGTAACATCTCATGCTAGTCTTTGTACGTTACTGTCATCTTTTGTATGATCTTCTTGATATTCTTATTAGCAGCTTCTACGGCGCCATTCATCTTTGGCCGGTACGGAGAGGAGTTATGGTGTTTTATTTTGAACTGCGTGCAGAGTTCAGTAATCATCTTGTTGTTCAAATTAGTACCATTATCAGTGATAACTCTTTCAGGGACGCCATATCGACAAATAAGACTATTCTTGATGAACCGCGCCACCACATTCTTGGTGACAGAAGCAAATGAGGCTGCCTCTACCCACTTTGTAAAGTAATCAATAGCCACGAGGATGAAACGATGTCCGTTGGAAGCAGTAGGTTTAATCTCTCCAATCATATCAATGCCCCACATTGCAAAAGGCCAAGGGGCTGTCAACACGTTTAATGGAGCAGGAGGCACATGTACTTTGTCCGCATAGATCTGGCACTTGTGACAAGTTCTGGAGTGATGGTGGCAATCAGCTTCCATGGTAGACCAATAATACCCTGATCTCAGAATCTTCTTGGCCATTGTATGTCCACTAGAGTGAGTCCCAAAAATACCGTCATGCATGTCTTCCATAATCTTTTCTGCTTCCTTTTTATCCACACAACGAAGCAAAGTCGAATCATGATTACGTTTGTATAATATTCCATTACTCAAAAAGAATTTAGCGGAGAACTTCCTCAGGAATTTTCTGTCATTGATGGATGCCCCTTCAGGATATTCCTGAGCTTCTAAATATCTTTTTACTTCGTGGAACCAAGGTTTCTCTTCTACTTCATCAGCGTTAAGTTCATAACAATATGCTGGTTCATCTAGTCGTTCAATGTTGATCATGGGAGCTTCATTGTCCCATCTGACTCTGAACATAGATGACATGGTGGCCAAGGCGTCTGCCAACTGATTCTCCTCCCGTGGAATATGTTCGAATGTAATCTCTTCAAAGTATGGGATTAATGTCAACACCCGCTCTCGATAAGGGATGAGATTCGGATGTTTAGTGTCCCATGCTCCTTTGATCTGACTGATTACCAAAGCTGAGTCTCTGTACACACTCAAAAACTTGATTCTCAGGTCTATAGCAGCTCTGAGTCCCAAAATACATGCTTCATACTCAGCCATCTTATTGGTACAATCGAAACATAGTCTAGCAGTGAAAGGCGTATGACAACCCTTGGGGGAAACGATTACAACACCAACACCATTGCCCAATGCATTAGAAGATCCATCGAAAACCATAGTCCATCGGGATCCCGGTTCGGGTCCTTCATCTGGTCCAGGTTCTTCATAATCAGTAACAAGCATGACATCCTCATCTGGGAACTCAAAATTCATAGATTGGTAATCATCCACTGCTTGATGAGCCAAATGATCGGCCAACACGCTTCCTTTGATTGCTTTCTGGGTAGTATACTGGATGTCATACTCTGTTAAAATCATCTGCCATCTTGCTATTCTTCCGGAGAGGGCAGGTTTCTCAAATATGTATTTGATGGGATCCATCTTAGAAATCAACAAAGTGGTATGATTCAACATATACTGTCTTAGTCGGCGAGCAGCCCAGGCCAAAGCACAGCAAGTTCTCTCGAGCAGTGAGTATCTTGTTTCACAGTCGGTAAACTTTTTGCTAAGGTAGTATATGGCATGCTCTTTTCGACCAGACTCGTCATGTTGCCCCAACACGCACCCCATTGAATTTTCTAACACGGTCAAATACATGATTAGAGGTCTTCCTTCAACTGGTGGTATCAGGATCGGAGGTTCCTGGAGATACTTCTTGATTTTGTCAAAAGCTTCTTGACATTCGTCATTCCATATCATCTCTTGATTCTTCCTCAGTAGTTTGAAGATGGGTTTGCAGGTAGCAGTTAAATGGGAGATAAACCGGGCGATGTAATTCAAACGTCCCAAGAAACCTCTGACTTCCTTATCTGTACGGGGCACTGGCATTTCTTGAATAGCTCTCACCTTAGCCGGGTCAACCTCAATTCCTTTACCACTGACAATAAATCCCAAGAGTTTACCGGATCTTACTCCAAAGGTGCATTTGTTCGGGTTCAATCTCAGCTTGTATTTCTTCAGCCTCTCAAACAATTTGTATAAATGATCGAGATGTTCTTCTTCAGTATGAGATCTGGCTATCATGTCATCCACATATACTTCTATTTCATGATGAATCATATCATGGAACAAAACCACCATAGCACGCTGGTACGTTGCCCCGACGTTCTTTAAACCGAATGGCATTACTTTGTAACAGAAAGTGCCCCATTGCGTCACAAACGTAGTTTTCTCCATGTCTTCAGGTGCCATCTTAATCTGGTTATAACCCGAGAATCCATCCATGAAGGAGAATACTTTGTGTTGAGCAGTATTGTCTACCAGAACATCAATGTGCGGGAGTGGAAAGTCATCTTTGGGACTCGCTTTATTCAGATCTCTGTAATCGACGCACATTCGCACCTTACCATCCTTCTTCGGTACCGGTACCACATTAGCAACCCATTGAGGATAAGAAGTAACGGCTAGGAAACCGGCGTTAAATTGTTTTATAACTTCGGCTTTGATTTTCTCGGACATCTCAGGACGCATGCGACGAACCTTTTGCTTAACAGGATGACAATCTTCCTTCATTGGCAAACGATGCACTACTATATTAGTATCCAGTCCTGGCATGTCTTCATACGACCAAGCAAAAATCTCCATATAGTCATGTAACATCTGAATCAATCTTTCCTTGACACTGTCTCCCAAGCCTGCTCCTATTTTGACTTCTTTCTTGTCCACTTCAGTACCCAGATTTACAATTTCGATTGACTCTTCGTGCGACTGTATAGTCTTTTCTTCTTGCAGTACCAGTCTGGCAAGTTCTCCAGGTACTTCACAATCTTCCTCACTTCCATCCTCGGCTTGGTAGATCGGATTTTCAAAGTCATAATGAACAGTAATAGAACTATTATCAACAGGATCCAGAGTGGGTATGGATCTGCAATTCGTTACGTGAGTGTGTGTAAGAAAACATAGCCTTTTTTGGAAGATGACAGGAAAGATAAAGAGCGCAATATTTGAATGCAAAAAGTCCATTGATTTATTGAATGTGAATATGCTTATGAAAATGACAAAACCCTTAACAAATTAGCTATTGTGCCCCGGGCATAGACACAATGCTTTAAGAAGTTCAATTGTAAAAACTAAAAAATTTGCAACACTAAAATAGACAATAACAATTACTCCTGACTAAAGGAAATCGGGATAGTGTCTTCAGCCTTCCAATTATTGAGTCCGTCACCAATTGTTGGGAAAATCCAGCTATCCAAGTCACAATCGCTATCAGCATCTTCTACAGCATTAATCTGATCTTTGACCATCCTTTCAGAGTTAAATCCCAGGCCAGACTTATCAGACTTGTACGGTACATCGATCAGTTGACCCCAGCCAGTACGACCACCATCTTCAACCACGGCTTGAGCATCTTTCAGAGAAATCATAGCAGGAGGAGCCCGAATAACCTTGGGCACAAGGGGAGTTGGCTTAAGGACAGGACTAGTCGGAGGAACTACTTCGAATGACTGAGAAGGAGTCTCAAAGAATTCACCATCCATCTCGACGTATCTGAAGGCCTGCACACTACTGACAATATACTCTTCTTCTCCACACACAGTGACAATCTTACCCTCTATTGGATACTTCAGCTTTTGATGGAGAGATGAAGCTACGGAACTTGCCCCATGAATCCAAGGGCGTCCCAGCAAGCATGAATAGGCAGGACGGATGTTCATCACGTGAAAGGTAGCGTTGAAGACTTGAGGTCCTATCTTGATAGGGAGAACCACTTCACCATGGACAACACTTTTCGCACCGTCGTACGCACGCACCACAGTATCACTAGGTTTCAATTCGATGCTCTTACAGTCAAGCTTATCGAGTACAGCTTTCGGTAGCACATTCAAAGAAGAGCCATTATCGATCAACACATGAGCCAAGGTGATCCCCTTACACTCAATGGAGATGTGCAGAGCTTTGTTATGATTCTTTCCTGCTGGTGTCAGATCAGTATCGGAAAAGCCTAGGCCATTGTCAACAGCCAAGTTAGCAACATAATTTTCGAACTGATCGACAGATGTCTCCTGAGGTACATGAGCGGTCCTCAAGAATTTGATCAATGCATTGGCATGAGATTCAGAAGATAATAACAAGGATAACATCGAAATTTTAGACGGAGTATGCCCCAGCTGTTCTACCACGTCAAAATCACTCTTACGGATGATTTTCAGCATTTCCTCCACTTCCTGCTTGGCAACATCTTCAGTAGTAACTTTGACCGGTGTCTTTGACTGAGAAGGGTTGGTTACTGGTTCCTTTCCTCGAGTTTCAGGGGCGGGAGGTGAGATTTCTGGAGAGAAGATCCTTCCACTTCGAGTAACTTTACTAGTCCCAACAATGTCATTAGAATTACCAACTTGCTTTACGCCATGGATGTAAACATCACCTCCATAATTCCACGGAATGGCTTTGCTGGAGGAATACGGTACTGGGCCAGGTGCAGTAATGAGTAGGGGAGCTACCTTGGGCTCAGCAGTAATCTTCACAGGCACTCTAGTAGCGGTAATCTTCACTGGAACTTTGGACCTAGCGATCACAAATATTTCTTCAGTAGGGTTTTCCACCTTAGGAACCTTTTCGAAGAGAATTGTGCGATCATCCATCAACCGTTGAATACCATTCCTCAAATTCAAGCACTCGTTGGGTCGGAGTATACAGCGATCGCAATTTTCAGCACAACCTGGAAATAAACCAGCTTGCAATAAATTCTTCTTGATGATCAGGAGAGGAGATGTTAAATCAGCTACATTAGAAATGTGAGAATTGTCATTCACAGCATTAACAGTCTTGTCATGGTTAGGCATAGGTGCAGTGATGACATTAGGAGTCTCCGGAGGATCAAATTCAATTTCTCCAGCGTCGATCATATCCTGAATCTTATTCTTCAACAACCAACAATCATTTGTATCATACCCGGGGCTATCGGAGTGATACGCACACCTGGCATTGGGATTATAACGAGGAGAAGTAGTGTTGAGATTTGCAGGAGGATCTCTGAGGGTAATCAAATTTGCCTTTAGCATACCCTGCAGTGCCTGTGCTAAAGTCATATTGATCTTGGTAAACTGCCTTCTTGGCCTGTCTTGTCTGTGCTGGAAGTTTTGAGATGGCGGTGCTGCAATCGTAACTGCTCCAATGGTATGGTCACGATTTTTCTTGTTATGACCCCTTTGACCGTACACAGCATTTGATTCGTTCCTCCCCTGGTAGGACCTTTTGGTGCTTGCAGAGGTAGTCGCCTGTATCTTTCCACTTCGAATGCCGCTTTCAACACGTTCACCTGTCAATATAAGTTCAATGAAACCCGATGAAGAACTTCCCAGTAGATGGCTGTAGAACGGGCCAGTCAATGTACTCATGAACATGTCCACTAATTCTCGATCAGTCATAGGGGGTTTGACTCTGCCAGCCAAATCTCTCCATTTTTGAGCATACTCTTTGAAGCTTTCTTTAGATCCCATAGTCATATTCTGCAACTGTAGCCGAGTAGGCGCCAATTCAGAATTATACTGGTAGTGTTTGTAGAAAGCTATCGCTAAATCAGTCCAGGTGCGGATGTTAGAGCTTTCGAGCTGATAATACCATTCCAACTGTGTGCCAGATAGACTCTCTTGGAAGAAATGGATCCATAGCTTCCTATCAGTGGTATACGCCTGAATCTTTCTCACATAAGCTCTCAGATGCATCTGAGGATAAGACGCACCATCGTACTTAGTGAAAGTGGGGATCTTGAATTTGCGAGGAATGACCACATCAGAGACCAGTCCCAAGCTTTCGAAATCCAGACCGGGCGCCTTCTGACCCTCCATAGCTAGCATACGTTCTTCCAGCAACTTGTACTTGCCATCTCTTGGAGAGTACTGTTCATTCTCATAATCTTCATCGTCGTCCTCAGAGTTGAAGAGATCAACATCCTCCTCTCTTGAATCATTTTCTGTCTCCTCTTCTTGATCCTTCGGAAGTCTAATCTTGACTCCTGCAGCCTGTCCTTTAAGCCTTCTTCCCGGGTTGATGTAACTCACAGGTTTCTTGTCTTTCTTCTTCTCGAGCAAGAGAGCCTTCAGTTCTTCCTGCCCCTTGGATAAGCTCAGCATCATCTCCTGGAATTGAGCATTCTGAGCCTGGAGATCTTTGACAGTTTGTTCGAGAGCCATTTTTCTGTTTAGAAGGAAGACCGTGAGAATATTGATCTTTTAGGATACCTGTTATGCGATGTTATGTTATGCAATGCAATGTATGAAATGTTTTCAAGGACTTCTGGAATTTAACTTTGCGTAAACCACCAAAAAGAGGGAAACTTTTATTAATAATTTCTTTAATCAATGTTCATTACAAAAAGGAAATAATAAAAATACAATGAAAGCTCAAGTCTCCCAGGGACGGCTTCTTTTTGGGCGAAGATATGTATTGAGTCTTCGTTCCTCATTAAGCTGGCTGGTGAGCTCTAATACTTTCTTCCTTTCTGCAACGAACTGAGTCTCAAAAGTATCCCTTTCCTCTCTCAACTGGATCCAGGATCTCTTTAATTCTTCAACATCGGTAGGCATATCTGGATAAGGAATGATCTGAGGAGTACCTCCTTCCACTTCTGGGTCAACAATCAGCGGTCCGACTGCAAGATATGGCATGACAAGTTCACGAGCTCTGGCGCGTACCCATCTGAGATAAGGTTCCATAGGAATAGAGTTTTTCGGTCCTAAAGTACTTCTTTTCACCATGCCCCAAGCTCGTACAAATCTTTGACGGAGACCTTGGGAATCGTTGTCATAGTCAAATACCGTGCCTTGGATAATTATTTCATGTGGACCATCTCTTCGAGCATAACCAAACTGACGTAGGGCTAAAGCTGGGTTATAAGTAATACCTCCTCTTATCCCCAGAAGGGGTACGTTAGAGAATTCTCCATAACGGTCGATGAGGATAACATTTTCTTTGAGACGAGGACACCAACGGATGTCTGAATGGGAGAGCGACATTATCCTTTGAGACCATTTCAAATTCTGCTTATTCTTCAAGGCTGATTGAGGAAGGTGCGAAATAAACCACCTAGACAATAAAGGTATGCAGCACATGAGAGTCCCTTGCCTTTTCATAGTACGGGTGTGAAGGGAATGCAAAATGTCTCCAAGCAAGGTAGGCACAGGGTTATGAGTGAGAAATATCTTAATAGCATTCATGTCTATGAATTGGTCCGGGTTAGGGAATAACACCAAACCATAGATTAGTAATGCTAGGACATCTTCGAAAGCATGGACATTCATAATTTTTAGGAATTCTCGGGCCTTATTTATCAGAAATTTGGCAAGTAGACCCTTAATTCCACTTCTTGCTACCCAGTTGGTTTCAATGTCTGACTTTGTCATGTGTAAAGCTGCGGCAACTTCTTCAGACTTCGGAATCTTTTCTAAACCACTGAAAGGTGTTTGATCAAGGATAGGTATCCCAAGCATCCTGGAGAATTCTTCTAATGTGGGTACCAACTGATAATCTGGGAAGGTGAAGCAATGATGTTTAGGATCGAAGAACTGGAATAGAACTCTCATCATATCTTCTTTGAAATCAGTGGTAACCAAATTGAGGAGATGACCATGTTTCTTGATGAACTGAGTCTGATCAGGAAGTTCTGACACTAGATCCTTTAGTTGAGGAGAGATTGCTACAAAATTGATCCGAATGGTCTTTTTGGAAGCCATAGCCCTGTTTCAGAGCAAAGTTAAATCCCTAAGTCCTTGAAATGGTTAGTACAATGCCATGATGTTATGATGTTATGATGTTATGATGTTATGATGTTAAGTAAACAACAAGCACAAACAAGTCACACAACAATCATTCCTAGGTTTTAAGGCTTGCATGAGTTCCATAGGTAAGTACCCTCCCCACTGAAGTTTGGTTGGTTCAACCTGTCCTAGAATAGTAACCGGGTTCTAGAAGGATCTCAAATCATTGACCTTCCTTTAAGTCCACTTCAGTGCAACACCAAGTGGTTGACCGAAGCTTCCCTAAAGTCCAATCTCAAAGAGTGTAGTATCGAGTCTCAACCAACCTCAGTCGGAACCGAAGTCAGTTATCTCACTACTTTCTAATGGCTAGGATGAGTCAATTAGGGTTCTAAAGGTCTGGTTAATGTTTTGATGACACCACGCGGAAGCCAAATTTTTCCTCAAGTAAACATGAGGAACATCAGGACATCCAAAGTGTCACATTAACCGTAGCCATCATTTTGACCATTCCAGTATACGCCGGATAGTCGTGATGATCTTTTGCTACTTACCTAAGGTACACTAGATCCGGGTGTAGGATCTTTCACTCAAGCGTAAAATACCCAAGCAATCCCTTAAAAGTAAATCAGACAATTTAAATAAGTGATCTTGTTTTTTAAGGCAACCTCTCTTTTTAAGGGTCCCCAGCAGAGTCGCCAGTTCTGTCATACGGTGAACTGACTTTGTGTGTTTTGCTTTGGAAAGCAAATGTCGCGGATAGCAAGAGTCGCCACCGACTTTTCTTTTATCCAATAAGGAAAGGTGGAAAAGAACAGGAAAGACCTTAATTAGGTTTTGGGTTCGGGAGGTACATTATACAAAGGGAAGGTGTTAGCACCCTTTGTATCCATGGTTATCCATGGGCTCTCAATTGCTTGATCACTTATGTTTGTCTGAAAAAGTGTTTGTGAATTGCTTAAAAAATGTTTTGAAAAGAGAGTTTAACTTTGTAATGATTCTTGTACGAATGTATACAAAGTATTTATCTCGTTTAATTTTGAAAGCGGTTTAGAAAAATATAACTTGGCAATGATTCTAGTACGAATGTATACCAAGTGGTGATTTTCTAGTATTTGCAAAGTGTGAGGTATGAAAAATGTTTTAGGTTGAGAGCCAGCAATTAAGAGTTATACCTACCCAAGGTCTTTATGGGCATTTCCTATCCTTATGAGGGTAATACTATCCTTACTATTGAGAAGTAAGTAGTCTTATCCTTTGGATGTAAAAGGGTCATCATAGGGTCATCGATTGGTCATTGAAGGCAACATTTGTAAGGATACCTTAGCATTCGAAGGGACGATCATCATTTAACCGTAGGCTACACCGAAGGGTCATCGAGGGACAAAATCATATATTCGAAGGCAACATCTGAGGGACTATGATTTATCTTATAGGGACATGATGATTTAACCGAAGGGTCTTTGCTAAGTGTATCCCCACATTCGCGGGACATGACCGTAATACCGTAATATCGTAAGGCAACAAAGAGAGGTCCAAGATCACATATTCATAGGCAATATTTCACAATCAATTAGGTAATTAGGGTGAATCCCCACATTATAATCAATTAGGTAATTAGGTCCACATTAAAATCAATTAAGTAATTAGGATGAATCTCCACAAGGGTATCCCACAAATAAAGTGGAATACCTTAGCCAGCTACCTTCTCCGGGAGTATGTGAACCCTTACAAAACTCAGCAAACAGGTCAGAATACCAAATCAGGGTGCAATCGAGAATTGCACCAAACAAAAGGAACACAGCGGTAGGACAGAATAGAACAGAACAGAAAAATCGTAGAATAAAACAAATCCGATAAGCATAGAACAGAACGGCAAAATCAGCGACTGTCACGTTCGCTCCTGCTTCGCCTAGCGAAGGCTTAGCGAACACTCGCTACATGCTCGCTTAGCGATGGGCTAGCGAGCGGCTGCGGGTTCTGGTTTTGATAACAGTACAATTTCAGCTAGCTTCACACCCTGTGGCATCTATTACAGAGATTCATGATTAAACATTCAAGATATTCATAATACTTAAATTTACATGCAAAACTTAAGATATTTTTATAAATTCAATCATAATGCCACATGCCTATTAAGAACATAAAGCGGCAACAGTAATGCAAACCTGTTTGCAATTGAATTGCAACCTTGAATGGGCAAGTCGGATTGAGTTGGGCGGATATAACCTTGGTGCAGATGAGTTTCCTTCAGGGTTTCCTTTAGGGTTGCTCTGAATTCTTTGGGTTAGCCTCCAGGGTTTGTTGTGCCTTCTTTCTATCTCCGGTTTTCGTTCCGTTTTCGTTCTCCTTTCCTGAATGAAGTCCTTGGTATTTATAATAGTTTTTTGTGACCTAATGGGCTCAGAATGAAGCCCAGAATTTTCTGGTATTCGCAAGCTTCGCTAGACGAGTGGCGTAGCGAAGGGTTCGCTAGGCGAAGGAGTTGCTCGCCTAGCAAGCATGCCAGTTTGGGCCATTTTCTGGATTTGGCCATCTGTGAGCTGGGTCCACTACAACAAACAAGACCTTAGACAGCGCTTTTTTTAGCCTTAGACAGCGCTTTAAAGCGCTGTCTAAACCTCCGCTGCTAAAGGTTTAGACAGCGCTTTTTTAAATCTTAAAAGCGCTGTCTAAGCCCCCCCCCCCCCTTAGACAGCGCTTTGGCCAAAAGCGCTTTCTAAGACCCTCCTATTTTAATTTTTTTAGGTATACCTTAGACAACGCTTTTCAAAAAGCGCTGTCTAAGCCCCCCCCTTAGACAGCGCTTTTGCCTAAAGCGCTTTCTAATCCCCCCCTTAGACAGCGCTTTTTACAAAAGCGCTGTCTAAGGTATACGAAAATTTTTGAAGCTTTTGTTTTGAACCACATTTTTTCCAGGTTTATAAACCAGAATTTCTACCTGTTTTCAACCAGATTTTGACAGACAATTATCACATTTTATATATGCCATTTTGGCCTTTTTTCTACCAATTTTTGGCTAACAAATATATATATATACCAATTCAAACCATTTTGCCTTAAAAGTAGAATTGATTGTAATATCCAAAATAGATTTTGCAAATGGAATCCAAACAAGCACAGTAAACGGAAGCAGAACCAAACAAGCACTCATTCTATCAAAGACACCGCATAAGAAACTCAACAATATTTGAGAGCAGTAAGATATAGACAATAACCTACCTGTGATATCTACCAAAGACAGAATTAACAATTTTATTTTTTAAATAGGAGTTCTTTTTTACTTAGCAATGCCCTTTTAGAAATGTGATATCCGTACAAAAATGAAAGACATGAACTGTCACAAAACCAGCAAGATATTCAACTTAGCCCCTTGAGTTATAAGTATATCCAACTCAACCACATAATAAAGCAAACATAACATTAAAACGGAAAGTACAACACATTGAAGCAACGTCTACAGAGTATCTAACATTAGTAAAGTGGCCTAGTCTGCATAACAGGACCTGGAATCAGCATGATCAAATCATCGGTTGCACTTTCCAGAATACTCTGCGACAAATTCAGGAGATGAGGCACCCATACCATCTGAACAGCTCAAATGTTGCCCTCTATGATGGCACTGCAAATAGTCGAAAACCAAGTAAGAAGAGACTCAACATTAGATAAATGGAATTTGAGAGGAATTCAATGGAAAAAAAATGGACTATCCGGAGAAAAACATAAGATAAATTGATAAATTTCTAAACTATAATTCCAATTAAATTCTACAAACAATTACAAGAATTAAAATCAATGAATGAAAAAGCACATACTGTAGGTAGAAGTATCAATCTGCTCAGGAAGCTGCTTTATATCTATTTCAAACCTTGACTGAACCTGCAAACCACACCAAAACATAATTAGAAATGCTAATGGACAACAAAATAATAATGACAAGAAGTTTGCCACTTACATTGTTGAGAACATCAACATCAGTAGAACATGAAACGAATGTGATTGCAAGGCCTTTGGTACCAAATCTCCCTGTGCAAGTAAGTGTCTGCAGAATCAGGCATGTCATAGTTTATAACAATATTGACACGTTCAATATCAATCCCTCTACCAACCAAATCTGTAGCAACAAGAATCCTTGTATGCCCCTCCTTGAAACCTCTATAACGCTTTAACCTACAAAATCATTGAAGATTGTACACAAATGTCATTGTTCATACAAGACTTCGTAACAGTGAAACAGGGTAAAGAAGACAATGACAAAACAACAAATTAATAAACTAAGCCGACTGCAACGAAGTTGACCATAAACAATTAAGGTATAGGTACCAAGAGAAACACTTCTCCCCTGAACTTCATTTGCCATTCATAATTTTAAAAGTTAAAAAATTTACAAATATGAACTTGTTCTTTCAAATCAAAAGTGGTCTTTGCTATAGCACTAGAGCATTGAAACACTCATTCCTCAGTAATAGCATCAAACAAATCTCTTGTATTTAAAAATTTCATAGAAGTGTGCTATTTTGTTTTGAAATATAATATCCCGGATACCCTTGATGAGTACTAAAAATGCTTATAGACAAACGTATATTAAATCCCAAAAAACTTTTGAAAAGAGAACGTAATAACAAAACATACAAAATTTGGCCATTTGAATCACCAAACATCAATGAAAACACTTCCTAAGCATCCCATGTTATCTCATAAAACAAACCTTTCTTCCTGGGACATGCCAGAGTGAATGCATATAGATGGAAAATTGCATTCTATGAGTAGTCTGTCCAGCTCAGCTGCTCTACTAACACTTTTCACAAAGATAACAACTTGGTTGAAGTCTAGGGCATCAAGAAGATCATTCAAAAATAACAACTTGGTTGAAGTCTAGGGCATCAACTCATGAGCAAGTATAGCACCTGTTAGTAACCTGCATTTCCATAAGAATATCAGAACTTAAATGCAGTTTGAACATCATAAGTATGAAAAAAATAGAATGTCCATCGTCCCTAGTTACCTTGGTAGACCATAAAGAACAAGAATTGCTGTAACTTCACATTTTCTTATCAGTTTTTGATGTTGAGTTCTCATCCCTATAAATCGATGACCTCCAATTCTCGGCCTTCTGTGTATCTGAAACAACATAAACTCGTTGTAAATTAGTCAAATTCATCTAACAAACACTTGTTCATAAAGGTTTCCACATTCTAGCCAAAGAAAGTATCATACACTTGTGACAGTTTGCTCTTCTGAAAGGCATAAACCTCTTGTTTCTGGCAAATGATGAAATCCCTGAAGAAACGTTTGAAAGAAAGTAAGAGCAATTGAAACGTAAACTAATTAACCAAAACAAAGAATGAAGTTTTGATTACATTTTTCTCTCCAACAATAGCTTCATTAAGTGCTTCTCTCTCAACAAGAAGCATGGGAACTTGCTGATCTATTCTCATATGCATTCCTTCATAATAATCTCTGATCGAATGGTATAGAGGCTGACAATCACCAGTATCCATTATAGCAGATTCCATGCACTCTAAACACAAGCTTCGCCCGTCTTCGAGTCCGTAGTATTTCGTATTCCGAGGCTTCAAGATGAAGATAATAAGAATAAAAAACAAGATTCAGATAAAAACAATTTGGAATGTTAGTTAAACGAGTACCTCCAATCTTTCACAACTACAGCAACGTGCTGTGTTATCATATTCATGACATGGACAATAATTTTGAGACCAAAAGGGGTGGCATCTATACTCAATCAAACCAGCAGCATTTATTGGAATCTGAAAGTTTAAAAAAAATCTCATGAGTTTCAAAAGGAATGAAATGGACTAAAATTCAATAACCTTAAACAGAACTACTTGAATAAGCAAAAGTAGGTTAAAAATCTTACAAACTGGAAGCAAACTTCACATTTCGGGTGAGTCAACTCTTTAAAACAAGACTTGTGATATGGATGCTTCCCTGACAAAGAAAACTTAGATAAACAAAACAAATCAAAAAGTCAGAAACAGATGAAAATAGTGTTAAAACCATAGAGAGAATGAAATGGTGATCCCAACATTTCATAAAGAGGATCAAACTACCTCGCGCTCGGTAATGGGATAGCGACACGAGTGGCATCGAAAGCAGTCTGGATGAAAATAAGTATCCATGCAACCTAAACAATTTCCATAGATTATCTCCTGGTTGCAGCCGCCACATATTCTTCTGTTCAAAGGAAAACACACACATTGAAACAATTAATAAATAACGCCAGAAGAATCGTAGTTTTAAATTGCAGTCTGCAACCACAATTAGAGATTTATAAGGCCTGCATACACCGCCACAACTCTAATAGGTGCTGTACAGTGTTCCTCCAAAAGATCGTTGCCTTTCAAAGCTTCAAATAATTCCTCCCTCTTCTCTTCCTTCAGAGTCTTAGAATCTGTTTGAACAATCATTGGTGCCAATTTAATTGATTATAAAATAATCAGAAAAAAAAGAGAATGAAGTTGATTGAGAAAGTACCAGCGAAACTCAAAGTAGCTAGGGTTTTCTTGTAGGAGAGAGGACAGTATAAACAGCCATAGACCATAGGACCAAGAACGGGACCTCTTCCGGCTTCGTCGATTCCCATTATGCAAGGCTCCGATGCCCATTCTGGAACCATAGCTTCGGGTCCCATTTTCGCACATATAATGGGGTTTAGGGGAAGAATCTTTCACACAGGATAAACAAGCTCTGATTGAGGGTTGGAAGAAGGGGGAGTGGATTTGGGAGAAAGAGAAGCAAGCTCTGATTGAGGGTTTGGGAGAAGAATGTAGAATTTTTAGGATTTGGGAGGGAATAACTTTTTTTTCGTGACATGGAGGGAATAAAGACTTTAGACAGCGCTTTTGGTTTTAATTTTTTTTTTAATTTAAAGACTTTAGACAGCGCTTTATCAAAAGCGCTGACTAAGGTCTATATTTAAAAGCGCTTTCTAAAAGCGCTGTCTAAGGGGGGGTCTTAGACAGCGCTTTTAGAAAGCGCTGTCTAAGACCCCCCCTTAGACAGCGCTTTCATTATTTTTTTGGAACATTTTCCGTGTTTTATTTTAATTTTAACCTTAGACAGCGCTTTCTTTTAAAAGCACTGTCTAAGATGCGCTGTTAAAAGTCATTTTTGGCGTAGTGGTCTTGGTTCCTTTAAGGTCAATGCCTTGGAAAATAAGTTGGGGTGCCTTAAAAAATGTCTTGCAAAATTAACGGGCAAATTTTGGGGTATGACAGTTACCATTGGAGATATTGACTAAATCCAAGGTAAATCATACAAGTCGAGTCGCCACCGCACTTCTATTTATCCAAAGGAATGGTTAGAAAGCGAACAAAAACCTAAAAGTTTTATCGAATCAAAAACTAGTAAAAATGTCAGAGATCTGGGTAAGGGGGTTGGTTATGCAATGGGAAGGTGTTAGGCACCCAAAACATCCTAGGTACTCCTAGGGAGCCCTTTTCACATTTGTTGTAAGGTTGCTGTTTTTTTTTTGTGAAAAGTTATTTGTGCAAACATGATTGAAGGGATGAGAAAAGAATATACAAATTTATTTACATTTTGTGTTTGAATGGATGAACCCATTGCCTACGTACCATCTTAAAAAAAGATTAGGATCAAAACCTCGTAGTTCGGGGTAAAAAAATTCAAAAAAAAGTTGGTGAATTGATTGGTCCAAAAACCTTAAGGTCTTTTGTTATCAAAGGGAGAAAACTCAACCTAAAACCACAAATCCACCATGTGAGGATAGCTTCAACATGCTAGTGAGGGGTTAACCCTATAATAAGCATGTAAGACTCATTGTCCATCACTAAGGATAAAGGTGAGTATTATATCTACCTCAAGGATAACTCAAACCTAATAGCTAATGGTTATAAAAAAAGGTTTGATTAAGAAGGTGGCCATTGAAACCACAAAAAGTATTTGAATGGGTTATATTTACCAATTAAAAGTATTTACAAAAATAGGGTTAAAGTGGATTAAAAGGTTCAATTCAAAATAAGTGTTATGAAAAATAAGTTTGAAAATCAAAAGCATAAGGCTTAGGTTTCTAATGTTGAAAACAAAAGTTATTGTTTGCACAAAAAGTTTTGGCTTGGGTTAGAATGGGGAAAAAAAAGAAGGGTTAAATTCCTAAACATACAAGAGATAAGGGAAAAGAAAATAAAACCACATTAGGAGTTCCCCTCTTGAGATCATATTGATGATCCAAGTAGCTCCCATCCTTTGGAATAAGCAGTCACAAACAAATATCTCAAGCCATTAAGCACCGATAATCGGAATAAACCTCCAGGGGGTATCCCACAAATAAAGTGGAACACCAGGCCATCTCTGCAAGAGTCATGTGAGCCCTCACAAAAAAACTCAACAAACAGGTTAGAGAAACAAGATAGGGTAATCAAGAGTTGCCCCCAAATCAAAATGTAACCACATGAATCATGTCATTAAAATTCACAAAAAAAGCTCACAAAAAGCAACCAAGGGTAGGAGGCCTAAACCTCCTGTCAAACACATGCATCAAAAGGGTATCAAATTCACCCATAATACCTCATACCCTCAGATGATTCAAATTAAGAGCATAAAATTATGGGAATAAGGCAAACCTGATTGGAGAGCTTGATTGAAATTGAGTTGCACCCGTGAGGTTTACAAAACAATCTTTAGGGTTTATGTGAGGCAGAGGTGATTCTGTGCAGTTGAGTTCCCTTCAGGGTTTGGAGGCTGCTCTGGGTTCTCTGTTAGCTCTTCTCTCACTTTCTTTTTCCTGCCAGGGTAATAGGAATAGAAATTCCTTTTGTTTCACTGAAACTCTGAATTTATAACCTGGTTTTTGTGGACTTGTGGGCTCAAATGAGAGAGGCCCAAGTCCAATTTTTTTTTTGTTATATATTTTTTATTTATTTATTTATTTTTTCTTTTCGTTTTTTCGTTTTTTCTTTATTTTTTTTTAATTTTTTTTAGTAAACAAAAGTAAGAGAAACAATGATGTATAATTCAAGCATGCTTGGTGATCTCAAACCAATCACAAGGAGTCCCACCCAAAGGCAAAGGGAACCAAGATGCTCATGATCCTTGAGGCTATGCAAATGCAATGTTATGATGCCATGAGGGATCTTAGGGTCAAAATTGGGGTCTTACACAAACTACCGATCATCTTTTTAAATCTCTCGGGACTTTACAGCAATGCATAAAGCTTTCTTTTAATGTAGCTTTTATTATTCTTTGAAATTTTAAAGCATTATGTTATTAAGATAAATCAATTATTTCGCAAAAAAGTGTAGGAGAAACAAAAACAATTGATAAAATAAACTGAATTTTATTGATTATGAACAAGACTGTACATATGGTGTGTACAAAGATGAAGACATCCTTAAAGAGGACATCGCAAAAATTAAAAAATACAAGAAATGCCAATGGGAAATATTTTTGGTAATTTTCCATTGATTACAACATTGGCCGTTATCCACTGTAAGATCTGAAACCCAAGACCTTGCTTTAATTGACGATGATTGAATCGATCTTTGACCGTCTGAGATCTAGCTTGTAGCATAACATGCTTAGGGATCATAGTCAATGCCTTTATCCCTAACTTTTTCCTGGACATCTTCTATTCTTTTCGTCCACCAGGATGCTCCTTTTTGCCTAAGTCGCCCTTTCGAGTTTTCGACTTAGTCAGCTTTATATCTTTATTTGATCCCTAACTTTTGCATGGACAATTCATTTTTTGGTCCATCAGGATAACCATTTTTCCTAGATTAACTTCATGAGGATTAATCTAGCAGGCCTTTATTGTCATTTCTTTTTAGGCATAATATTTTTTGACTATGTCTGCATTCACTGGCGATGGAAATTCTTCCCCATAAATTGTTGTGAGGATCAGAGCTCCGCCTGAGAAGGCATTCTTAATGACAAAAGGTCCTTCGTAGTTGGGAGTCCATTTTTCCAGAGGATCTGAGTGAATAGAAGAATACCTTTTGAGCACGAGTTCTCCTACGTGATACTCACGAGGAAGAACTTTCTTATCAAAAGCTCGTTTGAGGAATCTTTGGTACAACTGACCATGGAAAACGACCACCAAACGTTTTTCTTCGATCAGATTCAGCTGACCATACCGCGATTGAACCCATTCAGCTTCATCGAGATCAGTCTCCATGATGACCCTGAGTGAAGGAATCTCGACTTAAATTTGTAGAATGACTTCCATCCCATACACCAATGAGTATGGAGTTGCCCTAGTTGATGTTTGAACCGAGATCCTGTAATCGTGCAGAGCAAAGGGTAGCATCTCATGCCAGTCCTTATATGTCTTGACCATTTTCTGGACGATTCTCTTGATGTTCTTATTAGCTGCTTCTATGGCTTCGTTCATATTGGTCCAGTATGGTGAAGAATTATGGTGCTCGATCTTAAAATATTTGCACAACTCCTTCATCATATTGTTGTTGAGATTACTGGTATTGTCAGTGATGATCTTGTTAGGAATTCCATAACGATGGATTATCTCTTTCTTGATAAACTGAGTAACCACCTATCGAGTGACATTGGCATATGAAGAAGCTTCGACCCATTTCATGAAGTAGTCGATGGAAACTAGGATGAATCGATGACCATTGGGAGCTTTAGGCTCTATCATCCCAATCATATCAATATCCCATATAGAAAAGGGCCATGGAGACGTCAGAACGTTTAACGAAGTCGGTGGCACAAAGATCTTGTCACCATATATTTGAAATTTGTGGCATCTTCTAACAAAGTTGTAACAGTCAACCTCCATTGTCGTCCAATAATACCCAGCCCGGAGAATCTTCTTAGCCATAACAGGACCTTTCGCATGTACACCCTCGCAACCTTCATGTATAGATTTTATAATCGTACTAGCTTCGTGTCTATCCATGCATCTGAGCAGTATGGAATCATAATTTCGATTGTATAACACATCACTATTTAAGAAAAACTTGGATGAGAGTCTTCTCAAGGCCTTCTTACCGGTAATAGATATACCCTCGGGATACTGCTGTTTCTCCAGAAATGTCTTTATCTCGTAGAACCAGAGCTTATCATCAGGATCTGCCTCGATTTATAGACAACGTGCTGGTTCATCTAAGTGGTCAATATGGATCGCTGGTGCTTCATTCTTCCATTTGACTTTGAACATAGATGCCAATGTAGCCAGAGCATCTTCTAACTGATTTTCTTCCCTAGGAATATGATGAAAAAAGATTTCATCAAAATTTAGGGTATTGGTTTTCTGATATGCTCTTTCTAAGGTATCAACTTGCTATCCCGAGTTTCCCAATCACCTCTTACCTGACTTATTACAGCTGAATCTCCATATACCTCAAGAATCTTGATCATTAAGTCGATGGCCGCCTCCAAACCATAGATACATGCTTCGTATTCTGCCATATTGTTGGTGCAGTCAAAGCATAATCTAGCGATGAATGTAAGATGGAAACTAGTTGGAGAAGTGATAACCACGCCTATGCCATGACCACAAGCATTGGAAGCACCTTCGAACACGAGCGTCCATTGTGGTCCTGGTTCGGGGCCTTCCTCAGGGTTTATCTTGGATCCTGGCATAGTGAAATCTCAGATAAATATGATGTCTTCGTATGGAAAGTCAAACCTCAACAATTGATAACCTTCCACAGGTAAATGAGCAAGGTAGTTAGACAAAACGCTCCCCTTTATTACTTTTTGAGTCACATACTGGATATCATATTCGGTTACCAACATTTACCACCGAGCAGTTCTACCAGTAACAACATGCTTTTTGAATATATACTTTATCGAATCCATTTTGGATATCAATAAAGTAGTATGACAAACCATGTATTGTCTTAGGCGTCGAGCAACCCAAGCCAAAGCGCAACAAGTCTTCTCTAAAAGTGAGTATCTGGTCTCACATTCAATGAATTTCTTGCTGAGGTAGTATACTGCGTGTTCTTTCTTGCCTATTTCATTGTGTTGACCTAAAATGTAACCCATGGATTCATCAAGTATCGTGAGGTACACAATGAGTGGCCTACCAGGAACCGATAGTATGAGGATTATTGGTTCTTGCAAGTACTTTTTTATTTTATCAAATTCCATTTGGCAATCGTCATTCCACATAATTGATTGATTCTTCCTTAATAGTTTGAATATTGATTTACAGGCAGTTGTTAAATGTGATATGAATCTGGAGATATAATTAAGTTGACCAAGGAAACCTCAGACTTATTTTTCTGTACGGGGAGATGGCATTTCTTGGATGGCTCGAACTTTGTCGGGATCAACCTCAATACCTTTCTGACTGACTATGAAACATAATAGCTTACCGGATCGGACCCCAAAAGTGAACTTTGTGGGATTCAGATGCAACTTGAACTTTCGGAGTCTGGCAAACAGTTTCCTCAGGTTTTCTAAGTGATCTTCTTCAGTTTTGGATTTGGCAATCATGTCGTCCACGTAAACCTCAATCTCTTCATGAATCACGTTGTGAAAGAGGGTTACCATAACACGTTGATATGTTGTGTAACACCCTTCTAAAATACCCCAAATATTTAATTAAAATAACAACATATATCAGAGTAGATATGCAATTAAGGGTGTCACACAATTATTTCACACCATTCACCATGATAACTGTCATGCTCTTTTATTAGTTCAAAACATAAAGCATTTGCACAATACGCAGCGGATAGAGATTAAATCAATCATGCAAAACATGTAGCATATTACATGTAAACTGGTTCACAACCAACAATAAACATTTAAAACATCCCATCCCGATGTTACATCTACCAGAGCATGACCCACTAAGGAACTACACTAGACTCCAAGCACTAGCTCCTACTCAATCACTGCTCGTTACCTGAAAAATAGTTGTAAGGGTGAGTTCCTCAATCGATATAATAAGCATTATAAAATATCATGCAACGTTAAGTAATTTAACACATTTCATCACCCTAATCATAACACACATTCAGTAACGGCACATCAACTCAAACATCATACTCTACACCAACATAAAGCACACGTATAATATTGGAATACATCCATTCATATTATACGCCACACATACATACATTATGCAATGAGACTCCATGCATGCGGTACCGACTATTCGTGAACATATAGTTCAACTTCACCGACCAAATCCAGGTACGGCTACCAAGCTCACTAGTCCCACTCATTTGAGACCTAGTGACTCACATCACTAATTCCTCACCATGGGAATTAGCTACCACCCCAAGGGCCATGCTATGCACGCTAATCACCTAGCATGCAAACATCAACAACAGTCCAAAATGACTAACATCACTAATTCCTCACCATGGGAATTAGCTACCACCATAAAGGCCACATTATGCTATGCCAATCACCTAGCATGCAACATCAACAACAATCCACAATGGACATATGCTCACACTCTAAGCCATAAAACAGTCCATCCACAATTACATACATAATATATACATTCACAACATTATGCATATTTTCACACATCATCAGCATATTTATCACATCATCATATTATGTCATGCCAAATAATTCAGTCACAGTATTAGCACACTCTACTAATACCTATCCTACTCCAAACAACGGGAAATGATCCCTACTATATCATACATCAGCTAAATTTCATCACTCAGCTGAAACGACCAAAACTGCACAACAACAGCTCAGGAAAACCAAAATTCTGCCCATACGCGTATGCCCCATGTCCATACGCGTATGGCCCATTTCCTGGCCAAGCCCATACGCGTAACACCATCTCATACGCGTATGCTACGCGTACCACTTCCCCATACGCGTACCAACAGAGACCAAACCACGTTCAAAACATCATCTTCCTCATCCATACGCGTATTGCCTAGTGCCATACGCGTATCAGACCACCTCATACGCGTATTGCCTAGTGCCATACGCGTATGACCAGAAACCAGAATTTCCAGATCTGCTATGGTTTTCTCTGCTACGAGATCTATCCAATTCAACCTTCCACAGTCTAATTTTTACACATCGTTCGTTATATCATCTGACACGAATCATACCTTATTCGATTTCACAAATTCTAACACTATTACATCTAATTCCTACGAATTTCCTTCGATGATAATCCAGATTTCATTCATTCAAAAGTTCACAATTTCATCAAGCATCATTCCAATTAGAGTCAAATCAATGGTTTATCACTACCCATTACATGTTAACCCATAATACCCATTAAACGACGATAACCCCCCTTACCTGAGTTAATCCGGCAATCCGTTAGCTTCAAGCTTTTTCCCTTCTTCAACCTTCTTTCTCTTGCTCTGCCTGTTTGCCCTTTCTGTCTCTTTTTCCATTTTTCAGCCGCTTCTTTGTTTTCACGTGAAAACCCTTTTTACCAAATGGAACTCTTTTTAATTCCAACATTATATTCCAATAATAAAATAATAATCCAATAATATTAATCCAATTATTTAATTAAATTAATAAATATATTATTAACTTAATTTAAATAATTATCTTATTTTATCGGGGTGTTACAACTCTCCCCCACTAAAAGAGTTTTCGTCCTCGAAAACATACCTCAAGCGAATAACTCGGGATAAGACTCCTTCATCTGACTCTCAAGTTCCCAAGTCACATTGCCACCTGCTGGTCCTCCCCAAGCTACCTTTACCAAAACAATCTCTTTACCCCGCAACTGCTTCAACTCTCGATCCTCGATCCTCATAGGTGATGTTTCAACAGTCAGGTTATCTCTCACCTGTACATCATCTATTTGGACTACATGCGACGGATCAGGAATGTACCTCCTCAACTGGGACACATGAAAAACCTCATGCAAATTCGCAAGTGACGGCGGTAAAGCGATACGATAGGCTACCTCCCCTATCCTCTCCAAAATCTGATAAGGACCAATAAATCGAGGTGTCAACTTCTTCGACTTCAAAGCTCGACCAACCCTAGTTATCGGAGTAACACGGAGAAACACATGATCTCCCTCTTGAAACTCAAGTGACTTCCTTCTCTTGTCGTGATAACTCTTCTGACGACTCTGAGCAATCCTCATCTTCTCCTGAATCATCTTAATCTTTTCCGTAGTTTGTTGCACAATCTCCGGTCCAACCACAGCACTCTCACCGGACTCATACCAACATAAAGGCGTCCGACATCTCCTACCATACAAAGCTTCAAACGGTGCCATACCAATGCTCGAATGAAAACTATTGTTGTAGGTAAACTCAATCAAAGGTAAATAACAATCCCAAGCGCCTCCCTTTTCCAAAACACAAGCCCTCAAAAGATCCTCCAGTGACTGAATCGTCCTCTCAGTCTGACCATCAGTCTGCGGATGATATGCAGAACTCAGTCTCAGCTTAGTTCCCAAAGCCCTCTGCAAACCTTCCCAGAACTTCGATGTAAATCTAGGATCTTTGTCCGAAACAATACTCGACGGAATACCATGCAGACTTACAATTTTCTCAATATACAACTCGGCTAATCTCTCTAACGGATAATCCATTCTGATCGGAATGAAATGAGCCGACTTTGTCAATCTGTCAACAATCACCCAAATAGCTTCAAAATTCTTAATTGTCCTCGGTAAACCAGAAACAAAATCCATACTGATACTATCCCACTTCCATTCTGGAATAGTCAACGGTTGCATTAGCCCAGACGGCTTCTGATGCTCAATCTTTGACTTCTGACAAGTCAAACAAGAATAAACAAAACTCGCAATTTCCCTTTTCATCCCCGGCCACCAAAATAACTTTTTCAAATCATGATACATCTTCGTAGCCCCAGGATGAATACTCAGGCCACTACGATGTCCTTCCTCAAGAATACTCTTCTTAAGTTCGGTAACATCCGGAATACACACCCGATTGCCAAATTTCAAAATACCATTCTCATCAACTCTGAATTCACCACCTTGACCTTGATTCACTAGAGTCAACTTATCAACCAAAAGCACATCGGATTTCTGACCCTCTCTAATCTCATCCAGAATACCACTCGTTAACTTCAACATTCCCAATTTAACACCATTGTGAGTACTCTCACACACCAAACTCAAGTCTCTAAACTGCTCAATTAAATCCAATTCCTTAACCATTAGCATAGACATATGCAATGATTTCCGACTCAATGCATCAGCCACTACGTTTGCTTTACCCGGATGGTAATTCAACCCAAAGTCATAATCCTTCAGAAACTCCAACCATCTCCTCTGTCTCATATTCAGCTCTTTCTGATCAAACAAATACTTTAAACTCTTATGGTCGCTGAAAACCTCAAATCTTGACCCGTACAAGTAATGCCTCCATAACTTCAGAACAAATACCACAGCTGCCAACTCTAAATCGTGTGTCGGATAGTTCCTCTCATGGACCCTCAGTTGTCTCGAAGCATAAGCTATAACCTGCTTATTCTGCATCAACACACCACCCAAACCCAACAATGAAGCATCACAGTAAACCTCAAATGGTTCCGACGGATTCGGTAATATCAGAATAGGAGCAGTAGTTAACCTTCTCTTTAACTCTTGGAACCCTTCTTCACATTTTGAGTCCCAAACAAACGCTTGCCCCTTTCTAGTCAACATCGTCAACGGTAACGCCAACTTAGAGAATCCCTCAATAAACTTCCTATAATAACCTGCAAGTCCAAGAAAACTCCTTATCTCAGAAACTGACTTCGGAGCTTCCCACTTAGATACTGCTTCTATCTTAGAAGGATCAACAACAACACCACCTCTTGAAATCACATGACCAAGGAAACTAACCTCTTCTAACCAAAATTCACACTTTGACAGTTTAGCAAATAACTTCTTTTCTCGTAAGACTCCTAATACCACTCTCAAATGTTCAGCATGCTCTTCTTCAGATTTCGAATACACCAAAATATCGTCAATAAACACCACAACAAACTTGTCTAGATACGGATGGAAAATCCTATTCATATACTCCATAAATACTCCAGGCGCATTAGTCACACCAAAAGGCATTACAGAATACTCATAATGTCCATACCTTGTTCTGAAGGCAGTCTTCTGAATATCCTCAGTTTTCACACGTATCTGATGATATCCCGATCTCAAATCTATCTTACTGAACACGCTCGCACCAACCAACTGATGCATTAAATCATCAATCCTCGGCAAAGGATACCGATTCTTGATCGTCACTTTATTCAGTTGCCTGTAGTCCACACACAACCTCATAGTACCTTCTTTCTTCTTAACCAATAACACTGGTGCACCCCACGGTGACACACTCGGACGAATAAATTTCTTATCCAACAAATCTTCCAACTGACTCTTCAATTCAGTTAACTCAACAGCAGCCATACGGTACGGAGCCATCGATATCGGCCTAGTACCAGGTACCAAATCAATCGAGAACTCAACTTCACGCTCTGGTGGTAATTCATTCACTTCTTCAGGAAACACATCAGGAAAATCGCACACCACAGCTAGATCGCAAATCACCAGTTTATCTTTAGCCTCCAAAGTCGCTAACAGCATAAACAACTCCGCCCCATCTGCTACTGCCTCATTCACCTGCCTTGCAGATAGAAACAAACTCTTCCCTCCCTCAATCTCAGGAAAAATCACAGTCTTATCAAAACAGTTGATAGAAACTCGGTTAAACACCAACCAGTTCATACCCAAGATAACATAAATCTGCACTAGTGGAAGACACACGAGGTCTATCCCAAAGTCTCTACCAAAAATACTCAAAGGACAATTTGAACAAACTGAAGTAGTAGTCACTGAACCCTTCGCAGGAGTATCAATCACCATACTACCATGCATCTCAGATATCTCTAATTTAAGTTTCACAGCACAATCCAAAGATATAAAGGAATGAGTCGCACCTGTGTCAATAATAGCTACTAGAGGAAAGCCATTAATATAACACGTACCTCGGATCAAACGATCATCTGCAGAAGTCTCAGAACCCGATAAAGCGAAAACCTTGCCTCCCGACTGGTTCTCTTTCTTCGGCTTAGGACACTGTGGGCTGATATGACCCACCTCTCCACAGTTGAAACAAGTCATAGTCTTCGACCGGCACTCTGCAGCCAAGTGACCACCTTTTCCACACTTGAAACACTTCTTCTCAGCACTGGCACACTCATGGAAACGATGTCCAGCCTGACCACATCTGTAACACTTAGCAGGGGCACTGGAGTCTCCCCCACTAGGTCTCCTCATCCCACTCTGCCTCTGGAAACCTTTGCCAACTGCATACGGTTTCCCACGATCATTCTGATTCTTGCCTTTCCTATCAACCCTTTGCTGATAGCTCTCCGCTCTGGCCTTGGTATCCTGTTCAAAAATCCTGCAACAGTCCACCAGGTCAGAAAACACTCTAATCCGCTGATATCCAATAGCCTGCTTGATCTCGGGACGTAGCCCGTTCTCAAACTTTACACATTTCGAAAATTCCCCAGTAGCCTCGTTATAGGGAGTGTAATACTTCGACAGCTCTGTGAACTTAGCAGCATACTCAGTAACAGACCGATTGCCCTGCTTCAATTCTAAGAACTCTATCTCTTTCTTTCCTCTAACATCCTCTGGAAAATACTTCCTCAGGAATCTCTCTCTGAACACCGCCCAAGTGATCTCAGCACTTCCAGCAGCTTCCAACTCAGTGCGGGTAGCAACCCACCAATCATCTGCTTCCTCTGACAGCATATGCGTACCGAACCTGACCTTCTGGTTATCGGCACACTCAGTCACTCGGAAGATTCTCTCGATCTCCTTCAACCACTTCTGAGCACCATCTGGATCGTATGCTCCCTTGAACATTGGAGGATTGTTCTTCTGGAACTCACTCAGTTGACGAGCAGCTCCCATTCCCACAACATTCGGATTCCCTCCAAGTACTCCAGCTAGCATACCCAGAGCCTCAGCAATCGCAGCATCGTCTCTACCTCTTCCAGTCATCTCTATTCTGAAAACCCAACAAGCTAAAACAATAAGTACTGATAGGGTTACACAACACCTATCCCGTACAGGGAAACAGAATAATTACGACTCGACTCGACCGACTATGCTCTGATACCACTAATGTAACACCCTTCTAAAATACCCCAAATATTTAATTAAAATAACAACATATATCAGAGTAGATATGCAATTAAGGGTGTCACACAATTATTTCACACCATTCACCATGATAACTGTCATGCTCTTTTATTAGTTCAAAACATAAAGCATTTGCACAATACGCAGCGGATAGAGATTAAATCAATCATGCAAAACATGTAGCATATTACATGTAAACTGGTTCACAACCAACAATAAACATTTAAAACATCCCATCCCGATGTTACATCTACCAGAGCATGACCCACTAAGGAACTACACTAGACTCCAAGCACTAGCTCCTACTCAATCACTGCTCGTTACCTGAAAAATAGTTGTAAGGGTGAGTTCCTCAATCGATATAATAAGCATTATAAAATATCATGCAACGTTAAGTAATTTAACACATTTCATCACCCTAATCATAACACACATTCAGTAACGGCACATCAACTCAAACATCATACTCTACACCAACATAAAGCACACGTATAATATTGGAATACATCCATTCATATTATACGCCACACATACATACATTATGCAATGAGACTCCATGCATGCGGTACCGACTATTCGTGAACATATAGTTCAACTTCACCGACCAAATCCAGGTACGGCTACCAAGCTCACTAGTCCCACTCATTTGAGACCTAGTGACTCACATCACTAATTCCTCACCATGGGAATTAGCTACCACCCCCAAGGGCCATGCTATGCACGCTAATCACCTAGCATGCAAACATCAACAACAGTCCAAAATGACTAACATCACTAATTCCTCACCATGGGAATTAGCTACCACCATAAAGGCCACATTATGCTATGCCAATCACCTAGCATGCAACATCAACAACAATCCACAATGGACATATGCTCACACTCTAAGCCATAAAACAGTCCATCCACAATTACATACATAATATACATTCACAACATTATGCATATTTTCACACATCATCAGCATATTTATCACATCATCATATTATGTCATGCCAAATAATTCAGTCACAGTATTAGCACACTCTACTAATACCTATCCTACTCCAAACAACGGGAAATGATCCCTACTATATCATACATCAGCTAAATTTCATCACTCAGCTGAAACGACCAAAACTGCACAACAACAGCTCAGGAAACCAAAATTCTGCCCATACGCGTATGCCCCATGTCCATACGCGTATGGCCCATTTCCTGGCCAAGCCCATACGCGTAACACCATCTCATACGTGTATGCTACGCGTACCACTTCCCCATACGCGTACCAACAGAGACCAAACCACGTTCAAAACATCATCTTCCTCATCCATACGCGTATTGCCTAGTGCCATACGCGTATCAGACCACCTCATACGCGTATTGCCTAGTGCCATACGCGTATGACCAGAAACCAGAATTTCCAGATCTGCTATGGTTTTCTCTGCTACGAGATCTATCCAATTCAACCTTCCACAGTCTAATTTTTACACATCGTTCGTTATATCATCTGACACGAATCATACCTTATTCGATTTCACAAATTCTAACACTATTACATCTAATTCCTACGAATTTCCTTCGATGATAATCCAGATTTCATTCATTCAAAAGTTCACAATTTCATCAAGCATCATTCCAATTAGAGTCAAATCAATGGTTTATCACTACCCATTACATGTTAACCCATAATACCCATTAAACGACGATAAACCCCCCTTACCTGAGTTAATCCGGCAATCCGTTAGCTTCAAGCTTTTTCCCTTCTTCAACCTTCTTTCTCTTGCTCTGCCTGTTTGCCCTTTCTGTCTCTTTTTCCACTTTTCAGCCGCTTCTTTGTTTTCACGTGAAAACCCTTTTTACCAAATGGAACTCTTTTTAATTCCAACATTATATTCCAATAATAAAATAATAATCCAATAATATTAATCCAATTATTTAATTAAATTAATAAATATATTATTAACTTAATTTAAATAATTATCTTATTTTATCGGGGTGTTACATGTTGCCCCTGCATTCTTTAGGTCGAATGACATTACTTTGTAGCGTTAAGTTCCCCAAGGTGTGATGGAAATTGTATTCTCCATATCATCTGGCGACATATTTATATGATTATACCCTGAGAAACCATCCATGAAGGAAAAGACGGAAAATTGAGATGTATTATCAACCAACACGTCAATATGAGGCAAAGGGAGATCATCCTTTGGGCTTTCTCTATTGAGGTCTCAGTAATCTACACATATTCTGACTTTACCGTCCTTCTTCGGAACTGGAACAATATTAGCAACCCACTGTGGATACTCAGAAATAGCTAAAAATCCAGTGTCAAACTGCTTCTTAACATCTTTTCTGATCTTGAGTGTCATGTCGGGTCTGGTCCTTCTAAGCTTTTGCTTGACAGGAGGACATTCATGCTTGAGTGGCAAGTGATGTTCAACGATGTTGGTGTCTAACCCTAGCATATCTTGATATGACTAAGCGAAGACGTCAACATACTCGTGTAATAACTCGACCAACTCAGAGTGTACATGTTTGGCAAGATATGCCCCAACCTTTACTTCTTTTTTATCGATTTCAGAACCCAAATTATTGACTTCCACTAGTTCTTTGTATGGTTGAATCTCTTTTTCTTCGTGCTTAAGGAGCCGTGCTAATTCAACTGGTAATTCACAATCTTCCTCACTATCATCTTCAGCTTGGTTAATTGGAAGTCCAAAATTACAGTCGATTCTTGCCATGTTGTTATCAATAGTTTTATTTGCTCTGCATGTTATGAGCTTATTTTTAGTATGCTTTTTAATAATGTGGAAAAAGAAAAAAAGAAACTTTTGCCATTTCGTTTTTGTGAAAAAGTAAAAATAACTTAAAGAAAGGGAACACAAATTTTGCATGTAAAAAGTACTTTCTTTATTTAATCACATCGTACTTTTAAACATGGAGGCCCTTACAAGCTATCCTCTTGTCTCGGGCAAGGACAAGGGATTGAGAAAACAAAATGCATTACATTTTCTCCGAATACACTATAGGAATCACAAAATCTGTCCAGTTGGCGAGCTTGAATCCTAGAGGACACCTGCGTACAAGACTCGGAGTCTCTGGTTTGCTGCCACTAGATTCTCCAATGACTATCATGGTTTGATCGTTTTGAAAGTCTACACTGCTAAATTTGATCAAGTTGAACTGTTTCTTCTTCGGGCTTGCCTTGTGAGTTGACGGACGATAACCAATACCGAATATGTCACGCTTCTCTGCCACATTGACAACTTTACCCCAACCAAATAATGGACCTTTCTCTAGAGTTTGTTTGGCGCTTCTGACTGAAGATAGGATGGTAGGTGATGACTGATCATGATTGGTGGTAGCTAAACTGACTTCTTCAAACTCTAAATAATGGAGCGGAATCTAGACAACTCCTTCATCTGTACCGACATATCTGGACGAAGAAAGTTCACTAACCAACAAGTCTTCTTCACCATATAAAATAACCAACTTGTCATCAATCAAAAATTTCAACCTTTGGTGCAGTGTAGAAGTGACTGCCCCAACAACATGAATCCATGTTCTACCCAATAAATAGCTGTAGGCCGGGTTGATATCCATGACTTGGAAGGTGATAGTGAATTGGTGAGGTCCAACACATATGGGTAGATCTACTTCCCCAATTACCTGCCTTTGGGAGCCATCAAAAGCTCGAACAATCAGTGCACTAGTCCTCATCTCAGGCCCTTTGAACTGTAATTGACTTAATGTAGCTTTTGGCATTACATTAAATGAAGAACCAGTATCGACGAGAGCTCGAGGTAGAAGAGAGTCTGTACACATGACTGAAATATATAGTGCTTTATTGTGAGTGTTTCCTTCTAGGGGTAATTCTGCTTTGTTAAATCCCAATTACCTGCTGGCGGTGATATTCACAACCACGTCATTAAACTGATCGACCGTGATATCTTGCATCACGTGAGTAGTATTCAGGACTTTCAACAATGCTTTACGGCGAGCCTCAGAACTCATAAGTAAAGACAAAATGGAGATTTTGGAAGGAGTCTGACCCAACTGATCGACGATTTTGAAGTCACTCTTCTTGATCAATTTGAGGAATTCTTGTCCTTCCTTGAAAGTGATACTTTTCTTGTGTTCTTCAACGTGTTTGTCTTCAACCATCGGTCCTTTGCCCTTAGACGTTTCAGATTCTGCAGTCTTATCGGTAATAACCTTCCCAGGTACTGGAATAGTTGTCATGTTCGGAGTGGCATGTACAGATGCCCCTGCCTGCGGAGGAGGAGTAGGAAGGACCTTCTCCTTAGGTAGAATAACTGTAGGTGATAGAGACACCCTAGAAGTGTATTTTGGAGCGATGACACGACCACTATGAGTCATGCCTCCCGTTCCAGTTATATTAACGATTTCAGTGTCAGGAATGCGAATTTCTTTTCCGCCCACGTACGCTGTCGTTTCATACTTCCAAGGCACCGCCTTGGTATTCTAATACGGGAACGAGCTAGAAACACGAAAGTGGATCGGCTGAATCCTCTTGGGAGGAGCTTTAACCTTCATCTTCCTGTACACAATGGTTATATGCTCAATCACTACGATATCTTCAACTACCTTAGCTCTAGAAAACTGTATCAGCCCTTGATTCATCATCTCTTGCACATAACCCTTCAATTTGTCACAACTGTCAGAATCAAATTCACACACAACACAATCTTTGTGTATACTAACTAGGAACCCGAACTGTTAAAGATTCTTCAATACAATTGACATCGGAGTCTTTACATCGTTAGCCCTTATTAGAGATTCTGTGGTTTCCTCTTCAATAACCGCATTGACTGTTGGGCCACCATGATTAGGCAGAGGGTTCGTTTTCACATTAGGATTTTATTCTGAGAAAGACAAAACCTTATGATTAATCAAGTCTTGGATTTAATTTTGAGGGTCCAACAGTCCTCTGTAGAGTGTTCTATACACCCAACGTGGAAGGCATACGAGGCATTAGGATTGTGCTTAGGATGATAGGGAGAAGAGGCTGCTGTGATTTCCTTTGGTACGATAGCCCCTACGTGAATCAAATATGGTACCGGTTCAGCATACGGTATAAGGACCTGATCAAGATGAGGACGATTACCAAAGTTATTCCTGTTATTCTGGCCTCGGCCTTGGACCATGTTGTCATGAGTGTATTGTTGATTCTTATTTTTCTGAGTTGGCGCTGGTTGTTGATTGCGGTTCTGTGGTTGATACTGACATAGAGGTTGTTGATACTGAGCAGCGACAACATAATGATACGGATAATATGACATGAGCGCCATTAGAAACTGATACCGGGGGTGGACACTTGCCGTCACAACACTTGCCTCCCCTTCTTTCTTTTTCATAAAGCCCCCATGCGGCTTCTTATTCGTAGTTTGCTGAGTGGCGGTACCTGCAATCTTCCCAGATTTTAGCCCATTCTCAACACGTTCATCAATAGTCACCATATCTGCAAAATTAGTAGAAGAACTGCCAATCATTTTCTCAAAATACAGCCCATGAAGCGTACCCATGAAGATGTCGACTAGTTCATTATCTAACAAAGCTAATCTGGCCCTAGAAGCCATCTCATGCCAACATTGAGCATACTCCTTAAAAGTCTCACTAGATTTCTATGCCTGATTCTGTAGTTGCAGCCTTGTCGGTGCCATATCGAGGTTGTACTTGTATTGCTTTAGGAACGCTTCAGATAGATCTCTCTAGGATCTGATCTTAGTGCGCTCTAAACCCATATACCAGTCCAAAGAAGCCCCTGACAGACTATCTTAGAAGCAGTGGATCAACAAA
This sequence comes from Lathyrus oleraceus, assembly GCF_024323335.1. Taxonomy (NCBI): domain Eukaryota; kingdom Viridiplantae; phylum Streptophyta; class Magnoliopsida; order Fabales; family Fabaceae; genus Lathyrus; species Lathyrus oleraceus. The sequence continues at coordinate 287,572,864 of NC_066579.1, read as the reverse complement.
TCATCATTGTCAATGTATGATGCCATCTTTCTGCAGTACATCGTAATGTGACTTCGAGGACAACTTATCCCTTTATACTTCGGTAGGTTTGGCACCTTGAACTTATGTGGAAGTACCATGTTCGGAACCAAACAAAGGTCTCGTGCATCAATGCCGAAGGCAGAAAAACCTTCGATAGCCCTTATTCTGTCGTTCAACAACTGATAATCTGCCAGCCGGGCCAGACTAGCAGTGAGGATGACGACCTGACTGGATGGTCGATAAGTGTCTTGAGCCATTGTCTGAATAAGTGCACTTTGAGGAGCAAACAACATCTGCGGCGGGTAGGAGAAATCGGGAGGCACTGTTTGAGAATCATGCACCATGTGAGGGAACTGTCCTCCAGCTTGAGCATTAGGAGCCTGAGGTACCCTAGTCTGCACATACTGAAGTGCATAGTTGTTAGGTGCGTAGGTCAGCATTGGCCCAGGGTAAACAAACGGAGCAACTTGGAATTGGTTCATGTTTGCAAGTTGAGCATCTTGGGAAAGAACCTGAAAGTGGAGGCGCGGGCCTCAATACTCATCTTCATTGTCAGGAGTTTCAGCAGGAACCTGACCTTGGTTATCCTCTGGGTTGACAACATTAACCGTGGGAGGAGTCTGAATCATGGGCATACCCCATGGGAAGACAACATTCCCGACAACATTAGGGGCGACAAGAGCTTGATGAGGGATAAAGGCACCCCCATTAGCGAACTGAGCAACAAAGTTCTGGGGCATCCCCCAGGGATAGGTTGCAGCAAGCCTATTCATAGCAGAAGGGACCAACTGATGGTTCACGATAGTTTGTGCTACGGTCTCCACAAGAGTTTTGATGGCAACATCAACATCAACAGTAGCATTGGTCACCCCAGCAACATGGGTGACGTTGGCAGCAGTAGGGTTAACAGAGGTAGAAGCCCTATGAGTTTGGAGAATCTCCAAGATGGTATCCATGTTGCCCCTGAAGAGGTTCATTTCACCTTGAACGTGAGCAAGATATTCTCTGACAGCAGCGTTATCAGATTTGTAATCGGCCATAATCCTTGATTTGTTTGCACGGGTATAGTAACGATGACGAGTCGTCGTTTTTGTTGTGGAAAGATGGAGAGAGTAAGAATTTTGTTTTCTGGAGGCTTAAAAAAATAAATGCGTGAATACATGTAAAAAGTTTTGACATATGCATGTTTGTTTATATTTATTTTTATAAATAAAAATTTCCAAGGAACCCTTGAGTTTGTTTATCAACATAAGCAATCATAAAGCATAAAGAAAGTGACAATATGTGAAGTAAATAGCCAAGAACTCTTTTATTTAATATCAGAAAGTGAAGTACAAATACACATCAAGAATCTTCCGGACGGGCTACAATAATATCGGCTTTGAGTCTATCGAATACCTTCCTACAAACAGGAATGAAATGGAATACAACTCAAGAGACACTATGCGGGAACACTTCGACAAAAGTTTCTTGCAACAAATATGGGAAGTCTTCTATGGCATGTTCAATAAATGGGGTTAGGCGTGCACTCCTTCCCTCCAATATTGCGCGCCCTTTGAGGAGTTTGTGTGGTAGAGTATGATCAGGTCCATCTAGAATACTTCTCACAAACATCTCCTTTTGGTCTAGGAGCCCTTGAAGACGTCCGTTGTGCTTTTCCATGCAATCATTCTTTTGTTTGAGTAGGTTGGTGTTTTCCAGATCTTTGCGTGCTTGATCCTTTAGCTGACAGATCTCTTCAAACCTATGGTTTAGCTCACTTTGGTTTTGATGAAGAGTGACCTCTAGCTGCTTGGCGCAACTTTGTTCATCCTCCATCCCTTTCTTGCAAGCTTCCAACTGGTCTTGAATTTTCTTGATTTGTTCTTTGTAATTAAGCTCCACTTTACAAGCCTAATATTGAGTTTCTGCTAACCGTTTCTTCTTTGCTGACTGTCTAGCATAAGTTCCTTTTAGTACTTCACCTACTTTCATTCTTTTGTGCAATTCAGCCTGCACCTCATCATCTTCCTGGCGCACTCTATCTCTCTTCTAATTCAGGTTGAACTTCAAAGTCTCTTTTTCCAAGGATATCTTACCAAGTCTATATTTGAGATCAACATTCTCTTTCTCTAGGGTCTTGACAATTCTTTTCAAATCATCGACTTTAGAAGTGTGATTGATCATGGGTTCAGGAGGCTTGATGCTCATGGATGGTTCAGATGGGAATGGCAACAATATCTCCTTGACTCTATCTTTCACCCATCTGGTATAAACTTCTGTGGCTATGTAGTTCTTCTTACCCATTTCTGCTCTTCCTTGAGGACAAATTGCTCCTCAAGCCTTGATAATCTTCTTGAGTAGCTCTGGATCATCAACCCCCTTTATGTAAAACAAAACCTTCCACACTCTTGGGATCAAGCTTATCTACCATGGGGTATCCCAACTATCGCAATGTCAACCTTGGATTTTAGTTGATTACCCCTTTTATACCAAGAAGAGGTACATTAGGGAAGTCACCATAATCGAGGATGAGTTTCACGTTGTCGTAGACTCGAGATTACTAGGAAATATCTTCGGCATTTAAGGACATGATCCTATGGGACCACTTCAAATTGTCTTTGTTTTCAATGAAAGGACCTTTGCTGGGTAGATGCTAAATAAATCATCTATACAAGAAAAGGGTACATCAGATGATGATTCCCTTCTTCTTCTGAGTCCTCACATGGATGGAGTAGTAAGTATAAGCAAGAATAGTAGGAACATGATTCTGAGTTAAGAAGATATGAATAGAAGCCAGATCCATAAATTCTTCCATGTTCATAAATAGTACTGTAAGACCCCAATTTTGACCCTAAGATCCCTCATGCAAATTCATCATAAGCGTTAGCATTGAGATCATACCTTGGCATCCTCCTTACCCCTCTTTCATTGGGTTTGTTTTGGGAGAGATCACCAAGCACTATGTGATTGTATCATACTTGTATATTATCATTTTACTAACCAAAATACCAAAAATATGTCTTTGCATTTGCCTAACTCTTTTGTAGGTAAGGCATGATCACATTAATTTATCAGGTTCATATCTAGGGTTTGAGACCCTCATGACAAAGAGCACAACCATGAATTGATCCAAGAATGTTTATGAGCATCATATATGAGTTCCATTGATTCCTACATGTTATATTGATCAAATTTTCTTCAAGAGTTTGAAGGTGATTTGCCTTGGAAACCCTAGTTTGACTGGGTATCTTGAGTAACTTCTCCAATAAGCTATCTCACCAATTGATCAAATTTCTCAAGGGACACTCCAAAATTCATCATCTTATGCATATATTATATACCATGAGCCTAGAAAGTCAAGAGAATTGAAGGTTAGCAAGTTGGTTGATGGTGGTTGGCCAGATGAATTCATCTGATCAAAACTGGGTCTCCCTAGACCCTATCTCCTACCATTTTCACCATATGAAAATGATTCCAAGAGAAAATTTACTCTAAATGATATTACAAACAACTTTAATGTTTATACCTAGAGCTAGGTTTGCTTGGAAAATCATTTTCTATGTTGAAACATTATAGGTTTTTTGTCTAAACCCTAATTTGAAAGTCAACTTCCCAAGGCCATAACTTGCTCAATTTTTACGATATGAAAGATTTACAAGTTGAAAAATCAAATTAAATATGTCTACTTCAACTTTTATGTTTATAGTGAGACCAAATTCAACTTTTATGAGCATGTGATATGAGGATACATTATAGGTCATTTTTGACCTATACCATTGAACAAGTGATTTTTCCAAACTTCAAAAATGCATAACTCTATCATTATAAATCCAAATTACATGAAATTGGTGACTATTTTAAGGTTTTTGAAAGAGATACAACTTTCATGAAGACACTGTTCTCATTTAAAGCTCACATAAAAAGTTAAGCAAGGTGGAATATTGAGATATATAGCTTGACACTTAGAAATTTTTTCAACATGTTGAAATTTCCAAAATTACACCTCAATATTCTCCATGTTCCAAGCTCCAAATGAAAAAGTGTTCAACATCAAACTTGTTCCCCTTGATCCAAGCTTTCCAAAGAGCCCAAGTTCATGCATTTTGGACAAAAATTGCTAGGTTTGCGCATGGCTTTAACATGGCTGAATCATTGGAAAGAATCAATTGTACAAACTTAAGTTCACAATGCCTTGCCATTCAAGCTTCATTCAAACTTCAATTTGAATCATTTTTGGACCTTAATGAATTGTATCATGGGCCTATACATGCCCATGCGCTCGTGCCATCCACATTGCCAATTTTGGACAAATTTTGAAGTGTGCAAATATCATTCCCTTTGGCTATAAATAGAAGGCTTATGAGCTCATTTGAATCACACTTTGTGCGCCAGCTTTGCCGCCCATTGAAACCCTCTCATTCTAAAGGAAAACCTGAGAAATTTCAATTTGAAATTTGAGTTTGAATCTCAACTGTTGGAGATTCAAGAACTCTAGGATCCATAGCCTTGCAACTTCTCCAATCACTTCCTATTAGCTTCTCAAGTGTGATCAGATCATGTTTGAAGCAAGCGACATCAAGAACTGCATATCATTGAAGGTAATTTTCAGAAAACTTCATCTCTTCGATTCTCACTCAATTCTACTCAATTCTCTTGGATCTTTGGTTGTCTGAAGTCCTACCAATGTAGGCAAGAAGATTGAGTTGCTTAGAGGTCAAATCAAAGCAACTCAGTTGACACACCTCAAAATTCAACTCCTCATATCTTTCTATATATGCCGAGTTAGTTAAAATTGAGGTCAGATTCGTGCTTTACGCCATTTTTCTTTCAGATCATGTCCTCCTTTTTTATTTTGGTGATTGTTGAGGGTGGACTAGTCTAGTGATGTCCACCGGAGAAGAAGACCGGAGTTACAGCTCCGGCGATGTTTTGGCATCTCTCCAGATCACAGGATCCTTTTCAAACGTTTTAATCTCTTGCGTTGGTTTTAAATACCATCCCTGCAACGCATTGACTAGTGTCCATTGTGGAACGCGTGTTGAGGACCACTTGATCTGCCACCTCAATTAATGAGGGAGATCAAGTGGTCCATATTTTTTGCTATTTTCTGATTTTCATTTTAATCATTTTATTTTCATTAATTCATACTAATTTGAATATTGATCCAAAAAATATGAGAGTTTCACCAAAAATTTTCAAATAAATTCCTCTTTCATATTTTGAATTAAAAATATATTTTGGATCATTATTAATATTTTTCATGATTTAATTGATTTTTTTATTATTTTAATTGTTTAAAAATACTTTTAAGTCTTTAAAAATTCTGAAATTTTTTCTCCAAGGTCTTTTGACCTTGTTTGACCTATGATAAATCTCATGGCCATTTCTTTGGTGTTTTGATAAGGTTTTAGGAATTTGAAAAACCATATTTAATTTAAATGTATTATTGTAGTCTTTTTAATTTGAATAAATGCCAATTAATTGTGTTGACTAATTGTGATGACTTGTTTGAGTTTGACTCTTGTTGTTGGGCTTTGGTCAAGGTTGATTTGACTTTGTCAAGTTAATATCATTAGATTTAGGGGATTAATGGAATGTATATTCCATCTCCCAAAATGAATGGATGATATTAATTTGGTAAAAGTCCTCCTTTGACCAATTTGAGTTTTGATCCATTCCCTTCCCTCTCCATCTCATTCCCATTCTTTATGCATTCATCTTATTTGGCCTATGATATCTCAAAGTCCTAAGGCTAGTTGATTAAAAAATCAACATAAATATGGATGAGATTAGGCCACCTCTTTTGCATATTCTTTTTGTGTGTGGTATGTTTCATCAGCATAGTCCATTATATTATGTCTCTAACATGCATTAACACCAAAATTCTATTGCTCGGCCTCAAATAGTTGTGACTTCTACATAAGTCCAATTACGATTGCTTAACATAGCGCTAAATTTGTGACACAAAAGACATAACATTCTAGTTAGTGAGACTGTAAGTCTCCCCTCTTTCATGGTATTGTGTAGAGACTTGGCCTTTTTTCCTTCCTTTGGAAGATGTGTTGGCTCAAGGATCCATGCTTGTGATAAGTGGGTTGAATGTTCTCCAAAGAATGACTTAAAAATGAAAAGCAAAAGCAAAACAATACTAACTTTTAACTCATTAACAACTAACTTTTAATTTCAAGCCATTTACTTTAATGTCATTTAATTTTAGTCTTTATTCATTTGCCATTATTCATACCCTTCTAATTGTTTATGTTAATGCAATTTTTCACTTTGCCCACTTGGACCATATTGTGTGATATATTCCATTTTGTGTATACTTTGTTTGTTTGTGTGGTCTTTGACCATTAATGTACATAATAACAACAAAAATCCTAAAAAACTTTTGTGTGGACTGTTGACTTGATCTTGGACAAATGGATTTAGAACTTAGGCAACATTCGTATGCTAAAGGACTTGGCCAATGCCAACTTTTGTGTAACCAAGTGATTGCAATTTAAAACTTCATCTGATACATCATTCAAGATCCCTTTGAGTTCATCTACAACATGATCATTGTGAAGCTGTTATTTTGAACCTGTGACTTATGAAATTCATCTGTTACATGGGCTAATTTGAAGAAGATCATGGAGTGGCTAAAGCTTGGATGTGGATATCTTTATTTGATGCCTTGCTCTTCAAGATTGATATAATTGTGCATTTGTGTGTTTCTTGATTCTAAATGTCCAAGGGAATTTGGGTTTCTATTGACATTCTTGTCTATTGGATTGCCACCCATTGGTCAGATCTTTTCAAGCCTTAACTTTTAATTTTATGCATAGGATTAGTCTCTTCATCTTCTCCTTATTTCTTAAATTTCAAAATTTCTCCCTCCCTTTTAAAAAATCTTCTTTGATTGAATTTATTTTATTCTAAACTTTGACCACTTTGTAAAAAGATAGAAACTTTGGCCTTATGCCATTGCATTTTCAAACTTCTTTTCTTAAATCAAACTTGTAAATAAACTTAACTATACTTGACTTAAACTTTCAAAAAAGCCAAAAAGAACTAACTCATTCAAACCATTTTTAGGCCTTCGTGCCTTTCAAACATAATTTTTTGTTAAAAGCAATGCATCCACTTTGAAATTTATATCACGAATTACGAGGTTTTGATCCCTCATTTTTATGTTGGTACGTAGGCACAAGTCCGAAGATCTTGTCAAACACAAAAATATAATTAATGAATTCTTTTCTCATCCCCCCATTCTATTTGTTTGTAAACATCACTTTTGTACCAAATACATATGCACACAAAAAGGGCTCCCTAGGAGTACCTAAGACACTTTGGATGCTAACACCTTCCCTCTGTGTAACCAACCCCCTTACCTGTAATCTCTGACATTTTATTAGTTTTGATTTGAAAACTTCTTACTTTTGAGTTTTTTTCGTACTTTTTCCCTTTTCCCTGGAAAACAATAAAAGCACGGTGGCGAATCTTGTTATTTTATGTCTAGGTTATCCATAGCTTGATGATCATGAATTTACCGCTACAGAAATTAAGTGGCGACTCTGCTGGGGAGTAGTCTCCAGTGGGTTTAGCCTACTTTTTGTGTGTATATATTTGTATATATGTGAAGTTTGTATATATGTATGTGTGATATAAACTGCTTGTTGTGCTTGGTGATCTCTGAGTGGTGAGATAAGTTCTAACCCGAACTTGAGTGCAATTAAGATAGGAGGATGGTATAGTCATGTTCGACTTGTGTGGAGTAGTCCTTAACAAGTTGGCTTGAGATCCATCTGCTCAGTGGAGACCTATTTAGATTTGGAAATGTCACACAAGTATTTGTGGTTAGGCATTACTATCTCTAATTTGGGTCCAAGAAGATGAGGACCATAGAACATTTACCCCCTCTTGGCCTATTTAGGACGTAGTGCGGAGACTGTTCAAGTGTAGACTTGATAACAGTTGTTACGCGATACTACACTCAGACGAGTTTCTCTTGAGAATATTATGGGTCGATGAGTCAGTCATCTTAACCTGTAATTTCCGATAGATGGAATTAAGACTCTGGGAACTTTTTAGAGCATGATCTATAGGTTTTTATCCTTAGTTCACTCCTTTGGGATGGTTCTTACCCAGACTCCATGCTTGTGATTTACAACAATCCCTTAATTCTTGGTTGATCCAATCAAGTCTTGTCAATATCAATGGAACTTGGGTGTTGATAAGGTGTAAACCATAATCCACCAAAATGGATGATTGATCTTGACAATGACTTGATTCATCCCTTGACCTTTGTTTGCTTGCCTTGTGTGTGATCCCTTATTTGTGATTGTTGCATTCATGTATTCATGCACATCATAACATTCATCACACGAAAATTTTAAGGAACTGAGGTATTATTTGCAAATATTTTCAAACCATGGATTGTGGACGAAGGAACACTAAGAAGTACAGTTTCAGATGTCCCGACTTGAAAGAGTTAAGGAAGTTAGCATCTTTTGTATTAGATCCCTTGGACTTCAAACAACGCCATGAGAGGCTTCTGTCCATCTTGTCTGCTGATATTGTTGAAGGACTTCTGAGTGTGTTAGTGCAGTTCTATGATCCTCTCTACCGCTGTTTCACTTTCCCAGATTATCAGCTTGTGCCTACCTTGGAGGAGTATTCTCATCTTTTGGGGATACCTGTTTCTAGTAGAGTGCCTTTTAGTGGATTGGAGGAGATTCCCTGATCTAATCTTATTGCTGAAGCTCTTCACTTGAAGAAGTCTGAGATAGAGGCTCATTGGGTGAAGAAAGGAGGATTGTTTGGGCTGCCTTCTGATTTCCTCATCAAGGAAGCTACTGCTTTTGCTCAAGCTGGTAGTGTGGACGCTTTTGAAGCTATCTTTGTGTTGCTCATTTATGGATTAACTTAGTTCCCTAACATTGACGGTTTTGTTGATGTTAACGCAATTAGACTTTTCTTGATTGGGAATCATGTGCCTACTCTATTGGATGATATGTATTTCTCTTTGCATCTAAGGAATTCTAAGGGTGGTGAAACTATTGTTTGTTGCATTCCTCTTCTGTGCAAGTGGTTTATTTCGCACTTGCCTCAGACACCTGCTTTTGTTGAGAACAAACAATGTCTACGGTGGTCTCAGAGACTTATGTCTCTCATTAATGATGATATAGTTTGATATGATCCGACTTTGAGCAGTTTGGAGATTATTGATGGTTGTGGTGAATTCTCTAATGTGCCTCTCATTGGTAAACAAGGAGAAATTAACTACAACCCTTCTCTGGCTCGTCGTCAACTTGGGTTCCCCTTGAGAGACAAACCTAATAACACTTTGTTAAAAGGTCTTTTCTATCAAGAGGGTACAGATCCCTAACATTTGAAGCAAAAGATTGTGCATGCTTGGCATAATGTGCATAGGAAGGGAAGATCTGAGCTTGGTCCGTGCAATTGTGTAGCTTTGGAAGCTTACACTCTTTGTGTGAAGAAGAGAGCTTTGGAGTTGAAGATGCCTTATCCTTGTGAAATACCTATGTCTATGGTTGTGGTTGAGCCATTAACTCCCTAACCAAGATGTAGAGGAGTTGGAAGACGCGCTCGCCAAGATGAAGCAAGAGAAGGATATGTGGGAAGAGCGTTTCCGTGCTTTGAGCAAGAAGCATGAAGAGTTGCAATTGGAGTCTAAGGACAAGGATACACTCATTGAGCTACTTGAAGACCGAGTGACAAAGAGACAGAGAGAGCCATATGTTTCATCTTCTAGCATGCCTCAGTCTTCCGTTGCTTGGAAGAAGATTGTTGATCAACTTGTCCTCGAAAAGACTCAGATGAAGACTTCTTTTGAGACCGAGATCCGTCGCATTCGAAGGAAGTACGCGCCTTTAGCTAGGTCTTCTGACATTGTTGTTAGGGATCCTTAGGATAACTAGTCTCCTTTTCTCTTGTATTTTTATTTTGGTTTCTGAAATTGTACTCAGTGTAATCCTTCCAATTATATAAATGAAAAGAGATTTTTGGTCATATAAAAATTATTGCAATAGTTGATATATATATATGTATTTGCAAATGATACAGAAAGTTCCTTGAAAATAAAAATAAATAAACAAGCATTGCATTTCATGCATCATTTGCATAAGCAGGTTTCTCTTTCTCCAGATGTCTCATTGGTGTTTCTTATGTGCTTTGGCCAAGCTGACTCATCGGTACAACACTCGCGCCAATCATCTCAAAATTATGGAGCATCTAGAGCAAGAGAACAAAGAGCTGAAGTACGAGATCGCCCGCCTGACTGCCATGATGGAGTCAGTTCTTGCTGCTCAAAGCCAAGCTTCTCCAATGCCTGCAACTCCTCCTCCTCAGAGGACTGTTATTTCAGAGGTAGCTACCTCTACCATGCCTGTTGCTACCGCTCATTTTGCGCCCACTACGCCTGCTGGATTCCCGTGGGGAATGCCGTCTAACTTCATGCCTGAAGGCTTTGCGCCTACTTTTGCTTCCATGCCGGCATCTAGCCCGGTCATGTCTGTGCCACCTCCCGTTGTGCACACCTTACCTCGTGTAGATGACACCATTTATCACTCCGAGCCATCTGAGGGTCCGGATGTTTATGAGAAAATGGATGAAATGAAAGATCAGTTTCTTGAGTTGCGCAAGGAATTGAAGACGCTAAGGGGTAAGGACTTGTTTGGAAAGAGTGCTGCTGAGTTGTGTTTAGTGCCCAATGTGAAGATCCTGGTGAAGTTCAAAGTGCTTGACTTTGAAAAGTACAAAGGGAACACTTGTCCGATTAGTCATCTAGTGATGTATGCTCGTAAGATGTCTACTGAGACCGACAACGATCAACTGTTGATTCACTACTTCCAAGACAGTCTGACTGGTGCTGCGCTCAGATGGTATATGGGATTGGATAGTGCAAGCGTCTGTACTTTCAACGACTTGGGAGAGGGTTTTGTCAAGCAGTATAAGTACAATGTGGACATGGAGCCTGATAGAGACCAGCTGAGGTCTATGTCTCAAAAGGATAAGGAGACATTTAAAGAGTATGCGTAGAGATGGAGGGAATTGGCTGCCCAGATCACTCCTCCTTTGGAGGAAAAAGAGATGACAAAGATCTTTATGAACGAATGATTGCTAGTGCCCCCAGTGACTTTACCGAAATGGTAAACATGGGGATGAGGCTTGAGGAGGGAGTCCGAGAAGGACGTTTGTCGAAAGATGAAGCATCTTTGAGTAAGAGATATGGTAGCAATTTTGGGAAGAAAAAGGACAATGAAGCGAATGCAATAAGCAGTGGGAGGCAGAGGAGGCCTCAGATCAGAAGGAATCAACCATCCCGCCAACATCATCATTAAGTATCTTCAGTTATCCCTGTGTTTTCTAATCATCAGTCAACACCAGTTCAACAACCACAACGTCAACAACAACAACCACAACAACAAGCAAACACCTACAACAACAACAATACCAACAACAATCATCATCAACAAAACTTCGAGAGGAAGAAGGTCTCTTTAGACCCGATTCCCATGTCTTATGCAGAACTATACCCGTCTTTGGTTCTCAAGAACCTAATCCAACCAAGAAACCCACCGCAAATTCCAGGACCACTTCCATGGTGGTACAAGCCTGAGCTCCGTTGTGCTTTTCTTCAAGGAGCACCCGGACATGATATAGAGAATTGTTATCCGCTCAAGTATGAGGTTCAGAAGCTGATGAAGAGTGGAATGGTGTCCTTTGAGGATCGAGCACCGAATGTGAAAGCAAATCCATTACCCGCCCATGGGAACTCTTCTGTGAATATGGTGGATGGTTGTCCTGGCGAGTTTAAGGTTTTTGATGTGGGTTTCATCCGAAGATCCTTGGTACAGATGCCTAAGGACATTTGTATGGTGAATGATTGTAAGCATGACCATGATGGTTGTGATGTTTGAAGTATTAATTCAAGGGGTTGCGAAGTTGTGAAAAGGGACATCCAACGACTGATGGATGAAGGCATGATTCAAATTGTTCAATCCTGTCATGTAGATGACGATGTAAATGTCATAGTGCCCATTTTCAAGCAGCCAGAGAGATTGGTAATTCAGTACGATAACAACAACAGTAACAATGTCAGCAATAGATCAGTATCGCCATTGGTTATACGGTTAGTGGGCCCAATTCCGTATTCATCTGATAAAGCTGTGCCATATCAGTATAATGCTACAATGATAGAAGGTGGTCAAGAAGTCCCGTTACCTGCGACTAGCTCTGTGGTGAGCATTGCTGATGTTACCAAGGTGACCCGCAATGGTCGTGTGTTTGGGCCGATGTTCCCAAAGGATAAGGAAGAATCAGTTGTTGGAAAGAAGGTAGAAGTTCCTGTTGTAGATCCAGTTGGTTCTTCAAAGGGTAAGTCTGGTAAATCCAGCGACTTGAAGGCTAACAATGATGATGAAGTACTTCGGTTAAAAGGAGTGAGTTTAATATGGTGGAGCAGCTACTCCAAACCCCCTCAAAAATCTCAGTGTTGTCTCTGCTCATGACATCTGAAGCGCACAGAGAAGCACTGCAAAGAGTTCTGGAACAAGCTTTTATAGAACATGATGTTACAGTGGATCAATTCGATCATATCGTGGCTAACATCACTTCGTGCAATAATCTTAGCTTCTGAGATGAAGAACTCCCTGAGGAGGGCATAAATCATAATCTAGCTTTGCACATTTCTATGAATGGGAAAGAGGATGCTTTGTCAAATGTGCTTGTTGACACCGGGTCATCACTGAATGTGCTGCCAAAGTCAACTCTGTCAAAACTATCATACCAAGGAGCGCCTATGAGGTATAGTCGTGTAATCGTCAAAGCTTTTGACGGTTCGTGCAAAACAATTATTGGTAAAGTGGACCTTCCGGTTAAGATAGGTTCGAGTGATTTTCAAATTACTTTTCAAGTAATGGATATCCACCCACCTACAGTTGCTTGTTGGGAAGGCCATGGATCCATGAGGCAGGAGATGTTACCTCCACTTTGCATCAGAAACTTAAATTTGTGAAGAATGGGAAGCTTGTGATTGTTGGTGGGGAGAAGGCGTTGTTGGTTAGCCACCTATCATCTTTCTCTTATGTTGAAGCTGAGGATGAGGTTAGAACTCTGTTCCAAGCCTTATCAATTTCTGCTGAAAAGAGAGTTGGGGCACCTATGTCCTCATTGAAAGATGCCAAGAAGATTGTTGAAGAAGGCAATGTTGATCAGTGGGGGCGCATGGCAGAGGTCTCTGACAACAAAGGCAGAACCGGTTTGGGGTTCCAGAAAGGTTCATCAACTGCAAGGTCTGAAGATATGCAACTTAGCTTCCGTAGCGGAGGGTTCATTCATGGCAATGAACAACACTTAGCTGTTGTGCTAGAAGATGACGAATAGGAAGACTGCACCAATTTTGTGATGCATGGAAAGGCTTGCAACAATTGGACTGCTGTTGATATTCCTGTTATTTTGCATCGATTTAAGTAATTGCTTTTATATGTTTTCAAAATCCTTCTCCTATGCCTAAGGGAGAAGAGAACATTGTTGGGCATTTTCAAATTGATCATTAATAAAATTAATTCTATTCATCCACATCTATGATATTTTGTTTTTACTTTTTGCTTTATTCTGAAAATGGTAATCACAAAAAACATAAATAAATAATATAATTACCCATCTGCATAATATTTGGTCACAAATCCACTTCTCTAAAATCAAAATATCAAATCATTATGCAGGCTGTTTCCTAACCCCATTGAATACAATGATCCTTCTCCTTCTCCAAATTTTGAATTCCCTGTGTTTGAAGTCGAGGAGGAAAGTGATGTAGAAGTGAGTGATGAATTATCTCGTCTTCTTGAGCAAGATGAAAAGACCATTCAGCCGTTCGAAGAGCAGATTGAGTTAGTCAACTTGGGTTCCGAGGATGATATGAAAGAAGTCAAGATCGGGTCTCGACTGTGTCCAGATGTCAAGAAGGGGTTGATTGATCTTCTTCAAGAGTATTCAGATGTGTTAGCTTGGTCCTATCAAGACATGCCTGGTTTGGATTCTAAGATTGTGGAGCATAGATTGCCGTTAAAGCCAAATGCCTGCCAGTCAAGCAGAAGTTTAGAAGAACGCATCCTGATATGGCTGTGAAGATCAAAGAAGAAGTGCAGAAGCAGATTGACGCCGGTTTCCTTGTGACCACTGAGTATCCGCAATGGGTGGTCAATATTGTGCCTGTGTCGAAGAAAGATGGAAAAGTACGCATGTGTGTCGACTATCGAGATTTGAATAAAGCCAGTCTGAAAGATGATTACCCTCTGTCACACATTGATATGTTGGTAGGCAATACTGCTAAATTCAAAGTCTTTTCGTTTATGATGGATTTTACGGATATAATCAGATCAAGATGGCACCCGAAGATATGGAGAAAACCACATTCATTACACCTTGGGGAACATTCTGTTATAGAGTGATGCCTTTCGGTTTAAAGAATGCTGGTGCAATTTACCAAAGAGCAATGACTACTCTTTTTCATGATATGATGCATAAAGAGATCAAAGTATATGTCGATGACATGATTGCTAAATCAATTGATGAAGAGGAACATGTTGAGCATTTGTTGAAGCTATTCCAGCGTTTGAGGAAGTATAAACTCCGTTTGAATCCCAATAAGTGTACTTTTGATGTTCGTTCTAGTAAGTTGTTGGGCTTTATCATCAGCGAGAAAGGTATTGAAGTTGATCCTGCCAAGGGAAAAGCAATACAAGAGATGCCTGCGCCCAAAACTGAGAAGCAAGTCAGAGGTTTTCTCAGCCGCTTGAATTATATCTCCAGATTCATTTCCCACATGACTGCCACATGTGCGCCTATATTCAAGCTTCTTCGGAAAGACCAGTCTTGTGATTGGACCAAAGACTTCCAGAAAGCTTTTGACAGTATCAAAGAATATCTGCTTGAGCCTCCAATTTTGTCTCCACCTGTTGAAGGAAGACCATTGATCATGTATTTGACTGTGCTTGAAGACAGTATGGGTTGTGTTCTAGGTCAACAAGATGAGATTGTGAAGAAAGAATTTGCAATTTACTACCTCAGTAAGAAGTTCACCGACTGTGAGACTCGGTATTCTATGCTTGAGAAGACTTGTTGCGCATTGGCTTGGGCTGCTAAGCGTCTGCGTCAGTATATGTTGAATCATACCACTTGGTTGATATCCAAAATGGATCCGATCAAGTATATATTTGAGAAGCCTGCTTTAACTGGGAGGATTGCCCGTTGGTAGATGTTGTTATCAGAGTATGATGTCGAATACCGATCTCAGAAAGCGATCAAAGGTAGTATCTTGGCTGACCATTTGGCTCATTAACCGATTGAAGATTACCAGTCAGTGCAGTATGACTTTCCTAATGAGGAGATTTTGTACTTGAAAATGAAAGATTGTGATGAACCATTGCTTGAAGAAGGGCCAAAACCTGGTTCCCGCTGGGGAATGGTATTTGATGGAGTTGTTAATCAATATGGAAATAACATTGGGGCAGTGATCATTACTCCTCAAGGCACGCATCTACCATTTACAGCTAGATTGACTTTCAAGTGTACAAACAATATGGCAGAATATGAAGCTTGCATTATGGGGCTTGAAGAGACCATGAATCTCAGAATCAAGTATTTAGATGTCTTCGAAGATTCATCTTTGGTTGTGAATCAAATCAAAGGTGATTGGGAGATAAATCAACCCGGTTTGGTACCGTATAGAGATTATGCGAGGAGGATTTCAACTTTCTTTACAAAGTTTGAGTTTCATCATATCCCTCGAGATGAGAACCGGATGACAGATGCTCTTGCAACGTTGGCGTCAATGATTATGGTGAAGTATTGGAATGAAGTTCCCAACTTGTTTGTGATGCGTCTTGATAGGCCAACTCATGTGTTTTCTATTGAAGAGTTCAAAAGACGAGAAGCCGTGGTAATGTGACATCAAATGTTTCCTCCAAAGTCAAATTTACCCGTCTGGGGCATCTTTGAAAGATAAGAAGACTTTGAGGATTAGCCAGTAATTTCTACTTGAATGGTGGTATACTGTACAACAGAAACTTCGACATGGTTTTGCTCAGATGCGTGGATAGACACGAAGCAGACTTGTTGATGACTGAAGTGCATGAAGGTTCATTTGGTACTCATTCCAATGGACATGTAATGGCAAAGAAGATGTTGCGAGCATGTTACTATTGGATGACAATGGAATCTGACTGTTGCAAGTTTGTGAAGAAATGTCACAAGTGTCAAATTTATGCTGATAAGATTCATGTTCCTCTGACACTATTGAATGTTATTTCTTCCCCATGGCCCTTCTACATGTGGGGAATTGATATGATTGGGATGATTGAGCCCAAAGCTTCGAATGGACATCGTTTCATTTTAGTGGCAATTGACTACTTCATAAAATGGGTTGAAGCGGCATTGTATGCAAATGTAACCAAGCAAGTTGTTGTAAGGTTTATCAAGAATCAGATCATATGTCGTTATGGTGTGCCAAGTAAGATCGTTACTGACAATGGATCGAACTTGAATAATAATATGGTGGAAGCTCTTTGTAAAGACTTCAAGATTGCACATCATAATTCTTCTCCCTACAGACCTAAGATGAATGGGGTTGTTGAAGTTGCAAATAAGAATATTAAGAAGATTATTCAGGAGATGGTTGTCACGTATAAGGATTG
This sequence comes from Lathyrus oleraceus, assembly GCF_024323335.1. NCBI lineage: Eukaryota > Viridiplantae > Streptophyta > Magnoliopsida > Fabales > Fabaceae > Lathyrus > Lathyrus oleraceus. Next base: position 287,556,161 of record NC_066579.1, on the reverse strand, counting down.
GCATGAGATGATCCCATTTGCTTTGCATGGATATTGTACATCCGTCCACACTTTAACAAGGGAAACCCCTTTTTCTCTTGTATATGGCATGGAAGCAGTGCTCCCCGTAGAGGTTGAGATTCCTTCATTGCGTGTGCTCATGGAAGCCAAGTTGACTGAGGCTGAATGGTGTCAGACCAGATTTGATCAGCTGAATTTAATTGAAGAGAAGAGATTGACTGCCATGTGTCATGGTTAGTTATATCAGCAAAGGATGAAGAAAGCTTTTGATAAGAAGGTTAGACCTCGTGTGTTTAGAGAAGGTGACCTTGTGCTCAAGAAGATCTTGTCGTTCAAACCAAATTCTAGGGGAAAATGGACTCCTAATTATGAAGGCCCATATGTTGTTAAGAGAGCCTTTTTAGGTGGTGCTTTGATTCTTACAACTATGGATGGTGAAGAGTTCACTCGTCCTGTGGACGTAGATGCAATCAATAAATACTTCGCCTAAAAAGAAAAGAACAACTCGCTAAGTTGAAAACTCGAAAGGGCGACTTAGGCAAAAATGAGTGTCTCGGTGGATTGAAAACCCGAAAGGGCGATCTAGGAAAAAATTAGAGACATAAAAACAGAAAAAATTCCCGATAAGTTGAGTACCCCACTGTCATACCCCAAAATTTACCCATCATTTTTCCTGAAAAAAAAAAAAAAAAAAAAAAAAAACGAAAAAAAAAACGAAAAAAAAAAAACGAAAAAAAAAAAAAAAAAAGAATTTTTTTTAATTAATTAATTAATTAATTAATTAATTAATTAATTAATTAATTAATTAAATAATTAAAATAAATATATAAATAAAATATAACAAATTATTTTGGACTTGGGTCTCACTCATTCCAAGCCCATTACCCACGAAATTAGTCTATAAATACTGAAGTTTCAGGGGGGAAGTTTCAGACGGGGAGTTTACACTGGGAGATTCACGGGAGAAAGAAGGAAGAGAAGCAAAACACTCTGAGGTTTCCTTGGAACAAAACCTTGAGGAAAAAGAAAGAGAGAGAACAGAGAAGAACGAATAGAAGTTTTGGCATAAGAACCCTGCCAACCCGGAGAATTCAGAATAAAGAAACCCTGAAGGCAGCTCATCCGCCCCGAAGCCATCGCCGCCCAATTCCCGCCGCCTAACTCATTCCGATACTACAAGTGGTCAATCCCTTCAACCTTGAATTGGCAAACAGGTTTGCGTATCTCTATTGTTTATACTTTCAATTGGCCATATCTACATATATAATGCATCAGGATTAAATGTTGATATATAATTTGCTTTCGTATGGGAATTTAAATATGCCTGAATACCCTGAATGTTTGACCATGTTATTCCTGTGATAAAATGCCATAAAATTCAAGAGTTCCTAACATGGGGCTGTTTTCAAATTCAAAATCCGTGGCCGTTCGCCTGGCCTTCGCTAGGCGAGGCAGAAGCGAACGAGACAGTACCTGATTTTTCTAGTCTGTTTTTTTTATGTTTTTATCATAGTCATGCATTATTCATCCTATCCTATTTATTATTGTGATATTTCTCCGGTGTAATCTTCGATTGCACCCTGATTTGGTGTTCTGACATGTTTCTTTTTTTGAGTTTCGTAAAGGTTCACATATCCCAGGAAAAGGTTATTGGCTAGGTATTCCACTTTGTTTGTGGGATACCCTTGTGGAGTTTCACCCTAAATTAATTTTTAATGTATTAATTTCTAATGTATTAATTTTTAATATATTATTTTTAATAATTTTAATGTGGAGTTTCATCCTAATTATATAATTAATTGTAAAACTTTGCCTTTGAATAAGTGATCTTGGACCTCTCTTTGTTGCCTTACGATTACGATATTACGGTCATGTCCCGCGAACGTGGGGATACCCTTAGCAAAGACCCTCCGGTTAAATCATCATAAAATAAATTATAGTCCCTCGGATGTTGCCTTCTAATATACAACTTTGTCCCTCGATGACCCTCCGATGTTGCCTACGGTTAAATGATGATAGTCCCTTCGAATGCTAAGGTATCCTCATAACTGTTGCCTTCAATGACCAATCAATGACCCTACGATGACCCTTTTACATCCAAAGGATAAAACTACTTATTTCTCAATAATAAGGACAGTTTTACCCTCATAAGGATAGGAAATACTCATAAAGACCTTGGGTCGGTATAACTCTTAATTGCTGGCTCACAATCTAAAACATTTTTTTCACACCTCACACCTTTCAAAATATCTTCAGAAAATCACCACTTGGTATACATTCATACTAGAATCATTACCGAGTTATATTTTTCTAAACAATTTTCAAAACTAAACGAGATAATCACTTTGTATACATTCATACAAGAATCATTACAAAGTTAAATTCTCTTTTCAAAAAACAATTTTTCTAAACAATTCACAAACACTTTTTTAGACAAAAATAATATAAGTGATCGAGCAATTAAGAGCCCATGGATAACCATGGATACAAAGGGTGCTAACACCTTCCCTTTGTATAATGTACCTCCCGAACCCAAAATCTAAATTAAGGTCTTTCCTGTTCTTTTCCACCTTTCCTTATTGGATAAAAGAAAAGTCGGTGGCGACTCTTGCTAACCGCGACATTGCGATTAAAACCACAAAAAGTCCAGTTCACCGTATGACAGAACTGGCGACTCTGCTGGGGACCCTTAAAAAGAGAGGTTACCTTAAAAACAAGATCACTTATTCAATTTGTCTGATTTATTTTTAAGGGATTGCTTGGGTATGTTATGCTTGAGTGAAAGATCCTACACCCGGATCTAGTGTACCTTAGGTAAGTAGCAAGAGATCATCGCGACTGTCCGACGTATACTGGAATGGTCAAAATGATGGCTACGGTTAATGTGGCACTTTGGATGTCCTGATGTTCCTCATGTTAGTTGAGGAAATATTTGGCATTCGCGTGGTGTCATAAAAGCATTAACCAGACCTTTAGAACCCTAATTGACTCATCCTGGCCATTAGAAAGTAGTGAGATTACTGGCTTCGGTTCCGACTGGAGTTGGTTGAGACTCGATACTACACTCTTTGAGATTGGACTTTAGGGAAGCTTCGGTCAACCACTTGGTGTTGCACTGAAGTGGACTTAAGGAAAGGTCAATGATTTGAGATCCTTCTAGAACCCGGTTACTATTCTAAGACAGGTTGAACCCACCAAACTTCAGTGGGGAGGGTACTTACCTATGGAACTCATGCAAGCCTTAAAACCTAGGAATGATTGTTGTATGACTTGCTTATGCTTGTTATTTGTTTAATATCATAATATCATAACATCATAACATCATAACATCATAACATCATAACATCATAACATCATAACATTATGACATTGCACTAATCACTTCGAGGACTTAGGGATTTAACTTGGCTCTATTTTGTAAGGCTATGGCTCCCAGGAAGACTATCCGGATAAATTTTGTAGTCATCTCTCCTCAACTCAAGGATTTAGTGTCAGAACTTCCTGATCAGGCTCAGTTCGTCAAAAAGCATGGTTCTCTCCTCGATTTGGTTACCACTGGTTTCAAAGAAGATATGATGAGAGTCCTATTCCAGTTCTTCGATCCTAAACATCATTGTTTCACATTCCCCGATTATCAGTTGGTGCCCACATTAGAAGAATTTTCCCAGCTGCTTGGGATACCTATTCTTGATCAAATGCCTTTCAGTGGTTTAGAAAAGATTCCGAGGTCCGAAAAAGTTGCCGCAGCTTTACACATGACAAAGTCAGATATTGAAGCTAATTGGGTAACAAGAAGTGGAGTTAAGGGTTTACTTGCCAAATTTCTGATGAATAAGGCCCGAGAATTCTTAAAAGTCATGAATGTCCATGCTTTCGAGGAGATTCTAGCATTACTAATCTATGGTTTGGTGTTATTCCCTAATCCAGATCAATTCATAGATATGAATGCTATTCAGATATTTCTCGCTCGTAACCCTGTGCCTACCTTGCTCGGCGACATTCTGCATTCCCTTCACACTCGTACTATGAAGAGGCAAGGGACTCTCATGTGCTGCATACCTTTATTATCCAGGTGGTTTATTTCGCACCTTCCTCAGTCAGTCTTGAAGAATGAGCAAAGTTTGAGATGGTCTCAAAGGATAATGTCGCTCTCCCACTCAGACATCCGTTGGTGTCCTCATTTCAAAGAAAACAATATCATCATTGACCGTTGTGGAGAATTCCCTAATGTACCACTCATGGGGATAAGAGGAGGTATTACTTATAATCCTGCTTTAGCCCTACGTCAGTTTGGTTGTGCTCGAAGAGATGGTCCACATGAAATAATTATACAAGGCACGGTGTTTGACTATGATAACGATTCCCAAGGTCTCCGTCAAAGATTTGTACGAGCTTGGGGCATGGTGAAAAGAAGTACTTTAGGACAGAAAAACTCTATTCCTATGGAACCTTATCTCAGATGGGTCCGCACAAGAGCTCGTGAACTTGTCATGCCATATCTGGCAGTCGGACCACTGATTGTTGAACCATAAGCTGAAGGAGGTACTCCTCAGATCGTTCCTTATCCAGATATGCCTACCGATGTTGAAGAGTTAAAGAAGTCCTGGATCCAGTTGAGAGAGGAAAGGGATACTTTTGAAGCCCAGTTCTGTGCTACAAGGAAGAAGGTGTTAGAACTCACCGGCCAGCTTAATGAGGAACGAAGACTCAATACATATCTTCGCCCAAAAAGAAGCCGTCCCTGGGAGACCTGAGCTTTTATTGTATTTTACTTCTTATTATAATGAATATTAATCAAATATTATTAATAAAAGTGGCTTTCTTTTTTGGTAGTTTATGCAAAGTTAAATTCCAAAAGTCCTTGAAAACATTTCATACATTGCATAGCATAACATCGCATAACAGGTACTCTAAAGGGATCAATGTTCTCACGGTTTTCCTCCAAACAGAAAAATGGATCTCGAACAAACTGTCAAAGATCTCCAGGCTCAGAATGCTCAACTCCAGGAGATGATCTTGAACTTATCCAAGGGGCAGGAGGAACTGAAGACTCTCTTGCTCAAGAAGAAAAAGGACAAGAAATCTGTGAGGCACATTAACCCGGGAAGAAGGCAGTTTACGAAGATCAATATGACTTTAGCACAAGCACTGCAGGGTATGCTAAAAGTAAATTTAATTACCCTCAGAGATCCTCCTGCAAAACCCAACACTACTTCTCCTCGTTATAATCCCAACGCCAGGTGTGCCTATCACTCCGATAGCCCCGGGCATGATACGAATGATTGCTGGTCGCTGAAGAACAAGATTCAGGATATGATCGACGCTGGGGAATTTGAATTTGATCCTCTGAATATTCCTAATGTCATCACTGCTCCTATGCCCGATCATGACAAGACTGTTAACGCTGTAGAAGATGTGAATAGCGATTGCAACTTGGATAATTGGAAGGCTGAAGACACTATTCCAACTTCCTTTAGTCAGGAGTAATTGTTTGTTGTTTATTCAATGTATCAAATTTGGTTAAATGTTTTGTCATTCTCATAAGCATATTCATATTCAATAAATCAATGGACTTTTTGCATTCAAATATTGCGCTCTTTATCTTTCCTGTCATTTTTCAAATAAGCTATGCTTTCTTGCACACACTCACGTAACAAATTGCGTATCCACATCCACTCTGGATCCTGTTGATAATAGTTCTGCTACTGTTCATTATGACTTCGAAAATCCGATCTACCAAGCCGAAGATGGAAGTGAGGAAGATTGTGAAGTACCTGAAGAACTTGCCAGACTGTTACTGAAAGAAGAAAGGACTATACAGCCGCATGAGGAGTCAATTGAAACTGTCGATCGGAGTACTAAAAGTAGACAAGAAAGAAGTCAGAAACCTCTTGGGGCACTTGAATTACATTGCCCGGTTTATATCCTACTTGACTGCTACTTGCAAACCTATCTTCAAATTACTGAGGACAGTCAAGAGATGATGAATGTCAGGAAACTTTTGATAAAATCAAGAAGTGTCTCCAAGAACCTCCAATTCTGACACCACCAGTTGAAGGAAGACCTCTAATCATGTATTTGACCGTGTTAGAAAATCCAATGAGGTGTGTTGGGGCAACATGACGAGTCTGGTCGAAAAGAGCATGCCATATACCGCCTTAGCAAAAGGTACCGACTGTGAAACAAGATACTCATAGCTCGAGAAAGCTTGCTGCGCTTTGGCTTGGGCTGCTCGCCGACTAAGACAGTACATGTTGAATCATACCACTTTATTGATTTCTAAGATGGGTTCTATCAAATATCTATTCGAGAAACTTGTTGTCTCCTGAAAGAGTTATCACTGATAATAGTGCTAATTTGAACAACAAGATGGTTACTGAACTCTGCACGCGGTTCAAAATAAAGCACTCTAATTCTTCTCCATACCGGCCAAGGATGAACGGCGCCGTGGAGGCTGCTAACAATGTCCAGAAGCTTATACAAAAGATGACAGTAATGTACAAAGACTGACATGAGATGTTACCATTTGCTTTTCATGACTATCGCACTTCAGTACGCACTTCGACAGGGGCAGCTCCGTTCTCTTTAGTCTATGGAATGGAAGCCATCTTACCAGTGGAAGTTCAGATTCCCTCGCTAAGAATCATGAAAGAGGCGGGCTTAGATGAAGAGGAACGGATTCAGACTCGACTCGATCAGATAAATTTCGCGGCTGTTTGTCATAGGCAGATATATCAGAAACGCATGACCCAGGCATTCAACGAAAGGGTCAAGCGACAAGTGTATCAAATTGGCGACTTGGTAATCAAGCGTATCGTGCTACCGCAAACTGATCCCAGAGGCAAATGGACTCCCACGTACAAAGGGCCATTTGTAGTTAAGAAGGTATTCTCTGTTGGAGCCATGATACTTGCTACAGTGGATGGCGAAGATTTCCCGCATCCCGTGAACGCGGACATAGTTAAAAATACTACGCATGAAAAAGACCCGCTAGATCGACGTATCTAGGCAAAAGTAAGGGCATCCCGGCGAACCGAAAGGGTTCGGGCAAAAATTAGGGATATATATAAAAAAAAATGTACACCCGGCAAGTCGAAAACCTGAAAAGCTGGCTTGGGCAAAAAAGGGTATCCTGGTGGACTGAAAACCTGAAAAGGCGGTCCAGGCAAAAATTAGGGATTAAAGCGTATGACTATGTCCCGTTCTCAGTCAACTTTCATCCAAGTTCGAGGGACTGACCAAGCCAATCACTTCTATCCGACAGCAAGGGATGAGATGCTCGAAGACATAATGACAGTAGTGAAGGTGAGAAAAACAAGAAAGGGGGGGTTTGAATTGTTTTGAAAAATAAGCGCTTTTCAAAATGAAAATCACACAAGGATTTTATACTGGTTCGCTTATAACACAAAGCTACTCCAGTCCACCCGGCCAAGGTGATTTCGCCTTCAACAAGGACTTAATCCACTAATCTTGAAAGATTACAAACAACACCTAAGAGAGAAGAAAATCTCTTAGTCTTCTCAAGTCTACAGACCACACAAAGTCACTTGAGGAAATCAAACAAATAAAAGATACAAGATATGTAATCTAGAGTGCTTCTAAGAAAGCAAGTATTACAAACTTAAGAACAGATTTTTCACTTAATAAGCAAAAGCTTAGTGAAATTCTTTGAGAGCAAAGATGATTTTCTTGAGCGTGAAATAATTCAGTATAGTTTTGGCTAGTTGATTTCTTGCTTGCTGAATGTTGATTGCATCTCTATTTATATAAGAGTTGGAGTAGAGTTGAATCTGGTGGATATTAAACTGAGTTTACTCCATCACTAAAATAGCTTCTGCAGTTTAACTTTTCGTCTTTGAAGTGACTACTTACCACAAGTAGTATCTTCTCTCTTGGAAGTGGAGATTAACGTCTCTTTCTCAATTAGGAAATCCATTTGAAAATCTTTACTTGTCTTCAACGTTACTCTTTCATGATTAGCAAATCCATAATCAGAGTATTTGTGTAACTGGAGAAACTAGGAATCTTGCTTCTGATGTTGATCTAAATAGATTCTTCAGAGGGCGTTGTTCAGAGTCAGAGCTTCTAGACTTTACTTCATGTTCAGATGCTTCTGATACTTTGTAGTTTTGTCCAGAGTCAGACTTTCTTGAACGAGATTCCACTTCAGATGCTTCTGATACTAGAGAATTTGTATCTGATCTTGTTGTGCATCTGATGACATCATCAGATTTATTACTTCTTCTTTTAGAACCCTGCACACTTAGAAACTTTTCGTTAGGGTGCCATTTTTGGTTTCATCCTTTGTTATCATCAAAATCAAGGAATCTGTTGTAGAACAATTTTTGTTCTTACAATCTCCCCCTTTTGATGATGACAAAACAACTTAAAAAAGCAGATGAAACATGAATAAAAAAGATCAGATAGACAGAAGCTCCCCCTGAGTTAGTGCTAGGGAGTTCAGAAGTTCTTACCAGAGCTTTCCAAGTAATGAGATTTCTGAAAACTTTCTGCAATTTCTTAAATTTAATGTTAGAGCTATTTAATCAGAACTATTTTTATCAGAGCTATTTCTACAATTGTTGCAGAGTGCTTAAGGTTTTAGACAATTTTCATCAGAGCTATTTAATGATTTCTCCCCCTTTTTGTCATCAACAAAAAACATAGTAAAAAAAATAACTTAAAGAGAAAAACACTTCATTAAAAAGAAACACAAAACATCAGATTAAAAAGATCAAGAGCAAAACATTAGATCCAAAAAGAAGACAGAAGCAAAAACAACAAAAGGCAAGCAAAACATAAAATCCTAAGTGCCTAAGGGTTCTGAGGCAATTTCTGCAAGATCATGGCAAGCATCTTCTGGATATTCTCATTGACCGTATCTTGCTTGTCCATTCTGTCTCGGAGGATGTTCTGATCTTCCTTAAGGTCCTTCAGAGTCTGAAGGATCATGGGAACAGCAGTTGAAGACTCCCCCTGAGTCAGAGCCTGCTGAGCTTCAGCTTCTGCAGCAGCTTGAGCTTCTGCATCTGCCAGAGCCTTAGCTTCAGCTTCTTGTTGCCTTAGGATTTCTGCTTCTTGAGCAATTCTTTCCTCTTCTATTCTTCTTGCTTCTTCTGCTTCTCTAGCCAACCTCTCCTCCTCTAGCCTTTTGGCTTCAGCTTCTCTGGCTAGTCTCTCCTGGAGTCTTGCCTCAGCATTTCTGATGTAGTCATTTCTGACTTGTTCAGATATGCTCTTCAGCCTAAAGGACTCAGATGTCATCCAGCCAATGACTCTGTTCCAGTGTGTCCTTACAGATTCAGGATCATCACTGATTTCAGAGTTAAGGACCAGAGAATCAACCTTTTGAGCTGAAGCCTCTGCAATCATAAAGATGGCTTCCTTAAGAGTAGGTTTAGAAAGCTCAGGTTCAGGTTCTGGTTCAGAGGTATGAGGTGGAGGGCTGAGATTCAAGGTTTGAGGTTCAGATTCTGACTCAGGTTGGGGTTCAGATTCTGCTTCTGGTTGAAGACTAGGAGATGAAGCATAAAGAGGATTTAGGTCTAAAGGGTTAGAGTCTACTTCAGGTACAGCGGGAATTTTTGGTGGGGTGATATCAGAGGTGTGGGGATCAGATGTTTGAATTTCAGAGGGTAGAATTGTTGTTTGTTGTGGTGGAAGTGAAGTTTGGAGTGGTGAGCTTACTTCAGATTGTGTTAGAGTTTGTTGTTGAGAGGCAAGTCTATGAGCATATAGAGTGGCTATTGTTGGGGATTCAGGATCAGAAGGTTCAGGGTCAGAGGAAACAGTAACGTAGGGAGGTGATTCAGGTTCAGAGGATGAAGAAGAAGAAGTGCTTTGGTGAGTTTGTGCAGGTATAGAGGGAGGAATGAAAGTTCTGGCTATGTTTAGAACTGGTGTAGGTTGGGAGGTTCTGATAATTGATGGTGTAATGTCAGAGGTGGTGAAAATGGGTTGAGAGGAGAGAGAGTTAGAGGAAGCCATCTGAAGATTAGAGGAGACAGGAGGAACAGACTTACCAGTTGAGATTTGCAGAGGAGCTGAAGATCCGCTTCCAGAAGCTCCGTCAAGTCTGGCCTTCTTTGCTGGTGGTGCTATCTTCCTCTCAGAAACACCTCTCTTGTATCTGACCAGATCTTCTTCAGAGTCCAGACAGTCATCGAGGCTGAAATCAGAGACATCAAAACCTTCTTCCAGCAGACGATGAAGATAGAGGGCAACAGCGTCTCTGGGCTCATTCTTGAAGAATCTGGCAAGGCCATGAGGCATCTTCCTCTGATCTTTCAGACTATCCCAGGAAACTTCCAGAGTTGGTTTGACTTGTATTTTCTTGATTATCCCCATACTCTTGAGGTTTCTGGCATTCAGAGGCTTCCCTACGTCAATTGCCAGATCATCCATACATCTGGTCTTTTCCAGATCGTCTACCAGTCCATGCTCAATGAAGATGTCAGAAAGCAATCTCCCCAGAGGAATGTAGGATCTGAGCTTCATGTTATTCCTGGTTTCTCTGACTGAATCCCTCAGATATCTGAAGAGAAGAGCAGGAAGGTTGATCTTCACACCTTTCTGGATGCAGTATAAAATGCATTTTTGATCTGCATTAATGTAATCTGAAGAATTTGAAGCTGGACGGTGGTGGATTGTTCCCAGGATGATTTTCAGCCACACTCGGAGGTTCTGGTGTAGCTCTTTGTTCTTAGAGGGGTTTCCTTCAACATTTGGTTTGAAGATAGTTGGGTTGATGACTTCAGTGATGCGCTTAGACCTTGGAGGAATGTTGTAGATCCTTTTTCCTCCACTTTGCTCCATATTCAACAAGGAAGCAATAGACGCTTCAGTGATAACTATCTTCACTCCCAGAACAAATGAGACAATGAAGTTGTCATCTGCATCTGCATGTCTCCAGAACTCCTTTACCAGAAGAGGGTAAATTGGACCATACAACCGTTGGAAATAGTTCTCCCACCCTTGTTGACGCAGTTCACCAGTAAGATCAACGCCATTTCTTTTTAGGTTGTCGAAATCAACCAAAGATTCATACAAAACATCCAAACCTTCAAAGGGAGTCGAAAGGTTTATGTGGCGTTCTCGGTCAAGAATGTGGGGTTCTTGATAAACAGGGGTTATAGAAACACCGGTGACGGTTGGAGTTGAAATACTAGAGGTTTGAGCGGTGGAACTTGACTCCATTTGCTGTGAGTAGTTGAACAGTTGTTGTTGTTGAGCATCCATTGTAACGAAGAAGATGAAGATTGATGAAGTTGAAGAAGCTTGCAGAGAATGCTTCGAGAGAGGGTTTAGGGTTTTAGAGTGAGTGAGAGTGATAAATGTGTGAAATGTGAGAAAAGTGTTTATATACTCTAAGTAAAACACATGCAAAACGACAACACATACCAGCGTTAGCACAAAAATCAAAATAGCACGTTTGGGGGGAAAAATGATTACAGCTAATAAATGAATGTCTAATCCCAACAGTATGCACACTGCTCTAGGAGATTTCAAACGTTCTGACCTTTGATTTCTTTTGACAGCTGTCTAGAAGTTCTAGGGTTAGACGCTTAGAGTTCCACGTGTTGATGTATCTGATCTTCAGGAATACCAAATGATTGGTTTCTGAAGATTTCTAACTCAGATATCTTCTTAACTTGTAGAAGTATCAGAGTCAGAGGCAGAAGTGTATTTGTTTTTATCAGAGTCTCATTTTACATGTTCAGAGCCAAATTTTACTCAGGGCAATTTTTAATGTTCAGATTTTCTAATATGAAAAGAAATCTATCTTCAGCTAGAGGCTTAGTAAAGATATCTGCCCATTGATGTTCTGTATCAATGAACTTCAATGTTACTATCCCTTTCTGAACATAGTCTCTGATAAAATGATGTTTTATTTCTATGTGTTTGGCTCTGGAATGTAGAATGGGATTCTTACTTAAACAAATAGCAGCAGTATTATCACAAAAGATAGGAATGTTACTCTCAAATATCTGAAGATCTTCTAGCTGATGCTTCATCCAGAGCATCTGAGTTGTGCACAGTGATGCTGAGATATATTCTGCTTCTGCAGTTGATAGAGCAATTGTTGACTGTCTTTTGCTAGCCCAGGAGATTAAATTGTTTCCCAGAAGCTGGCAATTTCCAGAAGTACTTTTTCGTTCTATTCTATCTCCTGCGTAATCTGCATCACAATAACCAGAAAGCCTATACTCTGATGTTTTCTCATACATCAGGCCCAGGTTAGGAGTTCCTTTCAGATACTTAAGAATTCTCTTAACAGCTGTTAAATGAGATTCTCTAGGATCTGATTGGAATCTGGCACAAAGACAGACGCTAAAGAGAATATCAGGACGAGTAGCAGTCAGATAGAGAAGAGAGCCTATCATACCTCGATAGAGCTTCTGACAAACCTTGTTGCTTACCTCTTCCTTTTCCAGAATGCAAGTTGGGTGCATAGGAGTTTTTGCAGAGTTGCATTCAGTCATATCAAACTTCTTCAGAACGTCTTTAATGTACTTGCTTTGATGAATGTACGTGACTTCTGGAGTTTGATTAATTTGAATTCCCAGAAAGAACTTTAGTTCTTGCATTAAACTCATTTCAAATTCTGCCTGCATTAACTTAGAAAATTCTTGGCAAACAGAGATATTAGCAGAACCAAAAATAATATCATCAACATAAATCTGGCATATCATGAGATCATTATTAAGGTTTTTATAGAAGAGTGTAGAATCAACTTTCCCTCTGATAAAATTTTGTTCCAGAAGAAAATTGCTTAAGCGTTCATACCAAGCTCTGGGAGCTTGTTTAAGTCCATATAAGGATTTTTTGAGTTTAAAAACATGTTCTGGAAAGTTTGAATTTTCAAAACCTGGAGGTTGATTAACATACACTTCTTCTGAAATATAACCATTAAGAAATGCACTCTTGACATCCATTTGATATAATTTGATAGAATGATTAATAGCAAAAGATACAAGAAGACGAATAGATTCTAACCTCGCGACTGGAGCAAAAGTTTCATTATAATCAATACCTTCTTGTTGACTATAACCTTGAGCTACCAGTCGAGCTTTGTTTCTGACAACTTCTCCTTTCTCGTTCAGCTTGTTTCTGAAAACCCATCTGGTTCCAATGACATGAGTGCCTCTGGGTTTAGGAACGAGATCCCAGACATCATTCTTGGAGAATTGATCTAATTCTTCTTGCATAGCTGCCACCCAATCGTTATCTTGAAGAGCTTCATCACAGGACGTAGGCTCAATCAGAGACACTAGTCCCAGAGGAATATCTTCAGAAGTTCTGAAGGTAGATCTGGTTCTAACAGGTTCATCTTTGTTTCCCAAAATCAAATCTTCAGATACGTTAATACGACTTTTAACTTTCCTTGGAATTTCTGGAGATTTAATTTCTTCAGAGTCTTGAGTGACAGTTGCTTCTGGAGTTTTATCAGATTCTACCAGAGTGATCTCTAAATCGGCAAACTTTTCAACTAGCTTTGACTTTTCAGGGTCAAGCTTATCATCAAATCTAACATGAATTGATTCCTCCACAATTTTGGTTTCTGTGTTGTATACTCTGTAGCCTTTAGAGCGTTCTGAGTATCCTAACATAATACCTTTCTGTGCTTTGGAATCAAACTTGTTCAGATGTTCTTTAGTATTTAATATAAAGCAAATGCATCCAAAAGGATGAAAATATGAGATGTTAGGTTTTCTTCCCTTACACAGTTCATAGGGAGTCTTTTCTAGAATAGGTCTAATAGAGATTCTATTCTGAATGTAACACGCTGTATTTACAGCTTCTGCCCAAAAGTGCTTTGCTACATTAGTTTCATTGATCATGGTTCTGGCCATCTCTTGGAGTGTCCTATTCTTCCTCTCTACAACTCCATTTTGTTGTGGAGTTCTAGGGCAGGAGAAATCATGGGATATTCCATTAGAATCAAATAATTCTTCAAAATCTTTATTTTCAAATTCTCCACCATGATCACTTCTGACTCTAACAATTTTAGAGTCAAATTCTTTTTGCACTTTGGAACAGAAACTGGTGAATACAGAGTGAGACTCACTCTTGTGCTTTAGGAACTTTACCCATGTCCAGCGGCTGTAATCATCAACGATTACTAGTCCATACTTCTTTCCATTGACTGATGCTGTTTTCACAGGACCAAATAAGTCAATGTGAAGAAGCTCCAGGGGCTTAGAGGTAGAAACAACATTTTTCTTTTTAAAAGATGTTTTTGAAAACTTTCCTTTTTGACAAGCTTCACACAGAGCATCTGAAGAAAACTTCAGTTTAGGTAAGCCTTTGACTAACTCAAGTTTAGTTAGCTGAGAAAGTTTTCTCATGCTAATGTGACCTAAGCGTCTATGCCATACCCATTGCTCTTCGTGAACTGACATTAAACATTTAACATTTTGATCTTTTAAATCAGAAAGATTTATTTTATAAATGTTGTTTTTCCTCTTGCCTGTGAAAAGGACAGAACCATCGTTCTGATTAATGGCTTTACATGTTTTTTGATTGAAGATTACATCATAACCGTTATCACTTAATTGACTTATGGATAACAACTTATGCATTAATCCTTCTACATAAAGAACATCAGATATAGAGGGAAGAGTACCGTTACCAATAGTTCCGGAGCCTCTGATCCTTCCTTTCTGATCTCCTCCGAAGCCTACAAATCCAACGTCTTTAAGTTCCAGGCTTTGGAACATAGACTTTCTTCCCGTCATATGTCGCGAGCATCCAGAGTCCAGGTACCATGACTGGTGTCTGAACTTTGCTGCATAGGATATCTGCAACATAGATAATCTTATCTTTCGGTACCCAGAATCTCTTGGGTCCTTTTAGATTAGTTTTCCCAGAGTTTCTCACAACTTTGGGTCTTCTAGCATTTTTAAATTTGTGTTCTTGTGTGTGTGTGTAGTGGTATGAAAAAGGAGATTTAATTTGATCACTTGTAGAGGGTTTATCTTTCTCAGGATCATAACCAATTCCCCTTTTATTATTCTGACTTACTCCATAAATCATGGATGCCATAATACTCCTATCTATCCCATTCTTCAGAAATTTTTGAAAGGCTTCTTCATATTTATAAATAATTTCATTTGAAGTTTGTGGTGCTTGAGACAACGCTTCTTCTAATTCTAAGCTTTTTGTTTTATCTCCATCTCTTTCTAACGTTAAAGATTTGATTGTATCTTCATGTGCTAGAATTGTTGTCTCAAGTTCACTACATTCTTCAAATTTTGTTTTAAGACAGCCTTTAACGTTTCTAAACTTTTGTTTTAATTTCTGATAAGAAGTAAGAGTTTCTGACAAACATGATTCTAAGTCAGATCTAGAAAGTTCAGAAAATACCTCTTCAGATTCTTCGTTTGAGCAGCTGGATGTGGTAGCCATAAGTGCTACGTTGGCCTGTTCATCAGAGTCAGATTCTGATGATCCAGATTCACTGTCATCCCAGGTAGCCATCAGTCCTTTCTTTGTTCTGAAGGTGTTTTTCTTGAAGCTTTCTTTTCTGGGGTTGTCTTTCTTCAACTTGGGGCATTCATTTCTGTAATGACCTGTTTCTTTACATTCATAACAGGTAATATCTTTGTTAGCTTTACCTTTTGAAATTGACTCTGATCTATCCCCTCTGGGTCTTGGTCTTCTGAAGTTGTTGTTCCTCTTTTTCCAGAGTTGCTTGACTCTTCTGGTTAGTAGGGACAATTCTTCTTCATCATCAGAGTCTTCTGGTTCAGAATCGTCAGTATTTTCAGCTTCTGCCTGGAGAGCTTTGGTTCTGTCAGGCTTCCGTCTTTCAGATCTGGACTTAAGCGCTACGGACTTGTTCCTTTTCTGAGGCTCATCCTCCTCTAGTTCTATCTCATGGCTTCTGAGAGAGCTAACAAGTTCTTCAAGGGTGATATTGTTCAGATCCTTTGATAACTTCAGAGCAGTAACCATTGGTCTCCATTTCTTTGGCAGACTTCTGACTATCTTCTTAACATGATCTACAGTCGTGTATCCTTTGTCTAGCACTTTAAGACCTGCAATAAGAGTTTGAAATCTGGAAAACATAGCTTCTATAGCTTCATCATCTTCCATCTTGAAGGCTTCATACTTCTGGATAAGCGCCAGAGCCTTCGTCTCTTTGACTTGGGAGTTTCCTTCATGGGTCATCTTCAGAGAGTCAAGTATATCTTTGGCAGTCTCTCTGTTGGTGATCTTTTCATATTCATTGTATGATATAGCATTTAGAAGTATTGTTCTGGCCTTGTGGTGATTTTTGAAAATACGTTTCTGATCTTCTGACATCTTACTTCTGGGAACTTCAGCTCCATTTAAGACTGGAGGTTTGTATCCATCTGTGACAATGTCCCAGAGGTCAGCATCATAACCCAGAAAGAAACTTTCGATTCTATCTTTCCAGTAATCAATTTTTCTCCATCAAAAACAGGAGGCTTGGCATTGTAAGAATCTCTTTCATTTGAGTGGGCCATTGTTTTTCTCGTACTGGATCTCTCTACACGGTTAAGTGTTTGATTAGAAAATCAATAACAGAGCCGGAGCTCTGATACCAATTGAAGGTGAGAAAAACAAGAAAGGGGGGTTTGAATTGTTTTGAAAAATAAGCGCTTTTCAAAATGAAAATCACACAAGGATTTTATACTGGTTCGCTTATAACACAAAGCTACTCCAGTCCACCCGGCCAAGGTGATTTCGCCTTCAACAAGGACTTAATCCACTAATCTTGAAAGATTACAAACAACACCTAAGAGAGAAGAAAATCTCTTAGTCTTCTCAAGTCTACAGACCACACAAAGTCACTTGAGGAAATCAAACAAATAAAAGATACAAGATATGTAATCTAGAGTGCTTCTAAGAAAGCAAGTATTACAAACTTAAGAACAGATTTTTCACTTAATAAGCAAAAGCTTAGTGAAATTCTTTGAGAGCAAAGATGATTTTCTTGAGCGTGAAATAATTCAGTATAGTTTTGGCTAGTTGATTTCTTGCTTGCTGAATGTTGATTGCATCTCTATTTATATAAGAGTTGGAGTAGAGTTGAATCTGGTGGATATTAAACTGAGTTTACTCCATCACTAAAATAGCTTCTGCAGTTTAACTTTTCGTCTTTGAAGTGACTACTTACCACAAGTAGTATCTTCTCTCTTGGAAGTGGAGATTAACGTCTCTTTCTCAATTAGGAAATCCATTTGAAAATCTTTACTTGTCTTCAACGTTACTCTTTCATGATTAGCAAATCCATAATCAGAGTATTTGTGTAACTGGAGAAACTAGGAATCTTGCTTCTGATGTTGATCTAAATAGATTCTTCAGAGGGCGTTGTTCAGAGTCAGAGCTTCTAGACTTTACTTCATGTTCAGATGCTTCTGATACTTTGTAGTTTTGTCCAGAGTCAGACTTTCTTGAACGAGATTCCACTTCAGATGCTTCTGATACTAGAGAATTTGTATCTGATCTTGTTGTGCATCTGATGACATCATCAGATTTATTACTTCTTCTTTTAGAACCCTGCACACTTAGAAACTTTTCGTTAGGGTGCCATTTTTGGTTTCATCCTTTGTTATCATCAAAATCAAGGAATCTGTTGTAGAACAATTTTTGTTCTTACAAGTAGTAGGCTTAAAATCAATAGGACTTCTTCCACATAGCTATCTCTTTGTTTTCGACAATTTCCTCTTACTAGGATTTCTGTCTCCTTGTACACAAATTGCCTGTTTATAGGCCTCCTTTCAAAATCAATACAACCTTCTTTCAAAAAAGATACTTTTGTTTTTACTTTTTCTGTTTTGTTTGCGTAAACGTCCATTGATTTAATTTGAATTAATATGTGCATTTGAATATGATCAATGTTTATCAAAAATACGTACATAGAATAGCAATAGCAATTACTACAAGACTTCGGGATCGAGGATAAGGTCTAATCATGCTTCCAATGAATCCACTACCAATTCTCTTCCCCCAGCAAGCCTGTTTTTCCCCAGAAGAAGTTGGCAGTATTCCCCGGCACAGCCAGCTATTCCCCAACAGAGGTCTGCATCATCAGACAGATTGATCATCTCATCCATCCCCAGCCAGGCTCTGTTGAATATCTCTACCATCAGACAGAAATCAGAACCCCCAGCCGAGAGAGGGTCCTCAACACGAATATCTCCAATCAGTAGAGGGGGATTTATTTTCCCCAGTAGAGTCCCCAAGCAGAACTTCTCATACGCATAACTCATTCATTACATCATTTCACAGCATACGCATGCATACAACATTCGCATTTATTTTCGAAAGCATAAAACATCTCATGCATCATGACATGGCATAAAGCTAACTTTTCTTTGCAGGTTAATTATCCTCCTGATATAGTCAAAGTAAAAGGCTCATTCAGGCAGACGCCTTTATCAATCACAGACAAGATTCAGATACATATTCCAGATGCAATTCATGGGAACATTCATTCTGACAACACTTCGATATCCTCCTAGCGATGGCATCTTTAAGCCCATCCCAGACATTTATTGCAAGTACAACGTATACAGATACAGCCTAACATACGGTTCATTCTGATTCAGCTCAACATATGACTCCTTCAACTCAGATACGATCCAGCATACGATCCATTCTGCTCTTCGACAATTCAGAGACGATCTAATGTATGATCCATTCTGACCTTCAACAACTCAGATACGATCTAGCGTACGATCCATTCTGACCTTCTTCAACTCAGATACGATCTAACGGACGATCCATTCTGACCCTCAACAACTCAGATACGATCTAGCGTACGATCCATTCTGACCTTCTTCAACTCAAGTACAGTCTAATGCACGACCAAGTTAGACCTTCATCTGACCAGATGCTACCTTCGGACAGGTACATTTCTGGATGGTAGCCCAGTATACGGCTACTCCCTTTCCCAGATGCTACCTTCGGACAGGTACATTTCTGGATGGTAGTCTAGTATACGGCTACTCCCTTTCCCAGATGCTACCTTCGGACAGGTACATTTCTGGATGGTAGTCCAGTATACAACTACTCCCTTACTCAGATGCTACCTTCGGACAGGTACATTTCTGAATGGTAGTCTAGTATACGGCTACTCCCTTCCCCAGATGCTACCTTCGGACAGGTACATTTCTGGATGGTAGTCCAGTATACAGCTACTCCCTTACTCAGATGCTACCTTCGGACAGGTACATTTCTGAATGGTAGTCTAGTATACGGCTGCTCCCTTTCCCAGATGCTACCTTCGGACAGGTACATTTCTGGATGGTAGTCTAGTATACGGCTGCTCCCTTTCCCAGATGCTACCTTCGGACAGGTACATTTCTGGATGGTAGTCCAGTATACGGCTACTCCCTTTCCCAGATGCTACCTTCGGACAGGTACATTTCTGGATGGTAGTCTAGTATACGGCTACTCCCTTCCCCAGATGCTACCTTCGGACAGGTACATTTCTGGATGGTAGTCCAGTATACAGCTACTCCCTTACTCAGATGCTACCTTCGGACAGGTACATTTCTGAATGGTAGTCTAGTATACGGCTGCTCCCTTTCCCAGATGCTACCTTCGGACAGATACATTTCTGGATGGTAGTCTAGTATACGGCTGCTCCCTTTCCCAGATGCTACCTTCGGACAGGTACATTTCTGGATGGTAGTCCAGTATACGGCTACTCCCTTTCCCAGATGCTACCTTCGGACAGGTACATTTCTGGATGGTAGTCCAGTATACGGCTACTCCCTTTCCCAGATGCTACCTTCGGACAGGTACATTTCTGAATGGTAGTCTAGTATACGGCTACTCCCTTACTCAGATGCTACCTAGTGTACGGTACATTTCTGAAGTGTAGTCTAGTGTACGACTACTCCCTTTTACCATCAGATTCAGCCTACTGGACGGCTCATTCTGCAACTCAGATTCGATTTAATGTACGATCCATTCTGAGCTCCAGCAACTCCAATGCGGTCTAACGTACGACCCATTCGGATCCTCAACTACTCAGATGCTACCTAGTGTACGGTACATTTCTGAAGTGTAGTCTAGTGTACGACTACCCCTTTCATCATCAGATTCAGCCTAACGGACGGCTCCCTCTTCAACTCAGATACGATCTAGTGTATGGTCCATTCTGATCCTTTATCCCCAACAGCATATGACACACTCCGACTCCCCAGCGAAGTCGGCAACCTAATGGATGACTCATTATTCGGTCTAATGTACGACCCAGTGTGGCACCCATGTCTTCAAATTGGCCTAATATACGGCTCGATCTGAAGCTTTCGCCATCAAACCTCCCGGATGGCATCTTTAAGCCCATCTCCATCAAGACCAACTGTCGATTCTCAAGTGCAAATTTTTGGGGCATTCTAGTGTTCAATAATCTTCCACCTCCAGACCACGAATGGCATACACGCCATCCTAACTCTCTCGGTTCAAGAATATTGAACAGGGGCAGCTGTCATACCCCAAAATTTACCCATCATTTTTCCTGAAAAAAAAAAAAAAAAAAAAAAAAAAAAAAAAAACGAAAAAAAAAAACGAAAAAAAAAAAAAAAAAAAAAAGTTTTTTTTTTAATTAATTAATTAAATAATTAAAATAAATATATAAATAAAATATAACAAATTATTTTGGACTTGGGTCTCACTCATTCCAAGCCCATTACCCACGAAATTAGTCTATAAATACTGAAGTTTCAGGGGGGAAGTTTCAGACGGGGAGTTTACACTGGGAGATTCACGGGAGAAAGAAGGAAGAGAAGCAAAACACTCTGAGGTTTCCTTGGAACAAAACCTTGAGGAAAAAGAAAGAGAGAGAACAGAGAAGAACGAATAGAAGTTTTGGCATAAGAACCCTGCCAACCCGGAGAATTCAGAATAAAGAAACCCTGAAGGCAGCTCATCCGCCCCGAAGCCATCGCCGCCCAATTCCCGCCGCCTAACTCATTCCGATACTACAAGTGGTCAATCCCTTCAACCTTGAATTGGCAAACAGGTTTGCGTATCTCTATTGTTTATACTTTCAATTGGCCATATCTACATATATCATGCATCAGGATTAAATGTTGATATATAATTTGCTTTCGTATGGGAATTTAAATATGCCTGAATACCCTGAATGTTTGACCATGTTATTCCTGTGATAAAATGCCATAAAATTCAAGAGTTCCTAACATGGGGCTGTTTTCAAATTCAAAATCCGTGGCCGTTCGCCTGGCCTTCGCTAGGCGAGGCAGAAGCGAACGAGACAGTACCTGATTTTTCTAGTCTGTTTTTTTTATGTTTTTATCATAGTCATGCATTATTCATCCTATCCTATTTATTATTGTGATATTTCTCCGGTGTAATCTTCGATTGCACCCTGATTTGGTGTTCTGACATGTTTCTTTTTGAGTTTCGTAAAGGTTCACATATCCCAGGAAAAGGTTATTGGCTAGGTATTCCACTTTGTTTGTGGGATACCCTTGTGGAGTTTCACCCTAAATTAATTTTTAATGTATTAATTTCTAATGTATTAATTTTTAATATATTATTTTTAATAATTTTAATGTGGAGTTTCATCCTAATTATATAATTAATTGTAAAACTTTGCCTTTGAATAAGTGATCTTGGACCTCTCTTTGTTGCCTTACGATTACGATATTACGGTCATGTCCCGCGAACGTGGGGATACCCTTAGCAAAGACCCTCCGGTTAAATCATCATAAAATAAATTATAGTCCCTCAGATGTTGCCTTCTAATATACAACTTTGTCCCTCGATGACCCTCCGATGTTGCCTACGGTTAAATGATGATAGTCCCTTCGAATGCTAAGGTATCCTCATAACTGTTGCCTTCAATGACCAATCAATGACCCTACGATGACCCTTTTACATCCAAAGGATAAAACTACTTATTTCTCAATAATAAGGACAGTTTTACCCTCATAAGGATAGGAAATACTCATAAAGACCTTGGGTCGGTATAACTCTTAATTGCTGGCTCACAATCTAAAACATTTTTTTCACACCTCACACCTTTCAAAATATCTTCAGAAAATCACCACTTGGTATACATTCATACTAGAATCATTACCGAGTTATATTTTTCTAAACAATTTTCAAAACTAAACGAGATAATCACTTTGTATACATTCATACAAGAATCATTACAAAGTTAAATTCTCTTTCAAAAAACAATTTTTCTAAACAATTCACAAACACTTTTTTAGACAAAAATAATATAAGTGATCGAGCAATTAAGAGCCCATGGATAACCATGGATACAAAGGGTGCTAACACCTTCCCTTTGTATAATGTACCTCCCGAACCCAAAATCTAAATTAAGGTCTTTCCTGTTCTTTTCCACCTTTCCTTATTGGATAAAAGAAAAGTCGGTGGCGACTCTTGCTAACCGCGACATTGCGATTAAAACCACAAAAAGTCCAGTTCACCGTATGACAGAACTGGCGACTCTGCTGGGGACCCTTAAAAAGAGAGGTTACCTTAAAAACAAGATCACTTATTCAATTTGTCTGATTTATTTTTAAGGGATTGCTTGGGTATGTTATGCTTGAGTGAAAGATCCTACACCCGGATCTAGTGTACCTTAGGTAAGTAGCAAGAGATCATCGCGACTGTCCGACGTATACTGGAATGGTCAAAATGATGGCTACGGTTAATGTGGCACTTTGGATGTCCTGATGTTCCTCATGTTAGTTGAGGAAATATTTGGCATTCGCGTGGTGTCATAAAAGCATTAACCAGACCTTTAGAACCCTAATTGACTCATCCTGGCCATTAGAAAGTAGTGAGATAACTGGCTTCGGTTCCGACTGGAGTTGGTTGAGACTCGATACTACACTCTTTGAGATTGGACTTTAGGGAAGCTTCGGTCAACCACTTGGTGTTGCACTGAAGTGGACTTAAGGAAAGGTCAATGATTTGAGATCCTTCTAGAACCCGGTTACTATTCTAAGACAGGTTGAACCCACCAAACTTCAGTGGGGAGGGTACTTACCTATGGAACTCATGCAAGCCTTAAAACCTAGGAATGATTGTTGTATGACTTGCTTATGCTTGTTATTTGTTTAATATCATAATATCATAACATCATAACATCATAACATCATAACATCATAACATCATAACATCATAACATTATGACATTGCACTAATCACTTCGAGGACTTAGGGATTTAACTTGGCTCTATTTTGTAAGGCTATGGCTCCCAGAAAGACTATCCGGATAAATTTTTTAGTCATCTCTCCTCAACTCAAGGATTTAGTGTCAGAACTTCCTGATCAGGCTCAGTTCGTCAAAAAGCATGGTTCTCTCCTCGATTTGGTTACCACTGGTTTCAAAGAAGATATGATGAGAGTCCTATTCCAGTTCTTCGATCCTAAACATCATTGTTTCACATTCCCCGATTATCAGTTGGTGCCCACATTAGAAGAATTTTCCCAGCTGCTTGGGATACCTATTCTTGATCAAATGCCTTTCAGTGGTTTAGAAAAGATTCCGAGGTCCGAAAAAGTTGCCGCAGCTTTACACATGACAAAGTCAGATATTGAAGCTAATTGGGTAACAAGAAGTGGAGTTAAGGGTTTACTTGCCAAATTTCTGATGAATAAGGCCCGAGAATTCTTAAAAGTCATGAATGTCCATGCTTTCGAGGAGATTCTAGCATTACTAATCTATGGTTTGGTGTTATTCCCTAATCCAGATCAATTCATAGATATGAATGCTATTCAGATATTTCTCGCTCGTAACCCTGTGCCTACCTTGCTCGGCGACATTCTGCATTCCCTTCACACTCGTACTATGAAGAGGCAAGGGACTCTCATGTGCTGCATACCTTTATTATCCAGGTGGTTTATTTCGCACCTTCCTCAGTCAGTCTTGAAGAATGAGCAAAGTTTGAGATGGTCTCAAAGGATAATGTCGCTCTCCCACTCAGACATCCGTTGGTGTCCTCATTTCAAAGAAAACAATATCATCATTGACCGTTGTGGAGAATTCCCTAATGTACCACTCATGGGGATAAGAGGAGGTATTACTTATAATCCTGCTTTAGCCCTACGTCAGTTTGGTTGTGCTCGAAGAGATGGTCCACATGAAATAATTATACAAGGCACGGTGTTTGACTATGATAACGATTCCCAAGGTCTCCGTCAAAGATTTGTACGAGCTTGGGGCATGGTGAAAAGAAGTACTTTAGGACAGAAAAACTCTATTCCTATGGAACCTTATCTCAGATGGGTCCGCACAAGAGCTCGTGAACTTGTCATGCCATATCTGGCAGTCGGACCACTGATTGTTGAACCATAAGCTGAAGGAGGTACTCCTCAGATCGTTCCTTATCCAGATATGCCTACCGATGTTGAAGAGTTAAAGAAGTCCTGGATCCAGTTGAGAGAGGAAAGGGATACTTTTGAAGCCCAGTTCTGTGCTACAAGGAAGAAGGTGTTAGAACTCACCGGCCAGCTTAATGAGGAACGAAGACTCAATACATATCTTCGCCCAAAAAGAAGCCGTCCCTGGGAGACCTGAGCTTTTATTGTATTTTACTTCTTATTATAATGAATATTAATCAAATATTATTAATAAAAGTGGCTTTCTTTTTTGGTAGTTTATGCAAAGTTAAATTCCAAAAGTCCTTGAAAACATTTCATACATTGCATAGCATAACATCGCATAACAGGTACTCTAAAGGGATCAATGTTCTCACGGTTTTCCTCCAAACAGAAAAATGGATCTCGAACAAACTGTCAAAGATCTCCAGGCTCAGAATGCTCAACTCCAGGAGATGATCTTGAACTTATCCAAGGGGCAGGAGGAACTGAAGACTCTCTTGCTCAAGAAGAAAAAGGACAAGAAATCTGTGAGGCACATTAACCCGGGAAGAAGGCAGTTTACGAAGATCAATATGACTTTAGCACAAGCACTGCAGGGTATGCTAAAAGTAAATTTAATTACCCTCAGAGATCCTCCTGCAAAACCCAACACTACTTCTCCTCGTTATAATCCCAACGCCAGGTGTGCCTATCACTCCGATAGCCCCGGGCATGATACGAATGATTGCTGGTCGCTGAAGAACAAGATTCAGGATATGATCGACGCTGGGGAATTTGAATTTGATCCTCTGAATATTCCTAATGTCATCACTGCTCCTATGCCCGATCATGACAAGACTGTTAACGCTGTAGAAGATGTGAATAGCGATTGCAACTTGGATAATTGGAAGGCTGAAGACACTATTCCAACTTCCTTTAGTCAGGAGTAATTGTTTGTTGTTTATTCAATGTATCAAATTTGGTTAAATGTTTTGTCATTCTCATAAGCATATTCATATTCAATAAATCAATGGACTTTTTGCATTCAAATATTGCGCTCTTTATCTTTCCTGTCATTTTTCAAATAAGCTATGCTTTCTTGCACACACTCACGTAACAAATTGCGTATCCACATCCACTCTGGATCCTGTTGATAATAGTTCTGCTACTGTTCATTATGACTTCGAAAATCCGATCTACCAAGCCGAAGATGGAAGTGAGGAAGATTGTGAAGTACCTGAAGAACTTGCCAGACTGTTACTGAAAGAAGAAAGGACTATACAGCCGCATGAGGAGTCAATTGAAACTGTCGATCGGAGTACTAAAAGTAGACAAGAAAGAAGTCAGAAACCTCTTGGGGCACTTGAATTACATTGCCCGGTTTATATCCTACTTGACTGCTACTTGCAAACCTATCTTCAAATTACTGAGGACAGTCAAGAGATGATGAATGTCAGGAAACTTTTGATAAAATCAAGAAGTGTCTCCAAGAACCTCCAATTCTGACACCACCAGTTGAAGGAAGACCTCTAATCATGTATTTGACCGTGTTAGAAAATCCAATGAGGTGTGTTGGGGCAACATGACGAGTCTGGTCGAAAAGAGCATGCCATATACCGCCTTAGCAAAAGGTACCGACTGTGAAACAAGATACTCATAGCTCGAGAAAGCTTGCTGCGCTTTGGCTTGGGCTGCTCGCCGACTAAGACAGTACATGTTGAATCATACCACTTTATTGATTTCTAAGATGGGTTCTATCAAATATCTATTCGAGAAACTTGTTGTCTCCTGAAAGAGTTATCACTGATAATAGTGCTAATTTGAACAACAAGATGGTTACTGAACTCTGCACGCGGTTCAAAATAAAGCACTCTAATTCTTCTCCATACCGGCCAAGGATGAACGGCGCCGTGGAGGCTGCTAACAATGTCCAGAAGCTTATACAAAAGATGACAGTAATGTACAAAGACTGGCATGAGATGTTACCATTTGCTTTTCATGACTATCGCACTTCAGTACGCACTTCGACAGGGGCAGCTCCGTTCTCTTTAGTCTATGGAATGGAAGCCATCTTACCAGTGGAAGTTCAGATTCCCTCGCTAAGAATCATGAAAGAGGCGGGCTTAGATGAAGAGGAACGGATTCAGACTCGACTCGATCAGATAAATTTCGCGGCTGTTTGTCATAGGCAGATATATCAGAAACGCATGACCCAGGCATTCAACGAAAGGGTCAAGCGACAAGTGTATCAAATTGGCGACTTGGTAATCAAGCGTATCGTGCTACCGCAAACTGATCCCAGAGGCAAATGGACTCCCACGTACAAAGGGCCATTTGTAGTTAAGAAGGTATTCTCTGTTGGAGCCATGATACTTGCTACAGTGGATGGCGAAGATTTCCCGCATCCCGTGAACGCGGACATAGTTAAAAAATACTACGCATGAAAAAGACCCGCTAGATCGACGTATCTAGGCAAAAGTAAGGGCATCCCGGCGAACCGAAAGGGTTCGGGCAAAAATTAGGGATATATATAAAAAAAAATGTACACCCGGCAAGTCGAAAACCTGAAAAGCTGGCTTGGGCAAAAAAGGGTATCCTGGTGGACTGAAAACCTGAAAAGGCGGTCCAGGCAAAAATTAGGGATTAAAGCGTATGACTATGTCCCGTTCTCAGTCAACTTTCATCCAAGTTCGAGGGACTGACCAAGCCAATCACTTCTATCCGACAGCAAGGGATGAGATGCTCGAAGACATAATGACAGTAGTGAAGGTGAGAAAAACAAGAAAGGGGGGGTTTGAATTGTTTTGAAAAATAAGCGCTTTTCAAAATGAAAATCACACAAGGATTTTATACTGGTTCGCTTATAACACAAAGCTACTCCAGTCCACCCGGCCAAGGTGATTTCGCCTTCAACAAGGACTTAATCCACTAATCTTGAAAGATTACAAACAACACCTAAGAGAGAAGAAAATCTCTTAGTCTTCTCAAGTCTACAGACCACACAAAGTCACTTGAGGAAATCAAACAAATAAAAGATACAAGATATGTAATCTAGAGTGCTTCTAAGAAAGCAAGTATTACAAACTTAAGAACAGATTTTTCACTTAATAAGCAAAAGCTTAGTGAAATTCTTTGAGAGCAAAGATGATTTTCTTGAGCGTGAAATAATTCAGTATAGTTTTGGCTAGTTGATTTCTTGCTTGCTGAATGTTGATTGCATCTCTATTTATATAAGAGTTGGAGTAGAGTTGAATCTGGTGGATATTAAACTGAGTTTACTCCATCACTAAAATAGCTTCTGCAGTTTAACTTTTCGTCTTTGAAGTGACTACTTACCACAAGTAGTATCTTCTCTCTTGGAAGTGGAGATTAACGTCTCTTTCTCAATTAGGAAATCCATTTGAAAATCTTTACTTGTCTTCAACGTTACTCTTTCATGATTAGCAAATCCATAATCAGAGTATTTGTGTAACTGGAGAAACTAGGAATCTTGCTTCTGATGTTGATCTAAATAGATTCTTCAGAGGGCGTTGTTCAGAGTCAGAGCTTCTAGACTTTACTTCATGTTCAGATGCTTCTGATACTTTGTAGTTTTGTCCAGAGTCAGACTTTCTTGAACGAGATTCCACTTCAGATGCTTCTGATACTAGAGAATTTGTATCTGATCTTGTTGTGCATCTGATGACATCATCAGATTTATTACTTCTTCTTTTAGAACCCTGCACACTTAGAAACTTTTCGTTAGGGTGCCATTTTTGGTTTCATCCTTTGTTATCATCAAAATCAAGGAATCTGTTGTAGAACAATTTTTGTTCTTACAATCTCCCCCTTTTTGATGATGACAAAACAACTTAAAAAAGCAGATGAAACATGAATAAAAAAGATCAGATAGACAGAAGCTCCCCCTGAGTTAGTGCTAGGGAGTTCAGAAGTTCTTACCAGAGCTTTCCAAGTAATGAGATTTCTGAAAACTTTCTGCAATTTCTTAAATTTAATGTTAGAGCTATTTAATCAGAGCTATTTTTATCAGAGCTATTTCTACAATTGTTGCAGAGTGCTTAAGGTTTTAGACAATTTTCATCAGAGCTATTTAATGATTTCTCCCCCTTTTTGTCATCAACAAAAAAACATAGTAAAAAAAAATAACTTAAAGAGAAAAACACTTCATTAAAAAGAAACACAAAACATCAGATTAAAAAGATCAAGAGCAAAACATTAGATCCAAAAAGAAGACAGAAGCAAAAACAACAAAAGGCAAGCAAAACATAAAATCCTAAGTGCCTAAGGGTTCTGAGGCAATTTCTGCAAGATCATGGCAAGCATCTTCTGGATATTCTCATTGACCGTATCTTGCTTGTCCATTCTGTCTCGGAGGATGTTCTGATCTTCCTTAAGGTCCTTCAGAGTCTGAAGGATCATGGGAACAGCAGTTGAAGACTCCCCCTGAGTCAGAGCCTGCTGAGCTTCAGCTTCTGCAGCAGCTTGAGCTTCTGCATCTGCCAGAGCCTTAGCTTCAGCTTCTTGTTGCCTTAGGATTTCTGCTTCTTGAGCAATTCTTTCCTCTTCTATTCTTCTTGCTTCTTCTGCTTCTCTAGCCAACCTCTCCTCCTCTAGCCTTTTGGCTTCAGCTTCTCTGGCTAGTCTCTCCTGGAGTCTTGCCTCAGCATTTCTGATGTAGTCATTTCTGACTTGTTCAGATATGCTCTTCAGCCTAAAGGACTCAGATGTCATCCAGCCAATGACTCTGTTCCAGTGTGTCCTTATGAGGTATAGTCGTGTAATCGTCAAAGCTTTTGACGGTTCGTGCAAAACAATTATTGGTAAAGTGGACCTTCCGGTTAAGATAGGTTCGAGTGATTTTCAAATTACTTTTCAAGTAATGGATATCCACCCACCTACAGTTGCTTGTTGGGAAGGCCATGGATCCATGAGGCAGGAGATGTTACCTCCACTTTGCATCAGAAACTTAAATTTGTGAAGAATGGGAAGCTTGTGATTGTTGGTGGGGAGAAGGCGTTGTTGGTTAGCCACCTATCATCTTTCTCTTATGTTGAAGCTGAGGATGAGGTTAGAACTCTGTTCCAAGCCTTATCAATTTCTGCTGAAAAGAGAGTTGGGGCACCTATGTCCTCATTGAAAGATGCCAAGAAGATTGTTGAAGAAGGCAATGTTGATCAGTGGGGGCGCATGGCAGAGGTCTCTGACAACAAAGGCAGAACCGGTTTGGGGTTCCAGAAAGGTTCATCAACTGCAAGGTCTGAAGATATGCAACTTAGCTTCCGTAGCGGAGGGTTCATTCATGGCAATGAACAACACTTAGCTGTTGTGCTAGAAGATGACGAATAGGAAGACTGCACCAATTTTGTGATGCATGGAAAGGCTTGCAACAATTGGACTGCTGTTGATATTCCTGTTATTTTGCATCGATTTAAGTAATTGCTTTTATATGTTTTCAAAATCCTTCTCCTATGCCTAAGGGAGAAGAGAACATTGTTGGGCATTTTCAAATTGATCATTAATAAAATTAATTCTATTCATCCACATCTATGATATTTTGTTTTTACTTTTTGCTTTATTCTGAAAATGGTAATCACAAAAAACATAAATAAATAATATAATTACCCATCTGCATAATATTTGGTCACAAATCCACTTCTCTAAAATCAAAATATCAAATCATTATGCAGGCTGTTTCCTAACCCCATTGAATACAATGATCCTTCTCCTTCTCCAAATTTTGAATTCCCTGTGTTTGAAGTCGAGGAGGAAAGTGATGTAGAAGTGAGTGATGAATTATCTCGTCTTCTTGAGCAAGATGAAAAGACCATTCAGCCGTTCGAAGAGCAGATTGAGTTAGTCAACTTGGGTTCCGAGGATGATATGAAAGAAGTCAAGATCGGGTCTCGACTGTGTCCAGATGTCAAGAAGGGGTTGATTGATCTTCTTCAAGAGTATTCAGATGTGTTAGCTTGGTCCTATCAAGACATGCCTGGTTTGGATTCTAAGATTGTGGAGCATAGATTGCCGTTAAAGCCAAAATGCCTGCCAGTCAAGCAGAAGTTTAGAAGAACGCATCCTGATATGGCTGTGAAGATCAAAGAAGAAGTGCAGAAGCAGATTGACGCCGGTTTCCTTGTGACCACTGAGTATCCGCAATGGGTGGTCAATATTGTGCCTGTGTCGAAGAAAGATGGAAAAGTACGCATGTGTGTCGACTATCGAGATTTGAATAAAGCCAGTCTGAAAGATGATTACCCTCTGTCACACATTGATATGTTGGTAGGCAATACTGCTAAATTCAAAGTCTTTTCGTTTATGATGGATTTTACGGATATAATCAGATCAAGATGGCACCCGAAGATATGGAGAAAACCACATTCATTACACCTTGGGGAACATTCTGTTATAGAGTGATGCCTTTCGGTTTAAAGAATGCTGGTGCAATTTACCAAAGAGCAATGACTACTCTTTTTCATGATATGATGCATAAAGAGATCAAAGTATATGTCGATGACATGATTGCTAAATCAATTGATGAAGAGGAACATGTTGAGCATTTGTTGAAGCTATTCCAGCGTTTGAGGAAGTATAAACTCCGTTTGAATCCCAATAAGTGTACTTTTGATGTTCGTTCTAGTAAGTTGTTGGGCTTTATCATCAGCGAGAAAGGTATTGAAGTTGATCCTGCCAAGGGAAAAGCAATACAAGAGATGCCTGCGCCCAAAACTGAGAAGCAAGTCAGAGGTTTTCTCAGCCGCTTGAATTATATCTCCAGATTCATTTCCCACATGACTGCCACATGTGCGCCTATATTCAAGCTTCTTCGGAAAGACCAGTCTTGTGATTGGACCAAAGACTTCCAGAAAGCTTTTGACAGTATCAAAGAATATCTGCTTGAGCCTCCAATTTTGTCTCCACCTGTTGAAGGAAGACCATTGATCATGTATTTGACTGTGCTTGAAGACAGTATGGGTTGTGTTCTAGGTCAACAAGATGAGATTGTGAAGAAAGAATTTGCAATTTACTACCTCAGTAAGAAGTTCACCGACTGTGAGACTCGGTATTCTATGCTTGAGAAGACTTGTTGCGCATTGGCTTGGGCTGCTAAGCGTCTGCGTCAGTATATGTTGAATCATACCACTTGGTTGATATCCAAAATGGATCCGATCAAGTATATATTTGAGAAGCCTGCTTTAACTGGGAGGATTGCCCGTTGGTAGATGTTGTTATCAGAGTATGATGTCGAATACCGATCTCAGAAAGCGATCAAAGGTAGTATCTTGGCTGACCATTTGGCTCATTAACCGATTGAAGATTACCAGTCAGTGCAGTATGACTTTCCTAATGAGGAGATTTTGTACTTGAAAATGAAAGATTGTGATGAACCATTGCTTGAAGAAGGGCCAAAACCTGGTTCCCGCTGGGGAATGGTATTTGATGGAGTTGTTAATCAATATGGAAATAACATTGGGGCAGTGATCATTACTCCTCAAGGCACGCATCTACCATTTACAGCTAGATTGACTTTCAAGTGTACAAACAATATGGCAGAATATGAAGCTTGCATTATGGGGCTTGAAGAGACCATGAATCTCAGAATCAAGTATTTAGATGTCTTCGAAGATTCATCTTTGGTTGTGAATCAAATCAAAGGTGATTGGGAGATAAATCAACCCGGTTTGGTACCGTATAGAGATTATGCGAGGAGGATTTCAACTTTCTTTACAAAGTTTGAGTTTCATCATATCCCTCGAGATGAGAACCGGATGACAGATGCTCTTGCAACGTTGGCGTCAATGATTATGGTGAAGTATTGGAATGAAGTTCCCAACTTGTTTGTGATGCGTCTTGATAGGCCAACTCATGTGTTTTCTATTGAAGAGTTCAAAGACGAGAAGCCGTGGTAATGTGACATCAAATGTTTCCTCCAAAGTCAAATTTACCCGTCTGGGGCATCTTTGAAAGATAAGAAGACTTTGAGAAGATTAGCCAGTAATTTCTACTTGAATGGTGGTATACTGTACAACAGAAACTTCGACATGGTTTTGCTCAGATGCGTGGATAGACACGAAGCAGACTTGTTGATGACTGAAGTGCATGAAGGTTCATTTGGTACTCATTCCAATGGACATGTAATGGCAAAGAAGATGTTGCGAGCATGTTACTATTGGATGACAATGGAATCTGACTGTTGCAAGTTTGTGAAGAAATGTCACAAGTGTCAAATTTATGCTGATAAGATTCATGTTCCTCTGACACTATTGAATGTTATTTCTTCCCCATGGCCCTTCTACATGTGGGGAATTGATATGATTGGGATGATTGAGCCCAAAGCTTCGAATGGACATCGTTTCATTTTAGTGGCAATTGACTACTTCATAAAATGGGTTGAAGCGGCATTGTATGCAAATGTAACCAAGCAAGTTGTTGTAAGGTTTATACAAGAATCAGATCATATGTCGTTATGGTGTGCCAAGTAAGATCGTTACTGACAATGGATCGAACTTGAATAATAATATGGTGGAAGCTCTTTGTAAAGACTTCAAGATTGCACATCATAATTCTTCTCCCTACAGACCTAAGATGAATGGGGTTGTTGAAGTTGCAAATAAGAATATTAAGAAGATTATTCAGGAGATGGTTGTCACGTATAAGGATTGGCATGAGATGATCCCATTTTGCTTTGCATGGATATTGTACATCCGTCCACACTTTAACAAGGGAAACCCCTTTTTCTCTTGTATATGGCATGGAAGCAGTGCTCCCCGTAGAGGTTGAGATTCCTTCATTGCGTGTGCTCATGGAAGCCAAGTTGACTGAGGCTGAATGGTGTCAGACCAGATTTGATCAGCTGAATTTAATTGAAGAGAAGAGATTGACTGCCATGTGTCATGGTTAGTTATATCAGCAAAGGATGAAGAAAGCTTTTGATAAGAAGGTTAGACCTCGTGTGTTTAGAGAAGGTGACCTTGTGCTCAAGAAGATCTTGTCGTTCAAACCAAATTCTAGGGGAAAATGGACTCCTAATTATGAAGGCCCATATGTTGTTAAGAGAGCCTTTTTAGGTGGTGCTTTGATTCTTACAACTATGGATGGTGAAGAGTTCACTCGTCCTGTGGACGTAGATGCAATCAATAAATACTTCGCCTAAAAAGAAAAGAACAACTCGCTAAGTTGAAAACTCGAAAGGGCGACTTAGGCAAAAATGAGTGTCTCGGTGGATTGAAAACCCGAAAGGGCGATCTAGGAAAAAATTAGAGACATAAAAACAGAAAAAATTCCCGATAAGTTGAGTACCCCACTGTCATACCCCAAAATTTACCCATCATTTTTCCTGAAAAAAAAAAAAAAAAAAAAAACGAAAAAAAAAAACGAAAAAAAAAAAAAAAAAAAGAATTTTTTTTTTAATTAATTAATTAATTAATTAATTAATTAAATAATTAAAATAAATATATAAATAAAATATAACAAATTATTTTGGACTTGGGTCTCACTCATTCCAAGCCCATTACCCACGAAATTAGTCTATAAATACTGAAGTTTCAGGGGGGAAGTTTCAGACGGGGAGTTTACACTGGGAGATTCACGGGAGAAAGAAGGAAGAGAAGCAAAACACTCTGAGGTTTCCTTGGAACAAAACCTTGAGGAAAAAGAAAGAGAGAGAACAGAGAAGAACGAATAGAAGTTTTGGCATAAGAACCCTGCCAACCCGGAGAATTCAGAATAAAGAAACCCTGAAGGCAGCTCATCCGCCCCGAAGCCATCGCCGCCCAATTCCCGCCGCCTAACTCATTCCGATACTACAAGTGGTCAATCCCTTCAACCTTGAATTGGCAAACAGGTTTGCGTATCTCTATTGTTTATACTTTCAATTGGCCATATCTACATATATAATGCATCAGGATTAAATGTTGATATATAATTTGCTTTCGTATGGGAATTTAAATATGCCTGAATACCCTGAATGTTTGACCATGTTATTCCTGTGATAAAATGCCATAAAATTCAAGAGTTCCTAACATGGGGCTGTTTTCAAATTCAAAATCCGTGGCCGTTCGCCTGGCCTTCGCTAGGCGAGGCAGAAGCGAACGAGACAGTACCTGATTTTTCTAGTCTGTTTTTTTTATGTTTTTATCATAGTCATGCATTATTCATCCTATCCTATTTATTATTGTGATATTTCTCCGGTGTAATCTTCGATTGCACCCTGATTTGGTGTTCTGACATGTTTCTTTTTTTGAGTTTCGTAAAGGTTCACATATCCCAGGAAAAGGTTATTGGCTAGGTATTCCACTTTGTTTGTGGGATACCCTTGTGGAGTTTCACCCTAAATTAATTTTTAATGTATTAATTTCTAATGTATTAATTTTTAATATATTATTTTTAATAATTTTAATGTGGAGTTTCATCCTAATTATATAATTAATTGTAAAACTTTGCCTTTGAATAAGTGATCTTGGACCTCTCTTTGTTGCCTTACGATTACGATATTACGGTCATGTCCCGCGAACGTGGGGATACCCTTAGCAAAGACCCTCCGGTTAAATCATCATAAAATAAATTATAGTCCCTCGGATGTTGCCTTCTAATATACAACTTTGTCCCTCGATGACCCTCCGATGTTGCCTACGGTTAAATGATGATAGTCCCTTCGAATGCTAAGGTATCCTCATAACTGTTGCCTTCAATGACCAATCAATGACCCTACGATGACCCTTTTACATCCAAAGGATAAAACTACTTATTTCTCAATAATAAGGACAGTTTTACCCTCATAAGGATAGGAAATACTCATAAAGACCTTGGGTCGGTATAACTCTTAATTGCTGGCTCACAATCTAAAACATTTTTTTCACACCTCACACCTTTCAAAATATCTTCAGAAAATCACCACTTGGTATACATTCATACTAGAATCATTACCGAGTTATATTTTTCTAAACAATTTTCAAAACTAAACGAGATAATCACTTTGTATACATTCATACAAGAATCATTACAAAGTTAAATTCTCTTTTCAAAAAACAATTTTTCTAAACAATTCACAAACACTTTTTTAGACAAAAATAATATAAGTGATCGAGCAATTAAGAGCCCATGGATAACCATGGATACAAAGGGTGCTAACACCTTCCCTTTGTATAATGTACCTCCCGAACCCAAAATCTAAATTAAGGTCTTTCCTGTTCTTTTCCACCTTTCCTTATTGGATAAAAGAAAAGTCGGTGGCGACTCTTGCTAACCGCGACATTGCGATTAAAACCACAAAAAGTCCAGTTCACCGTATGACACCCACCTTGGGGCAACTTATGCAAAAATTAGGGATCACGGCAAGTAACTGCAGTCTGTTGATCGAGTAGTATCAGAAACACCTTTGTTAAGCACGAGGGTTGACGTCGATTCATCATCCTAGTAGCGGCCAAGAGCAAAATGGATATCAAGAGTTGGTAGAAGGATTAAGGATCATCTGTATTCAATGTAACCCTTTTCCATGTAAATTACCATTTTCAACTTTGTAAAAATCTATGGAGTCTTGTCATTTACAGACTACCATCCCATTAAATAAAGTTGAGCTTTTGTCTAATTGTTTCTACTCTTATTTACTTCAGCCAATAGTTTAAATTTTATTATGATCATTTTGGAAATTTAAATTTTTTTAATCAAAATCTTTTTTCTTAAAACATATAAAAACAAGAATTTTTCAAAGCAATTAAAAGAAAGTATCAACAACACTTCAAAGAGCAGCAAGTCCTTAAGTGCTAAGCATCAAAGGTTCCCCAAGCAGTTAACCCTTCGGGTATCCCTAGTTGTTTGTGTTGATCCATTTCCCCTGGAGAGTGTTTCATCCCTAGCGGAGCTTCGATTCTTTTCCCTAGCTGAGTTGGTTGATTCAGTACCTTGTGGCGTGTTATTTCCCCGGCATAGTTTTTGTGTTCCCGAACGGAGTTTGTGTTTCCTCGGCAGGGTTGATCTTCAGCAGAGTAAGATGTTTTCCCCAGTAGATCGCGTTGGTTCTCTCCACCAGTGATCACCCGTGTAGCGGTGTATTCGTCGCTATATGATTTATTGATTAAACCATAAGCAAAGCATACAATGAATCGAGTCGCCACCGCACTTTTATTTATCCAAAGGATTGGCTAAAAAGCGAACAAAAGCCTAAGAAGTTTTACACATAGAAAACTAATAAAAAGATCAGAGAATCTGGGTAAGGGGTAAATTACGCAATGGGAAGGTGTTAGGCACCCATCACGTCCTAGGTACTCCTAGGGAGCCCTTTTCACTCTTGTTGTATAAAAATGTTTATTTGTTTATGACATATTGTGCAAACATGAATGGGAAGATGAGAAAAGAATGTACATTTTTATTATTTTTGTGTTCGAACGGATGAACCCGTTGCCTACGTACCTTCCATCAAAGGTAAGGATCAAAACGCCGTAGTTCGGCTAAAAGATTTCCAAAAATTAATGAGTTCAATTTTAAAACACAAGCACTAAGGCTTTTCATTACCAATGGGAGAAAACTCAACCCGAATCAACAATCCACCATGCGAGGATGGCTTCAACATACTAGTGAGGGGTTAACCCTATAATAAGTATGGAAGACTTACAATCAACTCACTAAGGATAAGGTAAGGTTTACATCAACCACTATGGTAATTGAAACCTACGGCTAATGTATGAAAACATATTAACAATGGACAAAGCCAAAACAATTGAATGGGTGAAGTTAATTGATTATGATTATTCACAAAATATGGTTAAGGTATGATTAAGGTTCAATTCAAAGAAGTGTTATGAAAAGTGAAGTTTGAAAAGTCAAGGACTTAGGGTCCAGGTTTCTAATTTGAAAAGAGATGAGAATGTTTGCACAATAGCATTACAAGTTTAAAAGTCAACAAGTGAAAAGGGATTTTGAAACAAAAAGGGTATGGATGAAGGAGTGTAAAACTTCCTAGAAGTTCACCTCTTGAAATCATATAGAAGATGATTCAAGTGTGTCCTTTGGAATAAGGCAACAAAACAAGCAAGAAAAATAAAAGCAAGGTGATACCGGATGCCATCAATGGACTTATACCAATCTCACACGCAAAAACGGATATCGGATACCAATAAATGGATTTACACCAATCTCCTAAAACACACGATGATACCGGAAGCCAATAAATGGTCTTACTCCAATCTCACAAAAGCAAACAAAACAAAAGAGTGGATGTCAGATGCCAATAAATGGTCTTACTCTAATCTCCCAAAAGAAAACAAAACATGGATGTCAGGTGCCAATCTATCTGGACTTATACCAACCTCCAAAAAATGATCATAGGAATACAAATGCCAACAACATGGACTTATAGTTGTATCCTCACATAGCAAACCCAAATGAAAAGATGGATATCAGATGCCAATCTATCTGGGCTTACTCTGATCTCCAACAGATGATCATGGGAGTACAAATGCCAACAACATGGTCTTACAATTGTATCCTCACATACTACAAACAAACAGAAAGCACTAAGCAATGGACATGAGTGACCAATGAAATGGTCTTACACTCAATCCCTTCCAAATCATAGGAACAATGGCCAATGAATGGACTTACAGTTGTCCTCAATGGGCAAACTCAAACAAGTCACAAAGATATGAAATGATGATCATGCAATAATGAACAATCAATGATGATAAATGCACAAAGGTATGCAAGCAAACATGTACATATGTGTCGCAACCTGAAAAATACAGTGGTGCGAAAAGACAACCGGCGAAAGGAAAAGACAGGAGAGTCGCCACCGTGCGTTATTTATCCCAAAGGAGGGAAAGGAAACGCTCGAAGTAAACCTGAAAAAAGGAAAGGACAAGACGGGGTCTCGCAACCAAATCTTGGGTTCGGGAGTCGGTTATGCGAAGGGAAGGTATTAGCACCCCTACGCATCCGTAGTACTCTACGGGATCCACTTATGCGGTTTCTGTTTAAAGGGTATGGGTTTGCCTAATGTGCTATTTACTAAAAAAGGGTAAAGGAAAAGGACTCGCGCGGACGTCGCATCCACTGCATACGTATCTCATATGAATATGAGAATCAGAGTCTTCGTAGCTCGACTGACCTATGGGTTGGGGTAATTGTGCTCGCTAAGACATCGCGTCTTATGCCTACGTATCTCGTCTGGAACGAGAATCAGAGCAAGCCGTAGTTCGGCTGACTACGGGGTTATGGGTTGGTTTTGGACGAACGACGTCACTACGCAATCTACCGGATGCTCGACCTTTGGAGACTTACTCGCCTGTAGTAGAAGGAGTAAACGTGTTGCTTTGGGTTTTAGGGTTTGTTTGCGTTGTAGGAACGCACATGCGAAAAGGGAGTCCTAGGCGAAGGAACAGTGCTACCTAAATTGGCATGCAAACGGGAGGCTATGCGAAGCCTCGCATCCTATGGGGAAACAATCATATCACACAAAACATGTATCTTAAAGTAGAAAAAATGCCACCAAGGGGCTCAAACATTGCCTCCTATCGAGGTCTTCCAGCTAAGAAACGGTAGAAATAAAAGAGAAGAAGTAAAATACCACACGGATCAAGATCCGAAGTTACAGCAATTAAAGGATAAGCGACCCTGAGACTCTTCCAAGCTGATGCCATCAAAGAAAACCAGTCAGTACGGGAAATCGGAATAAACCTCCGGAGGGTATCCCTGCAAGCACATATGAACCCTCACAAAAACTCAACAAAAAGGGGTTAGGCAAACAGGATGAAATCGAAAGGTAATAAGGCCATGGCAACACAAAGAACAGGTTAGAACAAAACAGAATAAAAGCAAATACTGTCACGTTCGCTACTGCTTCGCCTAGCGAAAGCTTGGCGAAGCTTCGCTGCGTGCTCGCCTAGCGAAGCGGCTAGCGAGCGCCTGCGGGATTTGGATTTTTCACTGGCACCTGCACGATGTTAAAGATTCCAGATCCTATGGCATTCACCTCAGAAACGAAATTGTTAAACAGTCAAGGCATAAATCACATATTCATACACAAATATACCCCTGTGGGCCAAACCTGAGGTTACCTCATATATTCAGTATTCAATCCGAGGCATAGAGTAATAGGAACAGAGGCATACCTGATGAGAAAGACTGAGTAGGATTGAAAGGTGCGGCCGGATCTGCAAGGTGGCACTAGGGTTCGCGTGAGGCGGAGTGAACTTCTCAGGGCTGCCCGAAGGTTGCTGCAGAGTAGTTCCTAGGTTTGAAACTCCACGTGAACTCCAAGTCTATTTCTCAGGGAATTTCCAAGTGTCTGAAACCCTACTGAAACTCTTATATTTATAGGCTAAATTCGTGGACTTGTGGGCTTGGAATGAAGTCAGCTGAGGCCCGAGGTTTTTCTGTCATTTTCTGAAATGCGCGCCCTTCGCCTAGCGAAGGATCTGCTCGCCTAGCGAGCATGACAGTTCTGTTCGCTAGGCGAAGCATCTGCTCGCCTAGCGAGCATAGCAGCTCAGCGGCAGATTCCAGCTTGGCGATTTGTAGGGTGAACAGGCCCCATTTAGATTTGTTGGTAGTACCTCATGTCTTTTCCCGTGTTGTCGAATCATAGAACCCACAAAGTATCCTGGATAATGCTCGAGCTTCTTGGGCTAATCCCGACTGACATGATGCAATGTGATATGAAATGCTAAATGACCTAAGCAATAAATGTATGAATGAGGAGGGCAAATTTTGGGGTGTTACAGCTGCCCCTATTCAATCAGCTGGAGACCCGAAAAGAAGATAGCAGCGACTTCGTACTTTCGAGGTATCAAGGGATTGAATACAATAGCAGCCCATAAATTTGAACTGAAGTGGAGTGACATAACCATGCCTGTCAGAATCGGCAAAGAGGTGGTCTTGAAAGAAGAATCCGTCTGGTACGGTGAAAGTCAGCCTAAATATCGAAAAAGAATGTTAAACTGGATACCAAAATAAATGGTAACACCGAAATAACCATGGCCTGAATGCCGCTCAGCCGTCTGAATACCGGAAATGACTTCGATCTGAACATCGGAAAGACTTGGCCTGAATGCCACTTCGATCTGAATATCGGAAAATTGGCCTGAATGCCACAAGCTGCATCGACCTGAACGTCGGAAACTTCTTCGATCTGAATATCGGAAAATTGGCCTGAATGCCACTTCGGTCTGGATACCGGAAAACTGGCCTGAATGCCACAAGTTGCATCGACCTGAACGTCGGAAACTTCTTCGATCTGAACATCGGAAAATTGGCCTGAATGCCACTTCGGTCTGGATACCGGAAAACTGGCCTGAATGCCACAAGTTGCATCGACCTGAACGTCGGAAACTTCTTCGATCTGAACATCGAAAAATTGGCCTGAATGCCACTTCGGTCTGGATACCGGAAAACTGGCCTGAATGCCACTTCGGTCTGGATACCGGAAAACTGGCCTGAATGCCACTTCGGTCTGGATACCGGAAAACTGGCCTGAATGCCACAAGTTGCATCAACCTGAACGTCGGAAACTTCTTCGATCTGAACATCGGAAAATTGGCCTGAATGCCACTTCGTGCCTGTCAGCATCGGCAGAAATAGGGAATGATAATAGAGGCGGCGCATGGGCCAATGATACTTGCTGGAGATGACAAAGGTAATTCATGAACAATCTTCAGTCTGAGTACTGGAAACAACTTTTAGCTTATCACTTGGGATACCGAGAATGTTTTATGCTTACATGCGTATGTTTGAATTTTTCAATGGCGTAATGCTCCATGAAAATGGAAATGCTACGCGATTTGGAAGGATGCAATGCGATATGATTCTACATGCAGGGATGCGAAATGCTGGGTAGAATGCCAAGCCGAGGCAAGGGGATTTGCTGGGGAAATGGTTACCATCCTCTGGGCTCTGGCCAGGCTGCTGGAGATACACACCACAATGAACTTTGTGGGGAGATGACTAGCCATGCGGTGTTCTGGCCATACCGAGACTTGGATCGGGGAAAGAATGGCATTGGAAGCCCGCTGCTGAGGAAAGCTACAATGGTTCTGGCAACCACGATTTGCGAGAGATGACTCAGCAGGGGGGGCAAACACTGATACGGTACCGAGGTTCTACTTCAAGGAAAGAAACCATGGATCTGCATTGGGATCATCGATCTGGCATCGAACTCTAAGGAGCAGCCACTTCTGCTGGGAAGATACAGTCTGGCACTGTTAACTCCGTTGGGGATATGTAGTCTGGCACTGTCAACTCTACTGGGGAGTGTATGTCCTGAAACAACCGCTTGGGGAAGTACGGTGGTAAGAAACTGCTGGGGGATTGAAGAATCCAACACTCTGATCAGCTCTGCAGGGATAAGACACCAGATTCGTCTGTTGGCGACTTCACTGGGGAAGATATTCACGATCGTCCGCAGGGGATTTTAATGGAATGCCCCGAGGGTATCTGTTCTGAATAGACGATCCAAAGCACTTAAAATTTACAGTAATTTTAAATGTTTATTAAGCATGTACCTGTAAAGCCCTTATGTGTCATGATGCAATGTTTATCAAAAATTCGGACGTCATTTTTGCAAACAAAACAGTAAAATGAAAATGAAAACAGAGATATACTGAATAACATGATTTTATTGATTGAACGGCCTCTGAATAGGCATTTACATCAGGAAGCAATCCCTAGAAAGAGGTAATCGCACAAAAGATAAAAACAGAAATTAATCTAATGGCAATGTGAAATGGATTTCTATTGGGTTCCAATTCTGCTATGACTTGCTCGTCTTCAAGATCCTCCAGATAATCAGCCTTCTGAAAGAGTGATTGGATTGTTTCCTATCCTTCAAAAATTTCCAGTCATTGGCACGAGATGAGATTCAGAACTACTCAGAACGCAGTCATTCGCTTAATCCCTAACTTTTGCCTGGATCGCCCTTTTCGGGTTTTCAATCCACCGGGATACCCATTTTTGCCTAAGTTGCCTTTTCAGGTTTTCAACTTACCGGGTGTACAATCCTTTTTTATTTTTGTCCCTAATTTTTGCCCGAACCTTTTCATTTTCTTGGTTCGTCGGGATGCCCATTTTTTGCCTGGACTATTCTTTTTACTGTCCAGCGGGTCTATTTTATGCGAAGTATTTTTTAACTGCGTCTGAGT
The DNA here is from genome assembly GCF_024323335.1 of Lathyrus oleraceus. Lineage (NCBI taxonomy): Eukaryota > Viridiplantae > Streptophyta > Magnoliopsida > Fabales > Fabaceae > Lathyrus > Lathyrus oleraceus. The sequence goes on along the minus strand of NC_066579.1, from coordinate 287,513,712 downwards.
TCACAGGGGAAGTGAAGTTTTCACCATCCATAGTTGCAAGCATTAAAGCCCCACCATCAAAAACCTTGGTGACAATATACGGTCCATCATAGTTAGGAGTCCACTTGCCCCTGTGATCTGTCTGAGGAGGAAGGATCCTTTTCAAAACTAAATCTCCAGCTTGGAAACAACGAGGACGCACTTTCTGATCAAAGGCTCTCTTCATCCGACTCTGATACAACTGCCCATGACAAATATGCAATGTCATTCGCTTCTCTTCGATAAGACTCAACTCATTGAACCTTGTCCGAATCCATTCAGCCTCATCTAACTCGACATCCAACAGGACTCTTAGAGAAGGAATCTCCACTTCAACAGGTAGGACCGCTTCCATACCATACACAAGGGAGTAAGGGGTTGCTCCGGTCGATGTACGTACTGAAGTGCGGTACCCATGCAAGGCGAAAGGTAGCATCTCATGCCAATCTCTGTACGTGACGACCATCTTCTGCACAATCTTCTTTATGTTCTTATTTGCCGCCTCAACAGCGCCGTTCATCTTAGGGCGGTAAGGGGAAGAATTGTGATGCTGAATGTTGAAGTTTTGACACAACTCCTTCATCATTTTGTTGTTGAGATTAGAACCATTATAAGTAATGATTCTTTCGGGAATCCCATAGCGACAAATGATTTCTTTCTTGATGAAACGGGCAACCACATGTCTGGTGACATTCGCGAACGACGCTGCCTCGACCCACTTGGTGAAATAGTCGATGGCAACAAGGATGAAGCGATGCCCATTGGAAGCAGTCGGCTCAATCTTTCCAATCATGTCAATGCCCCACATGGCAAACGGCCACGGCGAAGACATCACATTCAGGGGATTCGGCGGTACATGCACCTTATCAGCATAAATCTGGCATTTATGACACTTCCGAGCATACTTGAAGCAATCTGATTCCATGGTCATCCAATAATAACCCGCTCTCAACAATTTCTTAGCCATTGCATGTCCGCCGGCATGAGTACCGAAGGAACCTTCATGAACTTCCTGCATTAACATGTCCGCCTCGTGTCTGTCCACACATCTGAGCAAAACCATGTCGAAGTTCCTCTTATACAGCACATCGTCTTTGTTCAAGAAGAAACTGCCTGCCAATCTTCTCAAAGTCTTTCTGTCATTGTTGGATGCCCCTGCCGGGTACTCTTGATTCTTCAGAAAGCACTTGATATCGTGATACCAGGGCTTGTCATCGACTACCAGCTCAGCAGCAAACACATGCGCGGCCCTGTCAAGGCGCATCACATCGATCCTGGGAGTATGGTTCCAACGAGTTACCTTGATCATGGAGGATAGAGTAGCAAGTGCGTCTGCCATCTGGTTCTCATCACGAGGTATATGATACAATTTTACCGTTGTGAAGAAAGTCAAAAGTCTTCTCGTGTAATCTCTGTAGGGGACCAGAGTGGGCTGGAGAGTATTCCAATCACCATTCACTTGATTAATCACCAGAGCTGAATCTCCGAAGATGTCCAGAGTCTTGATTCTCAGATCAATGGCTTGCTCAATACCCAAGATACAGGCCTCGTACTCAGCTTCATTATTTGTGCACTCAAAAGTCAAACGAGCGGTGAAAGGCATGTGGGCACCTTTCGGAGTTGTAATGACAACGCCAATTCCACTTCCTCTAGCATTGACAGCCCCATCAAAAAACAAAGTCCATTTTTCGTTTGGATCAGGTCCCTCCTCAACAACTGGCTCTTCACAGTCTTTTATCTTGAGGAACATGATGTCTTCATCTGGAAAATCAAACTTCATCGGCTCATAATCATCAATCGGCTGCTCGACAAGGTAGTCTGACAGAATACTACCTTTGATGGCCTTCTGTGACGTGTACTGAATATCATACTCTGTTAAAATCATCTGCCAACGAGCGACCCTTCCGGTGAGAGCCGGCTTCTCGAATATGTATTTCACTGGATCCATCTTAGAAATCAACAAGGTAGCATGGTTCAGCATATACTGCCTCAGTCGGCGAGCAGCCCAGGCCAAAGCACAGCAAGTTTTCTCAAGCTGCGAATATTTGATTTCACAGTCGGTAAACTTTTTGCTAAGGTAGTATATGGCATGCTCTTTTCGACCAGACTCGTCATGCTGTCCCAATACACACCCCATCGAGTTCTCAGTCACTGACAGGTACATTATCAGAGGTCTCCCAGGAACTGGAGGTATAAGGATTGGAGGTTTCTGTAGATACTCTTTTATCTTCTCGAAAGCCCTTTGACAATCTTCATTCCACCTGATAGCCTGATCTTTCCTCAGCAATTTGAAAATTGGCTCACACGTGGTTGTTAGGTGAGAGATGAATCTTGCGATGTAGTTCAACCTCCCTAAGAAACTACGGACTTGCTTCTCTGTTCTTGGCTCAGGCATTTCCTGTATCGCTTTTACTTTGTCGGGATCCACCTCAATCCCTTTTCCGCTAACAATAAAACCCAGCAATTTTCCCGATCTCACCCCGAAAGTACACTTGTTCGGATTAAGCCTCAGCTTGAATTTCCTCAAACGCTCAAACAGTTTCTGCAAATTCACCAAATGTTCTTCTTCTGTCTGAGATTTGGCAATCATATCATCCACATAAACCTCGATTTCATGATGAATCATATCATGGAACAGAGTTACCATAGCTCGTTGATATGTTGCTCCGGCATTTTTCAGACCAAACGGCATCACCTTGTAGCAGAAGGTGCCCCATGGGGTTATGAAAGTTGTCTTTTCCATGTCTTCTGGTGCCATCTTGATTTGGTTATAGCCAGAAAAGCCATCCATGAAAGAGAATACCGAGAACTGAGCTGTATTATCCACCAAAACGTCGATGTGAGGTAATGGGAAATCATCTTTAGGGCTGGCTCTGTTCAGATCCCGGTAGTCGACACACATCCGTACCTTTCCGTCCTTCTTAGGTACTGGGACGATGTTTGCAACCCATGGCGGATAATTGGCGACTGCTAGAAACCCTGCATCCAACTGCTTTTGTACTTCTTCCTTTATCTTGACAGCCATCTCTGGTCTTGTTCTTCTGAGCTTCTGCTTGACCGGAGGACAACCTTCTTTGAGAGGAAAGCGGTGTACCACGATGTCTGTGTCCAGCCCGGGCATGTCCTGATAAGACCAGGCGAAGATGTCAATGTATTCTTGCAGCAATTCAATCAGCCCTTTCTTCACATCATTTCCCAAAGCAGCCCCTATCTTGATTTCTCTCTTGGCGTCTTCGGTGCCGAGATTAATCACTTCAACAGACTCTTGATGCGGTTGAATGACCCTTTCCTCTTGTTTTAATAACCTGGTAAGTTCTTCAGGGAGTTCACAGTCTTCATCACCCTCTTCTTCAGCTTGAAAGATTGGATTTTCAAAGTCGAAACGAGCCATAGCAGAACCGTTATCAATAGGATCCGGTGATGTGCATCTGCATGAGTGATGGTATGTGCTTATGAGTGTGAACAAGAAGTGAAAACTAAACAAAACATTGCCATTTTTTATTTATTTTGAAAAACTGCAAAAATAGAAAGACAGGGAACGAAATATTTGAATGCAAAAATACGTCCTTTATTTATGATAAAAATGCAAGTGTCACATAGATGAGCCCTACAATGAGTCATTACGCCCTGGGCGGAACGTAAGACTTGGATATGCATGAATAAACAAAGAAAATTACTCTTCAAGAAGAGTGACTTGGATAATCTCTTCAGAAGACCAATTGTTGATGACTTCACCCGGGATCCTCGGACGCACCCAGTTGTCAATGTCACAATCACTATCCCCATCTTCTTCGTCGACTGCAGAGACCTGACTATACTGAATGATGCCAGCACTGGAGAAAGTAATCGGCCCCTGGAGTGTTGAAGTTGTAGAAGTCAGAGCTGGCTGATACCCAATCCCGAACTTGTCTTCCTTCACTGGTAATTCCAACAGACGCCCCCAACCGGGAGCAACACCTGAATCCACCACGGCCCGTGCCTGCTTAAAGGATGAGATAGAGGCAACCGTTTTAACGTCTTCCTCCGGAGTTGCATCCTTGATCTGAACTGACTCAAAAGCCTGACACAGAGTCTCATGAATTTCACCTTCTACTTCTACATACTTGAACGTAGACAGGTTACTGACCAGAATGTCTTCCTCACCACAGACGGTGATAATTCGCCCATTGACCGGAAACTTAATCTTCTGATGTAGAGTTGAAGAGACTGCCCCAGCATTATGGATCCAAGGACGACCCAGCAGGCAACTGTAGGAAGGACTGATATCCATCACATAGAAGACAGTGTTGAAGGTTTGTGATCCAATCAGAATTGGCAACTCTACCTCTCTAAACACCGACCTCTTAGAACCATCGAAGGCTCTCACAATAAGATCTGAAGGTTTCAAGACCAAACCCTCTACTTCTAACTTCGACAGGGCTCTCTTGGGTAGCACATTGAGAGAGGAACCTGTATCCACCAGAACATGCGATAGCACGGTGTCTCTGCATTCCAATGAGATGTGCAGAGCCTTGTTATGATTGCGTCCAGCTGGTGTTAAGTCAGAATCAGTAAAACCCAACCCATTGCTTGTATGGACACTGGCAACGATCCCTTCTAGTTGGTTCACTGAGATCTCCTGAGGCACATATGCAGCGTTAAGAACCTTCAGAAGTGCCTCCCTGTGCGCCTCCGAACACAACAGGAGTGAGAGAATGGATATCTTGGACGGAGTCTGAATCAACTGATCGACTACCTTGTAGTCGCTTTTCTTTATGATTCTCAGAAGCTCGTCCACATCCTTTGCAAAAGTGGACTCAGAACTTTCCCGGGGTGCAGAGGTACCCTCATTCACGACTTCTTTGCCCTTGGCTTTCACCATAGCCTCAGCATTACCAGCTCGGATGACCGGTGGTGAGAACAATCTACCACTCCTGGTGAATCGCCCGATTCCACCAACATTATCCACTGCGGGACTTTCAACTTCAAGCTTTTGACCCTCTTCTACTTTTAGTGGTCGTTTCACCCTATGATCGTGCGTGTATACGTTCCCCCCATAATGCCACGGAATGGCCCTTTCACTGGTGAAAGGTAAAGGACCAGGGGTTGTGATGGTCATAGTAGATTGTCGCACTGGTGGCACGGGTTGCGCCTCTGGCACACTGATCCGATTAGTTGGATAGAAAATAGTTATAGTAGCAATGTCGTACTCAGAAACCTCATTTGTTGGAGCATAAACATCCGAAACATCAGAATCAACCATATTGTAAAGAGTAAATACATCATCATGGACTACAGAATCAGCAGGAACAACATCCAGGAACTCTTCAGTAGCATCTTCAAACCCTTCTTCCTCAACCCCTTCATCAAACTCTTGGACAGACAAATCTTCAACCTGGAGGATACCTTTGTCGAGCAAGGCCTGGATACCCTGCTGTAGCTTCAAACAAACTCCACTCTGAGTAGCACAATCCAAACAATCCTTCCCACAACCGGGGAAAACATCGGCCTTCAGCAAGCATCCTTTGATATCCAACAATGGAGTCTTCAGTTTCGACACATCCTCAACGAGCTTGGCTTTTCCCTCTATCATATTAACATTTGCACCACCATGCTGGGGCATGGGATTGTTGACGACATTCGGAGCCGGTGCAAGGTCGATGGCCTTTGAATCTATGAGGTCTTGAACTACGTGCTTAAAAGCTTTGCAGTTCTCAATATCATGGCCAGGTGCCCCAGAGTGGAAGCTACACCTAGCGTTGGCGTCGTAACCCACCGGAAGTCTACCGACAGGAGGAGCCAGAGTGCGTAGTTGCACAAGTTGTAGTTGTTGAAGACTAGAAAGCAACTGGGCGTACGACATTGGAATAGTGTCGAAACGCCGGTCCATCATCCTTTGCCTCTGTTGATAAGCGGGTCTGTTACCCGGTTGTTGCTGCTGTTGATACTGAGCCGGTTGACGTTGTGATTGTTGTTGTTGTAGTGGCGCTGCAGCTGGAATGGTCACAGCCGCAACGTACGGTTGCTGATGATAATTCTGAAAATTGTGCCTTCTAACACCTCTGTTCTGATAGGAAGCCAAAGAATTCACTCCCCCTTCTCTCTGCTTATGCCCTCCAACGAACGACTTTTTTACCCCTGACGAAGATCCACCTCCACTTTGGATCTTGCAGGTCTTCAGGTAATTCTCCACCCTCTCTCCGGTAGAGACCACATCAGCAAAGTTGGAAGCATTGCACCCCACCAGACGCTCCAGATAAGGTCCAGGCAACGTATTCATGAACATGTTGGCCATTTCCTTCTCTAACATAGGGGGTTGAACACGGGAAGCTGTCTCCCTCCAGCGTTGAGCGTATTCCCTGAAGCACTCATTGCTTTTAAGAGACAGATTCTGAAGTTGAGTTCTGTCCGGAGCCATGTCTGCATTATACTGATACTGCTTCACGAAAGCCTCCGCCAAATCCCTCCAGCAACGGATGTGGGCTCTGTCCAGCCTCATGTACCATTCCAAAGATGCCCCAGCTAGGCTGTCCTGGAAGAAGTACATAAGTAGCTTCTCGTCATCAGAGTATGCAACCATTTTGCGGAAATAGGCTTGCACGTGAGTCTTGGGACAAGAGTTGCCCTTGTACTTGTCAAAGACCGGGACTTTGAATTTTGGTGGCACCCTCACACCTGGGACCAGCCCCAAGTCAGCAACGTCTACTCCCAAAGGATTCTGTCCTTCCACTGCCTTCAACCTCTCTTCCAACCTCCTGAACATGGGGTCTATGCCATGGCCCATACCAAAGTCTTCCTGAAGCGGGGGGAACTGATCGTCCTGATCATCATGAACGGGCTGTTGACCGGGGTTGACATGCGGGATCGGGATAGGCCCCGGTCCACTGGGTCCGTTAACCTCTCCAGCTGGAGGATCAGTCACTGTCTCTGGTTGAGCAGGGGGATTCCCCTGTATTATCTGCCTGAGCTCTTGTTGTCCCTGAGCCACCCCTTGAACCACATCCATGAATTGGGTCATGCGAGCCCTCATCTCAGCGAGTTCTGCTTGTACACCTTCCATTGCTCTTTGTTGGTTCCTGCGAGTACCGTACCGGTGAATGCCTGAGTCAGCAATCCTGCTAGTGGAACACCAAACAATATGAGAACACCGCAGCGGTACCTGTTATGCAAGATATGACAATGACTATGTAAATGCAATGACATGTTTATCAAATCTAAAAGGTATTCTACCCCCTTGATTCCAGTCCCACATCAGGCGAATAGTGCAAGAAGACTGAGTCATGGATAAACTTCTGAGATCGAGATGCAATAAAGGGAAACCATCATACAAATGAGTTCAAGGAAAGGGCCTTAGCCGAAAAAATACATTAAAGGAGGATCTCCACAACAAGCCTGTGGATCATCACTACACAGCATTAAAGCAGTAAGTAAAGAGAAAAACAAGCAAATCAAAAATCAGCCTCCTGTATACAACCCATAAGGACCGTTCCTCACTTCATCTAGTAACACCACCGTGTCAGGATGATCTGGAGATTCTGTCAAATGCCGGATAAGCAGATTCCTCTTGTGAATGATCCCGTCCAATTCGTTGATGTGTTCTCTATAGTAACTCCCATCATCTTTCCCAAATACCTCTTCAAGTCTAGATTTCTTTGAACTTGCCAGCGTCTTGAGTTCTTCGATATATCCTTGAGCCTTATTGAGTTGATCGGTGATATAACCCTTAGTTGATCGGGTGCACAGCAGCTCATGGTTCTTCTCCTTCAGCAAAGTCTTCAATTTCTCTATCTGACCAGTCAGTTCGGCCACCGTCTCTTCCTCCTTCGCTTTCCGAGACGTTGAAAATGCATCCCACTGCTCTTGCCACCCAGCTAGTTTACCATGAGCATCCGTTAACCGCTGCTTGACTCGCCTCAACTCAGAACCGGATGATCTCAAGGCTTCGTCTGTCTTCCTGAAGAAATCCACCTCCACAGCAAATTTCCTTTCGGCTTCCTCTTGCGATCTGACGGCTTCCTCCTTCTGATATTCTGACTCACGGACCTGGTGCACATAGTCTTGCAACTTCTCTCTTAACTCCGAGTTCTCGACTTGCAGTCCTTCCATGGTGTTCTTCAACTTGTCATACTCCTCTCGGCTCACCGTTGTTGACTGCTCAAGAGCAGGTGTATACAAAGGTTCTTCAATAGGAAACGGTAGACCAAACTCTTCGATTCTTCCTTGAAGCCACTCTCCATACTGAGGGTAAGTTCTACAATCTCCTTTCCCAAGAACAGCTCTTCCTTTCTTGATCACCTTGAGCCAGGCCTCAGCTGCCTTACGGGATACAGTCAAATCAGGCGAAGAATGGAAAAACAGACTCTCTTCCACATCTTTTTCCAACGGAGGAGTTCTTAAGGCATATCCAAACTGTCTAACTGCAAGAGAAGGATTACAGTTGATTCCTCCTCTTCTTCCTATCAACGGCACATTCGGGAAGTTCCCACAACTGTGAATAATATCTGCCCGAAGCAAACTCCGGTCAGACCACCAAGAAATATCTTCAGCTCTCAACCCCATCAATCTCTTCGACCAACTCAACGAGCCCTTGACATCAACGAATGCTCCCGATTTGGGCAGGTGAGAATTGAACCACTTATAAAACAAAGGCGCGCAGCAATTCACCAATCCTCCTTTTCTATTCTCATTTTTGTGGTGCACTGAATGAAAGAAATCTCCTAGCAAGTTTGGCACTGGATTTCTCAACACGAAGAGGCGTACCGCGTCCATGTCCACAAATTTAGCGACATTAGGGAACAAGACAATCCCATACACACAAAGAGCCAACACAGCATTGAAACCCCTCTGGTTACCGTCTTCCAGTTTCTTCTTTGCTTCTCCCAGTAAGAAATTCAGATGAAAACCATTGACTTTTCCTTTCTGACACATATTAGCTTTCAAAACTGATTCCTCCAAATATGTGGTTGAAACAACCATGCTGAGATCGGGCAGACATTCAGAACTGTAGAATAGCAATTGTGACTTGATGGGAACTCTGAGAAAACTGGCAATCTCCTCCAAAGTAGGGGCCAAAACATAATCCGGGAATGTGAAACATCTCAGTGGAGGGTCATAGAACTGTAGCAGTGTGGAGAGAGCATCATGTTGATCTTTGGAAAGAACCGTGACGAAACTTAGAATCAAACCGTAATCCTCTCGGAATCTTTCTAAAGAACCAGGATCCATTAACTTCATCAGTTGTTGGATGGGCTCCAAACAGGCCACCGGAAACCTGTAGGCGACGAGTCTCTTTCTGCCAATATCCATTTTGAGAGAACCAGAAAAACCCCGACCGGAATCAAGAAGAAGATGTAAACCCCCTAGAAATGGATAAACATGTGTTAAATGATATGAATGCAAATGATGTGATGATGTGAATGCAATGCAGTGGCATGTCAATCAGGATTGCTGTATCTGCTTGAACATCTGTCAGGTTGCACTGTCTGGAGAAAAAACCACTGAGGAATATAATGCGAGATCAAAGCTCTGCTCCAGAAAACCGGGTTGGTTGGAGGTTAAGGTTTCCTGAATTTAGCCCGCCCCTCACTGGTAGGTTCTAAGAACAGAAGTTCGTCAACTTCAGCCTTCCAGTCGCGAATAATACGTTTACCACTGAAGGTTTGGCATTATTACGGGATAAAAGACCTCCACTGACTCCCCTCAACAGGACATCCTAAAGCAAGTTCCCAGTCTCGGGGTCCTCGGGTTGATCGGCGAGAATGCGCCCACCAGAGCTAACATAATCACGTCTCGGAGGAGAGGCCTCGACTGAGTTCTCGGGAAATGGTCACCAGAGTCGACAATTTCTAAAGGAACATCATGTCGTTACGGAACATCCGTAGGACATAATATATCCAAGAGAAATCTCGTCTGGGTGTGGTTCTTCACGAACGACTTAACGCAGCAACATGCCACGCAAGCCTCATGAACATCCACTCTAAAACCTGTGTGTACACTCAAGCCTGGGTAATGGGCTTATCTCTCATAGAACATCCCATCCCAACAAACAACCAAACAGCAAATACAGCAGATGAATGCAAGCAAGTAAGTAAATAAATGTACAAAAGCATGAACATCCAATAAACAAGAAATCGCACAAGCTAGGAGGGACTCGCTTAGGGAAGATGGACCAGCAAGAGGTCAACTTCTTCAGTCCCCAGCAGAGTCGCCAGCTGTCGCAACCTGAAAAATACAGTGGTGCGAAAAGACAACCGGCGAAAGGAAAAGACAGGAGAGTCGCCACCGTGCGTTATTTATCCCAAAGGAGGGAAAGGAAACGCTCGAAGTAAACCTGAAAAAAGGAAAGGACAAGACGGGGTCTCGCAACCAAATCTTGGGTTCGGGAGTCGGTTATGCGAAGGGAAGGTATTAGCACCCCTACGCATCCGTAGTACTCTACGGGATCCACTTATGTGGTTTCTGTTTAAAGGGTATGGGTTTGCCTAATGTGCTATTTACTAAAAAAGGGTAAAGGAAAAGGACTCGCGCGGACGTCGCATCCACTGCATACGTATCTCATATGAATATGAGAATCAGAGTCTTCGTAGCTCGACTGACCTATGGGTTGGGGTAATTGTGCTCGCTAAGACATCGCGTCTTATGCCTACGTATCTCGTCTGGAACGAGAATCAGAGCAAGCCGTAGTTCGGCTGACTACGGGGTTATGGGTTGGTTTTGGACGAACGACGTCACTACGCAATCTACCGGATGCTCGACCTTTGGAGACTTACTCGCCTGTAGTAGAAGGAGTAAACGTGTTGCTTTGGGTTTTAGGGTTTGTTTGCGTTGTAGGAACGCACATGCGAAAAGGGAGTCCTAGGCGAAGGAACAGTGCTACCTAAATTGGCATGCAAACGGGAGGCTATGCGAAGCCTCGCATCCTATGGGGAAACAATCATATCACACAAAACATGTATCTTAAAGTAGAAAAAATGCCACCAAGGGGCTCAAACATTGCCTCCTATCGAGGTCTTACAGCTAAGAAACGGTAGAAATAAAAGAGAAGAAGTAAAATACCACACGGATCAAGATCCGAAGTTACAGCAATTAAAGGATAAGCGACCCTGAGACTCTTCCAAGCTGATGCCATCAAAGAAAACCAGTCAGTACGGGAAATCGGAATAAACCTCCGGAGGGTATCCCTGCAAGCACATATGAACCCTCACAAAAACTCAACAAAAAGGGGTTAGGCAAACAGGATGAAATCGAAAGGTAATAAGGCCATGGCAACACAAAGAACAGGTTAGAACAAAACAGAATAAAAGCAAATACTGTCACGTTCGCTACTGCTTCGCCTAGCGAAAGCTTGGCGAAGCTTCGCTGCGTGCTCGCCTAGCGAAGCGGCTAGCGAGCGCCTGCGGGATTTGGATTTTTCACTGGCACCTGCACGATGTTAAAGATTCCAGATCCTATGGCATTCACCTCAGAAACGAAATTGTTAAACAGTCAAGGCATAAATCACATATTCATACACAAATATAACCCTGTGGGCCAAACCTGAGGTTACCTCATATATTCAGTATTCAATCCGAGGCATAGAGTAATAGGAACAGAGGCATACCTGATGAGAAAGACTGAGTAGGATTGAAAGGTGCGGCCGGATCTGCAAGGTGGCACTAGGGTTCGCGTGAGGCGGAGTGAACTTCTCAGGGCTGCCCGAAGGTTGCTGCAGAGTAGTTCCTAGGTTTGAAACTCCACGTGAACTCCAAGTCTATTTCTCAGGGAATTTCCAAGTGTCTGAAACCCTACTGAAACTCTTATATTTATAGGCTAAATTCGTGGACTTGTGGGCTTGGAATGAAGTCAGCTGAGGCCCGAGGTTTTTCTGTCATTTTCTGAAATGCGCGCCCTTCGCCTAGCGAAGGATCTGCTCGCCTAGCGAGCATGACAGTTCTGTTCGCTAGGCGAAGCATCTGCTCGCCTAGCGAGCATAGCAGCTCAGCGGCAGATTCCAGCTTGGCGATTTGTAGGGTGAACAGGCCCCATTTAGATTTGTTGGTAGTACCTCATGTCTTTTCCCGTGTTGTCGAATCATAGAACCCACAAAGTATCCTGGATAATGCTCGAGCTTCTTGGGCTAATCCCGACTGACATGATGCAATGTGATATGAAATGCTAAATGACCTAAGCAATAAATGTATGAATGAGGAGGGCAAATTTTGGGGTGTTACAATATGAAGCAATCAATCAAACAAACATTTAGCACCCACTATAACCAAACAATTAGGCTCAATCAAAGGGTTAGACTTAAAAGTCAACTGGAATAGGGTAAATGGTGCTCTTAACCTTGACATTGAGAGCCAAGGTGAAGCAGATGAAAGGATATGAGGGGTGTGCCTCATCACTCTTATCCCTGGTCAGGGAGAGCATTGAATATCAGAAGGTGTGGGAGTTCAGAAAGTTGGAACTCTCTCCACAAGTTAATGACTCGATAGATCTTGGGCTTTTACTCACTATGCATCAACACATGTGGTGTGAGCAAGGTGAGTGACTCACAGAATAGTAGGAGATAGGCTACATATCTCTTTTGTCTACCAATTGCCTTATTAGAAGGACTTTACCTGCTTGGGGACAAAAATAAACAATCACACACATTGCCTCTTAAGGAGGACTTCAGACAGGTGCCTGGCTAAATAACAAGCCAGGTCTTCCAGACTACATGGAGACAAGAGATTCTACCTCAATGCTAATACTATCAAGCAAAGCAATAGCAAGTTCACAAAGGAACTAAAGCAACTATGGTACCTGAAATCAATCAAATATAATCAGTATTCCAATCACAAAGTCAAAACAGACAAGATAAGGACCAACAGTCAACACAATCAATCACATGTGCAAAGCACAAACTCAAAGCAAATGAGTTAGCATCATACAAAACAAATCAAGTTAGTCCATCACAATCAACTAAACCAAACTCAATCAACTTGAATTAATCTCCTTAAAGCAATTGCTTCTTTAACCTGAAAACAAACTCAAATGTGAGAAGTGAACCCTTAGGCTAAAGCCTAGGGTCAAAGGAGGAGAAAATATTTAAAACAGAACATGAAAGTTGATCAAAATCAAGATTAATCAAATAAGAACAAATTCCAGTTGGTCCCATATCAAAACTATACACCAATTCCATTTCATAAGCAAATCATGTCAAACTAGGCAAGTTAAGAACTCAATGATGTAAACAGAATAAACACAAGCATATCAATACCAAAATGGCTCAATAAATTCCAGGAAAAATCATGCTTAAACAGAACACATTCAATGAGCAGCATACCAAATTTCATGGCATTTAGATAAGTGGAAGCAAGTCAATCAAAATCCCTAAGTCAAAGCATGTTCATACAAGCTCATACAAGACCACAAATCATGTATCAAATTCAAGCAATCATAAAACAGTGATCAAACATGAGAAATGAATGAAATCAAAGCCATGGCAACCTTTAAGATGTCTATAATACACATGCCAAATTTCATGCTCATCCAATAAACCACAAGGATTTCACAAACAACATGATATCATGACTCACAAAATATCAACAATTGACCAAACAGAGGGAAAATTCTCAAACAAATAGAAAATGTATTCAAAAATTCCAGGAAAAATCACAAGCAAACTAGACATCCATAAGTATCCACATGCAAAAATCCAAGTCAATTCAAGTTCAATAAGCATAGAAAATAAAATCAAGAACATGAACAAGACATGGTGTGACATACATTGTCACACCTCCAAAGATTACATCATATCTCACAATCCAGGAATGCAAAATTAGCAAACTATATACCAAAATGTTCAGGAGTGAGTCTAGATCATGCATGTAAAATTTCAGCTTCATATAATCATCCATCATTATTTCATAAGCAAAATGGTAAAACATAGACACAAAGCATACATGATCAAAACCATTAGACAAAATTAAAAATCAACCGTGCACAACTTGTGTTATCATGCCTATAAAAAACTAGATGAAAAATGGAGATGAATGCAAAAATTCCCAACCAATTTGGATGCTCCATGAATTATTTATGATTTTTTGAAGTTTAATCATGAAATGAAATAAAATTTGGAAATTAAAATGAAATTAAATGGCACGAATGGCATTGTGGTAATTAAGCGAAGCAATTTGAATTTACCGCCTGTATGAAACGCTGCGTTTCATTAAAAGAAACGCAGCCCCAATCGTATCGTGACAAGTGGACGAATACATGAAGGGAAAACATAAACGCGCATGCAAAACACGGGAGAGAGGATCAAAGACGATCTGGGAAACAGAAACCCTAGCTTCAACATGAACTCATCGTGTTCATCATCAACATGAACAAAATATTCCAGAAATCATCGAGCCATATACCATTCAAACCAGCATTCAACATACATCACTAATCTAACAAGCATTTGTCCTAATTCTACGCATATCGAATGGATCGAACAAGAACAGTTTAGCATGTCAAGATTCAAATCATGATAACTCACTCAATTCAGCATGGAAATTCACGATCTAAAGTTCTGTGTGATCTACAAACTAAGATCTACAAGATCCATGTCATTATTTCATGAATTAGAAGATTCGAATTCTTACCTTTGTGAAGCAACAGAAGTGAAATCGAATGAATCAAGGCCAAGAAGTTGAAAACAGATGTTCAATGACGATGAGGAAGGTGAATGGAAGCAATGCTTTGGCTCAAAACAACTCGATTCTCTTTAAGACTTCAACTGCCATGTGAAGGTTCAAGGTTCAACAGTGGTGATTCTTCAAGATTTTCCACGATTCTCCTTCAACAGATCTTCAACAATGCCTGTAGAAGATGAATATACCAAGAACAATGCAAAAGCAATGCAGCAATTGATCAAAAGAAGTTGAAATTTTTTGAGAGAATTTGAGAGAATTGAGATGATTTTTGATTTTGGATCTGAGATTGTGATTGTTGATTTTGATTTTCTGTTATGATTAAGGCTTTATACCCTCTGTTAATCCAGCTACTAAACATGTTTAGCAAAATGAAAAATGGATTAGGTGATTTTAACATGTTTATGCAATTTGGCAAAAATGCCCTTATGATCACCATGCAATGGAACAGTACGAAAATCATGTGTAGCAAGTCCAAAAATCTGATTCAAGGCCATTGGAAATGGCTTGGAATGAAAATTATGCACCTTTTCAAAAATTCAAATTTCCCACCAAAATTTAAAATGAAGTCACTTGAAAAATGGACTTTTGATATGATGATTTTTGATGAAATGTGATGATGGATTATGATAAAACATGTCAAATGGAGTTTGCTCAAAAAAGAATCACACAATTTGGCCAAATGGTTCAAGAGTTATGCCACTTTGAAGTTCAACTTTTCTTGAAAATGATTTGATCATAACTTGCCAACCATAAATGAGAAATGAGTGTTCTTGGACTTTTTGGAAAGGTGAGAGCAAGATCTTCAACTTTCATGTTGGACAAAATTTGATTTGAAGCTTTCTTGGACATGTAATCTTGAGGAGAAGGACTTTCCATTTTTGGCAGTTGAAAATTACAGGTCCTTTGCTATTTTGGGAAACTTCTTGTCTGACCTCCAATTCCTCAATGATGATGTTTGAAATGCTAATTGAGACTTGTATGGACATGAATGATACCTTTCCAACCATCTCACACCTTCCAATCCCTGATTAAATGCACAGTTGACCACATTTGACTTTGCTAGGGTTTTGGTTGACTGAGCCATGTTCTGATGAATTTCAAGCCTCTTCCACTTGAGATCTTGATTCAAAATGATAGCAAAACTCATGTGAACTCTTGATGAATGATCATGGTGCCCAAATTCTTCAAGAATGGCCACCATCCATTGCTCAATGAATGATTTGACTGTTTTGACCTAGTTTGCTTCATCTGCAAGTAACAAGGTTAGATGACAATATTTTTGTACTTTTGGTTAGTAAACAAATGAAAAGAAATGATATACAAATGCAAAACATGCTTGGTGATCAAGAACCACACTCACAAGATAACCCACCCACTAGGAGGCAAGCAAAGGTGCACAATGATCCTTGAGGCAATGATATGATATGATATGATATGATGCCATGAGGAATCTTAGGGCCAAAATTGGGGTCTTACAACCCGACTTTCTCCCAGTCAGAGTTTCCTCCTGGTTTCTGAGCAGCTATTTTTGTGATTATCCTCTGCATGGTTGTCTCCCATTTGATATGGTGTTGACCTAAAATTCCCTGTAGACTCGATAGCATTTCCTCTCCTCAGCAGATCTCCTCTTCCCTCGGCTAGATTTGAGCCTTTGGGTTGTTGATCTCTCTGTTCTCCAGCAATTGTCTCCCTCTTTTTGCGGATTGACCGAGGATTGTACTGATGATTCAAATTCTTTGCGACACCTTTATATCCTTTGTGATCGTTTTGTCAGCATAATCATCATATATATACATATACATAGACATTCATATAATATCATAATTATGTAATTGCACCATCATATCCGATTAACTTGTTGATTTGAGATTCTCATTCTCTGTTATGGCGGTACTTTATCCCCATACGAACCTCGGTGTTTGTCCTCCCTCAATTGTAGAGCGTCAACCCCTTAGGCAGAAAGACTTTAACCTTTCTCATCTTCCCCACTGAGTTGTTCCTCGTGGATGATTATTACTTCAGTTTCCTCCCCAGTTGTTTATCTGGATGGAATCACTCCCCTTGAGTTATATCCTCATTGGGTTGAGTCTTGATTGACTGTTTCTTTCTAGATCATGCCTAGATAGATGCTTTGAGTCTCCTAAGAGTTTATTACCCAGTAATTGGTAATATTCTTCTTAGTTTGCAGTTTGTTACTTCTTTCCCAATACCCGACATAAGTACCCCTGTTTTCCTAGCATTGGAGTTCCCAATGGATTCCTTTTGTTTCTGATTCCCCAGGAAGTATATCCTTGAAATGTTCATCCTAACCGGTGACGGATATCTTTCTTTCCCCTTCCTGAGTCTATCCTTGATATGTTCATCCTAACCGATGATGGATATTCTCATCCTTGGTATTCTACCCAGTAAAAAGGTAGTTGTAATCCCTATTTTTCTCCCCTGAGAGTTAATCCTTGATATGTTCATCCTAACCGATGACAGATTTCCTTCTCTTTGTGGTATTCTACCCAGTAACAGGTAGTTGTAAACCCTACTTTCTCCCGCAGAGTTTATCCTTGATATGTTCATCCTAACCAGTGACGGATTTTCTCTTCGATGGTATTCTATCCAGTAACTGATAGATGTAATTCCTATTTTCTCCCCTCTCAGAGTCTATCCTTGATATGATCATCTTAACTGGTGATGGATTTTCTCTTTGATGGTCTTCTATCCAGCATTCGACATATGTAATTCTTACCTTGTTGTTCAGTTGGTATATCCCTGATATGTTCATCCTGACCGATGGCGGGTATCCTCCTTGACAGTCCCAAGAAAGTCTATCCTTGATATGTTCATCTTAACCGATGACGGATTTTCTTCCCTATTGAGTCTATCCTTGATATGTTTATCTTAATCGATGATGGATATTCTCACCTTTGGTCTTCTACCCAGTAACCGGCAGTTGTAAATCCTATTTTCTGCAGTTTTCCCCAGCAAGGCTATTCTTACCCAGTAACTGGTAATGAATATTCCCTCCTGGCGATTCTCAGCGAGTCATCCTTGATATGTTCATCCTAACCGATGACGGGTGTCCTCTCTGTCAGATCTTTATTATCTCCTCACCCAATAACAGGTAGTAGATGATAGATTTCTGCTCCTCCTGTGTTGAAGTTTATATCTTCCCCAGTCGAGTTGAGTGTGCATCTCCTTAGTGAAATCGCTTTTCCTGCATGATTCAAGTACTTCAGTTTTATCCTGACTTCCTCGTATCCCCTGCAGATGTTGTTGTCCCATGGCTGAGTCTTTCCATTTTATATGGAATTCCTCTAGTCCCCCCAGCAATTTTAAGTCGTAGCCTGGCCTACGCATAACTCCCTTTATCCACCAGAGTCTCTGTCTCCCCAGTGAGTTTTCCTTACGGAATGCATTATACTCCTGTGGACTTTCAGTCTCTCTGATTTCTTTTCCTTTGTGGCAATATATCCCCACAAAGAATTCACTTCTACATTCATATCATATGCATCATGAGGTCTCTTAGGGACCAAAATTTGTTTCTATATGTTGTTATTTAAGCCCATTCTACTGAGTCGACATGAAGATTTTAACCTTCACCTCCTTAGTTAGAATGTCCTTAAATAGGGGCAGCTGTAAGACCCCAATTTTGACCCTAAGATCCCTCATGCAAATTCATCATAAACATTAGCATTGGGATCATACCTTGGCATCCTCCTTACCCCTCTTTCATTGGGTTTGTTTTGGGAGAGATCACCAAGCACTATGTGATTGTATCATACTTTTATATTATCATTTTACTAACCAAAATTCCAAAAATATGTCTTTGCATTTGCCTAACTCTTTTGTAGGTAAGGCATGATCCCATTGATTTATCAGGTTCATATCTAGGGTTTGAGACCCTCATGACAAAGAGCACAACCATGAATTGATCCAAGAATTTTTATGAGCATCATATATGATTTCCATTGATTCCTACATGTTATATTGGTCAAATTTTCTTCAAGAGTTTGGAGGTGATTTGCCTTGGAAACCCTAGTTTGACTGGGTATCTTGAGTAACTTCTCCAACAAGATATCTCACCAATTGATCAAATTTCTCAAGGGACACTCCAAAATTCATCATCTTATGCATATATGATCTACCATGAGCCTAGAAAGTCAAGAGAATTGAAGGTTAGCAAGTTGGTTGATGGTGGTTGGCCAGATGAATTCATCTGATCAAAACTGGGTCTCCCTAGACCCTATCTCCTACAATTTTCACCATATGAAAATTATTCCAAGAGAAAAGTTACTTTAAAGGATATTCCAAATAACTTTCATGTTGAGACCTAGAGCTATTTTTGATTGGAAAATCATTTTCTATGTTGAAACATTATAGGTCATTTTGTCTAAACCCTAATTTGAAAGCCAACTTCCCAAGGCTATAATTTGCTCAATTTTTATGATATGAAAGATTTCCAAGTTGCACAATCAAATTCAAGATGTCTACTTCAACTTTTATGTTTGGAGTGAGAGAAAATTCAACTTTTATGAGCATGTGATATGAGGATACCATTGAACAAGTCATTTTTGACCTATACCATTGAACAAGTGATTTTTCCAAATTTCAAAAATGCATAACTATATCATTCTAAATCCAAATGACATTAAATTAGTGACCATTTTGAAGTCTTTGAAATATCTACAACTTTGATGAAGACACTTTTCTCATTAGAATCTCACATAAAAAGTTAAGCAAGGTGGAATATTGAGATATATAGCTTGACACTTAGAAAAATTTTCAACATGTTGAAATTTCCAAACTTCCACCTCAAAATTCTCCATGTTCCAAGATCCAAATGAAAAAGTGTTCAACATCAAACTTGTTCCCCTTGATTCAAGCTTTCCATAGAACCCAAATTCATGCATTTTGGACAAAGATTTCTAGGTCTGTGCATGGATTTAACAGGGCTGCATCATTGGAAAGAATCAATTATACAAACATAAGTTCACAATGCCTTGCCATTCAAGCTTCATTCAGACTTCAATTTGAATCATTTTTGGACCTTAATGCCTTGTATCATGGGCCTGTACATGCCCATGCACTCGTGCCATCCACATTGCCAAATTTGGACAAATTTTGAAGTGTACAAATATCATTCCCTTTGGCTATAAATAAAAGGCTTATGAGCTCATTTGAATCACACTTTGCGCGCCAGCTTTGCCCCCAATTGAAACCCTCTCATTCTAAAGGAAAAACTGAGAAATTTCAATTTGAAAATTGAGTTTGAATCTCAACTGTTGGAGATTCAAGAACTCCAAGATCCACAGCCTTGCAACCCCTCCAATCACTTCCTATTAGCTTCTCAAGTGTGATCAGATCGTGTTTGAAGCAAGCGACATCAAGAACTGCGTAATTTTCAGGAAACTTCATCTCTTAGATTCTCACTCAATTCTACTCAATTCTCTTGGATCTTTGGTTGTCTGAAGTCCTACCAATGTAGGCAATAAGATTGAGTTGCTTAGAGGTTAAATCGAAGCAACTCAATTGACACACCTCAAAATTCAACTCCTCATATCTTTCTATATATGTGGAGTTAGTTGAGGTCAGATTCATGCTCTGCGCCATTTTTTCTTTCAGATCATGCCTTCCTTTTTTATTTTGGTGATGGTTGAGGGTGGACCAGTCTGGTGAAGTCCACCGGAGAAGAAGACCGGAGTTACAACTCCGGCGATGTGTTGGCATCTCTCCAGACCACAGGATTCTTTTCAAACGTTTTAATCTCGTGCGTTGGTTTTAAATACCATCCCTACAACGTATTCACTTGTGTTCATTATGGAACGCACGCTGAGGACCACTTGATCTGTCACCTCAATTAATGAGGGAGATCAAGTGGTCCACATTTTTTGCTATTTTCTGATTTTCATTTTAATCCTTTTATTTTCATTAATTCATATTAATTTTAATATTGATCCAAAAAATATGAGAGTTTCACCAAAACTTTTCAAATAATTTCCTCTTTCATATTTTGAATTAAAATTATTTTTTGGATCATTATTAATATTTTTCATGATTTAATTGATTTTGTGATTATTTTTAATTGTTTAAAAATACTTTTAAGTCTTTAAAAATTCTGAATTTTTTTCTCCAAGGTCCTTTGACCTTGTTTGACCTATGATAAATCTCATGGCCATTTATTTGGTGTTTTGATGAGGTTTTAGGAATTTGAAAAACCATATTTAATTTAAATGTATTATTTTAGTCTTTTTAATTTGAAGAAATGCCAATTAATTGTGTTGACCAATTGTGATGACTTGTTTGAGTTTGACTCTTGTTGTTGGGCCTTGATCAAGGTTGATTCGACTGGCTAAGGAATACTCCACACCAGTCAACAAGACTATGCCATTCTCCTATCCTAGAGTGCACTCGAGTTCGGGTATAGAACTCATCTCACAGAGATCACCAAAGCAAACAGCAATTGTATATCAAGCAATTCAAACATTACAATCAATACAGTTATCCCAAATTGTACAAAAATATGTCAAATAACACATAACAATATCATACAACAAGGGTGAAAAGTAGGCAATACCACCAGGGAAGGTCTAATGTTATCCCCAGCAGAGTCGCCACTTTTCTGTAGTGGTGTATTCGTCGCTATATGATTTATTGATTAAACCATAAGCAAAGCATACAATGAATCGAGTCGCCACCGCACTTTTATTTATCCAAAGGATTGGCTAAAAAGCGAACAAAATCCTAAGAAGTTTTACACATAGAAAACTAATAAAAAGATCAGAGAATCTGGGTAAGGGGTAAATTACGCAATGGGAAGGTGTTAGGCACCCATCACGTCCTAGGTACTCCTAGGGAGCCCTTTTCACTCTTGTTGTATAAAAATGTTTATTTGTTTATGACATATTGTGCAAACATGAATGGGAAGATGAGAAAAGAATGTACATTTTTATTATTTTTGTGTTCGAACGGATGAACCCGTTGCCTACGTACCTTCCATCAAAGGTAAGGATCAAAACGCCGTAGTTCGGCTAAAAGATTTCCAAAAATTAATGAGTTCAATTTTAAAACACAAGCACTAAGGCTTTTCATTACCAATGGGAGAAAACTCAACCTGAATCAACAATCCACCATGCGAGGACGACTTCAACATACTAGTGAGGGGTTAACCCTATAATAAGTATGGAAGACTTACAATCAACTCACTAAGGATAAGGTAAGGTTTACATCAACCACTATGGTAATTGAAACCTACGGCTAATGTATGAAAACATATTAACAATGGACAAAGCCAAAACAATTGAATGGGTGAAGTTAATTGATTATGATTATTCACAAAATATGGTTAAGGTATGATTAAGGTTCAATTCAAAGAAGTGTTATGAAAAGTGAAGTTTGAAAAGTCAAGGACTTAGGGTCCAGGTTTCTAATTTGAAAAGAGATGAGAATGTTTGCACAATAGCATTACAAGTTTAAAAGTCAACAAGTGAAAAGGGATTTTGAAACAAAAAGGGTATGGATGAAGGAGTGTAAAACTTCCTAGAAGTTCATCTCTTGAAATCATATAGAAGATGATTCAAGTGTGTCCTTTGGAATAAGGCAACAAAACAAGCAAGCAAAATAAAAGCAAGGTGATACCGGATGCCATCAATGGACTTATACCAATCTCACACGCAAAAACGGATATCGGATACCAATAAATGGATTTACACCAATCTCCTAAAACACACGATGATACCGGAAGCCAATAAATGGTCTTACTCCAATCTCACAAAAGCAAACAAAACAAAAGAGTGGATGTCAGATGCCAATAAATGGTCTTACTCTAATCTCCCAAAAGAAAAGAAAACATGGATGTCAGGTGCCAATCTATCTGGACTTATACCAACCTCCAAAAAATGATCATAGGAATACAAATGCCAACAACATGGACTTATAGTTGTATCCTCACATAGCAAACACAAATGAAAAGATGGATATCAGATGCCAATCTATCTGGGCTTACTCTGATCTCCAACAGATGATCATGGGAGTACAAATGCCAACAACATGGTCTTACAATTGTATCCTCACATACTACAAACAAACAGAAAGCACTAAGCAATGGACATGAGTGACCAATGAAATGGTCTTACACTCAATCCCTTCCAAATCATAGGAACAATGGCCAATGAATGGACTTACAGTTGTCCTCAATGGGCAAACTCAAACAAGTCACAAAGATATGAAATGATGATCATGCAATAATGAACAATCAATGATGATAAATGCACAAAGGTATGCAAGCAAACATGTACATATGAAGCAATCAATCAAACAAACATTTAGCACCCACTATAACCAAACAATTAGGCTCAATCAAAGGGTTAGACTTAAAAGTCAACTGGAATAGGGTAAATGGTGCTCTTAACCTTGACATTGAGAGCCAAGGTGAAGCAGATGAAAGGATATGAGGGGTGTGCCTCATCACTCTTATCCCTGGTCAGGGAGAGCATTGAATATCAGAAGGTGTGGGAGTTCAGAAAGTTGGAACTCTCTCCACAAGTTAATGACTCGATAGATCTTGGGCTTTTACTCACTATGCATCAACACATGTGGTGTGAGCAAGGTGAGTGACTCACAGAATAGTAGGAGATAGGCTACATATCTCTTTTGTCTACCAATTGCCTTATTAGAAGGACTTTACCTGCTTGGGGACAAAAATAAACAATCACACACATTGCCTCTTAAGGAGGACTTCAGACAGGTGCCTGGCTAAATAACAAGCCAGGTCTTCCAGACTACATGGAGACAAGAGATTCTACCTCAATGCTAATGCTATCAAGCAAAGCAATAGCAAGTTCACAAAGGAACTAAAGCAACTATGGTACCTGAAATCAATCAAATATAATCAGTATTCCAATCACAAAGTCAAAACAGACAAGATAAGGACCAACAGTCAACACAATCAATCACATGTGCAAAGCACAAACTCAAAGCAAATGAGTTAGCATCCTACAAAACAAATCAAGTTAGTCCATCACAATCAACTAAACCAAACTCAATCAACTTGAATTAATCTCCTTAAAGCAATTGCTTCTTTAACCTGAAAACAAACTCAAATGTGAGAAGTGAACCCTTAGGCTAAAGCCTAGGGTCAAAGGAGGAGAAAATATTTAAAACAGAACATGAAAGTTGATCAAAATCAAGATTAATCAAATAAGAACAAATTCCAGTTGGTCCCATATCAAAACTATACACCAATTCCATTTCATAAGCAAATCATGTCAAACTAGGCAAGTTAAGAACTCAATGATGTAAACAGAATGAACACAAGCATATCAATACCAAAATGGCTCAATAAATTCCAGGAAAAATCATGCTTAAACAGAACACATTCAATGAGCAGCATACCAAATTTCATGGCATTTGGATAAGTGGAAGCAAGTCAATCAAAATCCCTAAGTCAAAGCATGTTCATACAAGCTCATACAAGACCACAAATCATGTATCAAATTCAAGCAATCATAAAACAGTGATCAAACATGAGAAATGAATGAAATCAAAGCCATGGCAACCTTTAAGATGTCTATAATACACATGCCAAATTTCATGCTCATCCAATAAACCACAAGGATTTCACAAACAACATGATATCATGACTCACAAAATATCAACAATTGACCAAACAGAGGGAAAATTCTCAAACAAATAGAAAATGTATTCAAAAATTCCAGGAAAAATCACAAGCAAACTAGACATCCATAAGTATCCACATGCAAAAATCCAAGTCAATTCAAGTTCAATAAGCATAGAAAATAAAATCAAGAACATGAACAAGACATGGTGTCACATACATTGTCACACCTCCAAAGATTACATCATATCTCACAATCCAGGAATGCAAAATTAGCAAACTATATACCAAAATGTTCAGGAGTGAGTCTAGATCATGCATGTAAAATTTCAGCTTCATATAATCATCCATCATTATTTCATAAGCAAAATGGTAAAACATAGACACAAAGCATACATGATCAAAACCATTAGACAAAATTAAAAATCAACCGTGCACAACTTGTGTTATCATGCCTATAAAAAACTAGATGAAAAATGGAGATGAATGCAAAAATTCCCAACCAATTTGGATGCTCCATGAATTATTTATGATTTTTTGAAGTTTAATCATGAAATGAAATAAAATTTGGAAATTAAAATGAAATTAAATGGCACGAATGGCGTTGTGGTAATTAAGCGAAGCAATTTGAATTTACCGCCTGTATGAAACGCTGCGTTTCATTAAAAGAAACGCAGCCCCAATCGTATCGTGACAAGTGGACGAATACATGAAGGGAAAACATAAACGCGCATGCAAAACACGGGAGAGAGGATCAAAGACGATCTGGGAAACAGAAACCCTAGCTTCAACATGAACTCATCGTGTTCATCATCAACATGAACAAAATATTCCAGAAATCATCGAGCCATATACCATTCAAACCAGCATTCAACATACATCACTAATCTAACAAGCATTTGTCCTAATTCTACGCATATCGAATGGATCGAACAAGAACAGTTTAGCATGTCAATATTCAAATCATGATAACTCACTCAATTCAGCATGGAAATTCACGATCTAAAGTTCTGTGTGATCTACAAACTAAGATCTACAAGATCCATGTCATTATTTCATGAATTAGAAGATTCGAATTCTTACCTTTGTGAAGCAACAGAAGTGAAAT
The DNA here is from genome assembly GCF_024323335.1 of Lathyrus oleraceus. Classification (NCBI taxonomy): domain Eukaryota; kingdom Viridiplantae; phylum Streptophyta; class Magnoliopsida; order Fabales; family Fabaceae; genus Lathyrus; species Lathyrus oleraceus. Next base: position 287,488,340 of record NC_066579.1, on the reverse strand, counting down.
CGAATGAATCAAGGCCAAGAAGTTGAAAACAGATGTTCAATGACGATGAGGAAGGTGAATGGAAGCAATGCTTTGGCTCAAAACAGCTCGATTCTCTTTAAGACTTCAACTGCCATGTGAAGGTTCAAGGTTCAACAGTGGTGATTCTTCAAGATTTTCCACGATTCTCCTTCAACAGATCTTCAACAATGCCTGTAGAAGATGAATATACCAAGAACAATGCAAAAGCAATGCAACAATTGATCAAAAGAAGTTGAAATTTTTTGAGAGAATTTGAGAGAATTGAGATGATTTTTGATTTTGGATCTGAGATTGTGATTGTTGATTTTGATTTTCTGTTATGATTAAGGCTTTATACCCTCTGTTAATCCAGCTACTAAACATGTTTAGCAAAATGAAAAATGGATTAGGTGATTTTAACATGTTTATGCAATTTGGAAAAAATGCCCTTATGATCACCATGCAATGGAACAGTACGAAAATCATGTGTAGCAAGTCCAAAAATCTGATTCAAGGCCATTGGAAATGGCTTGGAATGAAAATTATGCACCTTTTCAAAAATTCAAATTTCCCACCAAAATTTAAAATGAAGTCACTTGAAAAATGGACTTTTGATGTGATGATTTTTGATGAAATGTGATGATGGATTATGATAAAACATGTCAAATGGAGTTTGCTCAAAAAAGAATCACACAATTTGGCCAAATGGTTCAAGAGTTATGCCACTTTGAAGTTCAACTTTTCTTGAAAATGATTTGATCATAAGTTTCCAACCATAAATGAGAAATGAGTGTTCTTGGACTTTTTGGAAAGGTGAGAGCAAGATCTTCAACTTTCATGTTGGACAAAATTTGATTTGAAGCTTGCTTGGACATGTAATCTTGAGGAGAAGGACTTTCCATTTTTGGCAGTTGAAAATTACAGGTCCTTTGCTATTTTGGGAAACTTCTTGTCTAACCTCCAATTCCTCAATGGTGATGTTTGAAATGCTAATTGAGACTTGTATGGACATGAATGATACCTTTCCAACCATCTCGCACCTTCCAATCCCTGATTAAATGCACAGTTGACCACAGTTGACTTTGCTAGGGTTTTGGTTGACTGAGCCATGTTCTGATGAATTTCAAGCCTCTTCCACTTGAGATCTTGATTCAAAATGATATCACAACTCATGTGAACTCTTGATGAATGATCATGGTGCCCAAATTCTTCAAGAATGGCCACCATCCATTGCTCAATGAATGATTTGACTGTTTTGACCTAGTTTGCTTCATCTGCAAGTAACAAGGTTAGATGACAATATTTTTGTACTTTTGGTTAGTAAACAAATGAAAAGAAATGATATACAAATGCAAAACATGCTTGGTGATCAAGAACCACACTCACAAGATAACCCACCCACTAGGAGGCAAGCAAAGGTGCACAATGATCCTTGAGGCAATGATATGATATGATATGATGCCATGAGGAATCTTAGGGCCAAAATTGGGGTCTTACAACCCGACTTTCTCCCAGTCAGAGTTTCCTCCTAGTTTCTGAGCAGCTATTTTTGTGATTATCCTCTGCATGGTTGTCTCCCATTTGATATGGTGTTGACCTAAAATTCCCTGTAGACTCGATAGCATTTCCTCTCCTCAGCAGATCTCCTCTTCCCTCGGCTAGATTTGAGCCTTTGGGTTGTTGATCTCTCTGTTCTCCAGCAATTGTCTCCCTCTTTTTGCGGATTGACCGAGGATTGTACTGATGATTCAAATTCTTTGCGACACCTTTATATCCTTTGTGATCGTTTTGTCAACATAATCATCATATATATACATATACATAGACATTCATATAATATCATAATTATGTAATTGCACCATCATATCCGATTAACTTGTTGATTTGAGATTCTCATTCTCTGTTATGGCGGTACTTTATCCCCATACGAACCTCGGTGTTTGTCCTCCCTCAATTGTAGAGCGTCAACCCCTTAGGCAGAAAGACTTTAACCTTTCTCATCTTCCCCACTGAGTTGTTCCTCGTGGATGATTATTACTTCAGTTTCCTCCCCAGTTGTTTATCTGGATGGAATCACTCCCCTTGAGTTATATCCTCATTGGGTTGAGTCTTGATTGACTGTTTCTTTCTAGATCATGCCTAGATAGATGCTTTGAGTCTCCTAAGAGTTTATTACCCAGTAATTGGTAATATTCTTCTTAGTTTGCAGTTTGTTACTTCTTTCCCAATACCCGACATAAGTACCCCTGTTTTCCTAGCATTGGAGTTCCCAATGGATTCCTTTTGTTTCTGATTCCCCAGGAAGTATATCCTTGAAATGTTCATCCTAACCGGTGACGGATATCTTTCTTTCCCCTTCCTGAGTCTATCCTTGATATGTTCATCCTAACCGATGATGGATATTCTCATCCTTGGTATTCTACCCAGTAAAAAGGTAGTTGTAATCCCTATTTTTCTCCCCTGAGAGTTAATCCTTGATATGTTCATCCTAACCGATGACAGATTTCCTTCTCTTTGTGGTATTCTACCCAGTAACAGGTAGTTGTAAACCCTACTTTCTCCCGCAGAGTTTATCCTTGATATGTTCATCCTAACCAGTGACGGATTTTCTCTTCGATGGTATTCTATCCAGTAACTGATAGATGTAATTCCTATTTTCTCCCCTCTCAGAGTCTATCCTTGATATGATCATCTTAACTGGTGATGGATTTTCTCTTTGATGGTCTTCTATCCAGCATTCGACATATGTAATTCTTACCTTGTTGTTCAGTTGGTATATCCCTGATATGTTCATCCTGACCGATGGCGGGTATCCTCCTTGACAGTCCCAAGAAAGTCTATCCTTGATATGTTCATCTTAACCGATGACGGATTTTCTTCCCTATTGAGTCTATCCTTGATATGTTTATCTTAATCGATGATGGATATTCTCACCTTTGGTCTTCTACCCAGTAACCGGCAGTTGTAAATCCTATTTTCTGCAGTTTTCCCCAGCAAGGCTATTCTTACCCAGTAACTGGTAATGAATATTCCCTCCTGGCGATTCTCAGCGAGTCATCCTTGATATGTTCATCCTAACCGATGACGGGTGTCCTCTCTGTCAGATCTTTATTATCTCCTCACCCAATAACAGGTAGTAGATGATAGATTTCTGCTCCTCCTGTGTTGAAGTTTATATCTTCCCCAGTCGAGTTGAGTGTGCATCTCCTTAGTGAAATCGCTTTTCCTGCATGATTCAAGTACTTCAGTTTTATCCTGACTTACTCGTATCCCCTGCAGATGTTGTTGTCCCATGGCTGAGTCTTTCCATTTTATATGGAATTCCTCTAGTCCCCCCAGCAATTTTAAGTCGTAGCCTGGCCTACGCATAACTCCCTTTATCCACCAGAGTCTCTGTCTCCCCAGTGAGTTTTCCTTACGGAATGCATTATACTCCTGTGGACTTTCAGTCTCTCTGATTTCTTTTCCTTTGTGGCAATATATCCCCACAAAGAATTCACTTCTACATTCATATCATATGCATCATGAGGTCTCTTAGGGACCAAAATTTGTTTCTATATGTTGTTATTTAAGCCCATTCTACTGAGTCGACATGAAGATTTTAACCTTCACCTCCTTAGTTAGAATGTCCTTAAATAGGGGCAGCTGTAAGACCCCAATTTTGACCCTAAGATCCCTCATGCAAATTCATCATAAACATTAGCATTGGGATCATACCTTGGCATCCTCCTTACCCCTCTTTCATTGGGTTTGTTTTGGGAGAGATCACCAAGCACTATGAGATTGTATCATACTTTTATATTATCATTTTACTAACCAAAATTCAAAAAATATGTCTTTGCATTTGCCTAACTCTTTTGTAGGTAAGGCATGATCCCATTGATTTATCAGGTTCATATCTAGGGTTTGAGACCCTCATGACAAAGAGCACAACCATGAATTGATCCAAGAATTTTTATGAGCATCATATATGATTTCCATTGATTCCTACATGTTATATTGGTCAAATTTTCTTCAAGAGTTTGGAGGTGATTTCCCTTGGAAACCCTAGTTTGACTGGGTATCTTGAGTAACTTCTCCAACAAGATATCTCACCAATTGATCAAATTTCTCAAGGGACATTCCAAAATTCATCATCTTATGCATATATGATCTACCATGAGCCTAGAAAGTCAAGAGAATTGGAGGTTAGCAAGTTGGTTGATGGTGGTTGGCCAGATGAATTCATCTGATCAAAATTGGGTCTCCCTAGACCCTATCTCCTACAATTTTCACCATATGAAAATTATTCCAAGAGAAAAGTTACTTTAAAGGATATTCCAAACAACTTTCATGTTGAGACCTAGAGCTATTTTTGATTGGAAAATCATTTTCTATGTTGAAACATTATAGGTCATTTTGTCTAAACCCTAATTTGAAAGCCAACTTCCCAAGGCTATAATTTGCTCAATTTTTATGATATGAAAGATTTCCAAGTTGCACAATCAAATTCAAGATGTCTACTTCAACTTTTATGTTTGGAGTGAGAGAAAATTCAACTTTTATGAGCATGTGATATGAGGATACCATTGAACAAGTCATTTTTGACCTATACCATTGAACAAGTGATTTTTCCAAATTTCAAAAATGCATAACTATATCATTCTAAATCCAAATGACATTAAATTAGTGACCATTTTGAAGTCTTTGAAGTATCTACAACTTTGATGAAGACACTTTTCTCATTAGAATCTCACATAAAAAGTTAAGCAAGGTGGAATATTGAGATATATAGCTTGACACTTAGAAAAATTTTCAACATGTTGAAATTTCCAAACTTCCACCTCAAAATTCTCCATGTTCCAAGATCCAAATGAAAAAGTGTTCAACATCAAACTTGTTCCCCTTGATTCAAGCTTTCCATAGAACCCAAATTCATGCATTTTGGACAAAGATTTCTAGGTCTGTGCATGGATTTAACAGGGCTGCATCATTGGAAAGAATCAATTATACAAACATAAGTTCACAATGCCTTGCCATTCAAGCTTCATTCAGACTTCAATTTGAATCATTTTTGGACCTTAATGCCTTGTATCATGGGCCTGTACATGCCCATGCACTCGTGCCATCCACATTGCCAAATTTGGACAAATTTTGAAGTGTACAAATATCATTCCCTTTGGCTATAAATAAAAGGCTTATGAGCTCATTTGAATCACACTTTGCGCGCCAGCTTTGCCCCCAATTGAAACCCTCTCATTCTAAAGGAAAAACTGAGAAATTTCAATTTGAAAATTGAGTTTGAATCTCAACTGTTGGAGATTCAAGAACTCCAAGATCCACAGCCTTGCAACCTCTCCAATCACTTCCTATTAGCTTCTCAAGTGTGATCAGATCGTGTTTGAAGCAAGCGACATCAAGAACTGCATAGCATTGAAGGTAATTTTCAGGAAACTTCATCTCTTAGATTCTCACTCAATTCTTCTCAATTCTCTTGGATCTTTGGTTGTCTGAAGTCCTACCAATGTAGGCAATAAGATTGAGTTGCTTAGAGGTTAAATCGAAGCAACTCAAATGACACACCTCAAAATTCAACTCCTCATATCTTTCTATATATGTGGAGTTAGTTGAGGTCAGATTCATGCTCTGCGCCATTTTTTCTTTCAGATCATGTTTTCCTTTTTTATTTTGGTGATGGTTGAGGGTGGACCAGTCTGGTGAAGTCCACCGGAGAAGAAGACCGGAGTTACAACTTCGGCGATGTGTTGGCATCTCTCCAGACCACAGGATTCTTTTCAAACGTTTTAATCTCGTGCGTTGGTTTTAAATACCATCCCTACAACGCATTCACTTGTGTTCATTATGGAACGCACGCTGAGGACCACTTGATCTGTCACCTCAATTAATGAGGGAGATCAAGTGGTCCACATTTTTTGCTATTTTCTGATTTTCATTTTAATCCTTTTATTTTAATTAATTCATATTAATTTTAATATTGATCCAAAAAATATGAGAGTTTCACCAAAACTTTTCAAATAATATCCTCTTTCATATTTTGAATTAAAATTATTTTTTGGATCATTATTAATATTTTTCATGATTTAATTGATTTTGTGATTATTTTTAATTGTTTAAAAATACTTTTAAGTCTTTAAAAATTCTGAATTTTTTTCTCCAAGGTCCTTTGACCTTGTTTGACCTATGATAAATCTCATGGCCATTTATTTGGTGTTTTGATGAGGTTTTAGGAATTTGAAAAACCATATTTAATTTAAATGTATTATTTTAGTCTTTTTAATTTGAAGAAATGCCAATTAATTGTGTTGACCAATTGTGATGACTTGTTTGAGTTTGACTCTTGTTGTTGGGCCTTGATCAAGGTTGATTTGACTTTGTCAAGTTAATATCATTGGATTTAGGGGATTGATGGAATGTATATTCCATCTCCCAAAATGAATGGATGATATTAATTTGGTAAAAGTCCTCCTTTGACCAATTTGAGTTTTGATCCATTCCCTTCCATCTCCATCTCATTCCCATTCTTTATGCATTCATCTCATTTGGCCTATGATATCTCAAAGTCCTAAGGCTAGTTGATTGAAAAATCAACATAAGTATGGATGAGATTAGGCCACCTCTTTTGCATATTCCTTTTGTGTGTGGTATGTTTCATGAGCATAGTCCATTATACTATGTCTCTAACATGCATTAACACCAAAATTCTATTGCCCAACCTCAAATAGTTATGACTTCTACATAAGTCCAATTACGATTGCTTAACATAGCGCTAAATTTGTGACACAAAATACATAGCATTCTAGTTAGTGATATTGTAAGTCTCCCCTTTTTCATGGTATTGCGTAGAAACTTGGCCTTTTTTCCTTCCTTTGGAAGATGTCTTGGCTCAAGGATCCATGCTTGTGATAAGTGGGTTGAGTGTTCTCCAAAGAATGACTTAAAAATGAAAAGCAAAAGCAAAACAATACTAACTTCTAACTCATTAACAACTAACTTTTAATTTCAAGCCACTTACTTTAATGTCATCTAATTTTAGTCTTTATTCATTTGCCATTATTCATACCCTTCTAATTGTTTATGTTAATGCAATTTTACACTTTGCCCACTTGGACCATATTGTGTGATATATTCCATTTTGTGTATACTTTGTTTGTTTGTGTGGTCTTTGACCATTAATGTACATAATAACAACAAAAATCCTAAAAAACTTTTGTGTGGACTGTTGACTTGATCTTGGACAAATGGACTTAGAACTTAGGCAACATTGCTATGCTAAAGGACTTGGACAATGCCAACTTTTGTGTAACCAAGTGATTGCAATTTGAAACTTCATCTGATACATCATTCAAGATCCCTTTGAGTTCATCTGCAACATGATCATTGTGAAGCTGTTATTTTGAACCTGTGACTTGTGGAATTCATCTCTTACATGGGCTAATTTGAAGAAGATCATAGAGTGGCTAAAGCTTGGATGTGGCTATCTTTATTTGATGCCTTGCTCTTCAAGATTGATATAATTGTGCATTTGTGTGTTGCTTGATTCTAAATGTCCAAGGGAATTTGGGTTTCTATTGACATTCTTGTCTATTGGATTGCTACCCATTGGTCAGATCTTTTCAACCCTTAACTTTTAATTTTGTGCATAGGATTAGTCTCTTAATCTTCTCCCCATTTCTTAAATTTCAAAATCTATCCCTCCCTTTTAAAAAAGTCTTCTTTGATTGAACTTATTTTGTTCTAAACTTTGACCACTTTGTAAAAAGATAGAAACTTTGGTCTTATGCCATTGCATTTTTAAACTTCTTTTCTTAAATCAAACTTGTAAATAAACTTAACTATACTTGACTTAAACTTTCAAAAAAGCCAAAAAGAACTAACTCATTCAAACCATTTTCAGGCTTTTGTGCCTTTCAAACATAATTTTTTGTTAAAAGCAATACATCCACTTTGAAATTTGTATCACGAACTACGAGGTTTTGATCCCTCATTTTTATGTTGGTACGTAGGCACAAGTCCTAAGGTCTTGTCAAACACAAAAATATAATTAATGAATTCTTTTCTCATCCCCCATTCTATTTGTTTGTAAACATCATTTTTGTACCAAATACATATGCACACAAAAAGGGCTCCCAGGAGTACCTAGGACACTTTGGGTGCTAACACCTTCCCTCTGTATAACCAACCCCCTTACGTGTAATCTCTGACATTTTATTAGTTTTGATTTGAAAACTTCTTACTTTTGGGTTTTGTTCGTACTTTTTCCCTTTTCCCTTGGAAACAATAAAAGCGCGGTGGCGACTCTTGTTATTTGATGTCTAGCTTATCCATAGCTTGATGATCATGAATTTACCACTACAAGTACGATCCCATATAGAAGTAGAGCTAGAATAGCGTTGAAATTCGTTCAACTCTCAGCATCAACGAAGGTAGTAGCTTTATCCACTAGAAACTTTGAGGTAAAACTATGGGTTCCACCCTTAGGCTTCAGGTTCAACTCCACTTCCTTCTTTCCTATATGGAGGGCTTCAGAAAGAACTTGGTGCTTAGGGAGTTCCTTAGTGCAAACGTAAGGCACTCGGTTCTTGATCCCAATACACAGGATATGAGAATACTCCTCCAATGTGGGTGCCACTGATAATATTGAAAGTAAAGCATCTCAACAGAGGATCATAGAATTGCACCAGGGTATGCAGAACAGTGGTATTGACTTCGGTGTTCAAGATTCCTAGGAGGTTTCCATAAGACTTCTTGAATTCATCTCTGTTCCCAAGAACTAGAGGTGTCTCTAATCCTCTCAACACAATCAACTGAGGCTTCACAAACTTGTAACTGTGAGTACACTTTCTCTCAGAAGTCATGCTTCATCTCAGATGCTTAGTCAACAAACTGGGCTCTTGGATTCCTGGAAAAGAAATGCATATGCAAAAAGATTTGTCATGATGAATGATAATTCATGATGGAATGATATAGATCACACAAATTCAAAACTCTGATACATTCTGAATAATATGTATGTGCCTGTTTGCTGTGAGTTCAAAGGTTCGATGCAATATGAGAATCAAGGTAGGTAGAGTCTATGGTTTCCTACAAGAAACACCCATATCCCCCTCACAAGTATGTACTATGCTCCAAGGTGGTCCCTAGAAGGTCTCCCAGAGTCATCGACTCGAAATGAAAATACCTTGCTGTAGTGAATGTTCACAGGACAAAAGTACTTCTAAGTGAATCTAGTCCGGGTGTGGTTCTCGTGACAACCCAATGCGCGAAACGCTGATGTACACGACTATCCACGAATTTATCTTATGTGTATACTAAGCTCGGGTATAGAGCTTCACTCGTACAATATCAACCCCAACCCAACAGAGAGTATAGCAGATAATATACATAATAATATCTAAATTAATAAGAAATGTGATCAATAAAACGAGTAAAATGTAAAGGTAAATACCCATAACAAGCGAAAGCAACGTAAACTAGGCTCGACTCCTTTTAACGACTAGGAAGTACTCCAAGAAACGAAGCATCCCCAACAGATTCGCCAGCTGAAGCCAAGGATGCTCAAGAAGAGACCCCCAACTACAAGCAAATTCCCCAGCAGAGTCGCCAGCTGAAGCTAGCGGAAATATACCCGAACGCATCAACGCTCGAACATACCACAAAGTCGCCATTGAACTTTATTTATTCTTGAAGGAAAGGGAAAATATCAATAAAACACGGGGGAAAGAGATATGTTGGGTAAGGGAGTCAGTTATGCAATGGGAAGATATTAGCATCCCAAACGTCCATGGTACTCCATGGGAACCGTTTTGATTGTTCTCACTCGAATGGGTGTGATATCAAAGTTTACTCGCAAAATAATGAAGGGAAAAGGAAAGAAATAGATAAAGTGCTCGGTGAGGATTGGGGCCCTCATGTCTACGTATCCTCATAGTGCAATGAGAAATTCAAAGCTCCGTAGTTCAAAGAACTAATGGCGGGAGGTGAAAAGAAGTTGTGATAATAGTATGGTCTAAACCAAAGGGTAATGTTTTGAACTCCAACAAGGGTGAAAATATGAACCCAAGAGTAAACTGGCTTTTACCGATATGTGGGCTAGCATGGCTGACGCTATAGGGTAATGCCAAAACAAGGTGAATTAAGTGTTTGGGAACGATCCGAACAACTCTTGGTTCACAAGGTGACGCAAGAAGGAGCACAAAGGGATAATGTATTTGGCTAAAAAATAACAGGTATATCACGTGGATTGAATGAAGGTAGAGTATGAATCCATCATGGAGATGAACGAAATGAAGTGACCAAAGTCACATAATAGAGTATTTGGTAACAGTGACTGAAAAAGTACAATTTGAAACCAAAAGTCAAGGTATATTGGAATCCATAAGAGAAATGGAATTTGTACCATATAGGGAAACAACGTTAACCGATACGTGGACCAGCATGGTTGTCGCTATACATTATTTAGCCAAAAAAAGAAGGAATTAAATGTCTGGGTACGAGCCACACAACTCTAGGTACAAATGCGGACTGCCGCTATATCATCCTAAAAGGGTATATATGGAATCCCAAAGGAAACTGTGCTTCGGTGTCAAAGAAATAGTACGTCACTAGGGTGAACGGTTTAATGATCGAAGGTAGATACTGGATCATGAAAGATATGATTAGTGCCCTAAGGTGGAAGAAGGAATAATTAGGAGTATGCTCACCAATGATTCGCATCCTCGTGCCTACGTATTCTTATTGTACAATGAGAAAATCAGAGCAATTGTAGTTCATGGAACCACGAGAATAAAGAGAGATTAAAAGTGATGAAAAGTATAACTTGCACCAACATAATGGTATCAAGGGAACCCACAAATGGAAAGAACATGGAACCAAAGAGTAAAACTGGCGTTTACCAATACGTGGGCTAACATGGCTACCACTATAGGGTAAGGAGAAAAACAAAGTGAATTAAATGTCTTGGTACGATCCAAATAACTCTTGATTCACAATATGGAATGTTGTTATATCATCCTAAAAGGGTATATGCGGGGTCCCAAAAGAAAGTATTGTTGAGTACAAGGAGTAGTATATCACAGTCTGGGGAACAAACAGTTTGAGATCAAAGAAGAACATAGAAACCTTGGGATTAGGATTAGGATTAAAGGAATTAGGATTTAGGATGGAAAAAGAGTTAGGTTGACTTTGGTTAAAGTTGACAAAAAGTCAAATGTTGACCAAAGTCAACAAAAAAGTCAACTGTTGACCAAAGTCAACATTTGGTCCACATGTATTCTTTGGCATTTTTTGTATGTGATGAAAAATGTATGGATGATAATGAATGAGATTGGCCAATTGAATGAAAATGATTTGGTTTAGTATATGAACATGTTACTTGAAGTGATTTGAATTTGGAATTAAATGATCATGTGATACAATGGACTTAGCGAATGGGCTTGGATATGTTTGAAATAGCTTGAATACAATCCCATCAAGGACCACAAATGAAATATGCAAAAATACCATAAAGTCGTAAGTAAGGCCAATGGGATGCAAAATACTAGGACATAAACAAACCCATGGTCTAAACAAAGGTATCATGACCATGATTAGATGAATGAGGGGAAGTATATGAGGTTTATAAAGTCAAGATCTTGGGCTAGCATCAAGAGACTCTAGCATAGATGAATGAGACCAACACCAAGGCTATAACATGAATGAGAAGCTAAGTGAGGCACACAATAGTTGTAACTAGGGTTAGGAAGCCCACCAAGGAGAATGAGACCATATTAAGGTTTATATAGCCAAAGCATGCCATAATGAAGTCTTGTGAATCCAAGATCAAGAAATTAGGGTTTTGGGTGTCACCAGATGGAAAGCCAAGCCACAAGGCACATTAAGGCCATACCCTCCTTGATTAGGGTTTTAATGAGGCCTACCCTTCAAACATGCCCTTTGAATCAATCCTGATGCTCCACAAGCAAGTCCTCCAATGTATGAGCCCTTCATCTAGGTTTTGATAGCCAAGACAAGGCCCAGAGAAGCTCCAAAGGATCCCATCATCATATCATCAAGAATTAGGGTTTGTAACTCTTGATGAGTGCTTTGATGAAACCTTGTTAAGTCCACATCTCCAAAATCAGGCAATTAGGGTTTCACATCCCCTATGCTTTGATGAATAGCCAAATCATACTTTTGAAGTTTGATACACACACAAACCCTAGCTTCACAAGCCAAGAGTTTTGAATCTATAGTGAGCCACTAATGGATGAATGATGCATATGAATGAGTTATGAATGTATGCAACTGATCCCCAAGTCAAGTGGTTGGATGAGAAGATGAAAAAAGTGGAGGGAAAATTTTGGGGTACAACACTTAACATTAGGGTTTTTAACTTTGTTTACTTTTAAAGTAACCAAAGCATCATAAGAGATGGTACTTGTTTGTTCCTTTGTTCATGTAGGTGATCATACCTCAATTCAAGACAAAACAAAGGCCACTTTGGTCAAGAAGATACAAGTTGTGGTTTATTGATTAAAGGGTGGTTCATGTGTTTATTTCCATGCCATTTCATCCATCCATCAAGACACCCTCAAGATCATTCAAGCCCTAATAAAGTTCTCTTCAAGGTATTCTTATTCTATCATCATTTTGGCTAGGTATGCAAGGAAAATTCAAGTTTGCACAAGTTGGCACAAGGTTGATTGACCTAATTTGCAAGTATGGATAACTGTTGGTCCAAAGCCCATAACTCCTTCAATTGTCACTCAATTGACAAGCTTCTTTGAGCCAAATGTTCCTAAGGTGTTCCTCTATAACTTTTATTTAAGTCTCAAGTATAAATTCAACATCTAAGAACCTCAATTTTGGAAAGGTCTAAGTTTCCAAACTAAGTCAGAACCTTGTCATGACCCCCACTTGTCAGCCATGCCATATTATGCTCAAGTATCATTTTGATCCCATTCCTTTTGCATCTTGTTAAGCTTAAGTCAAAGATAATTTGCACCAAGTTTTGTTAGAACAAGATTAGGTTTTGCATATATACCTTGAGTTTTGATGATAATAATATTGTATTTGTGTGAGAATAATTTTGGTACCCTAATGGTTTGTTATTGTGTAGCCTTAACAACCAGTTCTGATTCTGAATATATGATGTGCAACATCATCAGTTTCTGAACTATGTGTTATGAATCCGCTTTTGCGCCAGTTATTAGAAGTTCTAAAATACATCATTATTGCCGCTACAATGTTCTTTCTGCTTCTGAGCTATTTCACTCATTATAAGCTTCTGAGGAGACACTATGTTACTGCTGCAATATTCTCCTAGTTTGTGCTTCTGGACGTGACTTTGATCACCAAACTTATGAAGAATGGAAAGCTTCTGAAGTTGCGTTATAAAGCTGAATATTCTAAATATTTCAAGCCATACGATTGAAGTTATCAAGGTTATGACTGAGGATTCTAAAGACTCTGAAGATTATAAAGATACCAAAAATCTCAAGCCAGACTACTGACATTGTCAAGGTTCTGACCAAAGGTTATGAAGTTTCTGAATCCAACTCTCTATTTCTTCATTTCATACTTCATCAACTTTCATCAGAAGCCAATGATTTTGAAGATAAGATTAAAATGGGAACGTGATCAAATAGTACATGGTACAAAACGAACAACCTTTCCACTACCTAATTTCATGGGCAAGGACAGTACTATACATCACACCTATCACTAATTTATAGGCGAAAGGACAATACGCAGTATCATTCCTTTCCCATCAAACAGTGCACAACCGCTAAATGAGCTTTCCCCATTTTGCCCTCCAATAGTCCTATGCTTATGCTATATAAGTAAGACTTGGAGACTTGAAGAAAAACACTAGTTATGTAAATATTTTGACAAGTTATTTTCTTTGTGAAAAGCTATCATTCTTTTGTATACAATTTTTCTTTAAGTGTTTGCTATTCATTTGTGTAAAATCTACTTGTGTAGAAGCATCTTGTAACACACAAAATATTATTCAAACTCTTTGTTTGATTCCTTAAGGAGGTTATCCTTAAGAAGACAAAGAAGGTTATTCTTTGTGAGTCCTTAAGGAGACTAAGGTTTAGTTGGATCCTTGAGAAGACAAAGAAGGTTATTCTTTGTGTTTGTTGTAACCTGTTGATTATAGTGGATTAAGTCCTCATGTATAAGTAAAAATCACATTGGCAGATGGACTGGATTAGCTTTGAGTTTCAAGCGAACCAAGATAAAAATACTTGTGTTTTTATCTCTTTGTTATTAACTTGTTAGTGGTGTTCTCATTTTAGAAAAAACTCTTGCTTATAAAACCCAATTCAAACCCCCATTTATTATGTTTTTCACACATTCAATTGGCATCAGAGCTCCGGTTTTGATTGTGATAAAAGTTTTATCAACACCTCACAGTGTTCAGTACTGATCCAGTTATGTGAGAAACAATGGTTGTTGCTAACGCTACCAACATTGTCAATAATAATGATAGAGATCGTTACAGTGAAAAACCACCTACTTTTTAATGGTGAGAAATTTGACTACTGGAAAGACAAAATATAAAGTTTCTTTCTTGGTTATGATGTTAATCTCTGGGATCTCGTAGTCGATGGCTATGTTCACCCAGTAAATGCTGAAGGAAATACTTCAGCAAGAAGTCATATGTCTGATCAATAAAAGAAAGACTTCAAAAATCATCATAAGGCCAAAACCATATTGTTTAATGCTATCTCTTATATGGAGTATGAGAAGATAACAAACAGGAATTCTGCCAAATCCATCTTTGACTCTCTAAGGATGACTCATGAGGGAAATGCTCAAGCAAAGGAGACAAAGGCTTTGGCCTTAATCCAGAAATATGAGGCTTTCAAAACAGAAGATGATGAAAAAGTTGAGACTATGTTCTTAAGAATTCAGATGCTTATCTTGGGACTTAAAGTTCTGGACAAAGGGTATTCTACAGTTGATCATGTAAAGAAAATTATCAGAAGTCTTCCCAAAAATGGAGACCTATGGTAACTGCCTTGAAGCTACAAAAGGATCTCAACAACACCAGTCTTGAAGAACTTGTTAGTTCTTTAAGAAGTCATGAGATTGAGCTAGAAGAAGATGAACCTCAGAAGCAAGGTAAATCTGTTGCTCTAAAATCCAAGCCTGAGAAGATAAGAGCCTATCAAGCTGAGGAAGAATCAGAAGGATATGAAGAAGACTCAAATGATAATGATGACCTGTCTCTAATCTCAAAGAGAGTCAACGGACTCTGGAAACACAGGAAAAATGGTCAAGGGAAGTTCAAGGGAGTCAAAAGGACTGCTGGTCACTTTGATTCTTCGTTTGGACAAAAGAAGCAAGGTTCCGAAAAAGAATTATCTTCTTCGAGTGCAAGGATCCAAGCCACTATAAAAATGATTGTCCTAAGTAGAAGAAGGAGAGAAGACCCAAGAAGAACTTCTCCAAAGTCAAGAAGGGGCTGATGGCTACCTAGGATGACTCAGAATCTGAAAAAGAAGATTCTGACGAAGAAAAAGCCATCGTTGCACTGATGGCAACCACAGAGGATCCCATAAGTTCTAAAGAACCAGAAGATAAGGTATTATTAGAATCAGAATCTGACTTCGATTCTGAAGAGGTATTTTCAAACCTATCTCATTCTGATATTGAATCATATCTCTCTGAAATGCTGAAAAAGTACCAGAGTCTTCAAAGTAGATACAAGGACCTTAAACAAGTCCAAATAATTACTTCTTAATCTCAGAGAGAGATTGAGAAAGATATTTCCTCTCTAAATGAAAAAGTATTTTCTTTATAAAGTATCAACTCTGCTTTGAAAAGAAAATTTTCAAAACTAGAGGAGGAAATAATTTCAGAATCATCTGGTACTGATTGCATCATCAAATATGACAGAGCATTCAAGTACTTTCTGGCTAAAAGCATAGATAGAAGAAAAATGGCTTCTTTGATCTATGGAGTTAGTAGAAATGGTAGGAAAGGTTTAGGTTGTACAAAATCTATAAAACCCGACGGAAGTCAGAAGGTTAAACCAAAATCTCTCTATGTGCATTTCGTGCCTGCGGGTATTGAGCTTGATACTTCTGCACAGACACAAAAGTATACTAAGGATAAGAACTCTGTTCTGAAGCCTAAGTATCATGCACAAATCTCTCATGATTATCCTTCTGCTAAAAGATCCAAAGTTATAAGAAACTCTAGGAAAACTAACAAAAGAGGACCCCAAAAGTGGGTACCTAAGGATAAGATAATTTATGTTGCAGACATCCTTAACAGCTCAGTTGAAACACAAGTCATGGTAATTGGACAATGGATGCTCACGACACATGACAGGCAGAAGGTCTATGTTCTATGATTTGGAACTTAAGCCTGAAGGCTTCGTTGGTTTTAGGGGAAACCAGCAAGGAAGATCATTGGCTCTAGAAGCATTGGTAACAGTAAACTTCCATCTATTACTAATGTTCTTTTAGTTGATGGTCTGATGCATAACATTTTGTCTATTATCCAACTTAGTGACAATGGTTATGATATCATCTTTGATCAAAAGTCCTATAAGGCTATATGTCAAAAAGATGGTATAATCTTTTTTAACAGAAAGTGGAAGAACAACATTTATAAAATTAGACTTTCTGATCTTGAAGATCAAAATGTAAAATGTCTAATGTCTGTTAATGAGGAGCAATGGGTCTGACATAAACGTTTGGGCCATGTTAGCATGAGAAGGATTTATCATCTAAATAAGCTTGAATTAGTCAGAGGTCTACCCAAACTGAAGTTCGCTTCAGATGCTCTTTGTGAAACATGTCAGAAAGGCAAGTTTTCTAAAACTTCTTTCAAAGCAAAAACTATTGTTTCCACCTCTAGACCGTCAAAACTTCTACACATTGATTTGTTTGGATCAGTGAAAACTACTTCTATCAATGGAAAGAAGTATGGATTAGTCACTGTTGATGACTACAATCATGGATTAGTCATTGTTGATGACTACAGTCGTTGGACATGGGTAAAGTTCTTGAAACACAAGGATGAGTTACATTATGTGTTTTCTACCTTCTTCTCACTAGTGCAAACAGAAATGAATTGCAAAATAGTCAAAGGTAGAAGTGATCATGGTGGCGAATTTGAAAATAAAGATTTTGAAAATATTTTTGATTCAAATGGTATTTCCCATGATTTCTCTTGTCCTAGAACTCCACAACAAAATGGAGTTATAGAAAGTAAGAATAGGGCTTTGCGAGAAATGGCTCGCACCATGATCAAAGAAACTGATATGGCTAAGCATTTCTGGGAAGAAGCAGTTAACACAACGTGTTACATTCAGAACAAGATTTCTATCAGACCCATTATGGGTAAGAATCTTTATGAATTGTGGAAGAACAGAAAGCCCAACATTTCTTACTTTCATCCTTTTGGATGTGAATGTTTTATGTTAAACACTAAAGAGAATCTTGACAAATTTGATTCTAAAGCACATAAGTGTTTACTGTTAGGATTTTCTGAACGCTCTAAAGGCTACAAAATCTTTAACATAGAAACACAAATTGTTGAGGCATCAATTCGCGTTAGATTCAATAATAAGCTTGACCCTGAAAAGTCAAAGCTAGTTGAGAATTTGTAGATCTGAAGATCAATCTTTCAGAATCCAAAGACTCTGTCTCTGGAGAAAAAGACTCATAAGGAAAAGCCAAAGAATCTGAAGAAACGACTCAAACAGAAGCAATCATTGATCCAGCTCAACAGAAGAATAGAAGATCAAGAACTTTTCATTCTGAAGAACTAATTCTTGGAAACAAGAATGCTCTAGTTAGAACTACATCTTCATTCAAACCTTCTGAAGAGACTCTTCTAGGTTTAATGTCTCTGATAGAACCCCCATCAATTGATGAAGCTCTTTTGGATCATGAATGAATTCAGGCTATGGAAGAAGAACTGAATCAATTCACCATAAATAATGTTTGGGATCTTGTTCAAAAACTAAAAGGTTTCCATGTCATTGGAACCAGATGGGTCTTTAGAAACAAGCTGAATGAGAAAGGCGAGGTTGTTGTAGCGGTAAATTCATGATCATCAAGCTATGAATAAGCTAGACATCAAATAACAAGAGTCACCTACGGAATTTTATTGTTTCCAAGGGAAAAGGGAAAAAGTACGAACAAAACCCAAAAGTAAGAAGTTTTCAAATCAAAACTAATAAAATGCCAGAGATTACAGGTAAGGGGGTTGGTTACACAGAGGGAAGGTGTTAGCACCTAAAGTGTCCTAGGTACTCCTAGGGAGCCCTTTTTGTGTGCATATGTGTTTTTGTACAAAAATGATGTTTACAAACAAATGGAATGAGGGGATGAGAAAATAATTCATTAATTATATTTTTGTGTTTGACATGACCTTCGGACTTGTGCCTACGTACCAACATAAAAATGAGGGATCAAAACCTCGTAGTTCGTGATACAAATTTCAAAGTGGATGCATTGCTTTTATTAAAAATTAAGTTTGAAAGGCACAAAGGCCTGAAAATGGTTTGAATGAGTTAGTTCTTTTTGGATTTTGAAAGTTTAAGTCAAGTATAGTTAAGTTTATTTACAAGTTTGATTTAAGAAAAGATGTTTGAAAATGCAATGGCATAAGGCCAAAGTTTATACCTTTTTGCAAAGCGGTCAAAGTTTAGAACAAAATAAGTTCAAACAAAGAAAATTTTAAAAGGGCAGAGAGATTTTGAAATTAAATAAATGGGGAGAAGATGAAGAGACTAATCCTATGCACAAAATTAAAAGTTAAGAGTTGAAAAGATCTGACCGATGGGTAGCAATCCAATAGGCAAGAATGCCATATAGAAACCCAGAGTTCCCTTGGATATTAGAATCAAGCAACATACAAATGTACAATTATATCAATCTTGAAGAGCAAGGCATCAAATGAAGATAGCCCCATCCAAGCTTAGCCACTCCATGATATTTTTCAAATTAGCTCATGCAACAGATGAATTCCATAAGTCACAGGTTCAAAATAACAACTTCATAGTGATCATGTTGCAGATGAACTCAAAAGGATCTTGAGTGATGTATCAGATGAAGTTTCAAATTGCAGGCACTTGGTTTCACAGAAAGTTGGCATTAGCCAAGTCCTTTAGCATAGGAATGTTGCCTAAATTCTAAGTCCATTTGTCCAGAATCAAGCCAACAGTCCACACAAAAGTTTTTTAGGGTTTTTGTTGTTATTATGTACATTAGTGGTTAAAGACCCCACAAACAAGCAAAGTATACACAAACAAGATATATCACACAATATGGTCCAAATGAACAAAGTGAAAATTGAATTAACATAAACAATTAGAATGGTATGAATAATGGCAAATGAATAAAGGCTAAAATTAAATGACATTAAAGTAAATGGCTTGAAATTAAAAGTTAGTTGTTAATGAGTTAGAAGTTAGTATTGTTTTGCTATTGCTTTTCATTTTTAAGTCATTCTTTGGAGAACACTCAACCCACTTATCACAAGCATGGATCCTTGAGCCAAGACATCTTCCAAAGGAAGGAAAAAAGGCCAAGTTTCCATACAATACCATGAAAGAGGGGAGAGTTACAATCTCACTAACTAGAATGCTATGCCTTTTGTGTCACAAATTTAGCGCTATGTTAAGCAATCATAATTGGACTTATGTAGAAGTCACAACTATTTGAGGCCGGGAAATAAAATTTTGGTGTTAGTGCATGTTAGAGACATAGTATAATGGACTATGCTCATGAAACATACCACACACAAAAAGAATATGCAAAAGAGGTGGCCTAATCTCATCCATACTCATGTTGATTTTTCGATCAACTAGCCTTAGGACTTTGAGATATCATAGACCAAATGATATGAATGCATAAAGAATGGGAATGAGATGAAGAGGGGGGGGGGGGGAGGGATGGATCAAAACTCAAATTGGTCAAAGGAGGACTTTTACCAAATTAATATCACCCGTTCATTTTGGTAGATGGAATGTACATTCCATCAATCCCCTAAATCCAATGATATTAACTTGACAAAGTCAAATCAACCTTGAGCTAGGCCCAACAACAAGAGTCAATCTCAAACAAGTCATCACAATTGGTCAACACAATTAATTGGCATTTATTCAAATTAAAAAGACTAAAATAAGACATTTAAATTAAATATAGTTTATCAAATTCCTAAAACCTCATCAAAACATCAAAGAAATGGCCATGAGATTTATCATAGGTCAAACAAGGTCAAAGGACCTTGGAGAAAAAATTTCAGAATTTTTAAAGACTTAAAAGTATTTTTAAATAATTAAAAATAAACATAAAATCAATTAAATCATGAAAAATATTAATAATGATCCAAAAAATAATTTTAATTCAAAATATGAAAGAGGAAATTATTTGAAATTTTTTGGTGAAACTCTCATATTTTTTGGATCAATATTAAAATTAATATGAATTAATGAAAATAAAAGGATAAAAATGAAAATAAGAAAATAACAAAAAACATGGACCACTTGATCTCCCTCATTAATTGAGGTGGCAGATCAAGTGGTCCTCAGCGTGCTTTCCACCGTGGACTTAAGTTAATGCGCCAAAGGGGTGGTAATCAGAACCAACGCGTGAGATTAAAACATTTGAAAAGGATCCTATGGTTGGAGACGTGCCAACACACAGCCGGAGCTGTAACTCCGTTCTTCTTCTTCGGTGGACCTCACCGGACTGGTCCACCCTCAACCATCACCAAAATAAAAAAAGAGGACATGATCTGAAAGAAAAAATGGCGTAGAGCACGAATATGACCTCAATTTCAACTAACTCCAAATATATAAAAAGATATGAGGAGTTGAATTTTGAGGTGTGTCAACTGAGTTGCTTCAATTTGACCTCTAAGCAACTCAATTTTCTTGCCTATATTGGTAGGACTTCAGACAACCAAAGATCCAAGAGAATTGAGTAGAATGGAGTGAGAATCGAAAAGATGAAGTTTTCTGAAAATTACCTTCAATGCTATGCAGTTCTTGATATTGCTTGCTCCAAACACGATCTGATCACACTTGAGAAGCTAGCAGGAAGTGATTAGAGAGGTTGCAAGGCTTTGGATCCTGGAGTTCTTGAATATCCAACAGTTGAGATTCAAATTCAAATTTCAAATTCAAATTTCTCAGGTTTTCCTTTAGAATGAGAGGGTTTCAATGGGGGGAAAAGCTGGCGCGCAAGGTGTGATTCAAATGAGCACAGAGGTCATGTATTTATAGCACGGGTGAATGATATTTGCACACTTCAAAAATCTATCCAAAATTAGCAATGTGAACGGCACAAGTGCATGGGCATGTACAGGCCCATGATGCAATGCAAAAAGGTCCAAAATGATTCCAATTAAGGTCTGAATGAAGCTTGAATGGCAAGGCATTGTGAACTGAAGTTTGTGCAATTGATTCTTTCCAATGATGCAACCCTATTAAAGCCATACGCAGACCTAGCAAACCTCATCCAAAATGCATGAACTTGGGTTTTTTGGAAAGCTTGGATCAAGGGGAACAAGTTTGATGTTCAACACTTTTTCATTTGGAGCTTGGAACATGGATAATTTTGAGGTGGAAGTTTGGAAATTTCAACATGTTGAAATTTTTTCTAAGTGTCAAGCCATATACCTCAATATTCCACCTTGCTTAACTTTTTATGTGAGCTTCAAATGAGAAAAGTGTATTCATAAAAGTTGCAGGTCTTTCAAAGACCTTCAAAATGGTCACAAATTTCATGTCATTTGGATTTAGAATGATAGAGTTATGCATTTTTGAAGTTTGGAAAAATCACTTGTCCAATGGTATAGGTAAAAAATGACCTATAATGTAACCTCATGTCACATGCTCATAAAAGTTGAATTTGCTTTCAATCCAAACATCAAAGTTGAAGTAGACATCTTGAATTTTATTTTGTAACTTGTAAATATTTCATCTCATAAAAATTGAGCAAGTTATGGCCTTGGAAAGTTGTCTTTCAAATTAGGGTTTAAACAAAATGACCTATAATGTTTCAACATAGAAAATGATTTTCCAAGCAAAAATAGCTCTAGGTATCAGCATTAAAGTTGTTTGGAATTTCATTTAGAGTAACTTTTCTCTTGGAAGAATTTTCATATGGTGAAAATTGTAGGAGATAGGGTCTAGGGAGACCCAATTTTGATCAGATGAATTCATCTGGCCAACCACCATCAACCAACTTGCTAACCTTCAATTCTTTTGACTTTATAGGATAATGGCAGATCATATATACATCATATGATGAATTTTGAAGTGTCCCTTAAGAAATTTGATCAATTGGTGAGATAGCTTGTTGGAGAAGTTACTCAAGATACCCAGTCAAACTAGGGTTTCCAAGGCAAATCACCTCCAAACTCTTGAAGGAAACTTGATCAATATGACATGAAGAGATCAATGGAACTCATATATGATGCTCATAACCATTCTTGGATCAATTCATGGTTGTGCTCTTTGTCACGAGGGTCTCAAACCCTAGATATGAACTTGATAGATCAATGGAGATCATGCCCTACCTACAAAAGATTTAGGCAAATGCAAAGACATATTTTTGGTATTTTAGTTAGTAAAAATGATAAAATACAAGTATGATATAATCACATAGTGCTTGGTGATCTCTCCCAAAACAAACCCAATGAAAGAGGGGTAAGGAATATGCCAAGGTATGATCCCAATGCTAATGCTTATGATGAAATTGCATGAGGGATCTTAGGGTCATAATTGGGGTCTTACAGTTGTCAGAAACAAAGCTCGACTGGTAGCACAAGGTAATAGTCAGCAAGAAGGTATACATAAACCTTTGCTCCAATTTCCAGGTTAGAGTTTATTCGTCTTTTAATTTCTTTTGTAGTCAATCATGACATCATCCTTTATTAGATGAATGTTAGGAGTGCATTCCTGAATGGATATATTTCTGAAGAAGTATATGTGCATCAACCCCCTGGTTTTGAAAGTTCTCAAAATCTTGATTTTGTTTTTAAAATGAAAAAATCTTTGTATCGTTTGAAGCAAGCTCTCAGAGCTTGGTATGATAAACTAAGCAACTTTCTTTTAGAAAATGATTTTACCTGAGGGAAAGTTGACACAACTCTCTTTTGCAAAACTTCAAGAATGACATTCTGATTGTGCAAATTTATGTTGATGATATTATTTTTGGTTCTGCTAATGCGTCGTTGTTCAAGGATTTTGCTAAGTCTATGCAGGCAGAATTTGAAACGAGTCTGATGGGAGAACTTAAGTTCTTTATGGGAATCCATATTGATCAACGATCAGAAGTCACTTAAATTCATCAGAGCAAATACATAAAGGAACTTCTGAAGAAGTTCAACTTATCAGAATGTAAGCAAGGAAAGACTCCAATGCATCCTACATGTATTATGGAAAAAGAAGATGTAAACAGTAAGGTAAATAAGAAGCTATTCAGAGGTATGATAGGTTCTCTTTTATATCTAACCGCTTCTAGACCTGCTATCTTATTCAGTGTCTGCTTATGTGCTTGCTTCCAATCAGATCATAGGGAAACCCACTTAACTGTTGGTAAGAGAATATTTAGGAATCTGAAAGGTACTACTAACCTTGGTTTATTTTATAGAAAATCAAGTGAGTATACATTAGTAGGCTATTGTGACGTTGACTATACTGGAGACAAAATTGAAATAAAAAGTACTTCTAGAAGTTGCCAATTTCTGGGAGATAACTTGATCTCATGGTCCAGCAAGAGACAATCAACAATTGCGCTTTCAACAGCGAAGCTGAATACATTGTAGCTTCTGGATGCATCATTCAGGTACTCTGGATGAAGAGTCAGCTGGAAGATTATCAGATATCTGAGAGTAACATTCCTATTCTCTGTGTAATACTTCTGCTATTTATTTATCTAAGAATCCTAAGAATTCTAGGGATAATCATATTGAAATAAAACATCACTTTTTATGTGACTATGTTCAGAAGGGAATTTTTCATTTAAAATTTGTTGATACAGACCATCAATGGACTGATATCTTTACAAAAACCCTACTGAAGATAGATTCGTGTTCATTCTAAAAAACCTATTTATTAAATCATGTCTAAAATGAAAAGATGTATTTCAGAATGTCAAAGTCTTCAGAACTCTAGATTAGATTATGAGTTTGTTATTCTTTCTGACTCTAAAACATGATCTTTCTGAAGTAAGGAAGTTTTCATGAATCAGAAAGATTTTGATCATAAGAAATCTTATCGATTTGTCTTCCTGATTCTGAATAATCGCCACATTAAATGGTTGTCTTGTCGTTTAATATCATGTGGTTCTTAGTGGCGACAACTGTCCTACTTTCTAAGCTTGCGTGATAAAAGCGTGACATATTGAGTTTAGCAATTCTTGGAATTAGGTTTAAACTCTTATGCTTCCCCTTATGGACACGTATTCTCTTTTTTTGTCATAATTACAAAATTTTCTATATAAACCCACTTCACTCACTTTTTCACACTACGCACACATTACTCTCACACTTTTAGTTTTCAAACCTAAAAATAACCCTTTTCTCTCTGCAACTGTTCTTCATCTTCATCTTCTTCAAATGGCTGAATAACAACAACACTCTTCAAGCTCTTCAAAGGCAACTGAAAGTAACACCATTTTGGAAGGGATTCTAGAATTAACCCTTAATACTCCTATCAACGAGTTAATGGTGTTATGTGAAACCATTGTTGATTTCAAAAACTTGAAAGGAAAATGGTTTTGATTCACTGAAACCTTGGAAATTCAAGGTTGAAAAACTTTCTTCGAGAGACTCACAGGACCAGTTTATCCAGTTCTTGTTAAGCAGTTTTGGATTCATGCAACTGCTGAGAAGGAAACTATTACTTCCTATGTCATGAATAGGATAGTAGTTATTACTGAGAAGTCCATAGCTGATCTCATATCTCATAATGGTAAAGGGAAAAGGATTCATAGTGCTAAGATCACCGCTAAGAGAGAAGCTATCATTTCTCCTGTTATCTCCAAGGAGGAAACAAACTTTGAAGATGACAAATCTCCTAGTGCTAAGGACTTGACTAGGAACCTAAGAGTTTGGTTCAAGACTAGGAACCTAAGTACAAATATTTCTGACTATAACAACACTCATCAGAAATTCATGTTATTCTGTCTAGAGAAGGGTGTCAAGCTGGGACTTCTTTCCATTCTGTTTAAGTTCATGAGGGATTCTATCAGAGAATCCAAAACTGGTGGATCTTCCAAGAAGACAAAGAGCAAGTTCATTCCCAACGACATATTAATTTCTGATATTCTTGTGGAAAGTGGTTTAGTAGATGACCTTCTAGTCAGTGGATTGAGAGAAGAACTGGTGAAGGATGATGGGGAGGTTTTATGGGGGGGGGGGGATATGAAGAATATGGCTCTCATCTCCAGAATACAAAGGCCATATTTCATTCTGTCTAAGGATGATATATGTGATACAAGGAATCATATTGATGACTACCCAATCTTCACCAAGATTGATCCTCCATAGGTTTTGATGGCTTAACTGGAAAGTTATCTGAAGGATACTTCTGGAGTAGTCCAGTCTTCTTTAAGAGCTTCTGATGTAGCATCTGGTAAGCTTCCTTCTGATAGAACTCATTTTAATTCTAATTCAATTCCTTCTGAACAGATATTACCAATCCCCCCTCCATCTCATCCAGTAGTTTCTGAGCATATCCCAGTTACACCACCTCAATCAACCATTATAAATCCTATCACAGTGTAAGACCCCAATTTTTACCCTAAGATCCCTCATGGCATCATATCATTGCACATTGCATATGCCTCAAGGATCATAACATCTTGGCTCCTTACCTTTGGGTGGGACTTGTGTGAGTTGGTTTGAGACCACCCAACATGCTTGAATTGTATATTATTGCTTTTCTTATTTTGTTCACTAAACAAAAGCACAAAAATATGTCACTAACTTTGTTTGTTTTGAAGCTTGAGCAATCATGTGACCCAAGGCTCCTAGGAGGCCCCTATGCTCATTGAAGTGACTAGATGAAAGTGAAAGCAAGCATGATAGTGGTTCCCAAAGCTCTCAATCATCATATATGCCTCCCAAGTATCTCAATTTGTCAATTTGATCAAGATAAACCAAAGGGCTTGAGGATTGTTTCCCAAGGAAACCCTAATTCAATTGTGCATTGACTGTGCCTTGCTCATGAAGCAACCTCAACCTATGATCAAATAAAATCAAGGGAAGTTATTTAATTCATCATGTTATGCATATATGAGCTTATTTGAGTGTCCTCAATCATTAATTCATTAAGATTTGAAGTTTGGACTTGAGAAGTTGATCAGTCAATTCATCTGACTATTTTGAAATCCACTGAGACCTAACTTTTGATGTGTTTGTTAAATGAAGATGACCCCAAGAGCCAAAATATTCTTAAGAACCATATTAACAACTTTCATGTTCATCAAAATTTCATTTGAAACTTGGGAGGTCATAGTCCATTTCAAAACATTATAGGTCATTTTGACTGAAACCCTAATTTTGGGTCAACTTCCCAAGGACCTAACTCCTTCATTTTTCATGATTTTAAGGTGGGACCAAATTAATTGGAACTTTTAAGATGTCTAATTCAATTGTTATGTTGTATAAAATTTCATAATCCTAATATAAACACATGTGATAATACAAAACATTATAGGTCACTTTGGACCAAAGCCATTGAATCTTGAAAAAGTCCAACTTCAAGTGCCCATAACTTTGTCATAAAAAATCCAAATGATGCAAAATTTAAGTCCAAGTTGATTGTCTTGAAAATAGTAACAACTATGATGTTGTAGGTTTTGTCATTTGAGGCTTGCATCATAGAAACAGAAGGGCTTAAAGTTGGTCCATTTTGGCAAAATTTCCACATACATGTTTTGCACATTGAACTTCATGGCCTGTTTTCAATAACTTCCCAACTCCAAATGGATTTTTGTTCAACATAACATTTGTTCCTCATGTTAAGACCTTTCCAACCATTACCCACATGCCTATGTTTCAATTTGGTAAATGGTATTTTCGAAGAGGAGAAGATTTGTGTTCAATTATGCATAACATGATTAAATTGCTTGCACACCACATTGCCTTGCCATGTACACATCCAATTTCATTTGTTTCATCATCAGCATGCAAAACCAATCAAGTTTGGGCCTCCCATGCGCCTGTACAGGCCCATGCATGGAGGACCCAAGCTCATGCACACACGGATTTTTCATTGCTTGCATCATGCTCGGCTATAAATAGAAGCTCCATCCCTCTTAAAAATCCAACCTCAAGGCGCCTGAACTGCTGCATAATTGAATCCCTAACCTTCACTCAAAGGAATTTTGATTTTTCTCTCAAATTTTCAAGCTCAGATTTCAACTTCATTGGTTGATCTCTGAACTTCAATTCCTTAGCCTAGCTTCTTTGCCATCTCAAGAACACACTGCATCAAAGAATTGGAGTGGATCAAGTCTTGTAAAGCTGCACTTCAAAGGTTGTTGTTCAAACTTTTTTCATTTGAAACTCCTTGAATACGGATCATTTCTTGTGTTTGTTGGTACCTCTGAAGTCCTCATGTGAGAGGCAATTGATCTGTGCATTTAATTTCATGAATTGAGCAAGTTCAGTATGAACACCATAAATTTCTATCTCAGATTTCCCTATCTATAGAGATCTTGAGTGGAAACCAATGGCACATGGGTGATGTACATCACCTCAGCTTTCTAAAGATGCATGGATCGTGCATTTTGGTGAAGTTTTGAAAACCTGCAAGTTTTGGCCGGAACGGTGAGTCTCGCCGGAGAAGACAGTGGTTTCCACCACCGCCCCCACGTGGATGAGTTCATGGCCATTGGATCTGTTGACTCTGATCTAATCTGGTCCCTCGAATGTTTATGACTTTCATTTAATCAGCGTGTTTCTCTTTTGACTTTGGTCTACCATGCGCGTGCTTATCAACCCTTTGATGCGCCACGTCAATAAATGAGATGAGATCAGACGCTCCCTGTTTTTTTTTGCAATTTCTGAATTTCATTTAATTTCCTTTTATTTCATTTTATTTCAAAAATTCATAACTTCTTCATTTTTAATCCAAAAAATATGGGACCAATTGCAATATTTCCCTTTTTAATTCTAGTTTCTGAAAATGATTTTTAATATTTTTTATGATTCCATTTAATAATTTTTGTGAATTTTCTCTTTTTTGGTTATTTTTAATTCATTTAAAATACTTTCCAATATCCAAAAATGCCAAAAATATTTTCTTAACATCTTTGAATGATGATGAATCTATGAAAAATATTCTCATCAATTTCTTAATTGATTTGAGATTTATTTGAGATTTTAGTTCAATTATGTTATTTTTCTTCATTTTTAATTGTTTAAAATTAGTTTCTGGTTTCTAAATATGATGAAATTTTTTGTCAAATCTTGTTTGATCATGTTGAACTTATGATGATCCAATTGGACTTTTCCAAGTTTATTTGAATTGAATTTGAAGTTTGACCTTTATTTGTTAATTTTAATTCAAGTATTATTTTAATTCCAAAAAATTACCAAAAATATTTTTATTGTTTCTTGACTTCTAAGCTTCATCTTACTTCTGTTTACCATTGATTGACGTTGATTCCATTGATATTTGGTCAATGTGTTTTGCTTATGTCATTTGATTTCAATTATGTACATTCCATATCTTCTTCTTCTTCTTCTTCTTTTTTTTTTTGATCAATGAGTTAATGATTGGCGGTTAGCCTTGACATATGAGGGGCTTAACCTTCTTTGATTCAAATCAAATTCATCTTGATCAATGATCAAGTGAATTGCTTTGCATTAATGATAGGTTGCTTCTTGGTCAAGCAAAAAACCTAAATCCATACAAGATCATTCTTCTTTTCTTTTGGCATGGCAAGTTGTAGGAGCTTGGCTTACTAGTAATGGTCTCTAACTTGTGTTTGTTTCCTATAGTTTTATTGACCGGCCTCATATAGGTGTGACTACTACATTAGTCCACTTACGATTGCTTAACATAGCGCTAAATTGCCTTATGACACACTAACACTAACTACTAATGACTAACTTTTAATTCAAGCATTTAATTCTTGCAATTTACTTTAATGCAATTTAATTTCTTGCTCATTAATTCATTTGCCTTTGCCCTTTGCTCACTTGAGCTCATGTTTATGTTAATGCAATTTGCCTTTTGCTCACTTGAGCACATTATTGTGTATATATTATTGTGCTTGTTTTGTTTTGTTTGTGTGAACCCAATGCAAATGGAGAAAGGACTTAGATTTAGGACCTTACCTATGCTAATGGAGTTTGAAGAGCAACTAGGCCTCATGCCTTTAGAATGCTAAAATTGTCAAAGAGCAACTAGGCCTCATGCCTTTATAATGCTTAATCTTGAATATGAATTGAAAGGACCGCTAATTCTAAACTCACTCTTGTCCATTCTTTCTTTTGCATTGTGGAATTTTTTGATTTGTGTGTTCTTGTGTGCTAGGGATCCTAAACTTGAGCCAAGTAAAAGAACCATTGTCATGAGCATCCAAAGTGAGAGATACAAAAGCCAATTGGAAGATTCCTAGGAGCTTGATTGATTGATTGCTTGATTGCTTGAGATATTTGCTTATTGCTTGCTAATTCCAAAGGAAAAGGAGAAACTTGGATCATCTTTATGATCTCAAGAAGGGAATTCCAAGTGGTTTTATTTCTCTTCCCTCATCCTTGCATGTTTAGGACCTAGCCATTCTCTCCTTCTCTCCACTCTAACCCTAGCCAAACTTTTGTGCAAACATTAACATTGTTTTTAAAATTAGAAACCTAAGCACTATGCTTTTGATTTTCCAAACTCTTTTCATAACACTTATTTTGAATTGAATCCTTAAGTCAACTTTGACCTTACTTTGTGAATACTTTTCATTTGTAAATACAACTCACTCAATTGTTTTTGTGGTTCCAATGACCATTTGTGTTAAAGCTTTTCATAAACATTAGCTATTAGGTTTGAGTTATCCTAGAGGTTGATATAATACTCACCTATATCCTTAGTGATGGACTATAAGTCTTCCATGCTTATTATAGGGTTAACCCCTCACTAGCATGTTGGAGCTCTCCTCACATGGTGGATTTGTGGTTTTAGGTTGAGTTTTCTCCCTTTGATAACAAAAGACCTTAAGGCTTTTGACCAATAAATTCACCAACTTCTTTTGAGATTTTTACCCCGAACTACGAGGTTTTGATCCTACCTTTTTAAGATGGTACGTAGGCAATGGGTTTATCCATTCAAACACAAAATTGTAAATAACTTGTATATTCTTCTCTCATCTCCCCAATCATGTTTGCACAAATAATTTTCACAAATACCAACCTACTTTACAACATTTGTAAAAAGGGCTCCCTTAGAGTACTAAGGATGTTTTGGGTGCTTAAAACCTTCCCATTGCATAACCAACCCCCTTACCCAGATCTCTGACATTTTTATTAGTTTTTGATTTGATAAAACTTCTCGGTTTTTGTTCGCTTTCTAATCTTTCCTTTGGATAAATAGAAGTGCGGTGGCGACTCAAATTGTATGATTTACTTTTGATTTAGTCAATAAATCTAAAGGTAACGAATACCCCGCTACAGAAAAGTGGCGACTCTGCTGGGGATTTTGGCCTAGTGGGTTTTGCCTAGTTTTTACCTTTGTTGTATTGTATGCTTATATTATTTGTGACATATTTTTGTGCAAATTTGGGATGACTGTATTGTTTGTAATGTATGAATTGCTTGTGTGCTTGATGGTCTTTTGTGAGATGAGTTCTGTACCCGAACTCGAGTGCATCTATGATAGGAGAATGGCATAGTCTTGTTGACTTGTGTGGAGTTATTCCTTAGCAAGTTGACTTGCAAGCCCATTCACTTGGTGGAGGTTATGTTGGGATCAATAATGTCACACGAGTAGTCGTGGTTAGGCATTACCCTTAGAAGCCAAGGACCTTAGATTACCTAGCCCATCTTGGCCTATTTTAGGACATAGTGCGAAGGTAGTTCAAGTGTAAGATTTGATACGATTGTTACGCGATACTACACTTATAAGAGTCTCTCTTGAGAATATTTTTGGAATACGAGTAGCCGTTTATCCGATAATATCCGAAAGATGGGATGATGACTATGGGAACCTCTTGTAGAACATGATTGTCAGGTTTAACCATAGTACACTCCCTTTGGGTGGTTCTTAACCGAGACTCCATGCTCGTGACTTGCAACAAACCCTTGATTCATGGTTGATCCATTCTTGTATATCCTTAATATCAATCGAACTTGGGTGTTGATAAGGTGTAAACCATAATCCACCAAAATGGATGATTGATATTAAGGATGACTTGATCCATCCCGTGACCTTTGTGTGGTGTGTTTTGCTTGATCCTTGAGTGTGATTGTTGCATCCATGCATTCATGCATTCATACACATCCATATCATCAATAATGAGAAAATTTTCAAGGAACTTAAGACGTCTATTTGCAAATTTTCAGACATGGATAAGCAAAGAAGTACAGTTTCAGACAACCCGACTTGAAAGAGTTAAGAAGTTTGACATCCTATGTATTAAATCCCTTGGAGTTCAAAGCTCGCCATGGGAAGCTTCTGTCTATTCTTGCTACTCAGGTGAATGAAGGTCTGATGAGTGTGTTGGTGCAGTTATATGATCCCTTGTACCGTTGCTTCACATTTCCAGATTTTCAGCTTTTGCCCACGCTTGAGGAGTATGCCTATCTTGTGGGTATACCTATTCTAGATCAACTTTCGTTCAGTGGCTTGGAGAGAGTGCCTTCTTCCCAAGAGATTGCTGATCTGTTGCATATAGATGAATCTACTGTTGGTGCTCATATGACTACCAAATGTGGAATTCGAGGTCTCCCATCTGATTTCCTCATTGCTCAAGCTACTATATATGGGAAGGCCATGAGTGAGGATGCCTTTGAGGCCATATTTGTACTTCTCATCTATGGGCTAGTGTTATTCCCCAACATCGACAATTTTGTGGATGTGAACGCTATTAGGATTTTCTCTACTCTTAATCTCGTTCCTACTCTGTTGGGTGACACTTATTTCTCTTTGCATATGAGGAATACAAAGGGTGGTGGTACCATTGTATGTTGTTTGCCTCTGTTGTACAAGTGGTTTATTTCGCACTTGCCACAGACGCTCACCTTCAAGGAGAACAAAGGATGTCTACGGTTGTCCACGAGGCTTATGTCTCTGACTAATGATGATATCTTTTGGTATAACCGTGTATATGATGGTGTGAAGATTATTGACTCTTGTTGTGAATTCTCCAATGTGCCTCTTCTTGGTACATGTGGTGGAATTAACTACAACCCTATTTTGGCACGTCGTCAGCTTGGGTTCCCCTTAAAGGATAAACCTAATAACATTTTGTTAGAGGGTGTGTTCTTTAAAGAGGGTAAAGATCCCCAAAACTTGAAATGCAGAATGGTTCGCGCTTGGCGCAAGATTCATAGGAAGGGAAGGAAAGAGCTTGGTCCGAAGAATTGTATTGCTTTGGAACCCTATACCTCGTGGGTGAGGAGGAGAGCTTCTGAGTACCACATGCCCTATGACTATCCGAGACCTACACCTATGGTTATGGCTATGCCTTCAACCCTCCCTAACCAAGGAGTAGAGGAGTTGAGAGATGAAGACCATTCGCGTGTCTGGGTCTGTGAGCGAGAGGAGCTACTTCAGCAACTTAGAGATAATGATGCATTGATAGAGTTTCTTGAGCATCAGGTTATTGACGAGCCTGATGATGTGGTGACTTCTCTTCTTCCTCAGTCTTTCAGGTTTTGAAAGAGGAAGTATGATCGACTCGCCAAGGAGAAGGCAGATATGGAGGCATCCTATGAGAGAGAGGTGAAGAGGCTTCGTGCAGCTTATCTTCCGGTCTCGAGAGCTTTGGACGATTGTTTCTAGGGTTCCATAGGATGTTCATTTTCCTTCTCTCTTGTATTGTATTTGGTTACCAAGACTGTACTTCTTTGGTGTAAATTTTTTTCGATATTATTGATATGATTATTCCATATATGTCTAAATGATTAATATTTTCAAATGTTTGCAAATAGAGCTCTAAAAGTTCCTCTGATTAAAAAATAAATCATATGCACAAGCATTGCATGCATCATGTGCATAAGCAGGTTTTGTTCCAGGGCTTCTTGTTCAGTGGTCTAACTCTGTGTTCTTCATTTATTTTGAAGACAAGCTGACGCACTGGTACTATACCAGAGCCAACTCATCAAAGCTAATGGATCACCTAGAGCAAGAGAACAGGGAACTGAAGGAGGAAGTGGCAAGATTGACTGCCCTGATGGAGTCATTCTTGGCCGCTCAAAGCCAGTCTTCTCCAATGCCTTCAACTCCTCCCCAGAGGACGGTCATCTCAGAGATAGCTTCCTCTACCGTGCCTGCCGCCAGTGCTCACTTCGCTTCGACTGCTATGCCAGCCGGGTTTCCCTGGGGGATTCCCGCTAACTTTGTTCCAAAGGGTCTCGCCCCAACTTGTGCTTCTCTGCCGGCATCTAGCCCGGTCCTTGCTGTGCCACCTCCAGTCGTGCATACTTTGCCAAGAGTAGATGACACCATTTATCACTCTGAGCCATCTGAAGGCCCAGACGTGTATGAGAAAATGGATGCTATGAATGATCAATTCCTTGAGCTGCGCAAGGAACTTAAAACTCTTAGAGGGAAGGACCTCTTTGGCAAATCTGTTGCTGAGATATGTTTCGTGCCTAATGCCAAGATTCCAGTCAAGTTCAAAGTGCCTGACTTTGTAAAGTACAAAGGAAACACTTTCCCGCTCAGCCATCTTGTGATGTATGCATGCAAGATGTCGACTCAGACCGACAACGATCAACTCCTAATCTACTACTT
Source organism: Lathyrus oleraceus (assembly GCF_024323335.1). Lineage (NCBI taxonomy): Eukaryota > Viridiplantae > Streptophyta > Magnoliopsida > Fabales > Fabaceae > Lathyrus > Lathyrus oleraceus. The sequence goes on along the minus strand of NC_066579.1, from coordinate 287,454,418 downwards.
CCAGGACAGCCTATCCGGTGCCGCCTTGAGATGGTACATGGGTCTGGATAGTGCGAACATTCGCTCCTTCAACGGCCTTGGCGAAGCTTTCGTCAAGCAGTACAAATATAATGTTGATATGGATCCCGATAGGGACCAATTGAGGGCCATGTCCCAGAAGGAGAAAGAAACTTTTAAGGAGTACGCCTAGAGGTGGCGTGAATTGGCCGCATAAATTGTGCCCCCGCTCGAAGAGAAGGAGATGACGAAGATCTTTCTCAAGACTTTAAGCTCTTTCTACTACGAGCGGATGATCACTAGCGCTCCTTCTGATTTCACCGAGATGGTGAACATGGGGATGCGTCTAGAAGAGGGAGTCAGGGAAGGGCGCCTGACCAAAGAAGAAAGCTCTTCTGCCAAACGTTATGGGGCGTTTGCTAAGAAGAAAGATGGAGAGGCACATGCTGTGTCCTCCCATGTCAAATCAAGAAGACCCTCTGTGAAGAGGAAGACTGTGCGTCTGGCCAGTAACCAAAACCAGGTGGCTCATATAGCACATGCCTTCAGAGAGAACCAACATTATCAGCATCAGAACCAACAACAGCAACATCAACAGTATCAGCAACAACAACATCGTCCTCAACAGCAGGCCTACCAGCCTCGAAACAACAATCAAACCAACACTAGCTATGATAGGAAAAGGGTCACTTTTGATCATATTCCAATGACTTATGCAGAATTATATCCTTCACTGATTGAACGAAAGATGATTACTCCACGTGACCCACCTGCTATACCAACCAACCCTCAGTGGTGGTATAAGCCTGAGCTTCACTGTGTTTATCATTCCGGTGCTCCCAGACATGATGTGGAGAACTGTTACCCTCTCAAGACCAAGGTTCAAGACCTTGTTAGAAGTGGTATTCTGTTTTTCGAGGACGTATGTCCTAATGTGAAGAAGAACCCATTGCCCGAGCATGGGAAATCTGCTATTAATATGGTTCAGGGTTGCCCTGGAAAATACAAGGTCAGATATGTCAGCCATATCAGACAATCTCTGGTCGAGATGCATAGACTGTTGTGTGGATACAATCATTATGAGCATGACCTTGACAGCTGCCGTGTATGCACTATCAATGAGAGAGGATGTCGTCAAGTTAGAAAAGACATCCAAGAAATGCTGGATCAGGGTGTGATTGAGATACTTCAGAATCGTGATGAGGACGAAGTTAATGTTATATCCCCTGTCTTCAGGATACCTGAGCCTGTTGTTGTTAGATATGATGGCAGCAAGCAGAAGGCCTCACCTACTCTCATAATTAAGCCAACTGGCCCTGTGCCATACTCTTCCGACAAGGTTGTTCCCTATCGTTATAATGCGGTCGCATTGGAAGATGGGAAGGAGGTGCCTCTTCCCTCCACCTCTGTTACTAATATTGCTTATGTCAGTGGTTTGACCTGCAAAGGTCGTGTATTCTCGGCGCCGCCGAAACCCCAGTCTGACACCAGAAGGGCTGATGCTGTTGATAGTGCTACCCGTCCTTTGGGGAATTCTTCTTCTTCTCCGAATGCGGCACTTGCTGTTGACAGACCTGCCGCTGTTGCTAGAGCTCCTGTCCCTGCTGGCCAGAATGGCATGATAAGAGAGGAATGTGATGAGATGCTGAGGCTCATCAAGAGGAGTGAGTGCAATGTTGTAGATCAGCTGCTACAAACGCCTTCAAAGATATTTGTGATGTCTTTGTTGATGAACTCTGAGCCACACCGTGAAGCTTTGCAGAAGGTGTTGGACGTGGCGTACGTAGATCATGACATCACCATAGAACAGTTTGATAGCATTGTTGCAAACATTACTGCTTGTAACAACCTGAGCTTCTGTGATGCTGATCTTCCCAAGGAGGGAAAAGACCATAATTTGGCACTTCACATCTCTATGAACTGCAAGGATGATGCCCTGTCTAATGTGCTGGTAGACACAGGATCATCGCTGAATGTGTTGCCAAAATCCACTTTGGCCAAACTTTCATATCAGGGGCCTCCCATGAGGCAGAGTGGAGTGGTCGTGAAAGCTTTTGATGGATCCCGAAAGACAGTGATTGGCGAGGTTGAGCTCCCAATCAAGATAGGACCTAGTGATTTTCATATCACTTTCTAGGTCATGGATATCCACCCATCATATAGCTGTTTGTTGGGCAAACCATGGATTCACGAGGCAGGCGCCGTGACATCCACCCTACACCAAAAGTTGAAGTTCGTGAAGAACAAGAAGTTGGTGGTGGTAGGGGAAAGAAGGCTCTCTTGGTAAGCCATCTGTCTTCCTTTTCTTACATTCATGCTGAGGATGAGGTTGGGACGCCGTTCCAAGGCTTGTCTATTGCTGAGCCTTCTAAGAAAGGAACTTCTTCATTTCCGTCCTACAATGATGCGAAGTTGGCCATCGAGCATGGCGCAACTACTGGTTTAGGACAAATGATCAAGCTGGAAGACAATAAATCCAGGGCTGGCATAGGGTACTCTTCAGGAACTTTCAACAAGCACAGTCTGTTTCAGAGTGGTGGTTTCATCCACACGGTCGAAGACCAAAAAGCTGCTGCTATTGTGGAAGATGATGTAGAGGAAGATTCTGGCAACTTTGTCATCCTTGGAGGAGTCTGCAATAATTGGGTCGCTGTTGATGTTCCAACAGTTATCCATAAGTCCACGTAATGTTCATTTTTGTTTAAAAACCCTTCTCCCATGCCAAAAGGAGAAGTGATGACATTGTTGGCCCATAAATACAATGATATTCATTCAATAAATTCATGTTAAATGTTTGTTTTTTCCAAATTATTTTTCACTTTTTGCTTTTTGCATGAAATTGGTGATCACCATAAAACCCTAAAAATAGAATAAAACCAGTCTTTTCATCTGCATAATGATTTGCCTTGTTTGAATTCTAAAATCTCTTTTATATCCAAAATCATTATGCAGGTTGATCAAACCCATTGAACATAATGATCCAACACCATCTCCCAACTTTGAGTTCCCTGTATTTGAGGCCGAAGAAGATGATGTTGAAGAGATTCCTGGTGAGATTACCCATCTGCTTGAGCACGAAAAGAAGATCATTCAGCCACATCTTGAGAATCTGGAAACATTCAACTTGGGGTCTGAAGATTATGTTCGTGAAGTGAAAATTGGGGCACTCCTGGAAGAATCTGTGAAGAAGGGGTTGATTGAGTTGCTATGAGAATATGTTGACGTCTTTGCCTGGTCATATGAAGACATGCCTGGTCTGGATACTGATATCGTGCAACATTTCCTGCCTTTGAAGCCTGAGTGTGTGTTGGTGTAAGCCCTAGAGGCCAATACTTTTGGTACTTGTATTGAATTATTTATTAATTAATAAAAGGCTTTTTCTTTATTATGTTTGATTAATAAAGTCCCTAGAATAACTAGTCCGTTTAATGTATCAAGTATGACTTAATCATGAGATCACATTAAACATAAGGACATTATTCTTAAAGTATCCGTAGTCAAGCTTTATTGTGAAGTGGGATAATATTAAAGCATTAAGACTATTATGTTTGTAGACTGATGATCACATATCATGGATCATGGATAAAGAGTTATCAAGTCTTAAACATAGGTATGAATATTAAGAGTAATATTTATACCGGATTGACCCGCTATAAGAATACTATATAGAAAGTTATGCAAAGTGTCATAAGTTATTCTCATGGTGATAATGGTGTATACCACTCTTCGACCTGAAACCACTATGGATCCTAGATGTAGAGTCGAGTGCTTTATTGCAGATCCAACGTTGTCCGTAACTGGATAACCATAAAGACAGTTGATGGGTACTCCACGAAGCATACTGAGGGACATGATTGACCTAGATGGAATTTGCCCATCCTGCGTAACAGGATAAATGTCTATGGGCCCAATATTGAACTGGACAAGGATGACACGGTCTATACCTTGTGTTCAATATAGACATAAGGGCAAAAGGGTAATTATACACATAATTATTATCACAGAAGGACTTGTCAGATCACATGACATTTTCTTGACTTGGGTAGCAGTGATGTGTTGCTAGATACCGCTCACTGTTTATTATGTTAAATGCGTGATTTAATATAATTGCCAACGTCGCGAAAACCTACAGGGTCACACACAAAGGACGGATTGATGAGAGATAGAGTAACTAAGGAACATCGTAAGGTACGGTGCACTTAAGTGGAATATGAAATATGGTAAGGTACCAAATACTTAAATGATTTTGGGCATATTATAAGATATGGGCCAAAATACACTTAAGTGGGATTTTTAGCTTGAAGCCCACACAAGTGGTTCTATAAATAGAACCCCTTGGGTAGAAGCATTGTCACTCAACTCAAGTGAAGACTTGAAATTTCGTTTCCCTCTCTCTCTCTCTCACTCAAAGCCTTCATTCGTACCAGCTAGCACTGAGATTGAAGGAACACGTTCGTGTGGACTGAGTAAAGACGTTGTCATCGTTCAACGTTCGTGATCGCTCTGTGGATTTGTATCCAAGGTTTTGATCGTTACAAGAGATCTGCACCAAAGGTTTGAATCGCCCCAATAGGTAACGATTCTATCACTGATCATGCCCATTCGTAAGGATCACTAAATGGAGAAATTTTTAAATTCCGATGCGCCTTGGATGGCAATTCTCCTTCAGTGTGTACCTGTGAAGCAGAAGCTCAGAAGAAATCATCCTGATATGGCAGTGAAGATCAAAGAAGAAGTTCAGAAGCAAATTGTTGCGGGGTTTCTGGTGAATTCTACATATCCTCAATGGGTGGCCAATATTGTGCCCGTGCCTAAGAAAGATGGAAAAGTCCTAATGTGTGTGGACTATAGAGACTTGAATAAAGCTAGTCTGAAAGATGATTTTCCTCTACCACATATTGATATGTTGGTAGATAATACCGCTAAATTCAATGTCTTCTCATTTATGGACGAATTTTCCGAATATAATCAGATCAAAATGGCACCCGAGGATATGGAGAAGACAACATTCATCACACCTTGGGGAACATTTTGTTATCGAGTGATGCCCTTCGGTTTGAAGAAAGACGGAGCCACGTATCAACGAGCTATGACTACCTTGTTTCATGATATGATGCACAAGGAGATCGAGGTATATGTTGATGATATGATTACAAAGTCAAGAACGGAAATTGAACATGTAGAGCACTTGTTGAAGCTTTTTCAGCGTTTGAAGAAGTACAAACTCTGTCTGAATCCGAACAAGTGTACATTTGGAGTTCGTTCCGGCAAGTTATTGGGCTTTATTGTCAGTGAAAGAGGTATTGAAGTTGATCCTACCAAGGTCAAAGCAATACAAGAGATTCATGCGCCAAAAACTGAGAAGCAAGTCCGAGGTTTTCTTGGTCGCTTGAATTATATTTCCAGATTTATATCCCACATGACTGCCACATGTGCGCCAATATTCAAGCTCCTCCGGAAAGATCAGCGTCATGATTGAACCGAGGATTTCCAGAAGGCCTTTGACAGTATTAAAGAGTATCTGTCCGAGCCTCCAATTCTGTCTCCGCCTGTGGAAGGGAGACCCTTGATTATGTATCTGACAGTTCTTGAGGACTCTATGGGTTGCGTATTAGGTCAGCAAGATGAATCAGGGAAGAAAGAGTATGCTATATACTATCTGAGTAAGAAGTTCACTGATTGTGAGTCTCGATACTCAATGCTTAAGAAGACATGATGTGCTTTGGCTTGGGCTGCTAAGCACTTACGTCAATATATGTTGAATCATACGACTTGGTTGATATCCAAAATGGACCCAATCAAGTATATCTTTGAAAAGCCTGCTTTAACTGGGAGGATTGCCCGTTGGCAGATGCTGTTGTCTGAGTATGATATTGAGTATCGAGCTCAGAAAGTTATTAAGGGTAGTATTTTGGCTGACCACTTGGCACATCAACCAATTGAGGATTATTAGTCTGTTCAGTACGACTTCCCGGATGAGGAGATTCTGTATTTGAAAATGAAAGATTGCGATGCGCCTACGCTTGATGAAGGGCCAGAGCCTGGTTCCCGATGGAGCATGGTGTTTGATGCCGCTGTAAATCAATATGGAAATGGTATTGGGGCAGTAATTATTACTCCTCAGGGTATGCATTTTCCTTTTACAGCAAGGCTAACTTTCAAATGCACGAATAATATGGCGGAGTATGAGGCCTGTATTATGGGTTTGGAAGAGTGTATTGATCTTAGGATCAAACATCTTGATGTTTATGGTGATTCGGCCCTTGTTTTTAATCAGATTAAGGGTGAATGGGAGACGAATCAGCCTGGCCTCATCCCATACAAAGATTATGCGAGGAGGATTTCAACTTTCTTTACTGAGGTTGATTTCCATCATATTCCTCGAGATGAGAATCGGATGGCAGATGCTCTTGCGACACTTGCTTCCATGATTATGGTGAAATTCTGGAATGAAGTTCCCAATATCACTGTGATGCGCTTAGATAGACCATCTCATGTATTTGCAGTAGAAGAAGTGAAAGATGATCAACCATGGTATTATGACACCAAATGTTTTCTTGAGAGTCAGATTTACCCGCCTGGGGCATCTGTTAAAGACAAGAAGACTCTGAGGAGATTATCTGGCAGTTTCTACCTCAATGGCGATGTGCTTTATAAGAGAAATTTTGACATAGTTCTGCTCAGATGCGTGGATAGACACGAAGCAGACCTGTTGATGACTGAAGTCCATGAGGGTTCATTTGGTACTCATTCCAATGGAAATGCCATGGAAAAGAAGATGTTGAGAGCAGGCTATTATTGGCTGACAATGGAGTCTGATTGCTGCAAATATGCGAAGAAATGCCACAAGTGTCAGATTTATGCGGATAAGATTCATATTCCCCCGATACTTCTGAATGTAATTTCATCACCATGGCCTTTCTCTATGTGGGGAATTGACATGATTGGCATGATAGAGCCAAAGGCGTCCAACGATCACAAGTTTATTCTCGTAGCAATTGATTGCTTCACCAAGTGGGTTGAAGCGGCATCATATGCAAACGTGACCAGACAGGTGGTTGTGAATTTTATCAAGAATCAACTCATATGCCGATATGGTGTGCCAGACAAGATCATTACTGATAATGGATCTAACTTGAACAACAAGATGATGAAAGAGCTATGTAGCGAGTTCAAGATTGCAAATCATAATTCTTCTCCTTATAGACCCAAGATGAATGGGGTTTTTGAAGATGCTAATAAGAACATTAAGAAGATTATCCAGAAGATAGTTGTTACATACAAAGATTGGCATGAGATGCTTCCATTTGCTTTGCATGGTTATCGTACATCCGTCCGCACTTCAACAGGGGCAACCCCTTTCTCCCTTGTATATGGCATGGAGGTTGTGCTCCCCGTGGAGGTTGAGATCCCATCAATGAGAGTCTTGATGGAAGCCAAGTTGACTGAGGCTGAATGGGTTCAAATTCGTTATGACCAGTTGAATTTGATAAGAAGGTCAAGCCTCGTATGTTCCGAGAAGGTGACCTTGTGCTCAAGAAAGTCTTGTCTTTCGCGCCCGATTCCAGGGGCAAGTGGACTCCAAACTATGAAGGTCCATATGTTGTTAAGAGAGCCTTTCAGGTGGTGCTTTGATACTTACAACTATGGATGAGGAGGATTTCACTCGTCCTGTGAATTCAGATGCAGTCAAGAAATACTTCGCCTAAAATAAAAACAGAATAGCTCGCTAAGTCGAAAACCCGAAAGGGCGGCTTAGGAAAAAATGAGCGTCTCGGTGGATTGAAAACCCGAAAGGGCGGTCCAGGCAAAAGTTAGAGACATAAAATATATATATATATATATATATATATATATATATATATATATATATATATATATATATATATATATATATATATATATATATATATCCCGTTAGATTGAGTACCTCACCCTGGGGCAATCTAGGCAAAAATTAGGGATTTGGCAAGTAACTGCATCCTGACAAGACTTTGTTTTTCAGCCGTCTTCTATCAAAGATTCTCGCTTAGTCATCGTCAACTGAAGCTTCAAATACATTGGATTCAGAGTTGGTGGAGAAATGATCATTATGTTCAATGTAGCCCTTTTCCAATATATATCACCAATTTCAAATTTGTAAAGATCCATGGAGTCTTGCCATTTGCAGGCTACCATTCCATCAAATAAATTTGAGCCTTTATCCAATTCTTTGCACTCTTATTTGTTTCTGTTCAACAAATGTTTGCATGTTTTAATTGATAAATATCACTGTTTTAAATAAATAAAGTTTTTTATAAACTGTTTTTTTTAAAACAAAGTGAACATTCACAATGACTCAAAGGATAATTGGAAAATCTTCAGTGCTCTCCCAAGGATAGTATGTTTTCCAAAAGGGTATGGCATTTGCTCATATTCCTAGCATATCTGGTATCTTCTTCATCATCTTTCAGGTTGTCTCCTTAGTGAGCACAAAGAAGGTGATACACCACCCAAATCCTCTGAGAGTCTGGAGTTTGGTCTTGGTCTTCTAGTTCCCCAGTGAGTCTGGATCTAGCATCTGTGTTTTATCAATTATATGGTTGTCATCCCTTGTGCGGATTGACCTAAAATCCCTTATAGATTGATAAATTGGCATGCTATCTTTTTCGAGGAAGTCGGTTTGTAGCTTATCCCCTGAGGATTCGCCTACATTGATCTCCCGCAGGTTTGCCTCCTGTTCATCCTCAGTAGGGTGTTCATATTAGACTTCCCCAGCTTGGTCACCAGCAGGTTATTTCCAGCTGATCGCCTACATGTTGTTCCTGGTTCAGTCCTCAGTAGTTGTTCCCTAGTGGAGTTGCCTGATCGGAGTCTGATTGTTGTTGCTTCCTCCTTCTCGGATAATTTTCCTCCTAGTAGAGCGGGTGATGAAAATGTTTATTTTCCTATCCCCAGCGGAGCAGTATTTCCCTTTTCCTCGACAGAAATTTGTTTCTCCAGTAGTTTGAGGAAATGTGATGGTCCTTGGAACTTGTGTTCGGTGGTTATTCCTCGAAGAGTTTCATATCTTTCCTGGGCTCTTCCCCAGTAGAGTTACTTCTACAGCGGATCTTATCCTGGAGTAGCTTCCCCAGCTAAGGCTTTACCTAATTCTAGTTTGGCTTTGGGACTCCTAAGAGGACGTGTTGTCTTCTTCCCCAGCAGAGTGTCTGGTTCTCCTTCTCCGCAGCAGAGATGCTTCCTTCCGTGGTTAGACGTGAATATTGTTTGATGTGCTTCTGTTTGGTGGTTGTTCCCCATAGAATTCCACATCTCCCCCCGATAAGATTCCCAGTAGATTTCTTCTCTGATTGATCTTATCCTTGTCTCTGCATACTGTTGGAAGATCCCCGGCTTTGGTAATTGTGATCCCTTGCTTATTCCCGACAGCGGTCTCTGATCCCCGGTGATCCTGCTTGCTCCCCTAGCAGCAATCTTTATCCCCTGCAGAGATCGGTGTTTTTGGTATTCTTGTTGCCCTCACCAGATTGGATGTTCTCCAGTGGGCCTGGCTTTTCTCTTTTGAGATGTAGTACCAGATGTCCTGTCCATTGATTCTTGGACCTGTTTGTGTTAGATATGTCTGTTTGTCAGCATTAATCATACATAAACCACGCATATACATGCATAATTATAACATTCAGATATTCATGTTGCATTCTTTGCCATATATCTTTGTTTGTTATCTCCTGCTAGTTGGTGATACATATTTCCCCAAGCAGATGTTTGTGTCTGATCTCTCCATATAGAGTCAGCCCTATAGGCAGAAAACGTCTATCCTTTCTTCCACATCCCCACTGAGTTATATCCTCGTGGATGATTATCATTTCAGTTTCCTCCCAAAATATGTATTGGGATGGAATTACTTCCTTGAGCTTATATCCTCATTGGGTTTAGTCTTGTTTCATTGCGTCTCTCTAGTTTGTTCCTAGATTGACTGCTCTCGTTATTTCCCCTGCAGTTCCCTGTGGTTCAGGTGATCAATTGCTCAGTAAATAGTAGTTGTTCATTCTCTCCCAGTGGATGTTATGGCCTTCTACCCAGTAACCGATAGTTGTAAGTCCTATTTCTGTGGTCTACTACCCAGTAACCGGTAGTTGTAAACCCCATTTTTGTCCCCTTGCAGAGTTAACCCTTGATTTTGTTCATCCTAACCGTGACGGTTACTCTCTTCTGTGGTTTTCTACCCAGTAACCGGTAGATGTAATCCCCTCCTTGATTGGTTATCTTTATCCAATATTCAGTATTGATATTCCTTCACCTTTTGAGTATATCTACCAGTAACTGGTGATATGTCTCTTGGATAGTTGCTATGATAAAGCAATTTATCCCTAGCGAGTCATCTTTCATTTACCCTTGTTTGGTAATGATTGTTTCTCCCCCCTTGGATTGGTCATCATTTTATACCCAGTGGTCGGTATCCCGATGCCCTTTCTTTTCGGTCGATTTATCCTTTATTAACCCAGTAACCGGTTGTGGATAATCTTCCATGCGAGTATGTTATCTACGTTTTGATGGTAATAGATAATATATCTCATGCGCTCTTCAGTCGAAGTCTTTTTTCTTCCCCAGTTGAGTAAGATTCGTATTTTCTTATGGAATCGAATGTCCATCCTGTAATCGAGTTTGCTGTTTTAGCCCTCCTTTCGGATGATGAGTGTCTTGGAAATATTCCCCAATTCACGCCTGGTTGGTCACCTATTATATGCCCAGTAACCGGTATCCCTGGTGTTCCTTCCTTCTGCTCCCTATTATGACTATTGTCCCTTGTGGAGTCAGATTTTCCTGAGTTGAAATATACCTTTTTAGGTCTTCCTCAGGTGTTTTTGGATGATTGATATCTCTCACCCTTATATCGGTCTTAGATATTCATTATCCCCGAGGGTGTTGTTATCTCACCCTTATACCGGTGTTTCGATCACATGTCTCTTTCAGCTTATTACCCAGTAACCGGTAATACCTCATCTGTTTTTTCCTCAGTTGAGTCCTTTGTGGATTTCCCAGCCTGAGTCCCTTAGCGGATTTTCCCCATCCGAGTCCGGATTTTTATCTGAAGTATCCTTTGTGGATAGTTTTGCTGTATTGGCATATTCCCCAATACATGCATCTTTGCGTCATCTCGAGTCTTTCCATTGATTTATTTTCATGGAATCTCTTCATGTCTCTCAGCAAATTTCAAGTCGTGACCTACTCACGCATTTTACCCCTTTTATTCCCCAGTAAAGTCCCCAGAGTCTCTGTCTCCCTAGTGAGTGTATCACTCCTTTGGATTCTCAGTTTCTCCTGATTTCTTTTTCCTTTGTGGACATATATCCCCACAGAGTATTAACTTTTGCATACATGCATCTGCATCATGAGGTCTCTTAGGGACCAAAATTCATCTCTTTGTTATTATTTAAGCCTATTCTACCTCGTCGAGACGAAGATTTTAACCTTCATATCTCCGGCTAGAATGACCTTAAATAGGGGCATCTGTAAGACCCCAATTTTTACCCTAAGATCCCTCATGGCACCATATCATTGCACATTGCATATGCCTCAAGGATCATAGCATCTTGGCTCCTTACCTTTGGGTGGGACTTGTGTGAGTTGGTTTGAGACCACCCAGCATGCTTGAATTGTATATTATTTCTTTTCTTATTTTGTTCACTAACCAAAAGCACAAAAATATGTCACTAACTTTGTTTATTTTGAAGCTTGAGCAATCATATGACCCAAGGCTCCTAGGAGGCCCCTATGCTCATTGAAGTGGCTAGATGAAAGTGAAAGCAAGCATGACAATGGTTCCCAAAGCTCTCAATCATCATATATGCCTCCCAAGTATCTCAATTTGTCAATTTGTCCACTGAGACCTAACTTTTGATGTGTTTGTCAAATGAAGATTACCCCAAGATAAATAATACTCTTAAGAACCATATGAACAACTTTCGTGTTCATCAAAATTTCATTTGAAACTTGGAAAGTCATCATCCATTTCAAAACATTATAGGTCATTTTGACTGAAACCCTAATTTTGGGTCAACTTCCCAAGGACCTAACTCCTTCATTTTTCAGGATTTTGAGGTGGCACCAAATGCATTCGAATGTTTAAGGTGTCTACATAAATTTTTATGTGGGAAAAAATTTCATAATCCTAAAATAAACACATGTGATAATACAAAACATTATAGGTCACTTTGGACCAAAGCCATTGAATCTTGAAAAAGTCCAACTTCAAGTGCCCATAACTTTCTCATTAAAAATCCAAATGATGCAAAATTTAAGTCTAAATTTATTGTATTCAAAATATCTACAACTTTGATGTTGTAGGTTTTGTCATTTCAGGCATGAATAATTGAAACAGAAGGGCTTAAAGTTGGTCCATTTTAGCAAAATTTCCATATACATGTTTTGCACATTGAACTTCATGGCCTGTTTTCAATAATTTCCCAACTCCAAATGGATTTTTGTTCAACATAACATTTGTTCCTCATGTCAATACCTTTCCAACCATTACCCACATGCCTATGTTTCAATTTGGTAAATGGTATTTTCGAAGAGGAGAAGATTTGTGTTCAATTATGCATAACATGATTAAATTGCTTGCACACCACATTGCCTTGCCATGTACACATCCAATTTCATTTGTTTCATCATCAGCATGCAAAACCAATCAAGTTTGGGCCTCCCATGCGCCTGTACAGGCCCATGCATGGAGGACCCAAGCTCATGCACACACGGATTTTTCATTGCTTGCATCATGCTTGGCTATAAATAGAAGCTCCATTCCTCTTAAAAGTCCAACCTCAAGGCGCCTGAACTGCTGCACAATTGAATCCCTAACCTTCACTCAAAGGAATTTTGATTGTTCTCTCAAATTTTCAAGCTCAGATTTCAACTTCATTGGTTGATCTCTGAACTTCAATTCCTTAGCCTAGCTTCTTTGCCATCTCAAGAACACACTGCATCAAAGAATTGGAGTGGATCAAGTCTTGTAAAGCTGCACTTCAAAGGTTGTTGTTCAAACTTTTTTGATTCGAAACTCCTTGAATACTGATCATTTCTTGTGTTTGTTGGTACCTCTGAAGTCCTCATGTGAGAGGCAATTGATCCGTGCATTTAATTTCATGAATTGAGCAAGTTCAGTATGAATACCATAAATTTCTATCTCAGATTTCCCTCTCTATAGAGATCTTGAGTGGAAACCAATGGCACAGGGGTGATGTACATCACCCCAGCTTTCATTTAATCAGCGTGTTTCTCTTTTGACTTTGGTCTACCACGCGCGCGCTTATCAACCATTTGATGCGCCACGTCAATTAATGAGATGAGATCAGACGCTCCCTGTTTTTTTACAATTTCTGAATTTCATTTAATTTCCTTTTATTTCATTTTATTTCAAAAATTCATAACTTCTTCATTTTTAATCCAAACAATATGGGACCAATTGCAATATTTCCCTTTTTAACTCTAGTTTCTGAAAATGATTTTTAATATTTTTTATGATTCCATTTAATATTTTTTGTGATTTTTCACTTTTCTGGTTATTTTTAATTCATTTAAAATACTTTCCAATGTCCAAAAATGCCAAAAAAAAATTCTTAACATCTTTGAAATATGATGAATCTATTAAAAATATTCTCATCAATTTCTTAAATGATTTGAGATTTATTTGAGATTTTAGTTCAATTATGTTATTTTTCTTCATTTTTAATTGTTTAAAATTAGTTTCTGGTTTCTAAAAATGATGAAAATTTTAGTCAAACCTTGTTTGACCATGTTGAACTTATGATGATCCAATTGGACTTTTCCAAGTTGATTTGAATTGGATTTGAAGTTTGACCTTTATTTGTTTATTTTAATTCAAGTATTATTTTAATTCCAAAAAATTACCAAAAATATTTTTATTGTTTCTTGACTTCAAAGCTTCATCTTACTTCTGTTTACCATTGATTGATGTTGATTCCATTCATATTTGGTCAATGTGTTTTGCTTATGTCGTTTGATTTCAATTATGTACATTCCATTTCTTCTTCTTCTTCTCCTTTTTTCTTTTTGATCAATGAGTTAATGATTGGTGGTTAGCCTTGACATATGAGGGGCTTAACCTTCTTTGATTCAAATCAAATTCATCTTGATCAAAGATCAAGTGAATTGCTTTGCATTAAGGATATGTTGCTTCTTGGTCAAGCAAAAAACCTAAATCCGTACAAGATCATTCTTCTTTTCTTTTGGCATGGCAAGTTGTAGGAGCTTGGCTTACTAGTCATGGTCTCTAACTTGTGTTTGTTGCCTATAGTTTTATTGACCGGCCTCAGATAGGTGTGACTACTACATTAGTCCACTTACGATTGCTTAACATACCGCTAAATTGCCTTTTGGCACCTTAACACTTACTACTAATGACTAACTTTTAATTCAAGCATTTAATTCTTGCAATTTACTTTAATGAAATTTAATTTATTGCTCATTAATTCATGTGCCTTTGCCCTTTGCTCACTTGAGCTCATGTTTATGTTAATGCAATTTGCCTTTTTCTCACTTGAGCACATTATTGTGTATATATTATTGTGCTTGTTTTGTTTTGTTTGTGTGAATCCAATGCAAATGGAGAAAGGACTTAGGTTTAGGACCTTACCTATGTGTAACACCTCAAAATTTGCCCTCCTCTCCTTGAGATTAGTTTGACACATTGCATTTCATAGTGTAGAGCATTAGGCATTGCATTTTGCATATCATATGGAAATAAGATGGTCATCCTCCCAAGTCTTTTCAGAAGATGGAGAAGTTACATGATTCAAGCCTGAGGGTCTCTATGAATTGATTATCAACCATCTGAGGGTTTGCACTTCAATTAGGGTTTCTTGATTCTTCAAAGGTTTTGAGCATCGTCTTGTTTGCAAGGATATATTACCATCATCATGGTTCTATCATCATCAAGAGTTTCATTGTTCATTCTCAAGTTCCTTTGGATTAGGGTTCTGACCTCTGGTCAACCCTAATCAAAGTCATTCTTCCAACCAGGGCCTCTCAAAGAGGTGAGGTATTTTAGGGGGATGAGGATCACATGATTATTATGAGGGGCTTACATGATCTAGGGTTTCATTTTTGAGCAATTTCCCCAAGTGGTAGAGGCTCAAGCTGATCAGGGCATTTCAAGGTCATCTAAGGACCAAAAAGTCAATTGTGCAGTCAACTGAGGGCTATGAGGTGGGGAAATGAGTTGAGACACCTCAATCATGTTCAAAAGAGGTCCATTTATCATTCTAAACATCTATCTTGAATATTTTGAAGTCATGGCAAAAGTTTCCAAAAATGGAAAGTGACCTGTAATTTCAAGTTTCCAAAAATGGCAAGTTTCTCGTTCACATTCAACTTGACTTATCAACATCAAAGAAGTTTCAAATGGATTTTTGGTGAACATGAAAGTTGTAGATCTTTGTATCCCCTTTTCAAAAGGTCCTAGATCATGTCCATATGATGATTGGTTGAGAAGTTATGGCCAAATGATCACAAAGTATGCATGGAAGTTCAAAGTGACATAACTTTTGATTAAAAACTCCAAATTGGTCCATTCTTTTTGCAAAATACTCCTCATGACCAATACTTTTCAAGTGAACCATTGCCATGCATGAGAGAAGCTTGTATGATCATCATTCTACAAGTGTTCATTTTGGAGGGAAATTGCATAATTCGAAATTTGCTTATGATACAAGCAAGATGACACTTCCATGATGACCATTGGCTAATTTTAAGTGAATTTCAGCCATTGCATGAGAAAGGTCACGTGCTACTTGGCCATGCTAAGCTCATTTGCAAATTTTCACATTACTTCATAATTCCCTAATCATGTCTAACCAATGCTTAATTGTGATTTCAGCATGATTAGCACCTCATATAAATAGCAAACCCTAACTGTATTTGCTCATAACAGAAAATTCAGATCAAATTTTCCATTTCCCTCCCATTTTTCTCTCACTTTGATTTTCAATTTTCTTCACATAAACATCAAATATTCTTGCATTCTTGATTACCATGGATCATTGAGTAAGAATCAACATTTGGTTTGAAGAATTCTGTCCAGATTCGTGCAGATCAAAAGCTTCATCATGTTAATGGAATCCTGAAATTGAGGAAGATTAAGGAGTTTTCAACTGATTCTTTTTGCTTAGAGCTTCAAGGCAAGTATAGAGGAGTAGATCTGGAGATTTTGGAAGCTTGAGGACACGAGTTCATAGCACTGCATTTCAAGTAGGTGAAAATTTCATCATCTCTTTTTGCCAATTTCTTGTTATAGTTGTGTAGATCCTGTTTAGTGGAGCATGCTGATAGGTTTAGTTTTGAAAATGCATGAATATTGAAGCTGTATGAGGAACCTTCAGTTTTGATGATGAAAATGTTTGTGTTCGATCCACGCAATTCATGATGAATTAGATGACATGAGCATGATATTTGGATTGTATGTTGAAAGATCTTTCGATTGATATAAGATTCGCTTGATTCTGGAAATTTTGATGAAGCTCCGCCGCCTGGTTGGCCGGAGAAGACGGTTGTTTCCGCCGTCTGCAACTGGTTAGGGTTTATGTCCATGTGGATCCACGTGCCTGCTTATTTGTCTGTTCCATTGGCCATGCTTTCTTTGACTTGCTCGCGTGTGCATTGACCTCGCTGATGTGTGTGGTGATTGTGTAAGTGAAACGCAACGTTTCACTTAAGTGATGTGTCTACTGATGTGTGTGTTGTGTGTTCACCTATGTGTGCAATTGATTGGCCTGTGTTATTTTGACTTGCTTGCGTGTGCTTTGACCTGCTGACCATGCATGCCACGCATTTTAATGAAACTGTGCATTTTAGCATTCAAATGAGGACCGTTTGATGTGATTCTCGCGCCTTATCCTATGGCTGAGAATATTCTTAGTTTATTTTGAATTTTATTTTTCCCTCCATTTCATTTTAACATTTCATATTATTTTGCTCATCTTTAAAAAATCATAAAAAAATAGGAAAATAGTCCAAATTGACTCCAATTTTTTTTCATAATCTTGTTTTGATCTCTACTTTTTTATAGGATTAATTTCATGATTTGTTTGTTTCTGGAATTTTATTTTGGAATTTTTGAATCCATGTTGTGCTTAATTGATATGTTATGTTCAATGCCATGTGAAATGCTATGTGTTGATCCAATTGATCTGAATTTTTGCATGCTTGATCTTCACATGTGGTATGAAATTTTGAGAATTGGTTTGAATTTTTTCTCATTTGTATTCATTGTTTTTGACACATGAAGATATAATGTGACAATTTGTGTCACATTTTTGGCATTCATTTTGTGCATTTTTGTTCACCTATCATTTGAACTCTTCTGGATCTAATTTTTTGCATGATGTTTGTTCATAACATGAGTAGCTTGCATAAAACATTTCATAGCCATTGAATGCATTTCTGTTTTGATTTGGATTTTCTAATTTGGATGTCCATTTGTGCACCTTTGTTGGCCTTTGCATTACATTGATCATTTGATGCCTTTGCCTTATGAATTGATATTGGTCCTTTTGAGGACATCTTGTTGATTGTTTGAATGTGCAATATGCAAAAGATTGACTTCTGTTTTGATCATTTGGTTTGGTTTTGAACCTAGTCTTTGTACTAGTGTTTTGTACATAAACTAACCTTGTCTTGTGTTTCAGGTTTGGACATTTAGCATTAATGGTTGAGTTGCTCACCTTTTGAGATGCAAATTGAATTGTGTTCTGACCTATTTGTGTTTTGTAGGATTCTAAGTAATGTGCTTGAGCTCATGAGCTCATTTGAGTGCTTGAGCATTGTTCATTTAGTTGTGTACAGTTGGATGGTTTCACTGTTTGTTTTCTGATTTTATGTCTGGAGTACTAACTGGTTAGCTTTTGTACAGGTACATTAGTTGCTTGCTTTTAGCTCTTGCTTGAGCTTCGGATTGTGGTTGATACACCACTTAGGTAGTTATCCTCTTACTCCATGTAGTCTGGAAGTCTTGTCTCCTTTTTGGCAGGCATTTTGCTGGCAAGTCCTCCTTAAGAGGCTCTGTTTGTGTTTGTTTACATTTGTGCCAAAGACCTCCAAGTGAGGCATGTTACTTGATAAGTCCTCCTAAGTGAAGAGGCAATTGACGGATAAAAGGGATTAGCAATCAATCCCACGTTATTAAGTGAGTCGTTCATTATGCTCGCACTACGTACTGACGCTTTTGAACATGTAGCCAAGATCTTTGTCCAGAGTCTGTCAAGTGGAATAGGGTCCCTCTTTCTGGATCCCCACGCTTTCTTTGTTTTGAGCTCACCCACGCCAGGGTTAAGAGCATGAGGTCTCATCCTCATTTCCATCTTTGATCAGCTTCACCCTAACTCTTATGTTGGTGTGTTTATCTGTTTTCCTCTTCTCATCTCCATTTCTGTAGGAGTTGTATGATTGACTTCTGAGGAAGTAGGATTTTGTTAGAGACCTCAACGTAGGGATTATTGTTTGCATGACAACTATTAGGCTCGAGTCAGTCTCCCTATTAGTTTGTTGTTTCCCTGGTCTCTGGTTAGGAGAGTGTTGTATCCCTGTTAAGGGGAACTACGTCGCCCTGATTCTCATACCAGATGAGATACGTAGGCAGGAGATCGAGCAAGATCTCTCCAGGCAACCTTTTTGTTTCTTTTGACGTCTCAGTGTCTCTTTTTGTTTGCATGACGACTATTAGGCTCGAGTCTTAGTCTCCCTATTAGTTTGTTGTCTCCTTTCCCCTGTTAAGGGGAACTACGTCGCCCTGATTCTCATACTAGATGAGATACGTAGGCAGGAGATTGAGCGAAATCTCTCCGGGAAACCTTTTTGTTTCTTTTGACGTCTCAGCGTCTCTTTTTGTTCGTGTGACAACTAGTAGGCTCGAGTCTTAGTCTCCCTATTAGTTTGTTTTCTCCTTTCCCCTGTTAAGGGGAACTACGTCACCCTGATTCTCATACCAGATGAGATACGTAGGCAGGAGGTTGCGAGCAATCTCTCCGGGCACCTTTTTTTGTTGTTGTGTGTGTTCATCACCCTTATTCCTGACTTAGGGATATTGTTTGCATGACAACTATTAGGCTCGAGTTCCAGACTCCCTATTAGTTTGTTGTTTCCCCTGTTAAGGGGAACTACGTCGCCCTGATTCTCATACCAGATGAGATACGTAGGCAGGAGGTTGCGAGCAATCTCTCCGGGCACCCTTTTGTTTTTTTGTGTGTGTGTTCACCCTTTGTTTGTCTTCTTTGGTGTGAGTACTCGTTTGTTCAGCGTGTGCGTGTGTGGTATGTTTATACCTTGGGGGATTTCTTCTATCATCTTTGGGGTTCATTTGTGACGGTTGTCACTCACTTGGGGTTCATTTGTGACGGTTGCCACTCACTTGGGGTTCATTTGTGACGTTTGTGGTGATTATTCACTTGGGGTTCATCTTTGGATATCTGTTTACTTTGTTGAGGTTCGTTCTGAGAACCTTTTTCTTTGGTGTGCGCTGGTTAGCGTTTGTTGTTCTTAGGAGTCGGATATAAGTCCATGTATTGGCATTCTATTTCCTTTTGTTTTGTTGTTGTTAGGAGTCGGATATAAGTCCATGTATTGGCATTCTGTTTCCTTTTGTTTTTTTTATTTGTTAGGAGTCGGATATAAGTCCATGTATTGGCATTCTGTTTCCTTTTATTTTGTTGTTGTTATGAGTCGGATATAAGTCCATGTATTGGCATTCTGTTTCCTTGTTGGTTGTTGTTTGGAGTCGGGTGTAAGTCCATGTATTGGCATTCTGTTTCCTGTTGAGTGTTTCTTTTGACGTCTCAGCGTCCCTTTGTTGTGTTTTGTTTCGGCGTGCGTTAGCCGAGCTACGAGTGCTCTGATTCTTCTCTGGATAGAGAAGATACGTAGGCATAGGACGCGATGTCTTAGCGAGCATGTCTCCCTTTCCCCGAACTACATTGACTCTGATGTTTGTTTCTGACAAACTACGTAGGCCCAGGATGCGACATCCTGCCGAGTCCACTTCCTCCATCTTCTTTCACCTGTTTTATTATTCCGGTTTGTGCAATTTCTTTGAGCAGTTTTATTAGCAACCTTTTCCTATTCTTTGAGCTATCTTTTGAGCGTGGATCCCGTCGAGTACGGCGGACGTGAGGGGTGCTAATACCTTCCCCTTGCGTAACCGACTCCCGTACCTTGCAATCTCTGGTCGTAAGATCATTCCTTTCCCTTTCTTAGGTTAGTCCCGCGCTCCCTTTCCGTCATAGGATGAATAGCGTCGGTGGCGGCTCTGTAAACAGTTTTTTTTTTCACCGGTTGTTTTTGGCGTTGCGACAGCTGGCGACTCTGCTAGGGACTAAAGTTGACCTCTTGCTGGTCCATCTTCCCTCAGCGAGTCAATCCTAGCGCTCCTTAGTGTAGTTTTTAGGGTAGTTTGGGTTGCTTTTACTGCTTTATTTATGGCATTTATGATTATTATACTGGGTATATATTTGCATATATGTTTGCATGCATCATATTATCACCGTGTTGGATTTTGGACAGGTGTGGTTCCTATGATTTAGGGTGGGTGTTCTGAGTGGGGCTAAAATCCAGGCCCGAGTATACACCTAGGATTAGCGTGGTCTCATGTCTCCTCACATGTTGGATTAACATGATGTTGCGACGTGAGATACCACAGCCGGACGAGGTTCTTTTGAGAGAAGCTCTTCCTTGTGGAGTTTCCACTATGGTTGGGTTTATCTCTTTTGATCTGTTGACTTCGGTGACCGCTCTTTCCCGGATCTTTGGTTTAGACGATTTTATGAGAGCTGCACGACACACCCGAAAGGGCAAACCTGTTGAGTATCTTGTCTGATTGTCGAGACCATTATCCGCCTTAGGATGACCTTATTAGAATTCACCTGTGAGGGGAGGGGTTTGATTCTTACAAGCACAGGTTCTGATGGTGACCCTTTGATGGTGACTTTGGTTCAGTTGGATTTATGGATATTTATTTCTGACACGCTGGAGTTCTGTCCACGGTATTATCAGCGGGTTCCGTTTATTTCGGATCCCCGGGTTGAATTTGAGGGTACTTGTTCAGAGGATCTTGTTGTTATCCGTTCTGTGGATTTCCTGTGATGATGGTGATGTATCCTCTGGTTCCGTTTATTTCGGAACCCCCCGAGTTGGATTTATGGTTACTCAGTCCCTCAGATGGTTGTGATCAGTTCAGAGACCGGAATCCAGTACAGTGGACGTTCAGATGACTTGGAGGATGGCACTATGCATTGCATTCATGCATCTGCATCATTCCCATTTTGCATTTATCCGCATCTAACTCATGTTTATCCGTATCTGGGGTACATTCTTGATTGAGATCCTGGTTGAGAGACATCCTCACAAACTTCCTGTTCTGTACGGCAAAGCCAAATGATTGATGTCCGAATGTTGTCGTCGGATTATTATCCGTCTCAATGAAATCAGGATCGAAAGACAGAGTGTTCCTCATATGGATAGACATTGCATTCATGCATTAATCATAATAACTTGTCTTCTATTTTGCAGGTGTCAGCATCCAACGTGTTTGATTGTTTTAGGAATCAGTGCTCGCGCACGCCGAGTCATTCCTCTGCGCATAGCTCGTCTGCATAGATACTCTACCAGACGCAACAAACCCAGACTGATGGATGCGTCCAACGCTGAAATTCTCGAATAGAAAGAGAAGATGAGTGAGTTGATCAACGCCATGCAAGGGTTCGCCTTGGGGCAGAAAGCAATCGCCGAGAAGGTGGAGAGGATTGAAAGCTGGCTGAGAATGGGGAAAATACAGGGAAATGCTCCGTCGTCTGGGGTAAAGAAGCCTTTTGGTGATGGTCAGCGCAAGAAGGAGGGTGAATCGAGTGATGTGTATGCCCAAAGGGGACACGGTAGGGATTGTTACCACCCGTATGCTGCTACAGTAACGATTCCTACTGGTAATCAATCTGTACAATAACAACATCAGTCACCTCAACAGAGAATACAGAGAGCTGGGTGCCAAGTGAGAAGAAGGATGACAGATCGTCAGTTTGATAGGCCACCCGTGACGTATACCTTTCTGTTTCAAAAGTTGAAGGATCTTGGGTTGGTTCAGCCGAGGATGTTGGCTCCGTTAAGACCAGATCAGAGGCCTGCAAGTCACGATGAGAACGTCAAGTGCAAGTTCCATTCTGGTGCACCCGAGCATAACATTGAGGGTTGTAAAGCTTTTAAGCATGTCATTCAAGATTTGGTGGATTCTAAAGCCATCAATTTTGCGCCGACACCGAATGTTAATACTAATCTCATGCCGATGCATGGTCCTATGGGGGTGAACGTGATGTCAGAGGATAAGAGAAAAATAGAGGTGACGGATGTGGATCAGTTGAGAACTCCAATGTCTGTGGTCAAGAGACATCTGATGAAGAGTGGAGTTTTCCCTGGTTGTGATAATTGTTGTGCTGCTTGCACTGTCACTACGAATGGGTGTGTAGTGTTGAGGGAGACGATTCAGAGAATGATGGATGGGGGACGTCTCCGATTTGAGAAAGTTGATTGGGGGAGGAGGATATTTTTGTCAGCCACTTTTCATCGTTCAAATATGTGGAAATGGACGGTGAAATATTTGAAACACCTTGTGAGGCGTTTGAAATCGTTAAGGTGGAGAATGCCATTTTTGCTGAGAAAGAGAAAAAGTCGTCCATTGCTTCTTATAGACAGGCTGTAGAAGTGGTGAAGAGTGGAGAGGCCCCAGGTTGGGGAAGAATGATAGACATTGCGGTAAAAGGAGATAGGTTTGGGGTCGGTTATCAGTCGGGCCAAGGCTCGTCTGGACAGAATAGAGGACGTCGTCAGCCGTTCACGTTCACCAGTGCTGGAATGCTAGATCCAGATCGCGTCTGTGCGGTGGGTGAAGAGATTGACAGTGACTGTGAGCTCGACTCATGGATAAAACCGTGCGTACCAGGAATGGAGATCCAAAACTGGAAGGCCGAAAAGATCATCACTGTCACCCTGCGTGAAGAGTAATATTTCTGTTTTTAATTCTGTTTGCATGAAAGCCATACGTTTTGCCCGAAACGTAATGGTCCATTGTAAGGGCCACCTCATGTGTTTCATTTTGCAACATTTGCATCATTAATAAAAGGATGTTTTTCGCATTAAAAGCGGTGTTCCCTGTTTTTCATTTATTTTTGCAGTTTAATAAAAATAAAAAATAAAAATGGCAATGTTTGTTTTCATTTTCCATCCTTTTAATTGGTCTTGTTCCGACTTTAAAAGCAACGCATGAATCAACATTCATGCAGATGCGATCATTCTCCGGATCTCATTGATAACAATCCTGTTATACCCTCATATGACTTCGACAATCCGATCTATCATGCCGAAGAAGAAGGAGAAGAAGATTGTGAACTGCCGGAGGAGTTAGCCAGGTTATTGAAACAAGAGGAGAAGGTGATTCAACCGCACGAGGAGCAAGTCGAGATTGTTAATCTGGGTACCGAGGAGGCCAGAAAGGAAGTAAAGGTTGGGGCTGCTTTGGAGGTGAATGTCAAGAGCAGAATGGTAGCATTGTTGAAAGAGTATGTTGATATCTTCGCCTGGTCTTATCAAGATATGCCAGGGTTGGATACCGATATTTTTGTGCACAAGTTGCCATTGAGAGAAGATTTCCCTCCAGTGAAGCAGAAGTTGCGCAGAACTCGACCTGAGATGGTCATGCAAATCAAAGAGGAAGTACAAAAGCAGTTGGATGTTGGTTTCCTAGCTGTCACTAATTATCCGCCTTGGGTCGCGAACATTGTGCCGGTACCAAAGAAGGATGGAAAGGTGAGGATGTGTGTGGACTACCGGGATTTGAATAGAGCTAGCCCGAAAGATGATTTCCCATTGCCTCACATCGATGTGTTAGTAGATAATACAGCTCAATTCTCGGTGTTTTCCTTCATGGATGGCTTTTTTGGCTATAATCAAATTAAAATGTCGCCAGATGATATGGAGAAAACAACGTTCATCACACCGTGGGGCACTTTTTGTTATAAGGTGATGCCATTCGGTCTCAAGAATGCCGGTGCCACGTATCAAAGAGCTATGGTGACTTTGTTTCATGATATGATTCATCATGAGATTGAATGTTATGTTGATGACATGATAGCAAAGTCCCAAACAGAAGAGGGGCATTTGGTAGACTTGGCCAAATTGTTTGACCGGTTGAGACAATTCAAATTGAGGTTGAATCCGAATAAGTGCACTTTCGGAGTGCGGTCCGGTAAGTTGTTGGGGTTTATTGTATGTGAAAAAGGAATCGAGGTTGATCCTGCCAAAGTAAAAGCGATACAAGAAATGCCTGAACCGAGAACAGAAAAGGAGGTTCGTGGTTTCTTAGGAAGATTGAACTACATTTCACGGTTCATATCTCATCTAACAGCCACGTGTGAACCCATATTCAAGTTGTTGAGAAAAGATCAAACGGTCAGGTGGAATGATGATTGCCAAGCGGCATTTGAAAAAATAAAAGAATATTTGCAGGAGCCTCCGATTCTGATGCCTCCTGTGGAGGGGCGACCTTTAATCATGTACTTGACAATCCTCGAGGGGTCTATGGGGTGTGTACTAGGGCAGCATGACGAGTCTGGTCGAAAAGAGCATGCAATTTACTACCTTAGCAAAAGGTTTACCGACTGTGAAACAAGATATTCACTGCTCGAGAAAACGTGATGTGCTTTGGCATGGGCTGCTCGCCGACTGAGACAATATATGCTGGTTCATACCACTTTGTTGATTTCCAAGATGGATCCGATCAAGTACATATTTGAGAAGCCAGCATTGACCGGACGGGTTGCGAGATGGTAAATGATTTTGACTGAGTACGATATCCAATACACTTCTCAAAAGGCAATCAAGGGGAGTGTATTGTTTGAGTACCTTGCCCAACAACCCATTGAGGATTATCAACCGTGAAATTTGAGTTCCCTGATGAGGACATCATGTTCCTCAAGTCGAAAGATTGTGAGGAACCGATCCCGGAGGAGGGGCCTGACCCTGAGTCCGAATGGATTCTGATGTTTGATGGGGCCGTTAATATGAATGGTCGTGACCTATAAGGATTGGCACGAGATGTTGCCATTTGCATTGCACGGGTATCGAACCTCGGTGCGTACATCTACTAGGGCAACGCCTTTCTCGCTTGTGTATGGGATGGAAGCTGTGCTACCAGTTGAGGTCCAGATTCCGTCACTGAGAGTCCTGATGGATGTGAAATTGGAAGAGGCTGAATGGGTAAGGACTCGGTATGAAGAGTTAAGCCTGATTGAGGAAAAGAGGCTGGCGGCCATTTGTCATGGGCAGTTGTACCAGCAAAGAATGAAGCGTGCTTTTGACCGAAAGGTGCGACCTCGGGTGTACCATGTGGGAGATATGGTGTTGAAAAGGATCCTTCCTCCTCAGAACGATCGTTGGGGCAAGTGGACACCCAATTATGAAGGTCCATTCATGGTCAAGAAGGTTTTCTCTGGTGGAGCCTTGTTGTTGACAACCATGGATGGTGAGGATTTTCCATCCCCTGTAAATGCGGACGCAGTTAAAAGATACTTCGTATAAGAGACCCGCTGGACGGAAAGAATAAAATAGTCCAGGCAAAAATGGGCATCCCGGCGAACCAAAAAAAATGAAAATGAAAAGGGTTCGGGCAAAAATTAGGGATAAAAAGAGAAAAAACTGTACACCCGGCAAGTCGAAAACCCCACAAGGGCGGCTTGGGCAAAAAAGGGTATCCCGGTGGACTGAAAACCCGAAAGGGCGGTCCAGGCAAAAGAGGGAATGAAACGAACAATTGCGTCTAGCATGATCGTTTGTATTTAGGATATGACACCGAGGATAATCCCCGACAGAGATCGGTCGGAAGCGTCTTGTTTCGGAAGGCAGAAAACACGGAGAGTCTTGAGGACATATGGGTTGTAACCGAGTTGGAACTTGATGAGATCACGGGTTCACATTGCCATTAGGATAGATTTTCCTTTTGTGCGCAATTACCTCTTTTCAGGGATTGCTTCCTGTGTACTGCTCAGTTAACGAGCCACCTTTTTCAATCAATAAAATGCATATTCAGTCAAATAATTTTGTTTTTGTTTTCATTACCGCTTTGATTGCAAAAACATCCGTTTATTTTGATAAAGAATCTTTGCATTTTAAGACATAGGGGTCCCTTCCAATGCATGTTTATAGGATTGAAAATCTGAAATCTTATTCGGAAGGTTGAGTGACCTGGGTGTTGAAATTTTGGCACGCCTGGGGCACGTTTTATCTAACGATCTCTTTTGCAGGTGCTGTTGGTTATTTTCACTCACTTGCAGGTTGTGACGTGAAGCGTTTTTGACAAAAGAATCCGTCGAGTCCGATCAGGGACAAGGAGTTGAAGAATGGTGCGGAGACGGCGAGAGAATTGCGACGATCCTAGAGGGTTAATCAAGAAGACTCTTCAAAGTCTGAGGACTGGAGAGTTGACATGAATCTAAGGAAGTCGATTTTCTTGAAGAAGGGAGAAGTCGAGAATACAAGGTGATGAATCAGAAGAGACCAGATGAGTCTGGGAGCTCTCAAAAGTGGAAAGTTAACACTGCGGTTAGATGGTGAATACCAGTGTTCAACGAGTCGACGGGTGTTCCGTGTCAAATATTTCGTATCTCCCCAGAGGGTTCAAGGTCGGTGTTTCCTTGGCAGCCAGGCCGAAAGTTTGTTGTTTCCCCTAGCAGGGTTGAGATTGTTATTTCCCCAGCAGGTCTGAAGGTTGCTATTTCCCCAGCGGAGGTGTGCGTTGGTAGTTTTTTCCCCAGCGAAGTCCCCAAGAAGACCGGGTTCAGTGGATGTCATCCCTAGTAAGGGTTGTCCTTTCCCCAGCAGCGGTGTTATCCCAAGCAGGGTTGGAGATTGGAGTGATATCGAGTTCCTCAGCAGAGTTGCTCGTGTCGTCCCTTGAGGGGGATACTTTTTATACATTCATCATTTAGAAAAGCATATCATATTGCATTGCATCCTTCCAAATTGCGTAGCATTTCCATGGTTATGGAGCATTACGCTATAAAAACTCATGCATCAGCATTGCAAGCATAAACTAATCTCGAGCCGTGGTTACCGTTTGAGAATTGGTTTTGCTGGTTGGTGAAGATGTTACTCTGAGGAGTTTAGAATCGTGACGTTGGATCAACAATATTCCCTGGTAGCGCGATATTGGAGGAAGAATTTCCGTCGGGCGGAGATGGAAATGAAAATCGGAGAACGTTACGCGATCAGCGCGAAAATTGGGGTTTAAATCGAGAAAAGGAAGTGCTGGGCATTTTCTGGAGAACGGGGTTCAACTGGATATTGGAGTTGAAGATTGTATCCGGGATGAGGTCCTCAGGATTGTCTTCTGATCATGTGTCACCTTAGACTTTGGCTGAGACCAAGAGAAGTCATTATGGGTGTCTTCCGAGGAAGAAACACACATGTTACCTTCCTTTTGTGAAGGTATACCCTCTGATATGTCACCGTCAGAGTGGTGGTTGGTGTTATTTCCGGCGTTGCCAACGGAATGAGCACGGGGTTCAAATGGAGAACGGGGTCCAAATGGAGAAAGGGAGACACGGGGTGTTTTCTGGAGAACGGGGTTCACAATGACGATCGAGCATTATCGTCAGGCGACTGGGGTTCAAATGGAGAACGGGGTTCATTGTTTGGCAACAAGAGTGACATGAAGTTGTCGGGGTTCAAATGCGGTGATCAGGGATCATCCGCGCGAAAGAAAAATATTTGTTTTGGGGTTCAAGAAAAGCAAAAAAAAAAAAATCAAAGAAGTTTTGGGGTTCAAGAAAAAAATAATAATAATAATTCCCAGCGGAGCGCAAATTGTTCGTTAGTTCTTAGTATTCAACCACTCTTCACCCTGATCATCTGAAAGCCGAGGCTGTTCATATCGACAGGTTCACAGTGGGTTGAATAGGGGCAGCTGTAACACCTCAAAATTTGCCCTCCTCTCCTTGAGATTAGTTTGACACATTGCATTTCATAGTGTATAGCACTAGGCATTGCATTTTGCATATCATATGGAAATAAGATGGTCATCCTCCCAAGTCTTTTCAGAAGATGGAGAAGTTACATGATTCAAGCCTGAGGGTCTCTATGAATTGATTATCAACCATTTGAGGGTTTGCACTTCAATTAGGGTTTCTTGATTCTTCAAAGGTTTTGAGCATCGTCTTGTTTGCAAGGATATATTACCATCATCATGGTTCTATCATCATCAAGAGTTTCATTGTTCATTCTCAAGTTCCTTTGGATTAGGGTTCTGACTTCTGGTCAACCCTAATCAAAGTCATTCTTCCAACCAGGGCCTCTCAAAGAGGTGAGATATTTTAGGGGGATGAGGATCACATGATTGTTATGAGGGGCTTACATGAGCTAGGGTTTAATTTTTGAGCAATTTCCCCAAGTGGTAGAGGCTCAAGCTGATCAGGGCATTTCAAGGTCATTTAAGGACCAAAAAGTCAACTGTGCAGTCAACTGAGGGCTATGAGGTGGGGAAATGAGTTGAGACACCTCAATAATGTTCAAAAGAGGTCCATTTATCATTCTAAACATCTATCTTTAAGATTTTGAAGTCATGGCAAAAGTTTCCAAAAATGGAAAGTGACCTGTAATTTCAAGTTTCCAAAAATGGCAAGTTTCTGGTCCATATTCAACTTGACTTATCAACATCAAATAAGTTTCAAATGGATTTTTGGTGAACATGAAAGTTGTATATCTTTGTCTCCCCTTTTGAAAAAGTCCTAGATCATGTCCATATGATGATTGGTTAAGAAGTTATGGCCAAATGATCACAAAGTATGCATGGAAGTTCAAAGTGACATAACTTTTGATTCAAAACTCCAAATTGGTCCATTCTTTTTGCAAAATACTCCTCATGACCAATACTTTTCAAGTGAACCATTGCCATGCATGAGAGAAGCTTGTATGATCATCATTCCACAAGTGTTCATTTTGGAGGGAAATTGCATAGTTCAAAATTTGCTTATGATACAAGCAAGATGACACTTCCATGATGACCATTGGCTAATTTTAAGTGAATTTCAGCCATTGCATGAGAAAAGTCACGTGCTACTTGGCCATGCTAAGCTCATTTGCAAATTTGCACATTACTTCATAATTCCCTAATCATGTTTAACCAATGCTTAATTGTGATTTCAGCATGATTAGCACCTCATATAAATAGCAAACCCTAACTGTATTTCCTCATAACAGAAAATTCAGATCAAATTTTCCATTTCCCTCCCATTTTTCTCTCACTTTGATTTTCAATTTTCTTCACATAAACATCAAATATTCTTGCATTCTTGATTACCATGGATCATTGAGTAAGAATCAACATTTGGTTTGAAGAATTCTATCCAGATTCGTGCAGATCAAAAGCTTCATCATGTTAATGGAATTCTGAAATTGAGGAAGATTAAGGAGTTTTCAACTGATTCTTTTTGCTTAGAGCTTCAAGGCAAGCATAGAGGAGTAGATCTGGAGATTTTGGAAGCTTGAGGACACGAGTTCATAGCACTGCATTTCAAGTAGGTGAAAATTTCATCATCTCTTTTTGCCAATTTCTTGCTATAGTTGTGTAGATCCTGTTTAGTGGAGCATGCTGATAGGTTTAGTTTTGAAAATGGATGAATATTGAAGTTGTATGAGGAACCTTCAGTTTTGATGATGAAAATGTTTGTGTTCGATCCACGCAATTCATGATGAATTAGATGACATGAGCATGATATTTGGATTGTATGTTGAAAGATCTTTCGATTGATATAAGATTCGCTCGATTCTGGAAATTTTGATGAAGCTCCGCCGCCTGGTTGGCCGGAGAAGACGGTTGTTTCCTCCGTCTGCAACTGGTTAGGGTTTATGTCCATGTGGATCCACGTGCCTGCTTATTTGTCTGTTCCATTGGCCATGCTTTCTTTGACTTGCTCGCGTGTGCATTGACCTCGCTGATGTGTGTGGTGATTGTGTAAGTGAAACGCAATGTTTCACTTAAGTGATGTGTCTGCTGATGTTTGTGTTGTGTGTTCGCCTATGTGTGCAATTGATTGGCCTGTGTTGTTTTGACTTGCTTGCGTGTGCTTTGACCTGCTGACCATGCATGCCACGCATTTTAATGAAACTGTGCGTTTTAGCATTCAAATGAGGACCGTTTGATGTGATTCTCGCGCCTTATCCTATGGCTGAGAATATTCTGAGTTTATTTTGAATTTTATTTTTCCCTCCATTTCATTTTAACATTTCATATTATTTTGCTCATCTTTAAAAAATCATAAAAAATAGGAAAATAGCCCTAATTGACTCCAATTTTTTTCATAATCTTGTTTTGATCTCTAGTTTTTTATAGGATTAATTTCATGATTTGTTTGTTTCTGGAATTTTATTTTGGAATTTTTGAATCCATGTTGTGCTTAATTGATATGTTATGTTCAATGCCATGTGAAATGCTATGTGTTGATCCAATTGATCTGAATTTTTGCATGCTTGATCTTCACATGTGATATGAATTTTTGGGAATCGGTTTGAATTTTTTCTAATTTGTATTCATTGTTTTTGACGCATGAAGATATAATGTGACAATTTGTGTCACATTTTTGGCATTCATTTTGTGCATTTTTGTTCACCTATCATTTAAGCTCTTCTGGATCTAATTTTATGCATGATGTTTATTCATAACATGAGTAGCTTGCATAAAAAATTTCATATCCATTGGATGCATTTATTTTTTGATTTGGATTTTCTAATTTGGATGTCCATTTGTGCACCTTTGTCGGCCTTTGCATTACATTGATCATTTGATGCCTTTGCCTTATGAATTGATATTGGTCCTTTTGAGGACATCTTGTTGATTGTTTGAATGTGCAATATGCAAAAGATTGACTTCTGTTTTGATCATTTGGTTTGGTTTTGAACCTAGTCTTTGTACTAGTGTTTTGTACATAAACTAACCTTGTCTTGTGTTTCAGGTTTGGACATTTAGCATTAATGGTTGAGTTGCTCACCTTTTGAGATGAAAATTGAATTGTGTTCTGACCTATTTATGTTTTGTAGGATTCTAAGTAATGTGCTTGAGCTCATGAGCTCATTTGAGTGCTTGAGCATTGTTCATTGAGTTGTGTACAGTTGGATGGTTTCACTGTTTGTTTTCTGATTTTATGTCTGGAGTACTAACTGGTTAGCTTTTGTACAGGTACATTAGTTGCTTGCTTTTAGCTCTTGCTTGAGCTTTGGATTGTGGTTGATACACCACTTAGGTAGTTATCCTCTTACTCCATGTAGTCTGGAAGTCATGTCACCTTTTTGGCAGGCATTTTGCTGGCAAGTCCTCCTTAAGAGGCTCTGTTTGTGTTTGTTTACATTTGTGCCAAAGACCTCCAAGTGAGGCATGTTACTTGATAAGTCCTCCTAAGTGAAGAGGCAATTGACGGATAAAAGGGATTAGCAATCAATCCCCCGTTATTCAGTGAGTCGTTCATTATGCTCGCACTACGTGCTGACGCTTTTGAACATGTACCCAAGATCTTTATCCAGAGTCTGTCAAGTGGAATAGGGTCCCTCTTTCTGGATCCCCATGCTTTCTTTGTTTTGAGCTCACCCAGGCCAGGGTTAAGAGCATGAGGTCTCATCCTCATTTCCATCTTTGATTAGCTTCACCCTAACTCTCAATGTTAGTGGTTAAGAGCTACAGACTACCCTTGTACAATTTGGCTTGTTTGTCGAGGTTGATATGACACCTCTTGACTAAAGTCTACCCATTGTTTGGGCCTCTTGTGTGGATATAGTGAGTGATGCTTGTTCACTTATGTTGGTGTGTTTATCTGTTTTACTCTTCTCATCTCCATTTCTGTAGGAGTTGTATGATTGACTTCTGAGGAAGTAGGATTCTGTTAGAGACCTCAACGTAGGGATTATTGTTTGCATGACAACTATTAGGCTCGAGTCAGTCTCCCTATTAGTTTGTTGTTTCCCCGGTCTCTGGTTAGGAGAGTGTTGTACCCCTGTTAAGGGGAACTACGTCGCCCTGATTCTCATACCAGATGAGATACGTAGGCAGGAGATCGAGCGAGATCTCTCCGGGCAACCTTTTTGTTTCTTTTGACGTCTCAGCGTCTCTTTTTGTTCGCATGACGACTATTAGGCTCGAGTCTTAGTCTCCATATTAGTTTGTTGTCTCCTTTCCCCTGTTAAGGGGAACTACGTCGCCCTGATTCTCATACCAGATGAGATACGTAGGCAGGAGATTGAGCGAAATCTCTCCGGGCAACCTTTTTGTTTCTTTTGACGTCTCAGCGTCTCTTTTTGTTGGTGTGACAACTAGTAGGCTCGAGTCTTAGTCTCCCTATTAGTTTGTTGTCTCCTTTCCCCTATTAAGGGGAACTATGTCGCCCTGATTCTCATACCAGATGAGATACGTAGGCAGGAGGTTGCGAGCAATCTCTCCGGGCACCTTTTTTTGTTGTTGTGTGTGTTCATCACCCTTATTCCCGACTTAGGGATATTGTTTGCATGACAACTATTAGGCTCGAGTTCCAGACTCCCTATTAGTTTGTTGTTCCCCTGTTAAGGGGAACTACGTCGCCCTGATTCTCATACCAGATGAGATACGTAGGCAGGAGGTTGCGAGCAATCTCTCCGGGCAGCCTTTTGTTTTTTTTTGTGTGTGTGTTCACCCTTTGTTTGTCTTCTTTGGTGTGAGTACTCGTTTGTTCAGCGTGTGTGTGTATGGTATGTTTATACCTTGGGGGATTTCTTCTATCATCTTTGGGGTTCATTTGTGACGGTTGTCACTCACTTGGGGTTCATTTGTGACGGTTGTCACTCACTTGGGGTTCATTTGTGACGTTTGTGGTGATTATTCACTTGGGGTTCATCTTTGGGGTTC
Organism: Lathyrus oleraceus; assembly: GCF_024323335.1. Classification (NCBI taxonomy): domain Eukaryota; kingdom Viridiplantae; phylum Streptophyta; class Magnoliopsida; order Fabales; family Fabaceae; genus Lathyrus; species Lathyrus oleraceus. The sequence goes on along the minus strand of NC_066579.1, from coordinate 287,421,468 downwards.
ATCTTTGGATATCTATTTACTTTGTTGAGGTTCATTCTGAGAACCTTTTTCTTTGGTGTGCGCTGGTTAGCGTTTGTTGTTGTTAGGAGTCGGATATAAGTCCATGTATTGGCATTCTGTTTCCTTTTGTTTTGTTGTTGTTAGGAGTCGGATATAAGTCCATGTATTGGCATTCTGTTTCCTTTTGTTTTTTTTATTTGTTAGGAGTCGGATATAAGTCCATGTATTGACATTCTGTTTCCTTTAGTTTTTTTGTTGTTAGGAGTCGGATATAAGTCCATGTATTGGCATTCTGTTTCCTTGTTGGTTGTTGTTTGGAGTCGGGTGTAAGTCCATGTATTGACATTCTGTTTCCTGTTGAGTGTTTCTTTTGACGTCTCAGCGTCCCTTTGTTGTGTTTTTTTTCGACGTGTGTTAGCCGAGCTACGAGTGCTCTAATACTTCTCTGGATAGAGAAGATACGTAGGCATAGGACGCGATGTCTTAGCGAGCATGTCTCCCTTTCCCTGAACTACGTTGACTCTGATGTTTGTTTCTGACAAACTACGTAGGCCCAGGATGCGACATCCTGCCGAGTCCACTTCCTCCATCTTCTTTCACCTATTTTATTATTCCGGTTTGTGCAATTTCTTTGAGCAGTTTTATTAGCAACCTTTTCCTATTCTTTGAGTTATCTTTTGAGCGTGGATCCCGTCGAGTACGGCGGACGTGAGGGGTGCTAATACCTTCCCCTTGCGTAACCGACTCCCGTACCTTGCAATCTCTGGTCGTAAGATCATTCCTTTCCCTTTCTTAGGTTAGCCCTGCGCTCCCTTTCCGTCATAGGATGAATAGCGTCGGTGACGACTCTATAAACAGTTTTTTTTCCGCAGGTTGTTTTTCGCGTTGTGACACTATGCTAATGGAGTTTGAAGAGCAACTAGGCCTCATGCCTTTAGAATGCTAAAATTGTCAAAGAGCAACTAGGCCTCATGCCTTTAGAATGCTTAATCTTGAAGATGAATTGAAAGGACCCCTAATTCTAAACTCACTCTTGTCCATTCTTTCTTTTGCATTGTGGAACTTTTTGATTTGTATGTTCTTGTGTGCTAGGGATCCTAAACTTGAGCCAAGTAGAAGAACCATTGTCATGAGCATCTAAAGTGAGAGATACAAAAGTCAATTGGAAGATTCCTAGGAGCTTGATTGATTGATTGCTTGATTGCTTGAGATATTTGCTTATTGCTTGCTAATTCCAAAGGAAAAGGAGCAACTTGGATCATCTTTATGATCTCAAGAAGGGAATTCCAAGTGGTTTTATTTCTCTTCCCTCATCCTTTCATGTTTAGGACCTAGCCATTCTCTTCTTCTCTCCACTCTAACCCTAGCCAAACTTTTGTGCAAACATTAACATTGTTTTTAAAATTAGAAACCTAAGCATTATGCTTTTGATTTTCCAAACTCTTTTTATAACACTTATTTTGAATTGAATCCTTAAGTCAACTTTGACCTTACTTTGTGAATACTTTTCATTTGTAAATACAACTCACTCAATTGTTTTTGTGGTTCCAATGACCATTTGTGTTAAAGCTTTTCATAAACATTAGCTATTAGGTTTAAGTTATCCTAGAGGTTGATATAATACTCACCTATATCCTTAGTGATGTACTATAAGTCTTCCATGCTTATTATAGGGTTAACCCCTCACTAGCATGTTGGAGCTCTCCTCACATGGTGGATTTGTGGTTTTAGGTTGAGTTTTATCCCTTTGATAACAAAAGACCTTAAGGCTTTTGACCAATCAATTCACCAACTTCTTTTGACATTTTTACCCCAAACTACGAGGTTTTGATCAAATAAGGTTTTAAAATGAGGGAGAGATTTTGAAATGAAAGAAGAAAGGAGGAGATGAAGGGACTACCCTAAACAAAATTAAAAGTTAAGAGTTGAAAAGATATGACCAATGGGAAGCAATCCACAAGACAAGAATGTCAGATAGAAACCCATTTCCTTTGGACTATTGAGCAAGCAACAAACATAAGCCACATCCAAGAAAATAATAATGAAGACCAATGCATCAAATAAAGATAGCCATAACATCCATGCAAACACTCCAATAGCAAACAATCTTCAAATGTCTTAAAATGTATCAGATGAAATATTTCCTTGGCAAACTCGCAGAAACAATCATCAGACATCAACAATAATAATAGTATAACAATTAAGGCTTGCATCAGTTGAAAGTTATTGTCAAGGATGGCTCATTGTCAAAATATTGGCATTGGCCAAGTCCTTCAAAGAATAAGGAATGTTTCCTACTTCTAAGTCCAAGAGTTCAGATCAAGTCAAGGGCAGAGGTCCAACAGTCCACCAACATATTTTTTAGGGTTTTTTGTTGTTTATTAAGTATCTTAAGGTCCTAAGACCATAAACAGAACAAAGTCAAAAGCATACAATATATACAAGCACAAATGATATGGCTCAAGTGAGAAAAGTAAAAATGATTGAAACATAAACATCTTGCATGAAATGTAAATGACAATGAATGATAAAGGTACTTGAATTTAAATGGCATTAAGTAAATGACTTGAAAGTAAAGCAATATTAATAAGAGGTTAGTCAAATGTTAGTGAAAATTTTAATTGTTTAAGTCACTCTTTGGAGAACACTCAACCATTCATTCACAAGTATGAAGACATGAGCCAAGACATCATCTATGAGAAAGGCTCTTACTTGGATAAATCAATAAGTATGCCACTAGCTCTCACAAAATGGAAAAAAAGGTTAACTCTTCACACAATTCCATGAAGAATGAGAGACTTACAATCTCACTTACTAGAATGATTTGCCTTGTGGGACATATTTAGCTCTATGTTAAGCAATCGTAATTGGACTTATGTAGAAGTCTCAACTATCTGAGGCTGGACAATAAAAATATTGGTTTTAATGCATGTTAGAGATATGGTAAAAAGAACCATACTCCTAAAACATACCACACACAAAAATAAAAATGGGATGAAGCTATCTCAATCAGGCTCATGTTGATTCATCTGACACAAGGTCATTGATGAATCAACTAGTAATTGATACTTGAGATTTCATTGGCCAATGAATTGAGTGGGGAAGAAGAGGGACGACGATGAGGATGGAAGGGGAAATAGAAATCCAAATTGATCACAAGAGGAAATTCATCTGATCAATACCATTAATTCATTTTGAGGGATGAAATGTACATTTCATCAACCCTCTAAATCCAATGGTATTGATCAAATGGAAGTTCAAATCAACCATGATCAAGACCAAACAGAAAGTCAAACATCACAAGGTCAACCAAATAGCTCAACAATATTTTTAAACAATTAAACAATTAAAAATAAATTTTAAAATGAAATAAAATGCATTTTAAATGGACAAGACCTCAAATCCCTTCAAATCACCAAATAAATGGCCAAGGGATTTATCTTAGGTCAAACAGGGTCAAAGGATCTTAGACAAAAAAATTGAGAATTTTTGGAAAGTCATAAGTATTTTAAATTATTTAAAAACAAGTTAGAAATAATTTAATTCATGAAAAATATCAAAATTAATCCAAAAAATGATTTTAATTCAAAATATGGAAGAGGAAAATTGTCATACCCCAAAATTTGCCCGTTAATCTTGCAAGACATTTTTCAAGGCACTCCAACTCATTTTTCAAGACATTGATCTTAAAGGAACAAAGACCCAACACACAGGTGGCCAAATCCAGAAAATGACTTAAACTGGCTTGCTCGCTAGGCGAGCAAAATCCTTCGCCTAGCGAACTCTTCGCTGCACCACTCGCCTAGCGAAGCTTGCGAATACCAGAAATTTTGGGCTTCATTCTGAGCCCATTAGGTCACAAAAACTATTATAAATACCAAGACCTTATTCAGAAAAGAGGGGGAGAAAGAAAAAGGGAGAAACACAAACCCACACAGACAACAAACCCTGGAGGCTAACCAAGAGAATTCAGAACAACCCTAAAGGAAACCCTGAAGGAAACTCATCTGCACAAAGGTTACCTCCGCCCAACTCAATTCTGCACCAACCCTAAGAGTGATCTGCCAATTCAATGTTACAATTCAATTGCAAACAGGTTTGCACTACCACTACCGCTTTATGCTCCCAATTTACATGTGGCATTATGATTGAATTTATAAGTGTATCTTAGGTTTTGCATGTGGATCTAAGTAAGCATGGATGTCTTGAATGTTTAACCATGTAATTTCTGTAATGGATGCCATAGGGTTTGGAGCTTGCTGAAATCGTACTATTATTAAAATCAAAACCCGCAGCCGTTCGCTAGCACATCGCTAAGCGAACATGTAGCGAGTGTTCGCCAAGCCTTCGCTAGGCGAGGCAGTAGCGAACATGACAGTCGCTGATTTTTTTTTTCTATTCTGTTCTGTGTTTATCTGACATGTCCTATCATAGCTTTGTATTATTTGCCTGACATTATTACTGCTGCGGTTCCTTTGTTCGGTGCAACTATTGATTGCACCCCATTTGGTATTCTGACCTGTTTGCTGAATTTTGTGAGGGCTCACATATTCCCGAAGAAGGTAGCTTGCTAGGTATTCCACTTTATTTGTGGGATACCCTTGTGGAGACTCATCCTAATTACCTAACTGATTACAAATGTTACCTTTGAATATATGACCTTGGCCCTCTCTTTGTTGTCTTACGGTATTACGGTCATGTCCCGCGAATGTGGGGATACACTTAGCAAAGACCCTTCGGTTAAATCATCATAGTCCCTCGAATGTTGCCTTCGAATACATGACTTTGTCCCTCGATGACCCTTCGTGGTAGCCTACGGTTAAATGATGATCGTCCCTTCGAATGCTAAGGTATCCTTACAAATGTTGCCTTCAATGACCAATCAATGACCCTACGATGTCCTTTTACATCCAAAGGACAAGACTACTTACTCCTCAATAGTAAGGACAATTTTACCTTCATAAGGATAGGAAATACCCATAAAGACCTTGGGTAGGTATAACTCTTAAATGCTGACTCACAACTTAAAACACTTTGCAAAACATCTATTAGAAAATCACCACTTGGTATACATTCGTACTAGAATCATTGCCAAGTTATATTTTTCTAAACAATTTTCAAAATTAAACGAGATAAATACTTTGTATACATTCGTATAAGAATCATTACAAAGTTAAACTCTCTTTTCAAAACATTTTCTAAACAGTTCTCAAACACTTTTTTCAGACAAGAAAAACATAAGTGATCAAGCAATTAAGAGCCCATGGATAACCATGGATACAAAGGGTGCTAACACCTTCCCTTTGTATAATGTACCTCCCGAACCCAAAATCTAATCAAGGTCTTTCCTGTTCTTTTCCGCCTTTCCTTATTGGATAAAAGAAAAGTCGGTGGCGACTTTTGCTATCCATGACATTTGCTTTCCAAAGCAAAAAACACAAAAGTCAGTTCACCGTATAACAGAACTGGTGACTCTGCTGGGGACCCTTAAAAAGAGAGGTTGCCTTAAAAATAAAATTAAAAAAAAAAAAAACAAGATCACTTATTTGAATTGTCTGATTTACTTTTAAGGGATTGCTTGGGTATTGTATGCTTGAGTGAAAGATCCTACACCCGGATCTAGTGTACCTTAGGTAAGTAGCAAGAGATCATCGCGACTATCCGGCGTATACTGGAATGGTTAAAATGATGGCTACGGTTAATGTGACACTTTGGATGTCCTGATGTTCCTCATGTTTACTTGAGGAAAAATTTGGCATCCGCGTGGTGTCATCAAAGCATTAACCAGACCTTTAGAACCCTAATTGACTCATCCTAGCCATTAGAAAGTAGTGAGATAACTGACTTCGGTTCCGACTGGGGTTGGTTGAGACTCGATACTACACTCTTTGAGATTGGACTTTAGGGAAGCTTTGGTCAACCACTTGGTGTTGCACTGAAGTGGACTTAAGGAAAGGTCAATGATTGGAGATTCTTCTAGAACCCGATTACTATTCTAGGACAGGTGGAACCAATCAAACTTCAGTGGGGAGGGTACTTACCTATGGGACTCATGCAAGCCTTAAAACCTAGGAATGATTGTTGTGTGACTTGTTTGTGTTTGTTACTTACTTAACATCATGACATCATAACATCATAACATCATGACATCATGACATTGTACTAACCATTTCAAGGACTTAGGGATTTAACTTTTCTCTGTTAAACAGGTTATGGCTTCCAGGAAGACCATCCGGATCAATTTTGTAGCGATCTCTCCTCAACTAAAAAATTTAGTGTCAGAACTTCCTGATCATGCTCAGTTCATCAAGAAACATGGCTCTCTCCTCAATTTAGTTACCACTGGTTTCAAAGAAGATATGATGAGAGTTCTATTTCAGTTCTTCGATCCTAAACATCATTGCTTCACCTTCCCAGATTATCAGTTGGTACCCACATTAGAAGAATTCTCCAGGATGCTTGGGATACCTATCCTTGATCAAACACCTTTCAGTGGTTTAGAAAAAATTCCAAAAGTCCTTGAAAACATTTCATACATTGCATAGCATAACATAACATTGCATAACAGGTATTCTAAAGGATCAATGTTCTCACGGTCTTCCTTCTAAACAGAAAAATGGCCCTCGAACAAACTGTCAAAGATCTCTAGGCTCAGAATGCTCAATTCCAAGAGATGATCTTGAACTTATCCAAGGGGCAGGAGGAGCTGAAGGCTCTCTTGCTCGAGAAGAAAAAAGACAAGAAACCTGTGAGTTACATTAACCCGGGAAGAAGGCTTAAAGGACAGGCCGCAGGAGTCAAGATTGGAATTCCGAAGGATAAAGAAGATGAGACAGAAAATGATTCGGAAGATGAGAATGCTGATCCCTTCAACCATGAGGACGACGATGAAGATTATGAAAATGAACTGTACTCTCCAAAAGATGATAAGTACAAGTTGCTGGAAGAACGTATGCTAGCTAGGGAGGGTTAGAAGGCGCCCGGTCTGGATTTCGAAAGCTTAGGTCTGGTCTCTGATGTGGTCATTCCCTGCAAATTCAAGGTCCCCGCTTTCACTAAGTATGATGGTGCGTCTTGTCCTCAGATGCATCTGAGAGCTTATGTGAGAAAGATTCAGCCGTATACCACTGATAGGAAGCTATGGATCCATTTCTTCCAAGAGAGTCTGTCTGGCACGCAGTTGGAGTGGTATTATCAGCTCGAGAGCTCTAACATCCACACCTGGACTGATTTAGCGACAGCTTTCTACAAGCATTACCAGTATAATTCCGAATTAGCGCCTACTCGGCTACCGTTGCAGAATATGACTATGGGCTCTAAAGAAAGCTTCAAAGAATATGCTCAAAAATGGAGAGATTTGGCTGGCAGAGTCAAACCCCCTATGACTGATCGAGAATTAGTGGACATGTTCATGGGTACACTGACTGGCCCATTCTACAGCCATCTACTGGGAAGTTCTTCATCGGGTTTCACTGAACTTATATTGACAGGTGAACGTGTTGAAAGCGGCATTCGAAGTGGAAAGATACAGGCGGCTACCTCTGCAAGCACCAAAAAGTCCTATCAGGGGAAGAATGAATCAAATGCTGTGTACGGTCAAAGGGGTCATAACAAGAAAAATCGTGACCATACCATTGGAGCAGTTACGATTGCAGCACCGCCATCTCAAAACTTCCAGCACAGACAAGACAGGCCAAGAAGGCAGTTTACCAAGATCAATATGACTTTAGCACAAGCACTGCAGGGTATGCTAAAGGCAAATTTAATTACCCTCAAAGGCCCTCCTGCAAATCTCAACACTACTTCTCCTCGTTATAATCCCAATGCCAGGTGTGCATATCACTCCGATAGCCCCGGGCATGATACAAACGATTGCTGGTTGTTGAAGAATAAGATTCAGGATATGATCGACGCTGGAGAAATTGAATTTGATCCTCCAGAGACTCCTAATGTCATCACTGCTCCTATGCCTAATCATGACAAGACTGTTAATGTTGTGGATGACAATTCTCACATTACTAATGTAGCGGGCTTAACATCTCCTCTCCTGATCATCAAGAAGAATTTATTGCGAGCTGGTTTATTTCCAGGTTGTGCTGAAAACTGCGATCTCTGTATACTCCGACCCAATGATTGCTTAAAGTTGAGGAATGGTGTTCAACGGCTGATGGATGATCGTGCGATTCTCTTTGAAAAGGTTCCTAAGGTGGAAAACCCTATTGAAGAAATATCTGTGATTGCTAGGTCCAAAGTTCCAATGAAGATTACCGCTACTAGAGTACCTGTGAAGATTACTGTTGAGCCCAAGGTAGCTCCCCTAATTATTACTGCACCTGGCCCAGTACCGTATTCCTCAAGCAAAGCCATTCCGTGGAATTATGGAGGTGATGTTTACATCCATGGCGTAAAGCAAGTTGATAATTCTGCTAATCCTAATGACATTGTTGGGACTAGTAAAATTACTCGAAGTGGAAGGATCTTCTCTCCAGAAATCTCACCTCCCGCCCCTGAAACTCGAGGAAAGGAACCAGTAATCAATCCTTCTCAGTCAAAGACACCAGTCTAAGTTACTACCGAAGATGTTGCCAAACAGGAAATGGAAGAAATGCTGAAAATCATCCGCAAGAGTGATTTTGATGTGGTAGAACAGTTGGGGCATACTCCGTCTAAAATTTCGATGTTATCCTTGTTGTTATCTTCCGAATCTCATGCCAATGCGTTGATAAAATTCTTGAAGACCACTCATGTACCTCAGGAGACATCTGTCGATCAGTTCGAAAATTATGTGGCTAACTTGGCTGTTGACAATGGCCTAGGCTTTTCCGATGCTGACCTGACACCAGCAGGAAAGAATCACAATAAAGCTCTGCATATCTCCATTGAGTGTAAGGGGATCACCTTGTCTCATGTGTTGATCGATAATGGCTCTTCTTTGAATGTGCTACCGAAGGCTGTGCTCGATAAACTTGACTGTAAAAGCATTGAGCTGAAACCTAGCGACGTTGTGGTGCGTGCTTACGATGGTGCGAAGAGTGTTGTCCATGGTGAAGTGGTTTTCCCTATCAAGATAGGACCTCAAGTCTTCAATGCTACCTTTCACGTAATGAACATTCGTCTTGCCTATTCCTGCTTGCTGGGACGCCCTTGGATTCATGGGGCAAGTGTTGTAGCTTCGTCTCTCCATCAAAAGCTGAGGTATCCAATAGAGGGAAAGATTGTCACTGTGTGTGGAGAAGAAGAGTATATTGTCAGTAGTGTGCATACCTTCAGATACGTCGAGATGGACGGTGAATTCTTTGAGACTCCTTCTCGGTCATTTGAAGTAGTTCCTCTGACCAGTCCTATCCTTAAGCCAACTTCCCGTGTGCCCAAGGTTATTCGTGCTCCTCCTGCTATGATTTCTCGAAAAGATGCTCAAGCCGTGGTTGAAGATGGTGGTCGTACTGGCTGGGGTCAACTGATCGAGGCACCGTACAAGTCTGATAAGTTTGGCCTAGGGTTTAGCTCTGAAAAGGTAGTCGAAGATCAGATTAATGCTGTAGAAGATGCTGACAGCGATTGCGACTTGGATAACTGGATCTTCCCAACAATTGGGGACGGACTCAATAATTGGAAGGCTGAAGACACTATCCCGATTTCCTTTAGTCAGGAGTAATTGTTATTGTCTATTTTAGTGTTGCAAATTTTTAATTCTTTACAATTGAACTTCTTAAAGCATTGTGTCTATGCCCGGGGCACAATAGCTAATTTATTAAGGGTTTTGTCATTTTCATAAGCATATTCACATTCAATAAATCAATGGATTTTTGCATTCAAATATTGCGCTCCTTATCTTTCCTGTCATCTTTTAAACAAGCTATGCTTTCTTACACACACTCACGTAACAAATTGCAGATCCATATCCACTCTGGATCCTGTTGATAATAATTCTGCTACTGTTCATTATGACTTCGAAAATCCGATCTACCAAGCCGAGGATGGAAGTGAGGAAGATTGTGAAGTACCTGGAGAGCTTGCCAGACTATTACTGCAAGAGGAAAAGACTATACAGCCGCACGAGGAATCAATTGAAACTGTAAATCTGGGTACTGAAGTAGACAAGAAAGAAGTCAAAATAGGAGCAGGCTTGGGAAGCAGTGTCAAGGAAAGATTGATTCAGATGTTACATGACTATATTGAGATTTTTGCTTGGTCTTACGAAGATATGCCAGGACTGGATACTGATATAGTAGTGCATCGTTTGCCAATGAAGGAAGATTGTCATCCTGTTAAGCAAAAGGTTCGTCGCATGCGTCCGGAAATGTCTGAGAAAATCAAAGCCGAGGTTATGAAACAATTTGATGCAGGTTTTCTGGCTGTTACTTCTTATCCTCAATGGGTTGCTAATGTGGTACCAGTGCCAAAGAAGGACGGTAAGGTGCGAATGTGTGTGGATTACAGAGATTTGAATAAAGCGAGTCCCAAAGATGACTTTCCACTTCCGCACATTGATGTTCTGGTAGATAACACCGCTCAACATAAGGTATTCTCATTCATGGATGGGTTCTCAGGTTATAACCAGATTAAGATGGCACCTGAAGACATGGAGAAAACTACGTTTGTGACGCAATGGGGCACTTTCTGTTACAAAGTAATGCCATTCGGTTTAAAGAATGCAGGGGCAACATACCAGCGTGCTATGGTGGTTTTATTCCATGATATGATCCATCATGAAATAGAGGTATATGTGGATGACATGATAGCCAGATCTCATACTGAAGAAGAACATCTCGATCATTTATACAAACTGTTTGAGAGGTTGAAGAGGTACAAGTTGAGATTGAACCCGAACAAATGCACCTTTGGAGTAAGATCCGGTAAACTCTTGGGCTTTATTGCCAGTGGTAAAGGAATTGAGGTTGACCCGGCTAAGGTGAGAGCTATCCAAGAAATGCCGGTTCCCCGTACAGATAAAGAAGTCAGAGGTTTCTTGGGACGCTTGAATTACATTGCCCGATTTATCTCCCATTTGACTGCTACCTGCAAACCCATCTTCAAATTACTGAGGAAAAATCAAGAGATGATGTGGAATGATGAATGTCAAGAAGCTTTTGACAAAATCAAGAAGTATCTCCAAGAACCTCCAATTCTGATGCCACCAGTTGAAGGAAGACCTCTAATCATGTATTTGACCGTGTTAGAAAATTCAATGGGGTGTGTGTTGGGGCAACATGACGAGTCTGGTCGAAAAGAGCATGCCATATACTACCTTAGCAAAAAGTTTACCGACTGTGAAACAAGATACTCATTGCTCGAGAAAACTTGTTGTGCTTTGGCTTGGGCTGCTCGCCAACTAAGACAGTATATGTTGAATCACACCACTTTATTGATTTCTAAGATGGATCCTATCAAATATATATTTGAGAAACCTGCCCTCTCCGGAAGAATAGCAAGATGGCAAATGATTTTAACAGAGTATGATATCTAATATACTACTCAGAAAGCAATCAAAGGAAGTGTGTTAGCTGATCATTTGGCCTTAGTAATCAGTCAAATCAAAGGAGAATGGGACACTAAACATCCGAATCTCATCCCTTATCGAGAGCGGGTGTTGACATTAATCCCATACTTTGAAGAGATTACATTCGAACATATTCCACGAGAAGAGAATCAGTTGGCAGACGCATTGGCTACCATGTCATCTATGTTCAGAGTCAGATGGGATAATGATGCTCCCAGGATCACCATTGAACGATTAGATGAACCAGCATATTGTTATGAACTTAATACTGATGAAGTAGAAGAGAAACCTTGGTTCCACGAAGTAAAAAGATATTTAGAAACTCAGGAATACCCTGAAGGGGCATCCATCAATGACAGAAAATTTCTGAGGAAGTTCTCCGCTAAATTCTTTTTGAGTAATGGAGTATTATACAAACGTAATCATGATTCGACTTTGCTTCGCTGTGTGGATAAAAAGGAAGCAGAAAATATTATGGAAGACATACATGACGGTATTTTTGGGACGCATTCTAGTGGACATACGATGGCCAAGAAGATTCTGAGATCAGGGTATTATTGGTCTACCATGGAAGCTGATTGCCACCATCACTCCAGAACTTGTCACAAATGCCAGATCTATGCGGACAAAGTACATGTGCCTCCTACTCCATTGAACGTGTTGACAACACCTTGGCCCTTTGCAATGTGGGGCATTGATATGATTGGGGGGATTAAACCTACTGCTTCTAATGGACATCGTTTCATTCTTGTTGCCATTGATTACTTTACGAAGTGGGTGGAGGCAGCCTCATTTGCTTCTGTCACCAAGAATGTGGTGGCACGGTTCATCAAGAATAGTCTTATTTGTCGGTATGGCATCCCTGAAAGATTTATCACTGACAATGGTACCAATTTGAACAACAAGATGATTACTGAACTCTGCACGCAGTTCAAAATAAAACACCATAACTCTTCTCCGTACCGGCCAAAGATGAATGGCGCCGTGGAGGCTGCTAATAAGAATATTAAGAAGATTATACAAAAGATGACAGTAACATACAAAGACTGGCATGAGATGTTACCCTTTGCTCTTCATGGTTATCGCACTTCAGTGCGCACTTCGACAAGGGCAACTCCTTTCTCTTTAGTCTACGGAATGGAAGCCATTTTACCAGTGGAAGTTCAGATTCCCTCTCTAAGAATTATGAGAGATGCAGGCTTAGATGAAGATGAATGGATTCAGACTCGACTCGATCAGATAAATTTGATTGATGAAAAGAGACTTGCGGCTGTTTGTCATGGGCAGATATATTAGAAGCGCATGACCCAAGCGTTTAATAAAAAAGTCAAGAGACAGGTATATCAAGTTGGCGACTTGGTAATAAAGCGTATCATTCTACCACAACGTGATTCTAGAGGCAAATGGACTCCCACGTACGAAGGGCCATTTGTAGTTAAGAAGGTATTCTCTGGTGGAGCCATGATGCTTGCTACAATGGATGGCGAAGACTTCCCGCATCCCGTGAACGCGGACATAGTTAACAAATACTATGCATAAAAGAGACCCGCTAGGTCGACGTATCTAGGCAAAAGTAAGGGCATCTCGTCGAACCAAAAGGGTTCGGGCAAAAATTAGGGATAAACATATGAAAATGTACACCCGGCAAGTCGAAAACCTGAAAAGGCGGCTTGGGCAAAAAAGGGTATCCTGGTGGACTGAAAACCTAAAAAGGCGGTCCAGGCAAAAATTAGGGATTAAAGCGTATGACTATGTCCCGTTCTCGGTCAGCTTCACCCAAGTTAAAGGGACTGAACAAGCCAATCACTTCTATCCGACAGCAGGAGATGAGAGGCTTGAAGACATAATGACAGTAGTGGAATTAAAATCAATAGGACTTTTTCTTCATAGCTTTTTTCTTTGTTTTCTTGACAATTTCCTCTTACTAGGATTTCTGTCTCCTTGTACGCAAATTGCCTATTTACAGGCCCTCTTTCAAAATCAATACAATTTTATTTCCAAAAAGATGATGCTTTTGTTTTACTTTCTCTGTTTTGTTTGCGTAAACGTCCATTGATTTAATTTGAATTAATATATGCATTTGAATATGATCGATGTTTATCAAAAATACATGCATAAAATATGCATAGCAATTACTAAAAGACTTCAGGATCGAGGAGAAGGTCTAACCATGCTTTCCAATGAATCCGGTTGCTAATTCTATTCCCCAGCAAAAACCAGTTAGTCCCCAGAAGAAATTGGCATCACTAGACAGACTGGTCATCTCTTCCATCCCCAACCAGGCTCTGTTGAATGTTTCTACCATCAGACAGAAATCAAGTATCCCCAGCTAAGAAAGGGTCATCAGTACAAATATCTCCAACCAGAATATGGGGATTTATTTTCCCCTGGCAAAAATTTTCAGATGCATAATTCATTCATGCATCATTTCGCATCATATACATGCATGCAATGTTCGCATTTATTTTCAAAAGCATAAAACATCTCATGCATCATGACATGGCATGAAGCTAACTTTATTTTTCAGGTTAATTATCCTCCCGATACAGTCAAAATAAAGATCCATTCAGACGAATATCTTCATCGATTACATTCAAGATTCAAATACATCTTTCAGATATACTCCATATGAACATTCGTTCTGACAAGCACCCTGATATCCTCCTAATGGTGGCATCTTTAAGCCCATCCCAGACATTTATTGCAAATACAACATATACAAATATTATCAGATATAGCCTAACGTACGGTTCATTCTGATTCAGCCCAACATATGATTCCTTCGACTATTCCTATACGGTCTAACGTACGACCCATCTGGATGTTCATTTCCTCAGATACTACCTAGCGTACGGTACATTCTGAGGTGTAGTCTAGCGTACGACTACTTTTTGTCAGATGCAGCCTAACGTACGGCTCATTCTGCAACTCAGATACGATCTAACGTACGATCCATTCTGATCTTCATTCCTCAGATACTACCTAGCGAACGGTACATTCCGAGGTGTAGTCTAGCGTACGACTACTTTTTGTCAGATACAGCCTAACGTACGGCTCATTCTGCAACTCAGATACGATCTAACGTATGGTCCATTCTGATCTTCATTCCTCAGATACTACCTAGCGAACGGTACATTCCGAGGTGTAGTCTAGCGTACGACTACTTTTTGTCAGATACAGCCTAACGTACGGCTCATTCTGCAACTCAGATACGATCTAACGTACGATCCATTCTGATCTTCATTCCTCAGATACTACCTAGCGTACGGTACATTCCGAGGTGTAGTCTAGCGTACGACTACTTTTTGTCAGATGCAGCCTAACGTACGGCTCATTCTGCAACTCAGATACGATCTAGCGTACGATCCATTCTGATTCTTATTTCGTCAGATACAGCCTAACGTACGGCTCATTCTGCAACTCAGATATGATCTAGAGTATGATCCATCCTGATCCTTTATCCCCAGTGAAGTCGAAAGCCTAATGGATGACTCACTATACGGTCTAGCGTACGACCCGGTGTGGCACCCATGTCTTCAAATTGGTCTGATGTACGACGCACTCTGAAGCTCTCATCATCAAACTTCCTGGATGGCATCTTTAAGCCCATCTCCATCAAGACTAACTTTTAATTAACAAGTGCAAATTTTTGGGGCATTCTAAGTGTTCAATAATCTTCCACCTCCAGACCACGAATGGCATACATACCATTCTAACTCTATCGGTTTAAGAATATTGAACAGGGGCAGCTGTCATACCCCAAAATTTGCCCGTTAATCTTGCAAGACATTTTTCAAGGCACTCCAACTCATTTTTCAAGACATTGATCTTAAAGGAACAAAGACCCAACACACAGGTGGCCAAATCCAGAAAATGACTTAAACTGGCTTGCTCGCTAGGCGAGCAAAATCCTTCGCCTAGCGAACTCTTCGCTGCACCACTCGCCTAGCGAAGCTTGCGAATACCAGAAATTTTGGGCTTCATTCTGAGCCCATTAGGTCACAAAAACTATTATAAATACCAAGACCTCATTCAGAAAAGAGGGGGAGAAAGAAAAAGGGAGAAACACAAACCCACACAAACCGCAAACCCTGGAGGCTAACCAAGAGAATTCAGAACAACCCTAAAGGAAACCCTGAAGGAAACTCATCTGCACAAAGGTTACCTCCGCCCAACTCAATCCGGCACCAACCCTAAGAGTGATCTTCCAATTCAACGCTGCAATTCAATTGCAAACAGGTTTGCACTACCACTACCGCTTTATGCTCCCAATTTACATGTGGCATTATGATTGAATTTATAAGTGTATCTTAGGTTTTGCATGTGGATCTAAGTATGCATGGATGTCTTGAATGTTTAACCATGTAATTTCTGTAATGGATGCCATAGGGTTTGGAGCTTGCTGAAATCGTACTGTTATTAAAATCAAAACCCGCAGCCGTTCGCTAGCACATCGCTAAGCGAACATGTAGCGAGTGTTCGCCAAGCCTTCGCTAGGCGAGGCAGTAGCGAACATGATAGTCGCTGTTTTTTTTTCTGTTCTGTTCTGTATTTATCTGACATGTCCTATCATAGCTGTGTATTATTTGCCTGACATTATTACTGCTGCGATTCCTTTGTTCGGTGCAACTATTGATTGCACCCCATTTGGTATTCTGACCTGTTTGCTGAATTTTGTGAGGGCTCACATATTCCCGAAGAAGGTAGCTTGCTAGGTATTCCACTTTATTTGTGGGATACCCTTGTGGAGACTCATCCTAATTACCTAACTGATTACAAATGTTACCTTTGAATATATGACCTTGGCCCTCTCTTTGTTGTCTTACGGTATTACGGTCATGTCCCGCGAATGTGGGGATACACTTAGCAAAGACCCTTCGGTTAAATCATCATAGTCCCTCGAATGTTGCCTTCGAATACATGACTTTGTCCCTCGATGACCCTTCGTGGTAGCCTACGGTTAAATGATGATCTTCCCTTCGAATGCTAAGGTATCCTTACAAATGTTGCCTTCAATGACCAATCGATGACCCTACGATGTCCTTTTACATCCAAAGGACAAGACTACTTACTCCTCAATAGTAAGGACAGTTTTACCTTCATAAGGATAGGAAATACCCATAAAGACCTTGGGTAGGTATAACTCTTAAATGCTGACTCACAACTTAAAACACTTTTCACACCTCACACTTTGCAAAACATCTATTAGAAAATCACCACTTGGTATACATTCGTACTAGAATCATTGCCAAGTTATATTTTTCTAAACAGTTTTCAAAATTAAACGAGATAAATACTTTGTATACATTCGTATAAGAATCATTACAAAGTTAAACTCTCTTTTCAAAACATTTTCTAAACAGTTCTCAAACACTTTTTTCAGACAAGAAAAACATAAGTGATCAAGCAATTAAGAGCCCATGGATAACCATGGATACAAAGGGTGCTAACACCTTCCCTTTGTATAATGTACCTCCCGAACCCAAAATCTAATCAAGGTATTTCCTGTTCTTTTCCGCCTTTCCTTATTGGATAAAAGAAAAGTCGGTGGCGACTCTTGCTATCCGCGACATTTGCTTTCCAAAGCAAAAAACACAAAAGTCAGTTCACCGTATAACAAAAATATTTAAAGATTTTTGGTGAAAGTCCCATATTTTTTGGATTAAAAATGAAATTATTATGAATTAAACAAAATAAATGGATTAAAAGAAAAATCAGAAATAAAAATATAATTGGAAAAAACAAGGGCCATCAGATCTCCCTCATTAATTGAGGTGGCAGATATGATGGCCACACGCATCAAGAACACGGTGGAACCAAGTCAATGCGTGGCAGATGGGGTAATTAAAACCAATGTCTATGATTAGAACATTTAAACATGATCAGATGGTTGGAAGGGTGCCAACACACCACCGGAGCCCTAATTTCGTTCTTCTTCTCCGTTGGACCTCACCGGACTGGTCCACCACCAACCACCAGAAAAATGACAAATGAATACACTATTTTAAAGAGAAAATCCTCAGGAGTCCGAATCTGACCTTAATTTCTCCCAATTCTAAGTATATTGAAAGATACATGGATTTGAAATTTGAGGTACATGATCTGAGTTGCTTCGATTTGGCCTAAAAGCAACTCAATCTTGTTGCCTATATTGGTAGAACTTCAGCCAACCAAAAACCAAGTGAAATGATGGAGAATTGAGGGAGAATCGAAGAAGAAAAGTTTCACAAAATTCCCCTTCTGTTTGCAGTGATGAAGCTTGATCTGGATCTCAAATTGCTTGGGCTCACTTCCACTAGCTTGAAGGAGATGAAATGGATGCTCAAAATATTTGGACTCTTGGAGTTTCAATCTCAAAACAAAAGAGAAGTTGAAATTCGATTTCAAATAAAATCTTCAAGCTTATCCTTTAATGGAGTTTTAGGGAAGTTGCAGGAGCAAGGCTTGGGCAAGGTGTCCTCAATTCTGAGCAGAAGGTCATGTATTTATAGCCATGACAATTGATTTCCACACACTTCCATTCAAAATGCCAAAAATAGTAATCCAAGTGAGCATGGTTGCATGGGCGTGTGATAGGCCCATGAAATGATTGGAAATGGTCCAAACTTGTGTACATGTGATGCTGGAAGCTTAACATGAGACCATTCAATTGTATTTGAGAATTGGTCATGAGAATTTTCCAAATGGGACCATGCATTACACCCATGTGAAAGTCCTTTAAAAATGCTCCAAATTGCATGATCTTGGACTCTTTGGAAAGGTAACATGAAGGAGAACAACTTTGATGTTGAAGACTTTTACATTTGGAGCTTGGACAATGATTAATTTTGAGGTCGAAGTTGGAGAAATCAAACATAGTTGAAATTATTCTAAGCTAAAAGTCAAATGACCACTTTTTCCACCTTGAATAACTTTTCCTATGAGTTTAAAATGAAAATGGTTCCTTCATCAAAGTTGTAGATCTTTCACTCCTATTCAATTTGGTCATAAATTTCACACCATTTGAATCTTTCATGAGGGGTTTATGGATTTTAGAAGTTGAGGAAAATTGCTTGTTCAATGATGATGGCCCAAAATGACCTATAATGTTTCCTCTTAGTACATGCCCTTGCAAGTTGAATTTAAAATTTCTCAAATAAGAAAAGTTGGATAAGACATATTGATTTTGATCATGAAACTTAGATGGAATTCATATGATAAAAAATGAGCAAGTTATGGTTCTTGGAAGTTGACCTTCTAACTAGGGCACAAACAAAATGACCTATAATCTTTCACCATGAAAAATGACTTTCCAAGCAAAACTAACTCTTGATTCCAACATGAACGTTGTTTGGAATGTCATAAAGAGTAACGTTTCTCTTGAAATCATTTTCATATGACAAAAATTGTAGGAGATAGGGTCTAGGGTACCCCAGTTTTGACTAGTTGACTTTCTCTGGTCAACCTCTTCCAACCAACTTGTGAACTTGAAGTTATCTTGCTCTTTGGGGCTCATGGTGGATCATATATGCTTGAGATGATGTATTATGAAGTATCCCTTGAAATATTTGACCAATTATTAAAGAAACTCGTGGAGGAAGTCACACAAGATACCCAGATGAATTAGGGCTTCCAAGGCAAATAAACTTCAAACTCTTGATGAATTCTTGATCAAAATAACAAATTAAGAACATGGGGGTACATATATGATGCTTAAAAGCATAGTGAACCTTTCCTTGATTTATCCCTTGCACTAAGGGTCTCAAACCCTAGATATGAGCTTGATAGGGCACAAATGAACACACACACACACTACCTACAAAAGAAACAAAGCCACAATAGACATATTTTTGGTAATTTGGTTAGTAAACAAATGAAAACAAAGTATGATACAATCAAATGTGCTTGGCGATCTTTCCCAATGCCAACCCAATGAATGAGGGGTAAGGAGGATACTAAGGTGTGATCCCAAAGCTAATGCAAATGATGAGATATCATGAGGGATCTTAGGGTCAAAATTAGGGTCTTACAGCTGCCCCTATTTAAGGAAATTCTAACTGAGGATGTGAAGGTTAAAATCTTCATATCAACTCAGTAGAATGGACTGAAATAACAACATCAAGAAATAAATTTTGGTCCCTAAGAGACCTCACGATGCATATGATATGAATGCAAAAATAATCTTTGTGGGGAATATTTTGCCACAAAGGAAAAGAACCCGGAGAGACTGAAAATTCACAGGAGAACAATGCATTCCATAAGGAAAACTCATTGGGGAGACATAGACTCTGGGGATAAAAAGTTATGCGTGGGCTATGCTACGACTTAAAACTGTTGGAGACACGAGGGGATTTCCATGAAAATAAATCAATGGAAAGACTCGGACTAGGGATAAAGCTAACTGTAGGGGGTGATAGTAGATCAGAACGAAGCTGGAATGCTCAAGCCAAAGGAAATTCGATCTCACAAAGAAATACGAACCCAAACTCAATTGGGGGAATAAAAATCTTCAACACAAGAGTAAAAGAGATATATTATCTACCACCGGTTACTGGTTAGGAAGATAATACACTTGGACAGAGGGACATCCGTTACCAGTTAGGGTAAACATATCAAGGATGACTCACTGAGGAAAATGAGGAGTATTCATTACCGGCTACTGGGTAAGAATAACCTACTAGGGAAAAGAAACCAAATAGGAATTATAACTACCTTTTACTAGGTAGAAAACCAAAGAGTGGGTATCCATCACCGATTAAGATGAACATATCAAGGATAAACTCAAAGGGAAGAATATCCGTCATCGGTTAGGATGAACATATCAAGGATAGACTTCCTAGGGAATGAGGAAGAATATATGTCACCGGTTAAGATGAACATATCAAGGTTAGACTACCAAAACAAATAGAATTTACAACTACCGGTTACTGGGTAGAAGACCGAAAAGAGAGTATCTGTCACCAGTTAGGATGAACATATCAAGGATAAACTCAAAGAAAGAATATACGTCACCGGTTAGGATGAACACATCAAAGATAGACTTTGATAGGAAAGAAGGGATTACAACTACCTTTTACTAGGTAGAATACCAAAAAGAGAATATTCGTCACCGGTTAAGATGAACATATCAAGGATAGATTCAGAAGGGAGAATAGGATTTATATTTTCCATTATTGGACAAAATACCGTAAATAGGAATTACAACTACCTTTTTACTGGGTAGAATACCAAAAAGAAGAGAACATCCATCACCGGTTAAAATGAACATATCAAGGATAGACTCTCTAGGGAAATAATAGGAATTACAACTACCTTTTTACTGGGTAGAAGACCAAAAAGGAAGAATATCCGTCATCGGTTAGGATGAACATATCAAGGATAAACTTGCTGGGGAAACGAAAAACTAATTCGCTGGAGAAATCAAAGAAGTAAATTATGTTTTACCGATTACTAGGTAAATTAACACATGTAAGGTATTCAACATCAAGAAGGATATTACCAGTTACTGGGTAATAAACTCTTGGGGACCAAAAGATCTATCTAGGTAGGAACTAGAAAGAAACGGTCAAACAAGACTCAACCCAATGAGGATATAACTCAAGGGGGGGGGGGGGGGGGGGTTCCATCCAGATAATGAACTGGGGAGGAAACTGAAATAATCATCATCCACGAGGAAATAGCTCAATGGGGAATAAGAAAGGATAAACTCTTTCTGCTTAAGAGGTTGACACTCTATAATTGAAGGAGGACATACATACCAAATTTGTGTGGGAAATAATATTACCAAAGTAGGGGATCAGAATAAAAGGCCAATGCGACAAAAGATGCACAATGAAATATCTGATGCTATGTTTATGCACGAATATGCATGACTTGTATATGATTATACTGACAAACGAGCACAAAGGATACAAACATGAAGATCTGAATCATCACAACTAGATACTCGACTAATCTCAACAAGATGGAAACATCAACTAGAGACCCTGCTAGGGATGAAAATAAATCATCGAGGATAAAAATCCTAGCTCAAAATAAATTCGACTTTGGCTGGGGAAAGGCACGGAGAACATGCATTCAACCAAACACTGCTGAAAACTCAGAGCTCTAAGGGGATGAAAAAATATATATATCTGAAGCAATCAAAAGGATATACAAATCCAACTCCAACTCAACTCTCAAAAGAGGAGGTAATATGCTAGGGGATAAGCCAAGATTAACAAAGATCTTGCTTAAAACTCAAACTCTTTAGGAGAGGAGAAAATAGAGCTAGGTAACTTCGCAGGGAACGACAAAACTACTGAAAATATCAACCAAACTGTTGAGGATAAATGAGATCTGCTGAAGATCCACATCTCAAGTTGAGGGATATATATTATATATATAATATATATATATATAATATATATATATATATATATATATATATATATATATATATATATATATTTCAAAGCAACAAGTCAACACTGCTCAGAATCAAAATACTATCTGAATGAAGAGAACTTCTATCAGAAGAAGAAACTCCGTCGGGGATACCATTCACAATAAGAGACAAAACTCTGAGTGGGGAATCAGGCAAACTGTTGGGGATTTCATCAAAAATCGACTATGTGGGGCTTCATTGGGGATTAACAATCTTCCAGGATAAATCAACAAACCCATTCCTCAAAAGGAAAGTAACAATCATAAGACTCTTCTTGGAGATTGAGAAATAAACCAATTTCCAAGGCACAAAAGATATAAATCAACCGGATCTGCAGAGTCACACATGGGAGAAATTGCCACGGCTATGCAATAAACCAATAAAGGTGTTGGAGATCTGGGAACCAAATAAAGGTTCCACGGAGATCCAGGGTTCATTCACAATCACAAATGCAAATGAAGGTCATAAACTCTCAGCTGGGGACATATGATGAACTACAAAGAGATCAACACATCAGCTCTAGTGGAGATAAATGATGAACTGCTTTGGGAGCAACCCTACCAATGATATCAGGGATGATAAATTTCTTGAGGAATAATACATTAATCACGATGGGGAGGAATGACGAACTGTTGAGGAGGTAAGATCACCGACCAACTCCTTGGGGAAGACAACACTGCTTCACACATCAAGACTTGTCGTTCTTAGATTGCCATTCACATTCTTTTTTGAAATTGATTGTTCTTTAAGTAAATGTCTTATTATTGTAGAAAAATATTTATTGATTTATTTATTTCAGAATTATCATCATAAAAATTCAATTTTAAAACAAAAACAAATGAGAGTAGAAATAATTGGATAAATGCTCAACTTTATTTAATGGAATGGTAGTCCGCAAATGGCGGGACTCCATGGATCTTTACAAAAGTTGAAAATGGTAATTTACATGGAAAAGGGCTACATTGAATACAATGATCACAACTCTACCTACCAGTTTTGAAATCCACTGTGCTCTTGTCTTCGGTTGAGAATGATGAATCAGAACCAAATGACTGTTCAAAACCTCTTCAATGATCAAGACCAGCCGAATGCAGTTACTTGCCATAATCCCTAATTTTTGCCTAGATTGCCCCAAGGTGGGGTACTCAATCTACCGAGATAAATTTCTGTTTTATGTCTCTAACTTTTTCCTGGATCGCCCTTTCGGGTTTTCAATCCACCGAGACGCTCTTTTTTGCCTAAGCCTCCCTTTTGGGTTTTCAACTTAGCGAGCTGTTCTTTTCTTTTTAGGCGAAGTATTTCTTGACTGCATCGATGTTCACAGGATGCGTGAACTCTTCACCATCCATAGTTGTAAGAATCAATGCACCGCCTGAAAAGGCTCTCTTAACAACATATGGGCCTTCATAATTAGGAGTCCATTTTCCCCTAGCATCAGGTTTGAAAGATAAAATCTTCTTGAGAACGAGGTCACCTTCTCGGAACACACGAGGCTTGACCTTCTTATCAAAAGCTTTTTTCATTCTTTGCTGATATAACTGACCATGACACATGGCAGCCAATCTCTTCTCTTCAATCAAATTCAATTGATCATATATGGTCTGACACCATTCAACTTAAGTCAACTTGGCTTCCATCAGAACACGCAATGATGGGATCTCAACCTCCACGAGGAGCATAACTTCCATGCCATAAACAAGAGAGAAATGGGTTTCCCCTGCTGAAGTGAGGACGAAGGTACGGTACCCATGCAAAGCAAATGGGAGCATCTCATGCCAATCTTTGTATGTCACAACCATCTTCTGAATAATCTTCTTGATATTCTTGTTCGCAGCTTCAACAACACCATTTATCTTGGGTCTGTAGGGAGAAGAATTATGATGTGCAATCTTGAAGTCTTTGCAAAGAGCTCCCACCATATTGTTATTCAAGTTCGATCCATTATCAGTAATGATCTTACCTGGAATTCCATAACGTCATATAATCTGATTCTTGATAAACCTTACAAGAACTTGCTTGGTCACATTCGCATACGATGCTGCTTCCACCCACTTTGTGAAGTAGTCAATAGCCACTAAAATAAAACGATGTTCATTCGATGCTTTGTATTCAATCATGACAATCATATCAATTCCCCAAATGGAGAAGGGCCATGGAGAGGAAATGACGTTCAACAGTGTCGGAGGAACATGAATCTTATCTGCGTAAATCTGACACTTGTGGAATTTCTTCACAAACTTGCAACAGTCAGATTCCATTGTCCTCCATTAGTAACCTTCTCTCAACATCTTCTTTTCCTTAGCATGTCCATTGGAATGAGTACCAAAGGAACCTTCATGGACTTCAGTCATCAACAGGTCTGCTTCGTGTCTACCCATGCATCTGAGCAAAACCATATCAAAATTTCTCTTATAAAGCACATCACCATTTATGTAGAAGTTTCAAGGTAATCTTCTCAAAGTCTTCTTATCTTTCAAAGATGCCCCAAATGGGTAAATCTGACTTTGGAGGAAAGGTTTGATATCAAAATAGCATGGCTTTTCATCTTTGATTTCTTCAACAACAAACACATGAGCTGGCCTATCAAGACGTATCACAATCAAATTGGGAACTTCATTCCAAATTTTCACTACAATCATGGAAGCCAACATTGCAAGAGCATCTGCCATCCAGCTTTCATCCCGAGGATATGATGAAACTCAACCTTTGCAAAGAAAGTTGATATCCTCCTCGCACAATCTCTATAGGGTATCAAACCGGGTTGGTTCGTGTCCCATTCACCTCTGATATGATTAACAACCCGAGTTGAATCTCCATAGACGTCAAGATATTTAATCCTAAGATAAATGGCTTCTTCGGGCCCCATATTGCAAGCTTCATACTCAGCCATATTATTTGTACATTTGAAGGTCAATCTAGCTGTAAACGGAAAATGGGTGCCTTGAGGAGTAATAGTCACTGCCCTAATGCCATTACCATACGAATTAACATCTCCATCAAATACCATGCCCCAACGGGAACCAAGTTCTGGCCCTTCTTCAAGCAATGGATCATCATAATCTTTCATCTTCAAATACATAATCTCTTTGTTAGGAAAATCATACTGCACTGACTATAATCTTCAATAGGTTGGTGAGCCAAATGGTCAGCCAAGACACTACGTTTAATAGCTTTCTGAGCTTGGTATTCAATATCATACTCAGATAACAACATCTGTCAATGGCAAATCCTCCTAGTTAAAGCAGGTTTCTCGAAAATATACTTGATTGGATCCATTTTGGATATCAACCAAGTAGTATAATTCAACATATACTGGCGCAGACGCTTAGCAGCCCAAGCCAATGCGCAGTATGTCTTCTTAAGCATAGAATACCGAGACTCACAGTCAATTAATTTCTTACTGAGGTAGTAAATTTCATATTCTTTCTTCCCAGATTCGTCTTACTCACCAAGAACACAACCCATACTCTCTTCAAGCACAGTCAAATACATGATCAAAGGTCTTCCTTCAACAGGCTGAGACAAAATCGGAGGCTCGAGCAGATATTCTTTAATACTATCAAAAGCTTTCTGGCAATCCTTGGTCCAATCACAAGAGTGATCTTTCTGAAGGAGCTTGAATATTGGCGCACATGTGGCAATCATATGCGAAATAAATCTTGAGATATAGTTCAAGCGGTCAAGAAAACCTATGACCTGTTTCTCAATTTTGGGCGCAAGCATCTCTTGTATTGCTTTGACCTTGGCAGGATCAACTTCAATACCCTTCTTGCTGACAATAAAGCCCAACAACTTACCAGAGCGAACACCAAAAGTACATTTATTAGGATTCGAGCAGAGTTTATACTTCCTTAAATGCTAGAATAACTTCAACAAATGCTCAACATGCTCTTCTTCATCTCTTGATTTAGCAATCATGTCATCAACATAGACCTCAATCTCTTTATGCATCATATCATGAAAAAGAGTGGTCATAGCTCTCTGGTACGTTGCACCAGCATTCTTTAAACTGAAAGGCATCACTCGATAACAGAATGTTCCCCAAGGTGTAATGAATATGGTCTTCTCCATGTCTCCGGGTGCCATCTTGATTTGATTATAATCGGAAAATCCGTCCATAAACGAAAAGACTTTGAATTTAGTTGTATTGTCTACCAACATATCAATGTGTGGCAGAGGAAAATCATCTTTTGGACTGGCTTTATTCAAATCTCTGTAATCAACAAACATACAAACTTTTCCGTCCTTCTTAAGAACAAGCACAATATTGGCCACCCATTGCGGATACTTGCACTTCCTCCTTAATATTTACTGTCATATCAGGATGAGTTCTTCTCAATTTCTGCTTGACTAGTGGGCATTCTGGCTTCAACGACAATCTATGCTCCACAATATCAAAATCCAAACCAGGCATATCTTGATAGGACCAGGAAAACACATCAGAGTACTCACGGTGAAGATCAACCAACCCCTTCTTCACCTCTGGACACAGTTGAGATCCAATCTTGACTTCCTTCACATCATCCTTGAAACCCAAGTTGACTAATTCAATATGCTCTTCCTCGGCCTTAAACACATGGAACTCAAAGTTTGGAGGGGGAGTAAGATCATTACGTTCAATGGGTTTGAGAACCAACTTGGATAATGATTTGATATTTTAATTTTAGAGAAATAGAATGCAAACAATATTATGCAGATATGGGAAAAATTATTGCTTATTTATGTTTTTTGTGATTACCATTTTCAGAAAAGCAAAAAGTAAAAATAAAATATCATTGATGTGGATAAGTAAAATTGTATTTTTATTGATGATAATAAGGAAAATGCCCAACAATGTTTCACTTCTCCCTTAGGCATAGAAGAAGGATTTTTCTTAACAATAAAACAATTACTTTGAATGGTGCACAACAATAGGAATATCAACAGCAACCCAATTATTGCAGGTCTGGCCATGTGTCACAAAGTTGGCACAAGCTTTGTCTTCATCGCTGTCTTCAATAATAATAGTTGAGTGTTGATCATCCTTGTGAATGAACCCTCCGCTGCGAAAAAATTCTTGCATAGCCTTGACGTTGGCGTTGAATGACCCTTGCTGAAATCCCAACCCATCTCTGTTCTTATTCTCAACAATCTCTATAACACGACCCCATTTGTCGGTGCTACCAGTTTGAATAGCCTCTTGTGCATCCAAGAAGACATGGATTCCCCAGTCTTTAATTCATCAGTAATAGACAAGGCTTGGAATGATGTTCCAACCTTTTCTTCGTCTTCTACATAGGTGAAAGATGAAAAATGTCTCACAAGAAGTGTAACACCCCGATTAAAATAAGAGAATTATTTAATTGAGTTAATATTATTTTATTAATTTAATTAAATAAAGTTGAATTATTGGATTATTATTATTATTTTGGAATAATAATTATTTGGAAAATATATAAGTTGGAAATAAGAGAAAGAGTCTCATTTTTGGAACAGAAGGGTTTTACGTGAAAAAGCAGAGAAGCATCGTGAAAGAGGAAAAGGGCAAGAGAAGGAGCTGTAGAGCAAAGGTTGGAGAACGGAAAAGCTTGAAGCTCGAAGAGTTGCCGGATTGTTAAGGTAAGGGGGGTTTATCGTCGTTTAATGGGTATTATCGATTAACATGTGATGGGTAGTGATAAGCCGTCGATTGACCCTAATTGGGATTTAGAATGCTGAGAAATTATGTTGAATAAGTTGTATTAAAGCTGAAATTGAATTTTGTGTTTGAGTGTATTGTGAATTCTGAGCGTATAGCTTTTTACGGAAGTTGAATCGGAGGTCCGGAAGTCCTCCAACGGCGGAAAATGCGGAAACTCTGCATTCTGCCTTGTGTTAGCGCAGGAACTGCTGTTTCGCCTGCGTTAACCGGTTAACCCAGGGTGTTAACCGTTAACACTGTTATAAATTGTGAAAAATGTTGAGTTTTGCCTGCGTTAACCGGTTAACCTATAGCGTTAACCGGTTAACACTGTTGCGTTTTGCCTGGAAGTGTAATTTTCCTGCGTTAACCGGTTAACCTATAGCGTTAACCGGTTAACACTGTTGCAGTATGTAAAAATGGTTGATTTTTATGATGTAAGTGTAATTGGTGATTGGCCTATTGTATCCAATTGTGATAAATAAATTCGTGGAGTCTATGTTGTGAAATGTTGATGCAAATATGTTGATAAGTTGTTTTTGTGGAAAATATTAAGTTGTAGGCTGATGAGCCAAAGTTGAATATAAGTTGTTTTGTTGAAAATGCTGAGTTGTAGGCTGATGAGCCAAAGTTGATTTTTAAGTTGTTGCTGGAAACGCTGTTATGTTGTCGTTGTTTTTATGTTGTTGAACTTTCAAGTCGTACATGCCATATACATTCATATGCATTAAGTCGGGGCTTTTGCTCACACCACGTTGGCCTGGATTGGCAAAATTATGGGGCTTTTGCTCACACCACGTTGGCCTGGATTGGCAAATTTTTAAGTTGAAAGTTGAAGGCTTATGCCTTGATGCCCACTAAACTGGCAATGATTTTAAGTTGGGAGTTTTACTCCAAATGGTACCACATGCATGAAGAGTCGAGTCTCATTTGAGTTGCATTTACGTTGTGTTTGAATATGATGTTGAGTTGAATATGCTGCTACCGAATGCATGATATGATGTGGGTGATTAACGTGTAAAGTTACTTAACATAACATGATGATTATAATATTTGTTATATCGATTGAGGAACTCACCCTTACAGTTATATTTTTCAGGTAACGAGCAGTGAGTTGAGTAGAAGCTAGTGCTCGAAGTCTAGAGTGGTTTAGTGGGTCATGCTCTGATAGATGTAACATCGGGACGGGATGTTTAATTGTTTTATTGTTGGTTATTGAACCTTTTACTTGTAAAACGTTATGTGTTTTGAATAGTTGGTTGAATTCTATCCGCTGCGTATTTTTGAAATGCTTCATGGTTGATATAATAAAAGAGCATGACAGTTGTTATGATGAATGATGTGATTCGAAGATGTGACACCCTTGTTTGTGTATTTACTCTGATAAATAATTGTTGTTGTTATTGAATATTTGGGGTATTTAGAAGGGTGTTACATTAGTGGTATCAGAGCAGGTTGGTCTGTCTGGCCAGTTGTCGTGTCGTTACTGTCTAACAATTGTGTAATTGTTACTAGTCTAACTTTTAAGTTGTGTTGTAGTGATAAGTTGAAATGGCTGGAAGGAATGACGCTGCAATGGCTGCCGCAATGCAAGCAATGGCACAAGCTGTGCAGAACTTGCCAAATGCTGGTGGAGATGCTGGATCACGTAGCTTGGCGACTTTTCAGAGAGAGAATCCGCCGGTGTTTAAAGGGAAGCATGATCCAGATGCAGCTTTAGGATGGTTGAAAGAGATTGAGAGAATCTTTCGTGTTATGGATTGCACTCCAGCTCAGAAGGTTCGGTATGGTACTCACATGCTAGCAGTCGAAGCTGATGACTGGTGGCTAGAGACTCACGAGAGGTTGACCGTGGCAGGTGAAGACATTACTTGGGATGTATTCCGTAGGGAATTTCTGAGAAAGTATTATCCGGAAGATGTCCGTGGTAAGAAGGAAATTGAGTTCCTTGAGCTGAAGCAAGGAAACATGTCTGTCACGGATTATGCTGCAAAATTTGTGGAGCTGTCCAAATTTTATCCTCATTACACTGGTGCTGGTGCTGAATTTTCAAAGTGCATCAAGTTTGAGAACGGATTGCGCTCTGAGATTAAGAAGGCTGTTGGGTATCAGAAGATACGCATTTTTACTGAATTGGTTGATAGCTGCAGGATATTTGAAGAGGACAATAATGCTCATTACAAGATTGTCAGTGATCGCAGAGGCAAGCAACATCAGAATCGTGGCAAACCATATGATGTTTCAGCTGGAAAAGGGAAGCAAAGAGCTGCTCCGGCCCAGAGAGCTAGTGGGGGAGGTGCTCCTGCTGGTATAGTTTGCTTCAAGTGTGGTCAGGCGGGTCATAAGAGTAATGTATGCACTGCTGAAGTAAAAAGGTGTTTTCGCTGTGGTAAGATTGGCCATGCAATAGCTGATTGCAAGCACAAGGAAGTGATTTGTTTTAATTGCGGAGAAGAAGGGCATATTGGAAGTCAGTGTCAGAAGCCGAAAAAAGGGAATCAGTCAGGAGGCAAGGTCTTTGCTTTATCGGGTTCTGAGACTTCTGTAGATGATCGTTTGATCCGAGGTACGTGTTATATTAATGGCTTTCCTCTTGTAGCTATTATTGACACAGGTGCGACTCATTCCTTTATATCTTTGGATTGTGCTGTGAAACTTAAGTTAAAGATATCTGAGATGTTTGGTAGTATGGTAATTGATACTCCTGCGAAGGGTTCAGTGACTACTACGTCGGTTTGTTTAAATTGTCCTTTGAGTATTTTTGGTAGAGACTTTAGGATGGACCTAGTGTGTCTTCCACTAGTGCAGATTGATGTTATTCTGGGTATGAACTGGTTGGTGTTTAACCGAGTTTCTATCAATTGTTTTGATAAGACGGTGATCTTTCCTGAGATTGAGGAGGGAAAGAGTTTGTTTCTATCAGCAAGGCAAGTGAATGAAGAAGTAGCTGATGGGGCAGAGTTGTTTATGCTGTTAGCGACTTTGGAGGCTAAAGATAAACTGATGATTTGCGATCTAGCTGTAGTGTGTGATTTTCCTGATGTGTTTCCGGAAGAGGTGAATGAATTGCCGCCAGAGCGTGAAGTGGAGTTCTCTATTGACTTGGTACCTGGTACTAGGCCGATATCGATGGCTCCGTACCGTATGTCTGCTGTTGAGTTAACTGAATTGAAGAGTCAGTTGGAAGATCTGTTGGATAAGAAATTTATTCGTCCGAGTGTGTCACCGTGGGGTGCACCAGTGTTGTTGGTTAAGAAGAAAGAAGGTACTATGAGGTTGTGTGTGGACTACAGACAACTAAATAAAGTGACGATCAAGAATCGGTATCCTTTGCCGAGGATTGATGATTTGATGGATCAGTTGGTTGGTGCAAGTGTGTTCAGCAAGATAGATTTGAGATCTGGGTATCATCAGATTCGTGTGAAAACCGAGGATATTCAGAAGACTGCTTTCAGAACAAGGTATGGACATTATGAGTATTCTGTAATGCCTTTTGGTGTGACTAATGCGCCTGGGGTATTTATGGAGTATATGAATAGGATTTTCCATCCGTACCTAGATAAGTTTGTTGTGGTGTTTATTGATGATATTTTGGTGTATTCGAAATCCGAAGAAGAGCATGCTGAGCATTTGAGAGTGGTTTTAGAAGTTCTACGAGAAAAGAAGTTATTTGCTAAACTCTCTAAATGTGAATTTTGGTTAGAAGAGGTTAGTTTTCTTGGTCATGTGATTTCAAGAGGTGGTGTTGCTGTTGATCCTTCCAAGATAGAAGCGGTATCTAAGTGGGAAGCTCCGAAGTCTGTTGCGGAGATTCGAAGTTTCCTTGGTTTGGCTGGTTATTACAGGAAGTTCATTGAGGGATTTTCCAAGTTGGCGTTACCGTTGACAATGTTGACTAGAAAGGGGCAAGCGTTTGTTTGGGACTCAAAATGTGAAGAAGGTTTCCAAGAGTTAAAGAGAAGGCTGACTACTGCCCCTATTCTGATATTACCGAGTTCGTCGGAACCATTTGAGGTTTACTGTGATGCTTCATTGTTGGGTTTGGGTGGCGTGTTGATGCAGAATAAGCAGGTTATAGCTTATGCTTCAAGACAGCTGAGGGTTCATGAGAGGAACTATCCGACGCACGATTTAGAGTTGGCAGCCGTGGTATTTGTTCTGAAGTTATGGAGGCATTACTTGTATGGGTCAAGATTTGAGGTTTTCAGTGACCATAAGAGTTTAAAGTATTTGTTTGATCAGAAAGAGCTGAATATGAGACAGAGAAGATGGTTAGAGTTTCTGAAGGATTATGACTTTGGTTTGAATTACCATCCGGGTAAAGCAAACGTAGTGGCTGATGCATTGAGTCGGAAATCATTACATATGTCTATGCTAATGGTTAAGGAATTGGATTTAATTGAGCAGTTTAGAGACTTGAGTTTGGTGTGTGAGAGTACTCACAATAGTGTTAAATTGGGAATGTTGAAGTTAACAAGTGGTATTCTGGATGAGATCAGAGAGGGTCAGAAATCTGATATGCTTTTGGTTGATAAGTTGACTCTAGTGAATCAAGGTCAAGGTGGCGAATTCAGAGTTGACAAGAATGGTATTTTGAAATTTGGTAGTCGGGTGTGTATTCCGGATGTTACCGAGCTTAAGAGGAGTATTCTTGAGGAAGGACATCGTAGTGGATTGAGTATTCATCCTGGAGCCACGAAGATGTATCATGATTTGAAGAAGTTATTTTGGTGGCCAGGAATGAAGAAAGAAATTGCGAGTTTTGTTTATTCTTGTTTGACTTGTCAGAAGTCGAAGATTGAGCATCAGAAGCCGTCTGGGCTAATGCAACCGTTGGCTATCCCGGAGTGGAAGTGGGATAGTATCAGTATGGATTTTGTTTCTGGTTTGCCGAGGACAAATAAGAATTTTGAAGCTATTTGGGTGATTGTTGACAGATTGACAAAATCGGCTCATTTCATTCCGATCAGAATGGATTATCCGTTAGAGAAACTAGCTGAGTTGTATATTGAAAAGATTGTAAGTTTGCATGGTATTCCGTCTAGTATTGTTTCGGACAGAGATCCTAGATTTACATCGAAGTTCTGGGAAGGTTTGCAGAGAGCTTTGGGAACTAAGCTGAGATTGAGTTCTGCATATCATCCGCAGACTGACGGTCAGACTGAGAGGACGATTCAGTCATTAGAAGATCTTTTGAGAGCTTGTGTTTTGGAAAAAGGAGGTGGTTGGGATTGTTATTTACCTTTGATTGAGTTTACCTACAACAATAGTTTTCATTCGAGCATTGGTATGGCGCCGTTTGAAGCTTTGTATGGTAGGAGATGTCGGACACCTTTATGTTGGTATGAGTCCGGTGAGAGGGCTGTGGTTGGACCGGAAATTGTTCAACAGACTACAGAAAAGATTAAGATGATTCAGGAAAAGATGAGAATTGCTCAGAGTCGTCAGAAGAGTTATCATGATAAGAGGAGGAAGTCACTTGAGTTCCAAGAGGGAGATCATGTGTTTCTTCGTGTTACTCCGATAACAGGTGTTGGTCGGGCTTTGAAGTCGAAGAAGTTGACACCTCGATTTATTGGTCCTTATCAGATTTTAGAGAGGATAGGAGAGGTAGCCTATCGTGTCGCTTTACCGCCGTCACTTGCGAATTTGCATGAGGTTTTTCATGTGTCTCAGTTGAGGAGGTACATTCATGATCCGTCGCATGTAGTCCAAGTAGATGATGTACAGGTGAGAGATAACCTGACTGTTGAAACATCACCTATGAGGATCGAGGATCGAGAGTTGAAGCAGTTGCGGGGTAAAGAGATTTCCTTAGTGAAGGTAGCTTGGGGAGGACCAGCAGGTGGCAATGTGACTTGGGAACTGGAGAGTCAGATGAAGGAGTCCTATCCAGAGTTATTTGTTTGAGGTATGTTTTCGAGGACGAAAACTCTTTTAGTGGGGGAGAGTTGTAACACCCCGATTAAAATAAGAGAATTATTTAATTGAGTTAATATTATTTTATTAATTTAATTAAATAAAGTTGAATTATTGGATTATTATTATTATTTTGGAATAATAATTATTTGGAAAATATATAAGTTGGAAATAAGAGAAAGAGTCTCATTTTTGGAACAGAAGGGTTTTACGTGAAAAAGCAGAGAAGCATCGTGAAAGAGGAAAAGGGCAAGAGAAGGAGCTGTAGAGCAAAGGTTGGAGAACGGAAAAGCTTGAAGCTCGAAGAGTTGCCGGATTGTTAAGGTAAGGGGGGTTTATCGTCGTTTAATGGGTATTATCGATTAACATGTGATGGGTAGTGATAAGCCGTCGATTGACCCTAATTGGGATTTAGAATGCTGAGAAATTATGTTGAATAAGTTGTATTAAAGCTGAAATTGAATTTTGTGTTTGAGTGTATTGTGAATTCTGAGCGTATAGCTTTTTACGGAAGTTGAATCGGAGGTCCGGAAGTCCTCCAACGGCGGAAAATGCGGAAACTCTGCATTCTGCCTTGTGTTAGCGCAGGAACTGCTGTTTCGCCTGCGTTAACCGGTTAACCCAGGGTGTTAACCGGTTAACACTGTTATAAATTGTGAAAAATGTTGAGTTTTGCCTGCGTTAACCGGTTAACCTATAGCGTTAACCGGTTAACACTGTTGCGTTTTGCCTGGAAGTGTAATTTTCCTGCGTTAACCGGTTAACCTATAGCGTTAACCGGTTAACACTGTTGCAGTATGTAAAAATGGTTGATTTTTATGATGTAAGTGTAATTGGTGATTGGCCTATTGTATCCAATTGTGATAAATAAATTCGTGGAGTCTATGTTGTGAAATGTTGATGCAAATATGTTGATAAGTTGTTTTTGTGGAAAATATTAAGTTGTAGGCTGATGAGCCAAAGTTGAATATAAGTTGTTTTGTTGAAAATGCTGAGTTGTAGGCTGATGAGCCAAAGTTGATTTTTAAGTTGTTGCTGGAAACGCTGTTATGTTGTCGTTGTTTTTATGTTGTTGAACTTTCAAGTCGTACATGCCATATACATTCATATGCATTAAGTCGGGGCTTTTGCTCACACCACGTTGGCCTGGATTGGCAAAATTATGGGGCTTTTGCTCACACCACGTTGGCCTGGATTGGCAAATTTTTAAGTTGAAAGTTGAAGGCTTATGCCTTGATGCCCACTAAACTGGCAATGATTTTAAGTTGGGAGTTTTACTCCAAATGGTACCACATGCATGAAGAGTCGAGTCTCATTTGAGTTGCATTTACGTTGTGTTTGAATATGATGTTGAGTTGAATATGCTGCTACCGAATGCATGATATGATGTGGGTGATTAACGTGTAAAGTTACTTAACATAACATGATGATTTATAATATTTGTTATATCGATTGAGGAACTCACCCTTACAGTTATATTTTTCAGGTAACGAGCAGTGAGTTGAGTAGAAGCTAGTGCTCGAAGTCTAGAGTGGTTTAGTGGGTCATGCTCTGATAGATGTAACATCGGGACGGGATGTTTAATTGTTTTATTGTTGGTTATTGAACCTTTTACTTGTAAAACGTTATGTGTTTTGAATAGTTGGTTGAATTCTATCCGCTGCGTATTTTTGAAATGCTTCATGGTTGATATAATAAAAGAGCATGACAGTTGTTATGATGAATGATGTGATTCGAAGATGTGACACCCTTGTTTGTGTATTTACTCTGATAAATAATTGTTGTTGTTATTGAATATTTGGGGTATTTAGAAGGGTGTTACAAGAAGCACTTTCTCCCCACCAACAACGACAAGCTTTCCATTCTTCACAAATTTCAGCTTTTGGTGCAAAGTAGATGTTACGGCACCAACCTCGTGGATCCATGGCCTTCCCAACAAGCAATTGTGAAGACTTCAGAGAAACTTAGTTGCTCTTCCTCTTGGGCTCATCTTCCTCGAGCTCAATCTCATGTCTTCTTAAAGAACTAACCAGTTCTTTAAGAGAAGTGTTGTTGTGATCCTTTGGTAACTTCAGAGAAGTAACCATAGGTCTCCAACGCTTAGGTAGAATTTTGATGATCTTTTTAACATGATCAGCAGTAGAATATCCTTTGTCCATAACCTTAAGTCTTGCAATAAGATTTTGAAACCTTGAGAACATGTTCTCAACAGTTTCTTCATCCTTTATCTTGAATGCTTCATATTTTTGAATTAAGCCAAGAGCCTTGGTTTCTTTTACTTGAGTATTCCCTTCATGTGTCATCCTCAGAGAACCAAATATAGATTTAGCAGTATCTATGTTGGTGATTTTTTCATACTAAGTGTATGGAATAACCTTTAGCAAGATGGTTCTTGCTTTGTGATTATTCTTATAGTCTTTCTTTTGTTGACCAGTCATCACTCTTCATTCATATAGTCTTTCTTTTGTACGTAGACATCAACTACTATATCCCATAGATCAACAACGTGACCTATAAAGAAGCTCTCTATTTTATCCTTCCAATAGTCAAATCTATCTCCATCAAAAACTAGAGATTTAGCATTGTAATGATGTCTATCATTTGTTTGAGCAACTGGTGGTGGAATGGCAACTGTTGTGTTTCAGGCTGGATCTTTATCTAAAATTATTAGGTGTTTGATAACTTATCAAGACCAGAATCGGAGATCTGATGCCAATTTAAGGTGGAAAGAAACACAATAAAGGGGGTTTGAATTTGGTTTCTAAAAACAAAAGCTTTTTGAAAACCAACTCAATAAAGCAAAAACACGAACAAGAAAAATAACAAAGTTATTTTTATACTGGTTCGTTGTTAATGAAGCTATCTCCAGTCCACCCTACCAAGGTTATTTCACCTTTTGAAGAAGGACTTAATCCACTATAATCGAAACCTGATTACATACACCATAAAGACAACCCTTCACTGTCTTTGTGAGTCTATCTGAGTAAAACCAGTCACTCAAGGAAACCACTCAAACTGATTTGAGATTTACAAGTTGTGCTTACAAAGAATGCTTCTAAAAACCATATTAACACAAGTTAATACAATGAATATATCTCACACAGTAATGAGCAAAAACTCTTGTGTGTTTACAAAGAATATACACATAAAATAATGTTTACTAAGAGCTTGTGTATGTTCAATAGCGTAAGCGTTTTTCAGTAGCGTGAATTGGCAACATTTTCAAGTCTCCTTTATATAGGCAAAGAAAAAGATTTCTTGAGGGTAGAGTTGGAATGCTAAAATGAAACTGTCTCTTTCATAATGGTTTGCATACAAGCAGAAAAATGGTACAATAGTATAGTCCTTAGCCCACAAAATCAGGATAGTGAAGGAAATATGATTTTGTACTATGTACTATTTTCCTAATGCAAAACCTTTTGATCTTATCTTCTAATCTTTAGAGGCTTATGATAAAATGATGTTGAAGCATGCTTAGAAGGATCAAGAGACAAGTTGAGAGAATCTTTAGAACCTTGGTCTTTAGAGTCTTGACACAGTTCCTCAGAACCTGGTCTTCAGAGTCTTCAGATATTGTTCTTCAGAGTCTTCAGAACTTGAGTGCAGAATCTTGAAGGCAGACAAACCTTCAGAGGCTCTAACAATCAGAGTCACAGTCATAAGATTTAGCACTAATATTCATCATAACCATTTTCTAAGACCTTTCTATAACTTGACAGCATCTTGTAAAACACTTTTATCTCTTTAGAGTTAGAGTGTGTTGATTCCAGAATCTGATGATATTGTTCTTCAGAGTCTTCAGATATTGTTCTTCAGAGTCTTTAGAACTTGAGTGCAGAATCTTGAAGGCAGACAAACCTTCAGAGGCTCTAACAATCAGAGTCACAGTCATAAGATTTAGCACTAATATTCATCATAACCATTTTCTAAGACCTTTCTATAACTTGACAGCATCTTGTAAAACACTTTTATCTCTTTAGAGTTAGAGTGTGTTGATTCCAGAATCTGATGATATTGTTCTTCAGAGTCTTCAGATATTGTTCTTCAGAGTCTTTAGAACTTGAGTGCAGAATCTTGAAGGCAGACAAACCTTCAGAGGCTCTAACAATCAGAGTCACAGTCAGAAGATTTAGCACTAATGTTCATCATAACCATTTTCTAAGACCTTTCTATAACTTGACAGCATCTTGTAAAGCACTTTTATCTCTTTAGAGTTAGAGTGTGTTGATTCCAGAATCTGATGATGTTACACGTCATTGCTTCAGAGTTAGAACCTATTAGCAAAAGCTACACACTAGATAACAAAACCATTAGCGTACACACTTGTTCTCTAAGAAACAATTCATTGTTATCATCAAAATTAAAGGCCATATGCAGAACCAAATCTTGTTTTAACAAGGTTTTGATCGAATTTTGAAATAAAAAATGTCCGGTTAAAAGGCTCAGGCTGATCAAAATATGACCAAAAAAAGCAGTCGAAAAAATAAAACGAGCACGTCAGGTTAAACTATGCGAACCATAGATTAATAAAACAAACGTTTTCAAGCTCGATCTTTAAGTTTTTTCGCCCGCTAAGTTTACGTACGTTTGAGAATTGATTCAACCGGTATGTCAGTAGATCCGAAAATTTATTCCGGTTGATATTTTAAGCATTATGCAGAACGAAATTCATGTTATGATGACTATATAATGCATATGTCTGGTGAATGCATTGATTTAATGATCAAGAAACTGTGAATAGACAATCAGATGCAAATGAATCACTTTTGGACCATTTACTTATGATTCTCAATTACAATTAAGACCATACAAAGATTCAGATGACGATAATATTCTTGATTGTTACCTTCTGAGATTTGAGAAGATAAGATTTTTGACTTCTTAATCAACATATGACTAAATGAATATCATCAAGACCAGATAAAATGCCAGAACTCCTGAATTTTCATTTAAACCTTGATGAATGATTTTGACTGATAAAACATGCATGATCAAAATGAAATGATTACGTTATGCTGATGTAGCTGAAAAACCCAAGGTAAAATTTAGGGTATGACAACTGGGTTGTGCAGATGAAGGTCATCTTCAGATTTCAAGATGTGTCTGAAATCGTGAACGATGGAGTACCGACATTGGAAGCGAATGCAGATGATGCTCAACAAGCTGCACATAAGGAACAAAGAAAGAAAGCTGAAAAATATATGATATTGATTCACTAGTGTGTGTATTCTAATGTGTTTGAGAAGGTTATTGAAGAAGAAACAACGAAAGGAGCGTGGGACAAGTTGAAAATCTTTTACGGCAGAGATGAAAAAATGAAAAGGGTGAAGTTACAGACGTTGAGAAAGAAATTCGAGATGACTCAAATGAAGGAAGATGAATCAGTCTCATAACATATTTAATGTGTGGTATTGCTAACGAACCAGATGAAGTCGTGTGGTGAATCAATCAACGATTTACAGAAAATTTAAAAAGTTTTGAGATCTATGGCTGCAAAGTTTGATTACGTTATAGTGTCAATTGAAAAGTCCAAGAACCTAGATGAGATGAAGTTAGAAGAACTTCAAGCTTCATTAGAGGCTCATGAGATGAGGCTGAAGAAGAGGAACTCAAAAAAGGAGAAGGTGGATGAACAAGAACTACAAGCAAGATTCATCAAGAAATCTGGGAAAGAAAAGGGTAAGAATCTTGCTAATGATGAGAAATCATGCAATAACTCAAAGAATCATTGTGATTCGATCATAAAAGGCATGGCCAACAAGTATTATGGGAAGAAAGTTGACATGAAGGAGGTACAATGTTACAACTATCAAGGATTTGGTCATTATCTTTGAGACTGTCGAAGAAAGAAGGAAGAATGGGCAAAAGATAGTGATGAAGTGCTACTCATGGTTAACACTCATTCGAACACTGAGCAAATCAACATGTGGTACCTGTATTCAAGATGCAATAACTACATGACTGGGAATAAAACCTAGTTTACCAAGCGAGATAAATCACTCGAGAAAATTATAAAGTTTTCATATGGAAGGCACATCACATCAGGTAAAAAGGAGATATTTATGTTGTCAGGAAGGATGGTCGAAAAGCCAACACCACTGATGTGTTGTATGTACCATCGATGACAAGTGACTTGATAAGTGTAGATCAATTACTTGCAAAAGGGTACAACATGAATATATAAAAGAATCATATAAAGGTGTATCATAGTGATGGAAAGTTGATTATGAAGGCACACCTTGGAAGACATTAGGGCCTTCAAAGTAGAGATCAACCGAGTTAATCACAAATGTCTTGTTTCGACTATAGAAGAAGACAAGAATTGGTTGTGGCATCATAGGTATGGACATCTAAACTTCAGAAGTTTAGGTATGCTTAACCAGAAGAAGATGGTGTATGCCTTACCTCAGGTGAAGGAATCAAGTCAGGTGTGTGAGGAATGTTGCAAAGCAAAGCATGCTAGGAAAGTATCCAAGCATGACTTGCCAATGAGGTCAAAGGATAAGCTAGAGTTAGTTCACTCTGATGTGTGTGGACCATTTGATGTGATGTCGAATGGAAGTAACTACTACCTCCTAACCTTTATAGATGAATTCACTAGATATATTTGGATTTATATTATTGAAAGGAAGAGTGAGGTATTCACATGGTTCAAGAATTTCAAATTGCATGTCGAAAATCAAAGTGGATGCAAGTTGAAGAAATTGAGAACTGAGGGTGGTGGTGAATACACTTCACGAGAATTTTATAGATTTTGCAATGAGGAAGGTATAGAGCATAAGGTCATTACACCTCAGCATAATGGCATAGCTAAGACGAAGAATCGGAGTATACTGAACATGACTAGGAGCATGTTGAAAGCTAAAGATATGCCAAAAACATTTTGGGCTGAAGCAGTTTCGACAATAATATACATGTTAAAAAGATGTCCAACCAAGAAGATGGTCAAGAAGACTCCTTATGAAGCTTGGACAGGTGAGAAGCCGAATGTTAGTCCTCTTAGATTTTTTGGATCAATGCGCTCCAGGCATGTACCTGAACAATTGAGGAAGAAACTAAATGATCGAAGTCGGACTATGGTGCTCATAGGTTATCACTCGACTGGTGCATACAAGCTGTATTCACCAAACGATGATAAACTTGTGATCAATCGAGATGTTTTAGTGGATGAAAGAAAAGGGTGAGATTGGATTCAAGGGTCAGTTTGATAGGAGTCAGATACATTGATAACTGCGTTTGAAGAAGATTAACAAACTGAAGTCCCAACTAACCGAAATGAAGAGCCACCTGAGTAAAACGTTAGAAGATTGACTAGAACAAGAACTTAGTCAACAAGGATAGTTGTATATTAGATATTTCTAGATCATGCAGTCTATGAAGATGGTGACTTAATAGAAGAAGCGATGATGATGGCTGAAGCAGAACCAATTAATTTGGATCAAGTCATGAACAATTCGAATTGGTTACCAGCCATGAAAGAAAAACTCAGGTTAATCGAGAAGAACAAGACCTGGGAGCTTGTCGAAAAGTCAGTCAAGAAGGCAATTAATGTGAAGTGGGGTTACAAGATGAAACAAAAGTTGAATGGAGAAATTCCCAAGCATAAGGAAAGACTACTGGAAAGAGGTTTTCTATAAAAAGCTGGTATTGATTTCGACGAAGTGTATGCACTAGTTGCAAGGCTGGAGATAATAAGAATTGTTAATCAACAACATCATACAGAGGGTGGAAGATACATCAATTGGATGTAAAATCGGAATTTTTGGATGGACCTCTGAAAGAAGAAGTCTATGTTATTCAACCACCAAGATTCGAAATCAAAGGGCAGGAGTCGAAGGTTTATAGATTGAGGAAGGCTCTTTATGGTTTGAAGAAAGCTCCACGAGATTGGAATAAGAGAATAGATAGCTTTTTGATCGAAGAAGGTTTCACAAAGTGTGTCTCTGAACATGGAGTGTATGTCAATGATGCAAACATGGTCAGTCGAATCATCATATTCATGTATTTAGACGATTTATTGATTATAGGTGTAAATGAAGTCGAGATAAGAAAATTAAAGTCGAAGTTGATGCAAGAGTTTGAAATGTCTGACCTAGAGAATTTGTCATATTTCTTAGGGGTGTAGTTCAAAGACACGTGTGAAGGAGTGTTCCTACACCAAAAGAAGTATGTCCGAGATATCTTGAAGAGATTCAAGATGAGCAATTGTGATGCAGCTGTTGCACTATTAGAAACTGGAGCAAAGTTGAGGAAAGATACAAATGATGAGTTTGTAAGTGTGACATTGTACAAACAAATCATTGGATCCTTGAGGTATCTTTACAATATCAGGCCAGACATTTGTCAAAGTGTCATATTGTTAAGTAGGTTCATGGCGAAACCTCAAGAATGTCATCTCACTGTAGTTAAGAGGGTGTTGAGATACATAAAGGGTACGGTTGATCATCGTGTGCTGATGTCGAGGAAGACAAAGACCTGCATAGATGTAGAAGTATATGGCTACACTGATTCAGATTTCACTGGAGATCAAGCCGAACAAAAGAGTACCGCATGATACATATTCATGATCGAATGCGCTCATATCTCATGGATCTCAAGGAAGAAAATCATTGTGGCTTTATCATTGTGTGAAGCTGAGTTCGTAGTTGCATCATATGCAACATGCCAAGCAGCATGGATAAAGATGTTGCTCAAGATAATGGAACCTAGGAAAATGAAACTATTTGTCGACAACAAGTCATCCATCGACTTGGAGAATCATCTAGTGTGTCATGGTCGAAGTAAACATATAGATAGGAGATATAATTTTCTGAGGGATCAAGCTTGAACTTGAGCATTGCAAGACAGAAGTGAAACTAGCTGACATACTCACCAAACCCCTTAAGAAAGTTAGGTTCGACGAGTTGAAGAAATGTATCGGGATGAGAAGTCTCGAGAACATGAATTAGAGGGTGTGTTAGAAGTTGTAATTCAAAGTTTTGATTAGAGATATCATTTGACTAGATCAAAGCAGCTATTCGAAGTTGTCGTAGTCTGTTGTATTCGACATAGTCGAATACAACATATAGTAGTGTCGAAATGTAACGTAATTTTATATTTTATATTTTGTAGGTTTTGGATTTGGGTCGATTTGTGTAGTTTGGGTCCGGGCTTCAGTTGCCTATATAAAGGGCTTTGTATGATGTAAACACATAACTTTATTCAATCCTAATTTTCATAATTCAAATTTCTTTTCTCTTTTTCTTCTCTGTCTTTCATCTTTCTTGAAAAGTTTTGTTCCAATCGTCAATATGTGAGGAAGAAGAGTGAAGTAAAATTGAATTTGAAACTTGTTACCTCAATTTAGAACTTTCTCTATATACAGTAGAGAAGAAATAACTAACTTACTATTAGTCAGTCGTAATTTGTAGAGAGTCATTGGATGTACTTGCAGTTGAGATCTCTCGTGATCATTAAGATGATAATCTTCACGTGCTGAGAAGATTCTGGAAGGAGTGAGACTCTTTCTTGATGTTCGGCCGAGATCGATGTGGTCGAACTAAAACATGTATCATTCAGAAAACCATATTTCATCATATGCAACACACAGATCGACAATAACATTGACTTATGAACTTTAATAATAATTTGATAAAATAGAAACGACAATCAAAAGTATCTGGTTGGTGTGGTGCTTCGACACACATTTAATTTGAAATGTCAATTTTGCATACATTTACACATGATTTTTATGGGGAAATGTAATTTTACTTCAAAACCTCCCTCTCCTTATTTATTTGTTTTTTTTATAGAAACTACACACAACTGTATGTATTAATCCCTCGAGCGAGAGAGATCTCCTTATCTATTTTTATGTATAAATAAATAAATAACATCGCACATAGATCATTTTGCACATATAATTTAACCTATAAATAGCATTATAGTATGTTCTTTTAAAACAGTTTCTTGTCCAAGACTCAAGCTCGGTTTTCCAAAGCAAATGCAGCAGAATCAACATGTACAAGTAAGGAAGAATAAATTTTCTGCTTCAATCTGTCAATAGTCTCCACCAGTCCTTCATTTTCTGAGTTTAAACTGCTTCTCAGTTTTTCTAGCCACTCATTTGCATGCTTAAGGTGGGACAATGTCACCGCTATGTGGTTAGCGTGCGCCGTTTCTCGTCCTCCAATAGACTTACTTTCCTTCTCCTTCTCTTGGAAGACCCTTGAAAATCCTGCATCCAATGTCTTTTCCAAGTACTTAATGAACCATGATCTTGTTTCACTCATAAAGACATCGTTGAGCTCATTGATCTGTTTCATACCATTCTCTTTGGCCCATTCTTGTTTTTCGGTCACTGATAATTCGGTTACAGGTTTTGGGGACTTCGAAGTGTGTTTAGCAGGCACTAAACCTGATTTTCTGCTATATTTATGTTTTTCTGTAGGAGATTGGATGCTATGTGATTGAAGCGATTTGGCTTTCGACTGAGTTGTACCGTTTGGCTTGTCCATGAGCTGTTGAAGTGCGAAAAACTTGTCCAGTGTGATGTGCGGGTTCTCTGATGCGGCAGAAGAGCATATATTTGCAAACATACTGAAAAAGCAAAGATAGAAAAGCACAAGAGGATGTAAGCATTGTGGTTGGGCCTACCTCATCCTTACAGAACCAATTTATAAGGTGAAAAGTGAAAATTGCCCTTAGTTATAAAAACAGAACATATATTGTCGAAGTGAGACTCTTAACATTTGCATACCTTAAGCACTTGACTATCTTTGCTGCTTCAGATGCTTCTTTTTGAGCTTCTATTACAACTTGAGAAGCTAGTTGTTTCCTTCTAAGAATACCCTTATAAAATGAAAATATCGCGGTTAAGCGAGAATGATAGTCTAATTTACCTCATTTGAGTTAGTTGAGTGAAGAAATCACTGAAAAGAGGAAGAGAGTTAAATTTAATTCACCTTTCCAGGCCTTAAAAGCTTGGCTGGCAAAGTGGACCAAGAAATCGCTTCGGTGTAATTGCTTTTATCTTGAGTATTGGACAAAAAATTCGAGTTCAAATTTTCCTGTTTAGTAGAACTGCGCTTGATAGAAGTGCTTTTAGAAGGCTGCATGATTGTTTCATGAATGTTTGATTGATCAGTGTCTTGTTTCGTTGAAAGTACTTCAAATCGCGTACGAGTTGAGGTCGTTGAGAGTACCTGTCATGCTAAAATCAATCATCATTATCGCTTTCTTTCCTTAAACTTGATTTTTTTCCTTTAATTTCTAGTTTATA
Source organism: Lathyrus oleraceus (assembly GCF_024323335.1). Classification (NCBI taxonomy): domain Eukaryota; kingdom Viridiplantae; phylum Streptophyta; class Magnoliopsida; order Fabales; family Fabaceae; genus Lathyrus; species Lathyrus oleraceus. The sequence goes on along the minus strand of NC_066579.1, from coordinate 287,376,725 downwards.
TTTTTATTCAGTTGTAAACCAGGTTGTCGATAGCGCGCTATAGCGACTATAGATCAAGAATCATACCTGACCTTGAATCTCTTGTTGCTTTCCTTTTATAGATCCCGATTTCTTACCATCTACGCCATTCTCGGAATCATTTCCTTTGCTTCCTACGTTAGTATCTGTCACATTCGTTTTTGTATTTGGATTTAGAACACCCTTCATGTACCGTGATGCAACACCGACTTTTTCTTCTTTAATAACAATCTTCTGTCTTGAATTTGTATTCTCTTTGGCTTCTATTATATCCGCGGATTTCGAACAGTTGTTATCAGGAAGTGCTTTACCTCCTTCTGATGACTCCAACATTTGCATTAAATCCTTAGGATTGCCTTCAAAAGGGTGTCTACCAGGAATAGGCCTAACCGCGACAAGAACTGGGACGGGTGTACCGGGCTCAATCCGATCCACGTAGAAATATTGTCCAAGCTGCAACTTATTATTCAGAATAAGCTCATTGTCTTGTTTTGAGAGTGAGACATAGGTTGAATGAGAAGAATCCGAGACTTTTATGAAGAAACCTTGGTTAGGCCATAATTCAGACCCGGATAACGCAGGCACGATACTGATTACTTGCAGAAGGACTGAACGGTGTTCGCCGCGAACTTTAACGTTTGAGTTCATTGTTTGGAGAAGCTTTAGCAGAACTCCAGGTATGAGAGATGCCATTCTTCTTCCCCTTCTGTCCAATTGTTTCTTAACTTGCAAGTTTTTCCACGAACTGACTTAACTTTTATCTGTCTGAATAATGTTGCAAAACATTAGTTAACTTAATTCTCAATCTTATATTTAGATTTTATGTATGGATTTGCAATGAGATTGACAGAATCACGTTGAGACACAACTCACCGTTCATCCAAACATGATGAAACTTGTTTAAAATTCTGATTCCTAGTTGGATGAAGGGTTTTAGAGATTTTTGTAGGAAAAGCTCTTAGATAGATAAGACTATATGTTTGGATTAATGAAATACGATGAAACGGAGCGAAATTGAATGGAATAAGGTTAAGTTTCATATTTTAAATTGGTAAAAAGAAGATAGAATGAAGTAGAATCTGATCATCAGATTCTATCAATAGAGCATAATCATAAGTAACAAAATGAAGTGAAGTATTGTAACATACCTATAAAAAAGAACCGAGGGAATTAACATGTTACATGATCAAAATTCAAAAAACTAGCCATTTCTTGAAATTGATCCAAAAACATTGATGATGAAAATTAAAAGGCAAGAACATGAGAAATATGAACTTTACCAAGAAGATGTAAAACTTTGCATGGCAAGCAAGTAACCATTGAATTCTCCTTGGCTTCAAAGCTAAGTGACCATTATATTACTTTACTTAAGCGTGACAAATATGAAACACTTTGGTGAGACAAAAAGTGACATATTAATTAAGCTTTTTGTGTGTGTGATAAAGCAATTTAATGGAAATTATGGTTCTAATACTCTTGATGTGGGGCTCAATATGGTAATATTTCGTTTTTGGTTAGAGGTAAAGTAACCTTTAAAAAAAGGTAAGGATATTCCCATGTCAATTTCTTGTTTTTATTAAAATTTTCTTATTTATATTTTAACATGCATTTAAGTGCAAATTATTCTTTATCATATGCAAAAAGTTGTATTTTATTTATTTATTGAAAAGTTGAATCTTTATCTCCACATAAACAAACGCACAAAAAATAACATTGCACGTTTTTTAAATATATGTCATGAAAAATGATAATATGATAAAATGCAAGTGTATATATATTTTTATAGAAATGTTTTTATTAAACACAGACTCCATTATTTTACTTTTTTTACTCTATTATTTATATATTAATTCTTTTTAGACGGATATTCTATACTATCTATTATTTATATTAATTCTACAGTGTTAATTATAGGGATTCAGAATACATTATCCAAATTGTGTTCAATCAGTATTGATATATTTATCAACCCCAACTAACTATTAAATAATACTCTAATAAATTATAAAATTAATAAAAACAATTTGAAAACAAAATTTAGAAAATAATACTTTAATAAATTATAAAGTTAATAAAAATAACTTGAAAACAAAATTTAGAAAATAATACTCTAATAAATTAGACATAATTCCTTGATATTTGGGTCATATCATAATGTAATTGAATGTATTTCAGTGTAATTAACATGTCATTATTAGCCTAACATTAATAGTTTTTAGGTTGGGATATAAACATTATTATTAGTTTGATTCTTGGATTTTGTTGACCAAGCTATCATTGTATATATGTGTACATGTCCATCAAATTATGCAACAGAATCAATATGCAATTACACAATTTTCTATTTTGGCATAAGAGCTCTTAATTCTTGAAGGCCCTAGATCCAATACAAACCTTGTATCCACTACAAATTCAAACCACAAGAATGATCTCCCATCCATTGTTTCTATTAAGTTGGACAGAGACAGCTATCCACTATGGAAATTAATGGTGTTGCTTATAATTAGATGTGCAAGGATCGATGGTTACATGTTAGGGAAGAAGGAGTGTCCTGAAGAATTCATCACTGCTGCGGACTCAAGCAAAAAAATATTTAATCCTGAGTTTGAAGATTGGCAAGCATATGATCAATAACTCCTTGGATGATTGAGAAATTCAATGACTGCTAGCATAGCAACACAATTATTACACTATGAAACCTCAATGAAACTTTGAGAGGAAGCTCAAAGTCTAGTTGGTACTCACACAAGGTCACAAGTTACTTATCTCAAATCTGAGTTCCATAGCACCAGAAAAGGAGAAGTGAAAATGGAAGGTTATTTGATCAAGATGAAGAACCTGGCTGATAAGCTCAAACTTGCAGGCAATCCAATTTCAACTTCTGATCTAATCATTCAAACTCTGAATGATTTGGATTTTGAATATAATTTTGTAGTTGTCAAACTATCTTATCAAATTACACTCAAATTACACTCTTCCTCTGAAAGTAGAATTGAGCAACTGGATAACTTCCCCAACCTAACCCTCAATTCAACTTAAAATGATGGCAACAAATATAACCACATAGGTAGTAGGTTCAATTCAAACAAAAATTGGAGAGGTTCTAACTTCAGGGGTTGGAGAGGAGGCAGAGGAAGAGGTCGATCATCCAAGACACAATGCCAAGTTTGCGTCAAGGGGAATCACACAACAGTTGACTGCTTTTATAGGTTTGACAAAAACTACTCAAGATCTAACTATTCAACAGGAAATGACAAGCAAGAATCTCATAATTCCTTCCTGGCTTCTCAAAACTCTGTCCAAGACTATGATTGGTACTTTGATAGCGGTGAAAGTAATCATGTGACACATCAAACTGACAAGCTTCAGGACTTGACTGAGCACCATGGTAAGAATTCACTAGTTGTTGGAAATGGTGAGAAATTGAAAATTGTGGCCACTGGTTCTTTAAAAATTAAGTCACTTAATCTACATGATATCTGATATGTGCCTAATATTACCAAAAACCTATTAAGTGCGTCTAAACTTGCTGCTGGCAATATCATTCTTGTTGAGTTTAATGAAAAGTGTTATTTCATGAAGGAAGGGTCGACAAGGAAGGAAATATTAATAAGGACACTTAAAGATTGCTTGTACCATCTCTTATGGATTGAAAAGGATTCAAGTGCTTATGTTTCTGTCAAGGAGAGTTGGCATGGGAAACTTGATAACCCAAACAATAAAGTTTTAGATAGAGTCTTAAAAAGTTGTAACGTGAAACTGTCACCTAGTGATCATTTCAGCTTTTGTGAGGCATGTCAATATGGAAAAATGCATTTTCCCCTTTTAAAACCTCTTCCTCTCATGCTCAGGAAATCCTTGAAATGATTCACACTGATGTATGGGGTCCTGCACCAATAATATCATCTTCTGGTTTCAAAAATTATGTTCATTTTATTGATGATTTTAGTATATTTACATGGATTTATCCATTGAAACAAAAATATGAAATGATGCAAGCTTTCATTTAATTCAAAAACTTGGTATAAAAATCAATTTAATAAGAAAATTAAGGAATCCAATGTGGTGGTGGTGGTGAGTATAAACCTGTACAAATATTGACAATAGATACAAGTATATAATTTAGAATGTCTTGTCCCTATATATCTCAGCAAAATGGCAGAGCTGAGAGAAAGCATAGGCACATTGTTGAGTTTGGATTGACCATGCTTGCTCAAGCTCAAATGCCTTTGAACTATTGGTGGGAAGCCTTCTTAATTTTAGTGTACCTTATAAACAAGCTACCCTTAGTAGTCACTCAAAATAAGAGTCCTTAGTCTCTAATATATCATAAGGAACTTGACTACAAGTCTTTGAAACCATTTGGGTGTGCTTGCTATCCTTGTCTCAAACAATACAATTAGAACAAGTTACAATTTCATACAACAAGATGTGTTTTCCGGGCTATAGTAGTTCACACAAATGGTACAAATGCACCAAATCTCATGGAATAATCTTTAACTCAAGACATGTTATCTTCAATGAAGATCACTTTCAATTCCATGATGGATTTCTCAATACAAGAGGCCCATTGAAAACACTAACTGAAAATTCTTTTGCTCCTTTCCCTTTGTGCATTGTAGGTAATTTCAACAGTAATGATACTACAACAACCACTAAAGAAGCACTTCCAGATGACACTAACCTAGAAGAAACAAAAGAGATTGTTGTCCAAGCCGAGGATCCTGAAGTTACAGACATTGGCATAGATATCTCACCGGGAAATAAAACCATACAATAGGCCATGGATCATACAGATACACTAGGCATGGATCATCCAAATGTTGATGAGTCAGGCACAAATCCCACAAGTAATGACATGGGGACAAGTATTAACAACCACGGGATGCGTACCGGGAGCAAATCAGGTATTCAGAAGCCAAAGAAACCTTATATTGGGCTAACTGAGACCTGCATACACACCATGGAACTTGCCACTGCCAAATAATCTCTTACAAGACCTGTGTGGAAAGAAGTTATGCACAATAAATTTCAAGCATTAGTGTCCAATCACACTTGTAAACTAGTTCCCTACCAAGGCCAAGAAAAGATTAATGATTCCAAGTGGGTCTTTAAGACCAAGTACAAAGCCAATGGTTCAATAGAAAGGAGGAAAGCACAACTAGATACAAAAGGCTTTCAACAAACAGCTGGACTCAATATGAAGAGACATTTAGTCCTGTAATTAAAGCAAGCATAATTAGGATCATTCTTTCAATCGCAGTGCACTTCAATTAGGAAGTAAAGCAACTAGACATCAACAATGTTTTTCTCAATGGCTACCTCAAATAAATGATATTCATGCATTAACTAGAGGGATTTGTATACATAACCAAGCCAAATCACATATGCAAATTGTCTATAGAAATATATGGACTCAAGCAATCACCACAAGCATGGTTTCAAAGTCTTAGAAATGTATTACTTGGACGGGGATTTCAAAACACTAAAAGTGACTCATCTATGTTCATCCTCAAAGAAAAGGATCATATTACTTTACTCTCCATATATGTTGATGACACCTTAGTCACAGGAAGCAACACCAAATTCCTTGAAGGCTTCATCAAGCAACTCAATGCAGTCTTTTCCTTAAATGAGTTAGGTAACTAGCACTATTTCTTGGGAATAGAGGTTCAAAGAGATGTAAGTGGTATTATATCAAGAAATCCAAGTACATAGGTGACTTACTAAAGAAATTTCACATGGAGAAATCCTCACCTTGTCCAACACATATGGTCACAAGGAAGTAGTTCATAGTTGAGGGAGAGAAAATGAAAGATCCAACTGTGTTCAGGCCAAATATAGGAGGATTACAATAATTGACACACACAAGGCCTGACATAGCCTTTTCTATAAATAAACTCAGTCAGTACATGTGTTCACCTACAGCTGACCATTAGAAATGGATAAAAAGGATCCTAAGGTACCTCCAAGGTACTATTAATCATTGCTTGCACATCAAGCCTTACACTGACTTGGATATAACAAGTTTCTCATGTGCAAATTGGGTCACTAGTGTTAATGAAAGAAAATATATGCTTGGTCAATGTGTCTTTCTTGGTGAAACACTAGTTTCTTAGTCCTTAAGAAAACAAAAAGTGGTCTCAAGATCAAGTACAGAATCAGAGTACAGAGCCCTTGTTGATTTAGCTACTGAAATATCATGGACTCAATCACTACTTGTTGAGCTCAAACTTCTGTTATCAAGGAAACCTATATTATGGTGCGATAACTTAAGTGACAAGGCATTAGCCTCTAATCCAGTTATGCACACATGTTCAAACTGTTGAAATCAATGTCCATTACATTAGAGACCAAGTGCTATAAAATAAAAGTGGTGTAGCATATGTTCCTACATCATATTAAATTGTTGTCTGCCTCACCAAACCATTGATCCATACATGATTCAATCAACTCAAAGACAAACTTGGGGTAATTCCCTCACCATCAGTTTGAAGGAGTTAGACATAATTCTTTGATACTTGGATCATATCATAATGTAATTGATTGTATTTGATTCTGATTAATAAGTTATTATTAGCCTAATAGTAATAGTTTCTATGTTGGGATATAATCATTATTATTAGCTTGATTATTGGATCTTGTTGACCAAGCTATCATTGTATATATGTGTACATGTCCATCAAATTATGCAACATAATCAATATATAATTACATAATTTTCTACCTTAATAAATTATAAAGTTAATAAAAACAATTTGAAAACAAAATTTAGAAGCAAGTTACAAATTTTTCCTTGTCAAAGGTATAATGTTATTGAAGTAAATATTAAATATTAAAAGAATTTAATTAATTGGTATTAGAGAGAGATGTTATAACCTCTCTCTAACTCTTGAACAAACAAAAATAAAACATAGTTAAACCAAACCAATGCAACAAAATTAAGAACCTTTCACAGCCCAACCCTGCAGTACCAAGGAGAGAAAAGAGATGGAAGACAGATGGAAGACTGTTAGAAGAAACTCAGGGGAAAAAATACTATAAAACACAACAAGTCGTACCTTGCAACACTTAGAAAGGAAAACAAACATTTGCTTAAGTGTTGGGGAAAACACAAAACCAACCTTATCAATAGAGAAGAACAAATATATGGAAGGTAAGGGAGCCAAATCCATCTTTTGAACATATAGAGTTCGACATGAAAGAGGAATACATGGTTCGTTTCAAACGAGCCTTCATTGACGTGGTTGAAAATCTAGGAATAACTTACAATGTACAAGAAGCATTTGATATGGAAGGATATTTCCCATTAAAAGTAACACCTCTTGGATATAACTTTTTCTTGCAAGAAGAAAGGGACGAAGGATAACTAAAAGCACTAGTAGAGGGACGGAAGATTGGATTAGACAGTGGTTCAAGGAAATCAGAGAATGGAAACCACATTATATGGATAATTAAAGGGTATCATGGATTGGATGCTATGGAATCCCTTGTCAAGTGCGAAACCTAAGCTTTTTTGAATTCATAATGGCACAATTAGGAGTATACATATGCTCATATGATGAAATGAGGAAACAATCCAAAATGGACATGGTTGGAGTTATGGTTAGATTAAAGTATGCACTAGTTCTGAATGAAACATTCAATGTGCAAATAAACAAATAAATTTTCATAATTAAGGTGATAGAAGATTCACAAAGACCATTGGCAATTATATTACCAAGAAAAGATGAGGAAGATGAAGGTGTGGTAAACTAAAAAAAGAGCTTTAAATCCAACTCCAATGAAAAAGACATTGAAATAGTGGAATTCGGTGCCGAAAGAACATCTAATGAATGTCACCTATACAATGATGATGGTAGTGACACAGGGGAAGTAACAAGAATGAAAAGGATATAGTAGTCTTTAGTGTAGGAAATGAGTACAATCAGGTGTTGGAAAAAGGGAAGCAACCGATGGAAAATCAACAAGAACATGGGTGTCAAAAAAGAAAGGAACGGGACAAAGGAGTGGATCAAGGGAGAAGCACGTTAGAAATTTAAAAAGAAGTGGTAGAAAAGTTAACAAAGGAGAGGGGAAAATGAAGGAAAGAGAAGAGTTGGTCAGAAGCAAAGTCAAAATCTATGAGGACCTTGGGCCCAAAAGAAACATTTGCGCTCTAAGAAAAAAGGTATGGTCCAAAGAAAAGTGAGAGAAAAAAATAGGAATTCTAGAAGAATGATTCCAAAATGAAAACTATAAGCCCAAATCAAGTTAGATCTGATCTAATATAAAACCCATATGAATAAGAGGAAGATTCAAAGGGCAGTTTCAAATTATCGTATTTCTCACCTCTCCTACCACCAAGACCTAATTCTTCCACAATAAAGGAAAAATCATGTCAAACAAAATCACAGAGTCCCTAATTCAATCAATATCAATCTCAAACGGATAAATGAAAATATACTCAAGAGGGTTGATTCTATGTTGTGAATCGACAACTAGCTCGGACATCATGCAAGGTAATAGGAGATTCTGAGTCGATATATATCAAGATGTGGAATGGAAAGTATGGAATGCAATAAAAGCTTTAGGGATTTCTAGAAAAGAAGGATGAGGTATATCTAGAGGAAATTAGAGGAATGTAGGAAAGGTACAAAGATAAAAAGAGAAGAAACGATATAAAATTGAAGAAGTTCCAACGAATATAGTGACTTAAAATGTAAGAGGGTGTGGTAATCCTTTGAAAAGGAGGATGATTCACCAAATAATCACAAAAGGGACAAACATATATTTGTTTCATACATGAGACTAAGATCCAAGAAATGAACAAAAACATGGTGAAGAGTTTGTGGGGGAGCTCAGAGGTCGAGTGGATCGTACAAGGAGCAAGACAACAATCAAGAGGTATGGTTATAATGTGGAGGCCAAGAACAATCTCTCTTATCTAGAGCTTCACAAGAGAGGTCTATATAGTAATTAAAGCTACTTGAAAAAACAAGTTATGCTTCTTTGTGAACATTTATTCTCTCTATAACTTAGAAATGAAGAGAAAACTATGGATCAAATTGATAAAAGTCATAAAAAAAATTAGGTCATGGGGGTTGATGTTTTGGGAGGGATTTTGATTCTATTGGAAATCTTAGGGAAAGAAAATGAAGTAGCCTTAATCTGAGGAGGGGGACGTCATGAGTTCAATGACTTTATTAATCTCTTGGAGCTGGTAGATATCCCTCCACAGTTGGGAATAGATTTACTTGAAGCAATGAGTGTGGTAGTGTTATGAGTAGGATATACACTTTTTTGATGTCTGGAAGTTTATTAAATGTCTGGAAAGTAATAGGTCGGGAAATAAGAATAAGAGACTTATTTGATCATTGTCTTATGTGGGTTAAGGCTAGTGACATCAATCGGGGAACCAAACCATTTAGAATAAAAGGTTGTTGGTTTAAACCTAGATAATTTAAGATTTTTGTTGAGAAAGAATGGAAAGCTTGAAAGAAAAGTTGAAAAAATTAAAGGAAAGTTTGAGATGGTGGAATAGAGAGATCTTTTGGTGGGTAGATCTAAAAGTAGAGGATGTAGTGATGGAATTGAATGAACTAGACATGGCGGTGAGTGAGAGTTACAATGACATAAATATGTATTAGGGGATAAGTAGAGAAAAGCTTCTAATTTAATGTGAATAAACTTATAAAGAAAAGAGAGTCTCCTTGAGAAAAAGTTAAGATAAAAGTGTAGGAAAGAAGGAATGGAAGGCTTTGGAGGTGTATGGGAAAAACAGTCTATGCTATGAAAGAAGAGTTGAAAAAAATGAAGACTAAGATGGTGAAATATAGAGATCTTTTGGCGGATAGATCTAAAAGTAAAGGAGTGGGTGATGGAATTGGATAAATTAGACATGGGGATGAGTGAGAGTAACAATGACTTAAAATCTTTATTAGGGGATAAGAGGAGGAAAGCTTCTAATTTAGTGTGGATAAACTTACATATAAAGGAGAGTCTCCCCGGGAAAAAGTCAAGACAAAAGTCGATAAACTTTTTATTGAGAAGGAATGCAAGGCTTTGGAGGTTTATGGGAAAAAATCTACGTGATGAAAGGAAAGTTTAAAAAATTGAAGGAAAGACTGAGATGGTGGAATAGAAAGATCTTTGGATGGGTATATCTAAAAGTAGAGGACACGGTGATGGAATTGAATGAATTAGACAAGGTGATAAGTGTAGGAGAACGGCGATCCAAAACGCAGCGGAAATTAAAATTTTCTCCTTTAGTGATCCTTACGAATGGGCATGATCAGTGATAGAATATTTACCTCTTGTGACGATTGAAACCTTTGATGCAGATCTACGGAGCGATCACGAACATTGAACGATGACAACGCCTCTACTCAGTCCACACGAACGGATTCCTTCAATCTCAGTGCTAGCTGCTATGAATGAAGGCTTTGAGTGAGAGAGAGAGAGAGAGAGAGAAAGAGAAAACAAAAATGCAACCGCAATGAATCCTTCTGCACAAGGGTTCTATTTATAGAACCACTTGTGTGGGCTTCAAGCTAAAAAGTCCACTTAAGTGTATTTGGCCCATATCTTATAATATGCCCAAAATCACTTAAGCATGTGGTACCTTACCATATTTCGTATTCTACTTAAGTACACCGTACCTTACGATGTTCTACAATTCACTTAAGTACACCGTACCTTACGGTGTTCCTTAGTTACTCTATCTCTCATCAATCCGTCCTTTGTGTGTGACCCTGTAGGTTTTCGCGGCATTGGCAATTATATTAAATCGCGTATTTAACATAATAAACAGTGAGCGGTATCTAGCAACACATCACTGCTACTCAAGACACGAAAATGTCATGTGATCTGACAATTCCTTCTGTGATAATACTTATGCGTATAATTACCCTTTTGCCCTTATGTCTATATTGAACACAAGGCATAGACCGTGTCATCCTTGTCCAGTTCAATATTGGGCCCATAGACATTTATCCTGTTACGCAGGATGGGCAAATTCCATCTAGGTCACTCATGTCCCTCAGCATGCTTCGTGGAGTACCCATCAACTGTCTTTATGGTTATCCAGTTACGGACAATGTTTGATCAGCAATAAAGCACTCGACTCTACATCTAGGGTCCATAGTGGTTTCAGGTCGAAGGGTGGTATACACTATTATCACCATGAGAATAACTTATGACACTTTGCATAACTTTCTATATAGTATTCTCATAGCGGGTCAATCCAGTATAAATATTACTCTTAACATTCATACCTATGTTTAAGACTTGATAACTCCTTATCCATGATCCATGAGATGTGATCATCAGTCTATATACATAATAGTCTTAATGCTTTAATATTATCCCACTTCACAATAAAGCTCGACCACGGATACTTTAAGAATAATGTCCTTATGTTTAATGTGAACTCATGATCAAGTCACACTTGATACATTAAACAGACTAGCTATTCTAGGGACTTTATTAAACAAACGTAATAAAGAAAAATCCTTTTATTATTAATAAATAATTCGATACAAGTACCAAAAGTATTGGCCTCTAGGGCTTACACCAACAATAAGTGAGATCAACAATGACTTAAAATCTTTATTAGGAGATAAGAGAAGGAAAACTTATAATTTAGTGTGGATAAACTTACAAAGAAATGAGAGTATCCTCAGGAAAAAGTCAAGACAAACGTAGGTTAAATAAGGGGATTTAAAACAAGATATTTCAATTCTATGTTGATGATGAAGAAGAAGAAGAAGAAGAAGAAGAAACCCTTTAGTGTTAATTGAAACGAATAGAAGCATAATATAAGGGATTGTTGAGGTTAAAGAAGAAGTGAAAATATATTTTGAGGATGGACTAGTGGAGACTGTCTAGATGAAATAGATTTTATGGGACTGTCTTTGAAAGAATGGGATGGACTAGTGGAGAAATTTTATTATGAGTAAAATAAAAGTGAAATATGGCAAAGTTGCATGGAGAAGAGGTCATGGCTAGATGGCTACAACTTTAGCTTTTCAAAGAAGCGTCGGGAGATTTTGAAGGAAGACTTAGTGGAATTTGTGAATGAGTTCCATAATATTTCTAAGTTGCCAAAAGCCATAAATGTATCCTTCATAGCTTTTGTAGCTAAAGTTGATAATCTATAAGAATTAGGTGACTACAAACCTCTATGTTTAATAGGAAGATCCAAGATTCTAACCTCAAGAATGAAGAGGACCTTGGGAAAATTAATTTCAAAGAGCCAAACTCTTTAAGGTAGATATTAGATGGAGTGCTAGTGGTTAATGAAATATTAGGTTTGACTAAGAGGAAAAATAGGGATTGCTTAATGTTGAAGGTTGATTATGAAAAGGAATATGATTGTGCATCATGGAACTATTTAATATACTTCCTCCGTCTCATAAAAAATGTCACATTTACACTTTTTTTGTCTCAAAATAATTGTTCTTTTATAATATCAATGCAGTATTTATTATTATTTTTCCAATATCATATCCCTATTTATTAACTTTCACTTTATCCAACCACTCTTTTAACTATAATTAATAGGGGTATTCTAGTAAATGAGATTAGTTTTATCATCAAAACCAACACATTCAATCATTTTCTTAAGAACCGCAAATTATTCAAATAAGACATTTTTTATGAGACGGAAGAAGTATATTTTAAGAAGACTAGAATTTAGAGATAGTTGGATGCAATTGATGGAAGTTTGTATTTTTTATAGTTCTTTCTTAATATTAGAACATGGAAGCCCCATGGGTGATTTTAAGAATAGAAATACAAACTATAGCCTTGATGAAAACATTAACATAGATTGCCCTTAGAAGAAATGTGGAATATGAACTTAAGTGGATAAGAAGTTTAGAGTGTTGTTTTATTGTGAAATCCTACTATACTAATCTGATGAGCATTGCAGAGTCAAGTACTCAAGAAGAAGAAATTGTGGAGGCAATTTAGAGGGTTTGGAAGGCATCAGTCCCTTCAAAAGCTAAAGTTTTTTCTAGAGACTTATGTTAAATAGGTTACCAAAAAGAGCATAATTTAAGAAAAGAGGGATGACATTGAATTCTCATGAAAGCGTTTCTGTATTTTGCAGAAGAAAATCTGAAACACTTTTTATTTTTATGTCCTCTAACTGTGGGAGTGTGGTGTAGGATTTAGAATTGGTTATCAATATCAATCCCAATAGGGTTCGTGGAAAGTGATTATTTTGGATCAATATCAATCCCAATCTTCAATAAAAATCACTACTTAAAGATATAGGTGCATCAATTTTATCTTAAATCATAATATTGTACCAACTGTTTTATCACTCAAATAAAATATAGTTTTCACTTTAAAGCATACATTATATTATTCTATGGTATTAGTAGTAATCTAAATAATTTCTTTCACAATTTTTGTAAATTTTTCCAAGAACTATTTTTTACCAAAATCGTTAGTCCGTTTTGCCTTTTTTTTTGTCATTACTTGAATCCAATTTTGCTAGAAAATCAGCATTCGCATTCCCTTCTCTAAAAGTATGAGAAAAATTCACCTTGCAATCCAAATTCATCAACTCTTTAATATAGGCTATTATTGAAGCATGAGAATGAAGGCTATTGATAGGCTTAAAAATGAGGTCTATAACAGTTGTGGAATCTGAATAACAACAGATATCGGTGCAACCGTTGTACATAGCGAGATTCAGGCCATGATAAACAGCCATAAGTTCTGCATAGTTGTTATCGACTATTTGACAACAATGTATGAATATACTAGTAATGTACATACTATATATACTACAACTAGTACAGAATATTTAGAGCTTTTTTTTCGGTTTCAATTATAACAAGAGTTTAAACGACATGCATGGTGATTGGTTGGTGATGTAAGCAAGTTTGAGAAGAGTCTTTTTTTTTTTTAATATCCTAATAATTAAAATTTCATCCATTAAAGTTAATAAAGATATGTCACAGATACAAATAGATTCTATATTATATTAGATGTTCAATGCATCTACCAACTTAACAGATTTAGAGTTTATTTGTTTTAGTTTTAAAAAAATGGATTTTTTTTATATTTTTAAAAATAATTTTATAAAATGTTTTTTAAAATGATAAAAGCTTTTTTAAATTCATCTTTTATAAATTGAATCATTAATTTTGACATTCTATATCATAAATATATATATTATTAAAATTTAAAATATAGTCAGAATCATAATTTTTTTCAAGAAAAATATATATTAAAAATGAATTTTATAAAAAATTATTTGAAATAGTTTCAAATTTAAGTGATTTTTTAAAATTATAATATTCAAAAAAATTATAGCAAAAACAAGAAATACCTAAAATATAATTCTAAGAATAATTATTTAAATCAATTTTTTATTTGATGTTTTTTTTTTATATTTTTAGTAAAATATTTTAAACAAAAATACTTTAATTTTTAAAAATAGTTTTAAAAAATGGACCATTAGTAGTGAGATAAGGAAGAGTTTTTTTCTATATGAATTTGTATTGGTATTGTTGTAGTATTCCTTAAAACCTTAAGTAAAGAATAGAAATAAAATATACTTTAAGATTGTATAAATTAGAAAATCGTAAATTTCAGAATGTAGAGAATCGAAAAATCAAAGATATTAATGCTGGAATCGCGGTGGCGGAGGCGATCAACGATGGCGTAGGGTAAAGGAGCCGTGAGTCGGGGCGGTGGGCCGCGGATCGGTAGCGGAAGTATGGCCTGCGGAAGCGGAGGTCTGGCTGACGGCGGTGGGCCGCGGGGGGTCAATTGCGCCTGACGGCAATGGTCGTACGACGACGGCTAGCCGAATTTGGTTCGTACATTGTGCGGGGTTTTCGGCCATCTAGCTTATTTTCTCGATTTGCATGCTTTGGGACCTTTTTCGATTTGGTTCATGAATTCAATTATTAATGGGTTGTGTTTTGGACTTTGTTATGGATCAGTTAGGTTTTACCAATTATAAATATGTATCTCTTTTGTTATTTTATGTGTGATAATCTTGAGAGCTTTAAAGCGAAAGGGAGAAATAAGGGTTTAGGGTTTAGGGAAAACTTTGGAGTTTTCTAAAGGATCAGAAAATACTTCTTCTAAACACCTTGGTTACTATATTGAGAGTTGGAGAGATTGAGAAACACTTGGGTAGAAAATAGGGTTTGTCTTTGGAAACTTGGAAGGCTATTTTCTTGTAACTCATTTGTAATCTCTTGTAACAACTTTTGGAGTATAGTAAATTGGAGAGTTGTTGTGTTCCTCAGATATAGATCATTTGACCGAACTGGGTAAACAAGTCTTTTGGGTTTCTCCCCTTCTTTTATCTTTTCCTTTAAAGTTAATTCACTTTCTTATTGCATTAAAGGTTATTATTGATGAAGGTCATTTGTTTGGTTGTCATTGTTCTTTGTCCCACACATCAAATTTCTTGTGTGATTGAACTTTGAATAATTTATTCTTAAAGGGTTTTAATTATTCTAGCAATTGGCGCCTACAATGGGGCAAAGGGATATTATTTACAAGTGATCACCATGGGTAAATGGGAGCTCGATAAATTTTATGAAAACAACGAATTTTGAGTTATGGAAAGTAAAGATGCAAAAAAAATTAATTCAAGAGAAGTGTATTGATGCTTTGAAGGGTGAGGAATCGATGCATGCACGCCTAAGTAAAGAAGAGAAGACTGAGATGGTGGATAAGGCCAGAAGTACCATTATCTTATGCCTCATGGATAAAGTTCTAAGAGAAGTCACCTGGGAGAAAATTGTGATTGTGATGTGGGAAATACTTGGATCATTGTATATGACCAAGTCTTTGGCTCACAGGTTGTGTCTAAAACAAAACCTATATTCATTATGAATGATGGAGAACAAATTTGTATTGGAGCAATTGATAGAAATTCAAAAAATTATTGATGATCTTGATAATATTCAAGTGAAGATTGAAGATCAGGACAATGTTCTACTCTTGTTGAGCTCATTACGCAGATCCTTTGAACACTTTAAGGATGATCTTCTTTATAATAAGGAATGTATTATTACTTTGGATTAAGTTTAGATGGTAGTGAATCCAAATAATTTTCAAAGGCGAAGGATTTAAAGATTAATGATAGTGGTGATGAGTTGAGTGTCTCAAGAGGAGAAAGTGAGCGTAGAGGGATATCCAAATAAAAGAGGTTTGACAAGTCAAAGGTCAAATGCTATTAATTGTTACAAAATCGGTCACTTCAAAAGGTATTGTCATGAGAGAAAGGACAATGATGATTTTGTTCAAGTTGTGGTTGCCTTAAATGAGGATGGTTATGAGAGTGTTATGGCACTAGTAGCGTCGAGTTTGGAGACTAAAGATACTTGGGTCTTAGACGAAGTTTTCTCTTATCACATATGTCCAAGAAAATAATACTTTTATACTTTGAAGTTGGAGCAAGGTGGAGTAGTTCTCATTGGTGAC
The DNA here is from genome assembly GCF_024323335.1 of Lathyrus oleraceus. NCBI lineage: Eukaryota > Viridiplantae > Streptophyta > Magnoliopsida > Fabales > Fabaceae > Lathyrus > Lathyrus oleraceus. Next base: position 287,360,264 of record NC_066579.1, on the reverse strand, counting down.
AATAAGGCTTGCAAGGTTCATGGTATTGGTACGGTCATACTTAAAAAAAATTATGATCGTGAGTTTCTTATTCACAGCGTGAGGTAGGTTCGAGAGCTCGAGCAAAATTTATTATCCATAAGCATGTTTGATTATCTTGGCTATTGCGCTAGAGTTGAACGTGGGGTTTGAAGATTTCATATGATAAATTGATCGTAGCTAAAGGGTCTAAAATATATGGTCTATATATTTTAGGAGGTTCAAATGTTATCGCTTATTCATTATCAACTAGTAAAGACTTTTATACAAGAATAAGCTATGATATTTAAGGTCAATGCATTATGATTACTTAGAAGTTGTTTTAGAACATTTTAATGAATTTTGCATAAGATATTTGGGTGGGTATATCTAAAAGTAGAAGAGGCAATAAGGGAATTAAATGAATTAGACATGGTGATGAGTGAGATAACAATGACATAAAATATGTATTAGGGGATACGAAGAGGAACGCTTATAATTTAGTGTCAATAAACTTACAGAGAAAGGAGAGTCGGTTAGTGTAAGCCTTATAGACCAATACTTTTGGTACTTGTATCGAATTATATACTAATAATAAAAGGCTTTTTCTTTATTATATTTGTTTAAAAAAGTCCCTAGAATAACTAGTTCGTTTAATGTATCAAGTGTGACTTAATCATGAGATCTCATTAAACATAAGGACACTATTCTTAAAGTATTTGTAGTCGGGCTTTGTTGTGAAGTGGGATAACATTAAATCATTAATACTATTATGTATATAGATTGATTATCATATCTCATGGATCATGGATAAGGATTTATCAAGTCTAAAACATAGGTACGAATATTAGGAATAATATTTATACTGGATTGAACCGCTATGAGAATACTACATAGAATATTATGCAAAGTGTCATAAGTTATTCTCATGGTGATAGTGGTGTATACCACCCTTCGACCTGAAACCACTATGGACCCTAGATGTAGAGTCGAGTGCTTTATTGCTGATCAAACATTATTCGTAACTGGATGACCATAAAGACAGTTTATGGGTACTCCGCGAAGCATGCTGAGGGACATGAGTGACCTAGATGGAATTTGCCCATCCTGCGTAACAGGATAAATGTCTAAGGGCCCAATATTGAACTGGACAAGGATGACATGATATATGCCTTGTGTTCAATATAGACATAAGGGCAAAAAAGATAATTGTACAGACAAGTATTATCACAAAAAAAGGATTTTGTAAGATCATATGACATTTTCTTGTCTTGGGTAGCAGTGATGTGTTGCTAGATACCGCTTACTGTTTATTATGTTAAATACGTGATTTAATATAATTGTTGTAGCGGTAAATTCATGACCATCAAGCTATGGATAAACTTGACGTTAATAAAACCAGAGTCGCCACCGCGGTTTTATTGTTTCCAAAGGAAAAGGAAAAAGTATAAACAAAACCCAAAGATAAGAAGTTTTCAAATCAAAACTAATAAAATGCCAGAGATTACAGGTAAGGGGGTTGATTACACAGGGGGAGGTGTTAGCACCCAAAGTGTCCTAGGTACTCCTAGGGAGCCCTTTTATGTGTGCATTTGTTTTGGTATAAAAGATGTTTGAGAGAAAAAATGGAGTGTAGGGATGAGAAAAGAATTCATTGATTATATTTTTGTGTTTGACAAGACCTTCGTTCTTGTGCCTACGTACCAACATAAAAATGAGGGATCAAAACCTCGTAGTTCATGGTAAAAATTTCAAATGAGTTGGTGAATTGCTTTTAACAAAATTTTAACAAGAAAATGGCACAAAGGGCCAAAAGTTTGAATGAGGTTGTTAGTTCTTTTTGTCTTTTGAAATTTAAGTCAATATGATTAAGTTTATTTACAAGTTTGATTTAAGAAAAAGAAGTTTGAAATTTCAATGGCATAAGGCCAAAGTTTCCAACCATTAAGACATGTCTAAGTTTGAAATCACAAGCAAATAAAGGTTTTGAAAAGAAGGAGAGATTTTGAAATTTAAGTGGGAGAAGATGAAGAGACTACCCTAAGCAAAAATTAAAAGTTAAGAGTTGAAAAGATCTGACCAATGAGATGCAATCCAACAGACAAGAATGTCATATAGAAACCCATTTTCCCTTGGACTTTGATTAAGCAATAAGCATAAGCAATAAGCATAAGCAATAAGCAACATTCAAACATCATAAAAATCAGGGGAATCAAATAAAGATAGTCACATCCAAGCAAGCCTTCCAATAGCTAGCAATATTCATTATCTTCCCATGTATCAGATGAAATATTCCTTGATCAAATCAGAACAAAACATCAGACAAATATTGTCGCATCCGCGAAAAACAACCGGCGGGCTAAAACAAAACAAACAGAGCCGCCACCGTGCGTTATTTATCCCAAAAGAGGGAAAGGAAACGCTCGAAGTAAACCTGGAAAAGACATGGTCTCGCGACCAGAGAGATGGGTTCGGGAGTCGGTTATGCGTAGGGAAGGTATTAGCACCCCTACGCATCCGTCGTACTCGACGGGATCCACGCACAAAAGAAAGGATAAAGGTTGCTAAACACTGCTCAAAAGAATGCACACTCACACTAGAATAAGACACAGATGGAAGAAGCGGAGAAAGGGCTCGCTAGGATATCGCATCCTATGCCTACGTATCTCATCTGGAATGAGAATCAGAGCTACCGTAGTTCGGCTCACGCACGCCAAACAAAACACACACACAGGAAACCGACTGCCAATCGCTGGGCTTACGTCAGACTCCATACAAACAGGCAAACATGGAAACCGAACGCCAATCGCTGGACTTACATCAGCCTCCGAACCAACAAACACACCAATAGGATACGGACAGCCAATCGCTGGTCTTACATCCATATCCTGACACACAAGAGGGTTAACAAACAAACAAGTTACTAAGGAGTCAGGCACTCGAGCCTAGTAACTGTCAAGCAAACATACACAAAAAAGAAAAGGGTGCCCGGAGAGACCTCGCACGGTCTCCTGCCTACGTACCTCATCTGGTATGAGGATCAGGGCGACGTAGTTCCCCTGAACGGGAAAAGAACTTCTAACCTAACCAGAGACCGGGAATGACAAACTAGAAGGGAGACTAACTCGAGCCTAATAGTTATCATGCAAATTCACCATGGTCCTAGGTTGAAGTTTCTAGCTAACTTGCACAGTGAGCAAGCTAAACCTAAACAGCACAAGCAAAGCACAAGAGCAAGCGTACACACAAATAGCACACACTATATACAAACAAAGTGGGCTCACACAGGGTTAGGCTTTAGTCAAGGGGTCATGTCAACCTCGACAAACAAGCCACTGTATCAGGGTGATGTTAGCTCTTAACCCTAACATTGAGAGTTAGGGTGAAGCAGATGAAATGGAGATGAGGGGTGTGCCTCATAGCTCTTATCCCTGGTCAGGGAGAGCTTTGAATAATAGAAGGTGTGGGAGTTCAGAAAGTTGGAACTCTTCTCCACAAGAATTAGACTCTATAGATCTTGGGTTAAGATCCACAAGGCATCAACATGTAATGTGAGCCAAGGGATGACACACTGAATAGTAGGAGATGGACTACACATCTCTTGTGTCTGCCAATTGCCTTATCAAAGGACTTTCCCTGCTTAGCACAAAAATAAACACACAAAGACATTGCCTCTTAAGGAGGACTTCAGACAGGTGCCTGGCCACATAACAGGCCAGGTCTTCCAGACTACATGGAGAAGAGAGGTTATACCTAATTGGTTAAGCAACCAAGCACAAGCAAGTTCAAAGTGAACTTAAGCAACTTAGCTACCTGAAAACAATCTAACTCAGTCAGTACACAAGTCAAAAAGTCAAACAGACAATCCAAAAGTCAATAGTCAACAATAGTCAAACACACAAAGCAACAATGTGCAAGGCACAAGCTCAACTCAAATGAGCTAAAAGCAACCTACAAAACAATTCAAGGTTAGTCAACGTTCAACAATCAACCAACTTTAAGCAATGTGAATCAATCTCCTCAAGGCCATATGTTTCTTATCCTGAAAACAAAGCTCAAACATAAGCACCAACCACTAGGACAAGGCCTAGGGTCAAAGAGGGAGAAATAATTCAAAACAGAACATGAAAATTGACAAGAATCAAACTCAAGCAATTAAGAACAATATCCAAGTGGTCCCATGTCAATAGCATCAACCAATTTCATTTCACAAAGCAATCATGGCAAAGCATGCAATTTCAAAGCTCATTGAAGCAACAGAATGAACAAATGCATATTAATTCCAAAATGTCTCAATAAATCTCAAGAAAAATCATGGCTAAACAGCACACATCACATGATCATCCTACCAAAATTCAAGGCATTTGGACAAGTTTAAGCATGGCAATCAAATCCATCAAGTCAAGGTAAGAAAAACAAGCTCAAATAAGGCATCAAATGGTGCATCAAGTTCACACAAGCCTAAAACATAATTGACAAATGATAAATGTCCCAAACCAAAGCCACAATAAACTTCAAAGTGTCTAGAATCAATGTGCAAAATTACAAGTTCATAAGATACACAACCAGCATTTCACAAATCATTTAAGTTCATGACTATTCAAAAGTCCATAAATGGTCAACCAGAAATAAAAATACCAAACAAATCAGAAATGAGATCAAAAAATCCACAAAAATTCATGAGAAATCCTAACATCCAGAAGAAGCATCATGCAAAAATTCACATCAATTGGCATTTATTTGGCATGGCAAAGAAAATCAACAAGTTGAGCAAGAAATGGTGTGACACACATTGTCACACCTACATTAATCAGATCATAACTCAACAACCAGACATGAGAAAAATACAAACTCTATACCAAAATGTCCATTAAGTTGTCTATTTTAAGCATGCAAAGTTTCACAATCATTGGATTAAAATCCATCATTTCACAAAGCAAATGGCATGATAGGTCAAGAAAATACACACATGAACAATCCCTAAGCCAAAACAAATTCCATCCGTGCACAAACTCTGGAAAAATAGTCATAAAATTCTAGAGATCATGAGGACATCATGCAAAAAACCACAGCTCATTTGGACAATTATTCATGGAGATATGATTTTTTGAAATGAATGAAAAAATAAAAAAAGCATGATGAAGCATGGTATGAATATATGAGTGAGATGAACTAAAAATGCAAAAGGCCAAGTGTGAAATGTCTGAGCCAAGGATCGATCCGTCTGCGTTTTCAAAAGTGGCGCTTCTTAAGTGAAACGCGCCGTTTCACTTAAGTACATGTGGCAGCACAAATCGTTTTAGACCAATGATAATGCCACGCCAGCTTCAGTACAGCCAATGCATGGTCTAATAACATGAATCCCATGCAACAAGGCGCTTATGAGGATCAAACAGACTTCTGGGATTGGAAACCCTAAGATTCATGCGCATTCATAGTGTTCTTGAGGCTCAAGAACACTTTCATCCAGAAATTGAAAAAACCTATACCATTGGAATCGTCCTTCAACATACATCATCATGCCATAGCTAATTCAGTCTAATTCAGCGTGTATCAACAGATTTAAGCACATGAAGTTTCATCAATCAAACTTGTAATCATCATAACTACTTCATTACTCAACGAAATTCCAAGATCTAAAGCTCAGTGTGACCTATGTTCAAAGATCTACCAGAATCATACATCAATTTTATGAATTATGAGCATCGAAAACTGACCTTCAAGATGCAACAGAAGTGGATTTGTAGATTTCAGGCCTTGCAAGGTAGAAACAGATGATCCTCAGCTCTTGAATGAATGAATGGATGAAGATTTGAGTGTTGAACATGCACGATCTAGCTGGAATCTTCAATTGCCATTGATGAACACATGCTCCAACAGTTCCAAAAGCTGCTCGAAAATGGATGGATCTTGCCTCAATCTTGTTCAACTATGCTTATGAATGATGATTCAACCAAGAACAAGGCAATGGATTTGGAGAAATTTGCAGAAAAAGTGAGAGAAAAAGTTTGTGAAGAAAATGCCAAATGGATCTAGATCTGAGATTTTGATGTGTTAATCACAAAAGCAGTTATGATTATGTTTATATATGGTTTCCTAATGATGTTGCTAATCACAATTAAGCAAATGCAAGTGAATTAAGTAAAAATCAAGTGTTATGCCAAATTGTCCAATTCACCTCTATGCATGGAATAGAGTGCTACAGTGCACGAAATTCACTTGAAATCCACATGAAATGTTGTTTTTAGCCAAATGCAAGTGATACAACATGAAAACAATGCATATTTTTTGAATTTGGATTTTCCCTCCAAAATTCAAATGGAAAATCCAAAATTTTTGTAATGGAAATGCATGATATGTGATGCATGAATTGGATAGTACATGTTAAAACAAGAATGTTGCAAAAAGAACCATTCCATTTGGACTTATGGTGCAAAAGTTATCCCCTTTTGAAATTCAAATTTGCTTGACAATGATTGATCCATAACTTGCCAACCACACATGGGAAATGGATGTTCTTAGACTTTTTGGAAAGGTGAGAGCAAGATCTACAACTTTGATGTTCAACAAAATTCCATTTGAAGCATTTTTGGTCATGTAATTTGAAGTTGAAAACCTTTCCATTTTTGGCAATTCCAAATTACAGGTCACTTACTATTTTTGGAAAGTTTTCATCTGACCTCAAATTCTTCATTGTTGATGTTTGCAATGTCAAATGAGACTTGTATGGACATGAATGAGGCATCTCTAACCATCTCCCACCTTCAAATCCATGGTTGAATTGACAGTTGACTTCTGTTGACTTTCTAGGGCTTCAGATGAATTGCATCTTGACTGATGAGCTTTGAACCTTCAATGCTTGATCAAACCATTTCAAAATGATCCCCAGGTCACATGAACTCATCTCCTTGCAAAAAGCCCTGATAAACATAATTCAACTGATTAGGGTTGACCAGAGGTCAAAACCCTAATCCCAAGGAATCTGATCAGGCACCATGAACCTTGATGATGATGATGTACCATTTCAACCAAGATAATGATCAATCTCCTTGATGAACCAAGAAACCCTAATTGAAGCACAAACCCTCAGATGGCTAGTGATCAATTCATGAAGACCCTCAGGCTTGAATCTTTTAACCTCTCCATCTTCTGAGAAAGACCTAGGAGGATGACTTGCTCAATGTTTCCACATGATATGCAATATGAAATGACTAATGCCCTAAAAGATGAAATGCAATATGCTAAGCTAGTCCCAAGAGAGGAGGGCAAATTTTGAGGTGTTACAGCTGCCCCTATTCAATCCACTGTGAACCTGTCGATGTGAACAGCCTCGGCTTTCAGATGATCAGGGTGAAGAGTGATTGAATACCAAGAACAGACGAACAATTTGCACTCTGATGGGAAAAATAATGAACACTGCCTGTCAGAATCGGCCAAGAAACAATCTCAAACGAAGAACAACCCATCCGATACGGAGAAAATCGGCCTGAATACCGAAACAGAAATACTGGTCTGGATACCAAAATAAATGGTAACACAGGGATAACCATGGCCTGAATACCACATATCCGCTGGGGATTATTATCTCTTTTTTTTTTTTTTTTTTTTCTTTTGAACCCCGAAACTTTCTGATTGATTTCCTCTTTTTTTTACTTTTCTTTGAACCTTGAACAAATATTCTTTCGCGCGAATGATCCCGGATCACCGCAGTTGAACCCCGACATCTCGTTTGCCAAATAATGAACCCCGTTCTCCATTTGAACCCCAGTCGCCTGACGATAACTTGTGATCTCCATTGTGAACCCCGTTCTCCAGAAAACACCCCGTGTCTTCCTTTCTCCATTTGGACCCCGTTCTCCAGAAAATGCCGCAACACTTCCTTTTCTCCATTTGGACCCCGTTCTCCGCTTTCTTGTGATAATTCCGCTGGCAACGTCGGAAGTAACACCAAAACACCACTCTGATGGCGACATATCAGAGGGTACACCTTCACAAAAGGAAGGTAACATGTGCATCTCTTCCTCAGAAGACACCCATAACGACCTCTGTTGGCCTCAGCCAAAGTCTAAGGTGACACATGAACAGAAGATACTCCTGAGGACCTCATCCCGGATATAATCTTCAACTCCAATCTCCATTTGAACCCCGCTCTCCAGAAAATGCCTCAACACTTCCTTTTCTCCATTTGACTGTATTTTCGCGCTGATCGCGTAACGTCCTTTGATTTTATTTCCATCTCCCCCCGACGGAAAAGTTTCCTCCAGTATCGTACTACTGGGGAACACTGCTGATCTGACGTCATGATGCTAAACTCCTCAGAGTAACATCTCCAAATTCTATCTCGCACGACAGAAATTTCCTCCAGTATCGCACTACTGGGGAATATTGTTGACCCAACACCACGATGCTAAACTCCTCAGAGTAACATCTTCACCATCCGGCGAAACCATCTCCCAAGCGGTAACCACGGCTCGAGTAACTGATACTTGCAATGCTGCTGATGATTCCCCAACTAGCGAAACCACTCCTCAAACGGTAACCACGGCTTGAGTAGCATCCTCACCCATTGGCAAAACCAAACCTCAAACGGTAACCACGGCTCAAGACTAGCTTATGCTTGCAATGATGATGCATGACTTTTTTCAGCGTAATGCTCCATAATCATGGGAATGCTACGCGATTTATTATGCAGTATGCTATGCTTATCTACATGATGAATGCATAAAAAAGCATCCCCCTCAAGGGACTCTCTTGGGGAGCTCGAGACACTCTGCTGAGGAACTCGACAACACTCCGATCTCCACCCTGCTTGGGGAATAACACTGCTGTTGCTGGAAAATAGGCCACCCTAATCGGGAATAACCTCCTCTGTACCCGATCCGCTTAGGGACATCGCTGGGGAAAGAACCACCAACGCACTCTGTGGGGAAGCAACGGTCTTTGACTTGCTGGGGATACAACAATCCCGACTCTGCTTGGAAAAACCACCACCTACAGATACCTCCATTGGGAAATAGCAACCTTCAGGCCTGGCTGCTGAGGAAACACCAATCTCAAACCTGCTGGGGAGATAACCATCCCGACCCTGCCAGGGAAGACACAGACCTTGAATCTGCTGAGGAGGTAACAATCCCAACTCTGCTTGGGGAAATCGTGAAATTCTGGCACTGAACACCGGTTGACTCGTCGAACCATGGTATTTACCCTCTAAATCCACTGTCAGCTTTCCAATTTTGAGAACTCCCAGACTCGTCTGGACTTTTCTGATTCATCACCTTGTATTCCTGACGTCTCCGTACTCCACGGCAATCGAACTCCTGGGATTCATACAGACTTTTCAATCTCAGACTTTGAAGAGTCTTCTTGATTAATATCCAGGATCGTCGTACGTCCCTCGTCGCCTTATCACCATTCTTCCATTTATTCGTCCCTGATCGGACTCCACGGGGATTCTTTTGTCAAAAGCTTCCACATCACCACCTGCAAGTGAGTGAAAAGTATCTAACAGTACCTGCAAAAGAGATCGTTAGATAAAAACGTGCCCCAGGCGTGTCAAGATTTCAACACTTGGGTCACTCAACCTTCCGAATAAGATTTCAAGCTTCTAATCTTATAAGCATGCATTGGAAGGGACCTGTATGTCTTAAAATGCAAGATTCTTTATCACAAACAATTGGATGTTTTTGCAATCAAAGCGGTAATGAAAAACAAAAACAAAATTATTTGACTGAATATGCATTTTATTGATTGAAAAAATGTGGCTCATGAATGAGCAATACAAAGGAAGCAATTCCTGAAAAGAGGTAATTGCGCACAAAAGGAAAAATCTATCCTAATGGCAATGCGAAACCGCGATCTCATCGAGTTCCAACTTGGTTACACCCCATATGTCCTCAGACTCTCCGTGCTTTCTGCCTTCTGAACAAGACGCTTCCGACTGCTCCCCACCGGGGATTATCCCTGTCATAATTACAAACGATCATGCCAGACGCAGTTGTTCGTTTCAATCCCTCTTTTGCCTGGACCGCCCTTTCGGGTTTTCAGTCCACCGGGATACCCTTTTTTGCCCAAGCCGCCTTTCCAAGTTTTCGACTTGCCGGGTGTACAATTTTTTCATTTTATCCCTAATTTTTGCCCGAACCTTTTTCATTTTTTTTCGGTTCGCCGGGATGCCCATTTTTGCCTGGACTATTTTGTTCTTTTCGTCCAGCGGGTCTCTTTATACGAAGTATTTTTTAACTGCGTCCGCATTCACAGGGGATGGAAAATCCTCGCCATCCATGGTCGTCAACAACAAGGCTCCGCCAGAGAAAACCTTCTTGACCACGAATGGACCTTCATAATTGGGTGTCCATTTGCCCCTACGATCGTTTTGAGGAGGAAGAATCCTTTTCAGCACCATATCACCCACGTGATACACACGAGGTCGTACCTTTCGGTCAAAAGCACGCTTCATCCGCTGCTGGTATAACTGCCCATGACAGATGGCCGCCAGCCTCTTTTCCTCAATCAGGCTCAACTCTTCGTACCGGGTCCTTACCCATTTAGCCTCTTGCAATTTTACGTCCATCAGGACTCTCAAAGAGGGAATTTGAACCTCAACCGGTAGCACCGCTTCCATTCCATATACGAGCGAGAAAGGCGTTGCCCCAGTAGAAGTACGCACCGAAGTTCGATACCCATGCAATGCAAACAGCAACATCTCATGCCAATCTTTATAGGTCACAACCATTTTCTGCACAATCTTCTTTATATTCTTATTGGCTGCCTCAACCGCCCCATTCATCTTCGGACGATAAGGAGAAGAATTGTGATGCTCGATCTTGAATTCCCGGCACAGTTCTACCATCATCTTGTTGTTCAAATTAGAACCATTATCAGTAATGATTCTCTCGGGAACCCCATATCTGCAAATGATGTCTCTCTTGAGAAATCTGGCAACGACCTGCTTCGTCACGTTTGTATAAGAGGCTGCTTCCACCCACTTGGTGAAGTAGTCAATAGCCACTAATATGAACTGGTGCCCATTCGAAGCCGTAGGCTCAATCTTCCCGATCATATCAATGCCCCACATAGCGAACGGCCACGGAGACGACATCAAACTCAACGGATTAGGAGGCACGTGCACCTTATCAGCATAAATCTGGCATTTATGACACTTCCGCACGAAATTGAAACATTGGGCCTCCATTGTCATCCAATAATAACCTGCCCTCAGCAGCTTCTTCACCATTGCATTCCCACTAGCATGGGTACCGAACGACCCCTCGTGAACCTCTTTCATCAATTGGCTTGCTTCTTTATCATCAACACATCTGAGCAAAACCCAATCGAAATTTCTCTTGTACAAAACCCCATCCTTATTCAAGTAAAACACCATGGCCAACCTCCGCAGAGTCTTTCGGTCCTTTTTGGATGCTCCCTCAGGATACTCTTGGGTTTCCAGATAGCGCTTGATATCGTAATACCACGGCTTCTCATCATCAGGCGCTGTGTCCACAGCAAACACATAAGCCGGTCTATCCAGACATCCCACCTCAACACTGGGGAACTGGTTCCACCACTGCACCTTAATCAAGGCAGCCAGAGTAGCCAAAGCATCTGCCAACGGATTCTCTTCCCTAGGCACATGATGCATTTTCACCTTGGTGAAAAACGTCAACAACCTCCTCGTATAGTCTCGGTAAGGAACTAAATGAGATTGATGCGTATACCATTTTCCGTTAACCTGATTCACAACCAAAGCCGAATCTCCATAAATAACAAGGTTCTTGATCCTCAAATCAATCGCCTCTTCAATCCCCAAGATGCAAGCTTCGTATTCAGCCACGTTGTTGGTGCACTCAAATGTTAGCCGGGCAGCAAAAGGAATATGGGATCCTTTTGGCGTAACCAAAACAGCACCAACACCGCTACCATTCACGTTAACAGCCCCATCAAACATCAGAATCCATTCGAATTCAGGGTCAGGCCCCTCCTCCGGGATCGGTTCCTCACAATCTTTCGATTTGAGAAACATGATGTCCTCATCAGGGAATTCAAACTTCATCGGTTGATAATCCTCAATAGGTTGCTGGGCGAGATAATCAGACAATACACTCCCCTTGATTGCTTTCTGAGAGGTATATTGTATATCATATTCAGTCAAAATCATTTGCCATCTCGCAACCCGTCCGGTCAATGCTGGTTTCTCAAAAATGTACTTGATTGGATCCATCTTGGAAATCAATAAAGTGGTATGAACCAGCATATACTGCCTCAGTCGGCGAGCAGCCCAGACCAAAGCACAGCAAGTTTTCTCGAGCAGTGAATATCTTGTTTCACAGTCGGTAAACTTTTTGCTAAGGTAGTATATGGCATGCTCTTTTCGACCAGACTCGTCATGCTGCCCCAGTACACACCCCATAGACCCCTCGAGGACCGTCAAGTACAGAATTAACGGTCGTCCCTCCACAGGAGACATCAGAATCGGAGGCTCCTGCAAATACTCTTTTATTTTTTCAAATGCCGCTTGGCAATCATTATTCCACCTGACCGTTTGATCTTTTCTCAATAATTTGAATATAGGTTCGCACGTGGCTGTTAGATGAGATATGAACCGTGAAATGTAGTTCAATCTACCTAAGAAGCCACGAACCTCCTTCTCCGTTCTCGGTTCAGGCATTTCTCTTATTGCTTTTACTTTAGCAGGATCAACCTCGATTCCTTTCTCACTTACAATGAACCCCAGAAATTTACCGGACCGCACTCCGAAAGTGCACTTATTCGGATTCAACCTCAGTCTGAACTGTCTCAGCCGGTCGAACAACTTGGCCAGATCTACCAAATGCCCCTCTTCTGTCTGGGACTTTGCTATCATGTCATCAACATAGCATTCAATTTCATGATGAATCATATCATGAAACAAAGTCACCATGGCTCTCTGATAAGTAGCACCGGCGTTCTTGAGACCGAATGGCATCACCTTATAACAGAAAGTGCCCCACAGTGTGATGAACGTTGTTTTCTCCATATCATCTGGCGACATTTTGATTTGATTATAGCCAGAAAAGCCATCCATGAAGGAAAACACCGAGAATTGAGCTGTATTATCAACCAACACATCAATGTGAGGTAATGGAAAATCATCCTTCGGGCTAGCTCTATTCAAATCCCGGTAGTCCACACACATTCTTACCTTCCCATCTTTCTTCGGCACCGGCACAATGTTTGCGACCCAAGGTGGATAATTAGCGACAGCAAGGAAACCAGCACCCCACTGCTTCTGCACTTCCTCTTTAATCTTCATTGCCATCTCAGGTCGAGTTCTGCGCAACTTCTGCTTCACTGGAGGACAATCTGCTCTCAACGGTAGCTTGTGTACAACGATATCGGTATCCAACCCTGGCATATCTTGATAAGACCAGGCAAAGATGTCGACATACTCTTTCAACAACGCTACCAGTCTGCTCTTAACACTTTCCTCCAAAGCAGCCCCGATTTTCACTTCTTTTCTGACCTCTTCGGTACCCAGATTCACTGTTTCAACTTGCTCCTCATGCGGCTGAATCACCTTCTCCTCTTGTTTCAACAACCTGGCTAATTCCCCTGGCAGTTCACAATCTTCTTCGCCTTCTTCTTCGGCATGATAGATCGGATTGTCGAAGTCATATGAGGGTGTAACAGGATTGTTATCAATGAGATCCGGCGAGAAATCGCATCTGCATGAATGTGGATTCACTACGCCAAACAAGACCTTAGACAGCGCTTTTTTTAGCCTTAGACAGCGCTTTAAAGCGCTGTCTAAGCCTCCGCTGCTAAAGGTTTAGACAGCGCTTGTTTAAATCTTAAAAGCGCTGTCTAAGCCCCCCCCCCTTAGACAGCGCTTTGGCCAAAAGCGCTTTCTAAGACCCTCCTATTTTAATTTTTTTAGGTAGACCTTAGACAGCGCTTTTGGCAAAAGCGCTGTCTAAAAGGGGGGGGCTTAGACAGCGCTTTACAAAAAGCGCTGTCTAAGCCCCCCCTATTTTAATTTTTTTAGGTATACCTTAGACAGCGCTTCAGGCAAAAGCGCTGTCTAAGGGGGGGGGGGGCTTAGACAGCGCTTTTCAGAAAGCGCTGTCTAAGCCCCCCCCTTAGACAGCGCTTTTGCGTGAAGCGCTTTCTATTCCCCCCCTTAGACAGCGCTTTTGTAAAAAGCGCTGTCTAATGTATACGAAAATTTTTGAAGCTTTTGTTTTAAACCACATTTTTTCCAGGTTTATAAACCAGAATTTCTACCTGTTTTCAACCAGATTTTGACAGACAGTTATCACATTTTATACATGCCATTTTGGCCTTTTTTTCTACCAATTTTTGGCTAACAAATATATATATATATACCAATTCAAACACATTTTAATTTGCCTTAAATGTATCAAAATATATACAAATTTTTGTACACATTTACAAGTCATTACATATACTACAAATGTACACATTAATTACACAAATTTATGAAAAAACTTTGAGCTCTATCATGAATTGACACCACTCCTCTTTGATTTCGTCCACTTGATCCTTTGTATAAAATGCACACTTGAATTCCTCAAAGTACTACATAATAATATAACATATTTTGAATTAATTCCAACTATTTAATTATATGAGATATGTGTAAATATAAAAATAACTCATAAGTTAGAAATACATACATCGGTGGGAATCACTAATCGGCCCAAAGCAAGAGTATCCCGCATAAACCTCAACACGAAATACCCGCAATCTATTTGATTACGTTGTTGAGGACACTACATGAAAAAAAAATATGGATTATAAATCCTAAGTTTTATCAAGTGTCATCACTAATATAATAAAAAATGTGGTAATTAAAAATATACCGCCACTTTAATCCATGTAATGCGGTTGGCGCCCCTCCTTGAGGTTTGGATATCTCGTTGGGCCCGAAAAGCTTGTAGGATGCTAATAAAAAAAAATGAAGCAATTAGAACAATTCACATAAACTAAGAAAAATTTTGAACATTCTCACTTACGTGTCAATTAGGAACTTCATATCCGGGTATGTTGTCCAATCATTTCCTAACGAGTCAAGATAATACACAATTTCTCGGATAGGATTGATTGCGAGCAACAACCAATGTCCACTGTAATGATTAGGAAAATGTTAGATGGTAACTTGGAAAATAATTATAATAGATGAATTTAGAATGAAATGCTAACCCGGTATTAAACGGTATAAAAAACAACTTCTCCGCATCTTTATTGTCATTGAGGATCCGAAGAACGTACTCCGTCACGGTATCCGGTCTATTTAAAATTAAACCTAAGTTGATGCTCGCGGGTGCTAAGAATCCGAATGACTCGTCCAAATCATTGGGGCGCATCATTTTGTCATACAAAAACCTAATATAAAAACATCATTAACACCTCTTTTGAAACATAAAGTAAACCGGATTAACATAAAGTAAACATCATTAACATAAGTTGTTTAATTAATAAGACAAAGTAGACCGGATTTACCTAATATATGTATTGACAACGTTGACGCCGATTTCTTCATGACCAAAAACTTGCATGAAGTCTTCATTACCAATCATTTGGTCGTGATCAAAGCCGAAAATCCCTTCCTCCATATGTATAGTCCGAACACCTCCGGTCGGTATATCGGTCATCTCTATAAATGTCCTGAGGCACGACCTATACTTGGTGGTAGGTTTTTTCCTAGCTACGGTCTTCTTAGCACCAGAACTTTTTACCCGTGCGGAGGCGTTCCTAACCTCCTTTATTTGTTGTGCGGAGGCATTGCTAACCTCATTTTCTTGAACCTACATGTCATATAAATAGTTAGATCAAATTAAGAATGTAACAACTTCCATGAATATATGTCATATAATTGTATATTACCTCTTTTCTTGATTTGGATTTTGTGGGAGTCTATTTAACATAATCAAGGAAAATATGTAAGTAAAATTTTAAGCATAAATTTTAAACTTTGAATATACACATTAAAGTTAACATAAGTTTTAAGCATACCTCATATCCTACGCATATGAGGTTTGTCGGCCATGCAACAAACGAACCTACTGCTTCGTGCACCGTTGTTGCATCCGAATCATCGCTAGGATATGGTAATAATGCATTCGGGTCAACTGCAATATCAACTGATACCTTCAAACATCCAGCAGGGAGCTCTCTAGTGTGGAGTAATACTCCGCTAACGTTATGCACTTTTCCCTTGCCAACCATCCGATAGTGTGGTGACGACAAATACAGCTGACAATGGGAAATGCCCTAAAACCAATAATAACAAGAAATCGTTAATGTGTATATATGTCAAATACATAATTTAAGCAAATAGTTCAATTTAAGACAATTATATGTAATTACCTCTGGAATGTTCGGTTGAAAGGTACAGTTGATACTGTTTTTGTCCGAAGCATCTCTGTATACCGTTGAGGCGCTAGCCTCTCTTTCTCTCCTCAATGCATCAAGCTCAGCTTGCATGGCTTCCAATCTTGCATGAAGCTCCCGATTACTAGGAGCCTTTCCTTTTTTAACACTGAGGGAGGTCGGAGTGACTCCAAATCCCTTACCCCTCACCCGACCCGAATACTCAGGGACATCTAATGCCCGACTAAGTATGCTCTTAGTATCATCGGGAGATAGAGACTGAGATAGCTCCTCCTGAAAAATCAGATGAATACCGTATACTTGCCAAATATTTGTGTATAAAAATGTTATTCAATTAATGAAAAAATGTTATACTTACACATTTCTGGTATACGTTTAAAACGTCTTCTTGAGGAACTCCAGATTTGCCCACACGGGCTTCCTTCCACAAAACATGTGCAGGAAGAGATGTTTCTGAACTTTCCTCCTTCTGCAGCTACACATTAAGTCATACAATTTGATCAGATAAAACTAATATATGATGAACAAATTTGTTTTCGCAATTTATAAATACTTACCATGGATTGTTCTAAGCGTCCATATCCGACACGTCCTTTTCGGTACGGATATGCGGGACTTGATGCTCTTTCCCGATTTGTAGCACTTATTCTTTGAAAAGTCGGGTCTTGTCTCTTGGATTTGAAAGCTTCCCATTCTTCAGCCGATATCAAACTTTCATATTTTCTAGGAAGCTCCGCATCCACAAAATTACCATCCGCATCCTTAAGGAACTTGGATGATAAAAATGTCTGAAATCCTCTAAGAAGCTTTCCGGCCAATTTCATACAAAACCCTCTTCTTTCTTCTTCGATGTTAAAACATCGCTAAGAAAAACATACAGATTGATAGTTAGTATCGGTAATTGAAAAAACATAATTGATACCGTATAATTAAGGGCCAAATGATTGTACCTTTATCTCACTCCAAATTTTTTCTTTGGACTCTTTCAACTCTTTATTTCTCCAATCATCACATGTAATGGGAATTTCATTCCTTACTAGTGCACCGATGAAACTAGTTAAGGTATGCCCATTAGGTTCTATAAGTTGTCCCTGGTTGTTCCAAGAGACATCTAGTATGATGCCTCGAGATCTTCCTTGGACCACCCTTCGCATTACTGTGATGCCTCTTCGGATTTCTTCTTCCGCGGATACTTTACTAACTTCCTCATGTTGGTCATCAGCCATGTCTAACCTGTAATAAACCAAGGAAACCATCAAATATCAAATATAACTTATAATCAAAACAATTGAAAACAAAAAAATAAAGAAATCATGCATTATCAGATATAACTTATAATCAAAGCAATTGAATACAAAAATATAATGAAATCATGCATTACCACATATAACTTATAATCAAAACAAATGAAAACAAAAAATAAAGAAACCATGGATAATTTACCTAAGTCACTAACATCTCTTTCTTTTCTTTGTTGGAATATTAATCACTTGTTTCTTAGCAATGCGTACGGATGAATTGATCCAAATTCCCTCATTATGATCGTTTCTTATATATGACTCATCCGGTATAAGATCCTCAACTTCATCATTTCTATTCAACTCATTCCGTCTAATGCGTGACTCATTCTCAACATCAATATCACATTGATCGACACCGCTATCATCAGTCACTTTGTTAGAGAAAAGCACTATAGACCATTTTGTACTCTTCGGGTCATTCACATAGAACACTTGTTTAGCTTGAGATGCTAGAATAAAAGGTTCATCTTTGTACCCCACCCTAGTAAGATCAACTTGCAAAAATCCAGACTTATCCATTCGTATGCCACTACTATTCACCCACTTGCAACCAAAGATGGGAATCTGAAACTTCTCGTAATCAAACACCCAAATGTGCTCAATAACTCCAAAATATGACAAATTTGCATATTTGGGGTTTAAGTCCTTCATACTTGATATATGCATTGCTTCAGCTAGCACGGTGACACCACTATTTTGCATAGTACTCTTATCATCTTGTTCTTTGGTATAAAATGTGTATCCATTAATTGAATATGCGCTATGAGAAAACACATGCAAACTTGGACCATATGCCAAACATCTCAACCTTTCTGTTACCGAAGAAGGATCTGAAGAGCGCTTCAAATAAATATGATCCTTCAACCATTGTATGAAACTTTGATTGTGCTCTATAACTATCCAATTTTCATTTCTGTTCGGATTTAACCTTCGGAGTACATCCTTGTGCATTTCAACATATGGCTCAACCTCATTATTATTGTGCAGAACATACAAATGAACTTGATCCCGTTCATCCCTTGATATTGTCACAATTTTATTCCCAATTAATTTTTTACCTTCCATTTTGTCGAAAATCTGAGCTCTGGGGAGTCCAATCGATTGAATGTTAGACAAATATTCAGTACAAAACTCAACAGCTTCTTCAACAATGTATCGTTCAACAATACAACCCTCTGGTCGACTTCGGGATTTCACGTACCCTTTTAATATTTTCATATACCGTTCAGCAGGGTACATCCATCTCATATAAGCTGGTCCACACAACTGTGTCTCTTTCACAAGATGAACAACTAAATGAACCATTATGTCAAAAAAAGACGGAGGAAAATACATTTCAAGCTCACACAAGGTAATTACAATCTCTTTTTGTAGTGTTGGTAAGATCTCGGGATCGATCACCTTACTACAAATTGACCTAAAGAAAAAACACAATTTAGTTATGGCACTTCTTACTTTTTCTGGCAAAATAGAACGTATACCTATCGGTAGAAAATGTTCCATTATAACATGGCAATCATGTATCTTCAAATTCTTCAACTTGAGGTCTTTCATAGAAACAAGTCTTCTGATATCAGATGAGTATCCTTCTGGAACCTTAACTTCACTCAGAGACTTACACAAAATTTTTTTCTCCTTTCTAGATAAAGTAAAAGCAGCAGGTGGTAGATATGTTCGTCTTCCTTTCTTCACGGGTGCTAATTCAGTTCTCATTCCCATTTTTAACATGTCCTCCCTTGCTTTAAGGCCATCCTTAGACTTGCCTTTTATATTGAGTAATGTACCGATAACACTTTCAAATACGTTTTTTTCAATATGCATAACATCGAGAAAATGTCTCACGTACAAAGACTTCCAATATGGCAATTCAAAAAATATCGACCTTTTCTTCCACCCACCTTTCACAATCTTATGTGCAAAAGGCTTGCCAAACTCAGTACGCACATCTTTCACCTTTTCAAAAACTTGTTCACCTGACAATGCGGGTGGAGCTCTACGATGTTCGGTGTCTCCATTGAATGCTTTTCTCCACCCACGGTAGTGATGTTTAGAATGTAAGAATCTACGATGACCGAGAAACACATTCTTCTGGCAAAGTTCCAATCGAATCGTATCGGTTCCGTCTTCACAAACAGGACACGCACGTTGACCTTTAATGCTATACCCAGATAGATTCCCGTATGCTGGAAAATCATTAATTGTGCCAAACAACATCGCCCTCAAATTGAAACTTTCTTTCCTATATCCATCATAAACCTCCACACCGTTCTCCCACAAAATCTTTAAATCTTCGATCAGAGGTGTCAAGTATACGTCTATGTCATTCCCTGGTTGTTTAGGCCCAGAGATTAACATAGATAACATCATGTACTTACGCTTCATACATAGCGACGGAGGTAGGTTATAAATCATAAGAATCACAGGCCATGTGGTATGTGAGATACTTTGAAGACCATGTGGGTTCATTCCATCAGTAGATAATGCCAATCGAAGGTTTCTTGCTTCTGATCCAAACTCAGGATAATCATTATCAATCTTCGACCACTGTGGTGAATCAGCCGGATGCCGATACATTCCATCAATAATTCTTTCATCTGCATGCCAAGTAAGATGTCTTGCATCGGTTTCACTACGAAACATGCGCCTAAATCTCGGAATTATCGGAAAATACCATAAGACTTTTGCGGGAGATAATCTTTTCTTATATCGAGACAAACCGCATTTAGGGCACTCAGTTAACATTGCATATTCGTTACGAAACAAAATGCAATCGTTAGGACAAGCATGTATCTTATCATAGCTCATGCCAATAGAGCACAACATTTTTTTTGCCTCATAGGTTCGATTAGGAAGAACATTATCATCCGGTAGCATTTCTCTCATAAGGGCCAACAACTCTGTGAAACTTTTATCCGACCATCCATTACCCGCCTTTAAGTTGTACAACTTTAATACCGCAGAAAGTCTTGAGAATTTAGTGCAACCTTTGTACAACGGTTTCTCAGCATCGCTTACCATCCTCTCAAACATTTCAGGACAATCATGAAGATCTTCTTCCAGTGCTTCTACAATCTCTTCAACTCGATCACAATCGTATGTTTCCGTGTCTTTGTCGTATGAAGCATAGGTCGTACTACTTTTTCCACTCGATTCAACATTCTCGTTAATTTTCTCACCATGAAATATCCAACACTGATAACTTTGATCAATTCCATGCCTCAGCAAATGCGATTTCAATCCATGTGCGTCAACCTTACCAATATAACAACAACGCAAGCAAGGACAATGCATTCGTCTGGGGTTTTCAGCGTGTTGAACAGCATACTTAACGAATTCCAAAACCCCACTCTCGTACTCTTTGGTCATTCGATCGGCACAGATCCATGTTTTATCCATGGTTTTCCTACTTATTTAAGTAAACAATTAATCCAGACGAAAATACATAACTAAGGTAGTATCTTTGAACATTCAACTGGTCAAAACTATTATTCCATAGTAGTTTCAATGAACATTCAAATTGATTTCAAAATACATTCACCAAAATCCATTTAACATCCTAAATAGTATTCACCTGTCACCAAACTTTGTAGCTTGTTCTTTTCAGACTAGCATGAGTTACTAAATTGATACACTAACTACTACTTTAACTCCTATTAGCATTTCAATAACTGATTTCAAAATACACTAATAAACCTTGTCCATTCAATATTAACTAACTTACTAACTTTATTTGCCAATTCAAACATGACTAACCAACTTTCCTAAATAACTAACTGAATCACATTTCAAATTTCATAACAGTCCTACTAACAAAACTATTCTAATTAATCTCTAATTAATCTCTAACAGTCTCTGACACATAATTAACAGTTTCATAGCTAACTATCGAATCAACTCAACTAACAATCATATTATCAATAACCAACTAACTACTTTTCACTAACTTACTAACTTAACTAACATTTCAAACTAACACTTTAATTCCCTAAACACTAACTGATTCAACTTCAAAACCAACATTCAACCCTAAGGCAACAGAATAAACTTCAAAATCTCAAAATTTGGGTCATTTTATATGACTGAGTTTTCACACATAATACAGAACCAACATTGGTGATACAGAAAAATATGACTGAGTTTTCAACAGAACCAACATTGGTGATACAGAAAAATACAGAAAAATATAAAATGGGGCAAGAGTTTTCACACATAATGTTCATCTATAACACATTATATAAAATCAAATATCACTCACAAACCATAAACATTCACATATGCAAGAATGAATACAATGTAGTCGAAACCTCTACTTCAACATGCATGTGGTACCAAAGTTATTTAGGGTTTGAGAAAGAGACTTACCAAAGAAATACGCGCCGCCGGTACAGTGAGAAGGAAGGGTTTGTTTCGCTGCCGGTATAGTGAGAAGAAATACGCGCCGCCGGTACCAAAGAAATACGCGCCGCCGGTTTGTTTCCAGAGAGAAATACGTGAGCACGGCCGCCGAGAGTGAGAAGGTAGGGCTTTTGTGGAAATGGCGTAAGTTTTTGAGGTGACTGAAGAAGAGGGAAAACAAAAGAACAGAACACGAAAGCGCTTTGTGATCTGAAATTTTATTTTAATAAGACCTTAGAAAGCGCTTTTGTGTAAAGCGCTTTCTAAGGTATGCCTTAGACAGCGCTTTCCAAAAGCGCTTTCTAAACCCCCCCTTAGACAGCGCTTTTGGTTTTAATTTTTTTTTAATTTAAAGACTTTAGACAGCGCTTTATCAAAAGCGCTGTCTAAGGTCTATATTTAAAAGCGCTTCCTAAAAGCGCTGTCTAAGGGGGGGTCTTAGACAGCGCTTTTAAAAAGCGCTGTCTAAGACCCCCCCTTAGACAGCGCTTTTAGTATTTTCTTGGAACATTTTCAGCGCTTTATTTTAATTTTAACCTTAGACAGCGCTTTCTGTTAAAAGCGCTGTCTAAGATGCGCTGTTAAAAGCGCTTTTTGGCGTAGTGATTCATGCATTGCTTTAGAACCAGAGCGAGACAAATTGAAAAGAAAAATGAAAACATTGCCATTTTTATTTTGTTTTTAAACTGCAAAAATAAATGAAAAAACAGGGAACACCGCTTTTAATTGAAAAACATCCTTTTATTTATGATGCAAAATTTTGCAAAATGAAACATGAGGTGGCCCTTACAATGAACCATTACGTTTCGGGCAAAACGTAAGGCTTCCATGCAAATAAAATTGAAAATAAGAAAAATATTACTCTTCGAGCAGAGTGACAGTGATGATCTTTTCAGCCTTCCAGTTCTGGACTTCCATCCCTGGTGCGCACGGCTTTATCCACCGATCAATCTCACAGTCACTGTCGACTTCCCCATCCACCATACAGACGTGATCTGGATCCATCATTCCAGCACTGGTGAATGTGAACGACGGACGACGTCCTCTACCTTGTCCAGATGAGCCTCTTCCCGGCTGATAACCCACTCCGAATCTGTCTTTCTTGGCGGAGATGTCCATCATCTTTCCCCAACCAGGAGCTTCCCCACTCTTCACCACCTCAGCAGCCTACTTATACGAAGAAATGGACGGCTTCTCCTCCTCTTTGGCAAAAAGAGCATTCTCCACCTTGACGGTTTCGAATGCTTGACTCGGGGTCTCCCATATCTCACCGTCCATTTCAACGTACTTGAACGATGAAAGGTGGCTGACGAAGATGTCCTCTTCTCCGCAAACGGTGACGACCTGCCCGTCCCAGATATACTTGAGCTTCTGGTGCAAAGTCGAAGTCACTGCCCCAGCAGCATGAATCCACGGGCGACCCAACAGGCAACTGTATGCCGGCTGAATATCCATGACATAGAATACTGACTTAAACACCTCAGGGCCAATCTTCACCGGGAGCTCAACCTCTCCGAACACCGCCCGCTTTGAACCATCAAAAGCCCTTACTATCAGGTCAGTGGGCGTCAGGATCAACCCTTCACAGTTCAGCTTTGAAGACCAATCACTGAATGAAAATAACCACTGTATACCAAAAGTGCCCAACAAAGAGCGAGAGTCATACATCAAGTCTGATACAAATCAAATACAATTCTCCAGAATCAGAAAGAAGATACAAACAAATGAATTTCGTCAACAAGCCTGACGGTAATCCACACAAACGATAGCAAAAGACTATACTGAAGAAGGCTCCACAGATGGCTCCGCATCATCTACCATCTTGGTAAACTTCATGGCAAACCTGAGCTCAGTGTTCTCCTACTGCAATCTCCCTATCTCCTTCTGGTGAATCTTCATCTGTCTGAAGTAATGATCTCTCTCTGCAATGTAGTGATCTCTCTCAGCAATATAATGATCTCTCTCAGCAATAGTCTTCACATTCTCTGTTTCCTTAATCTTCAGCTTTGCCTCCCACTCAGCGATAAGGACTCTGACTCTGTCTTCCCTCTGATCCCTCACGAGGATTTGCCTCCTCTTCTCATCTTCAATGACTTTTGAAGCTCGGGCTAGCTTCTCCTTGGTAATGTCGTGCTCCCTTGTAGACGACTCCAATGCTTGCCTGACCTTGCCATAGTAAGCGGTATCCATCTCAAAGCGCCTCTCCACAAGAGCATGTCTCTTATCCTGATCTTCCATCCTCCCTCTGATCTCCTGATTAGCTATCTGAATCCTAGCAACACTCATCTCCAATTCAGTCTTCTCCGCCTGCAGCTGATCTCTGGCTTTCTTCATCTCGAGGAACTCTTCCATGCTGACAGAAGAACATGGACCCTCAATCAAAGGACACCAAGGATCACCTCCCGGAAACGGTAGATGTGTGAGCTCGATCCTCTTCCTAAGCCAATCATCGAATGGAGGAAAAGACACGCTGTTAATCTTGCCAAAAGGGACCTTGCCCTTCCTCTGAGTATTCCGCCATGCCCTAGACACCTACCTCAACTGTGACAAATTACCCTCAGCTGGGAAGTAGAAAGACTCCTGAATCTCACACTCGAGAGGAGGAACCTCCATAGCAAACCCCATTTGTCTCCTAAGAAGCGTTGGATTGTAATTAATGCAACCCTGAACTCCTATGAGAGGCACATTGGAAAAGCTCCCACAACTGTATATGAAATCTCGTCCGGCCATACCGTTGTGAGTCCAAGCTATGTCAGTGGCTCGTAAACCCATCAACCTGACTGACCACTTGACCGTAGGATCAAGAGAAGCAAAGGCACCCCTAGAAGGCAAATACCCCATAAACCACTTGTGCAACAGTTGAGCACAACATCGGATCAATCCACCACGCCGCTTCTCGTTCCGATTATGGACCGAGTAGTACACATCTCCAACCAAAGTAGGAACCGGATTCCTCTGTATGAACAATCTGATGGCATTAATGTCCACAAAGCTCTTCTGATTAGGAAACAAGATGGTCCCATAAATGCTCACAGCAATCAAGGCACAGACAGTCTTCCAATTACCCACAGCAGCATATTCTTTGGCCTTAGCCTCCAAGAAACTCAAATGAAAACCGGGTAATTTTCCTTTCTCCTTCAAACCCCATTTGGTCACCTCTGGGCCCAAATAAAGAGCACGAGAAATCTCAGCGATATCAGGCTCCCCTTTAGTGACATAGAAAGGAATCTGATCTCGGATCTGACTACCCAGGATGCTGGCATAATCCTCCATCAAGGGTCCCAACAAATAATCCGGGAAGACGAAACATCTCAAGCCCGGGTCATAGAACTAGAGAAGAGTATGGATGGCACTCTTATCTGAATTAGTAAGCCTGAAAACCAACTTCAGAATACCACCGTATGCCTCACGAAACAACCCCACATGGTCAGGTGTAATTAATGCTATCATATCTCTCAGCACACTGATCTCTGGGTCGAAGAAACTGTAGACGACGTCATCTTTCAAACTGGTCCTCATGTCTGGAACAAAGAGGTCTCTCAACCAGGATCTCAATCAAAAATGTCCCCTGCATATGGATAAACATGAGTTAGATGCAGATAAATGCAAAATGTGAATGGTGCTGATGAATGAATGCAATGCATTGTGCCATCCTCCAAGTCATCTGAACAACCACTGCACTGAAACCTGATCTCTGAACTGATCCCAACCATCTGAAGGAATATGTAACCACAAATCCGACTCAGGGTTCCGAAATAAACGGAACTGAAAGATACATCACCATCATCACCAGAGAACCACTGATCTGATAATCACAAACCCCTCCCTGAATCGGCCCAGGGAATCCTGAAATAAACGGATCCCCACTGATAAATACCGCAGACAGAACTCCGGCGTCTCGGAAATAAATGCATAAATCCGACTTATAAATAGAACTCTGATCAATAACTGAACCATTAGTCACCATCAGAACATGCATCTGTAAGAGTCAACCCTCCCCTCATAGGTGAATTCTAATCAGGTCATCCTAAGGCGGATAATGGTCTCGATAATCGGGCAAAGATACTCAACGGATTTGCCCTTTCGGGTTTGCCGCTGCAACTCTCTTAAGATTGTCTAAACCAAAGATCCGGGAAAGATCGGTCACCGAAGTCAACAGCTCAGATGAGGTGACTCAACCAGAGTGGATACTCCACAAAGGAAGAGCACTCTCAAATAAACCTCGTCCGGCTTGTGGTATGTCACGTCGCCCAAAACATGTTGACCTAACATGAGAGGCAACATGAGACCACGCTAATCCTAGGTGTATACTCGGGCCTGGGTTTTAGCCCCACTCAGAACACCCACCCCAACTCATAAGAACCACCTGTACAGAGGACAGCAGAATGATAGTATGATGCATGCAAATATTTATGCAAATATATACACAACATAATAATCATAAATGCAATAAATAGAGCGGCACAAACAACCTAAACCCTATCCTAGAGAGCGCTAGGAGAGACTCGCTTAGGGAAGATGGACCAGCAAGAGGTCAACTTCTCTAATCCCCAGCAGAGTCGCCAGCTGTCGCATCCGTGAAAAACAACCGACGGGCTAAAACAAAACAAACAGAGCCGCCACCGTGCGTTATTTATCCCAAAAGAGGGAAAGGAAACGCTCGAAGTAAACCTGGAAAAGACATGGTCTCGCGACCAGAGAGATGGGTTCGGGAGTCGGTTATGCGTAGGGAAGGTATTAGCACCCCTATACATCATCATGCCATAGCTAATTCAGTCTAATTCAGCGTGTATCAACAGATTTAAGCACATGAAGTTTCATCAATCAAACTTATAATCATCATAACTACTTCATTACTCAACGAAATTCCAAGATCTAAAGCTCAGTGTGACCTATGTTCAAAGATCTACCAGAATCATACATCAATTTTATGAATTATGAGCATCGAAAACTGACCTTCAAGATGCAACAGAAGTGGATTTGTAGATTTCAGGCCTTGCAAGGTAGAAACAGATGATCCTCAGCTCTTGAATGAATGAATGGATGAAGATTTGAGTGTTGAACATGCACGATCTAGCTGGAATCTTCAATTGCCATTGATGAACACATGCTCCAACAGTTCCAAAAGCTGCTCGAAAATGGATGGATCTTGCCTCAATCTTGTTCAACTATGCTTATGAATGATGATTCAACCAAGAACAAGGCAATGGATTTGGAGAAATTTGCAGAAAAAGTGAGAGAAAAAGTTTGTGAAGAAAATGGAAAATGGATCTAGATCTGAGATTTTGATGTGTTAATCACAAAAGCAGTTATGATTATGTTTATATATGGTTTCCTAATGATGTTGCTAATCACAATTAAGCAAATGCAAGTGAATTAAGTAAAAATCAAGTGTTATGCCAAATTGTCCAATTCACCTCTATGCATGGAATAGAGTGCTACAGTGCACGAAATTCACTTGAAATCCACATGAAATGTTGTTTTTAGCCAAATGCAAGTGATACAACATGAAAACAATGCATATTTTTTGAATTTGGATTTTCCCTCCAAAATTCAAATGGAAAATCCAAAAATTTTGTAATGGAAATGCATGATATGTGATGCATGAATTGGATAGTACATGTTAAAACAAGAATGTTGCAAAAAGAACCATTCCATTTGGACTTATGGTGCAAAAGTTATCCCCTTTTGAAACTCAAATTTGCTTGACAATGATTGATCCATAACTTGCCAACCACACATGGGAAATGAATGTTCTTGGACTTTTTGGAACGGTGAGAGCAAGATCTACAACTTTCATGTTCAACAAAATTCCATTCGAAGCATTTTTGGTCATGTAATTTGAAGTTGAAAACCTTTCCATTTTTGGCAATTCCAAATTACAGGTCACTTACTATTTTTGGAAAGTTTTCATCTGACCTCAAATTCTTCATTGTTGATGTTTGCAATGTCAAATGAGACTTGTATGGACATGAATGAGGCATCTCTAACCATCTCCCACATTCAAATCCATGGTTGAATTGACAGTTGACTTCTGTTGACTTTCTAGGGCTTCAGATGAATTGCATCTTGACTGATGAGCTTTGAACCTTCAATGCTTGATCAAACCATTTCAAAATGATCCCCAGGTCACATGAACTCATCTCCTTGCAAAAAGCCCTGATAGACATAATTCAACTGATTAGGGTTGACCAGAGGTCAAAACCCTAATCCCAAGGAATCTGATCAGGCACCATGAACCTTGATGATGATGATGTACCATTTCAACCAAGATAATGATCAATCTCCTTGATGAACCAAGAAACCCTAATTGAAGCACAAACCCTCAGATGGCTAGTGATCAATTCATGAAGACCCTCAGGCTTGAATCTTTTAACCTCTCCATCTTTTGAGAAAGACCTAGGAGGATGACTTGCTCAATGTTTCCACATGATATGCAATATGAAATGACTAATGCCCTAAAAGATGAAATGCAATATGCTAAGCTAGTCCCAAGAGAGGAGGGCAAATTTTGAGGTGTTACAAATATCATAACAAAGTAACAATTAAGCATAGAGACAAAATAGCAGATGAACCCAAGGAAATTCAAAGTCTAGTATCAGATGAAGACCATTTGTCAAGAATAACTCAGTCTCAGATGTTTCCATTGGCCAAGTCCTTTAGCATGGGGAAAGTTTCCTAATTCTAAATCCAAAGCTCAGATCAAATCCCAACAGTCCATCAGATATTTTTTAGGGTTTTTGTTGTTATTAGATGTTTTAAGGTCCTAAGACCATAAACAAAGTCAAAATGCACAAACAAATATATACAATCACAAGATATGGCTCAAGTGAGCAAAGTGAAAAGGACTGAATCATAAACAAGTTGCATGAAATGTAAAATGGCAGATGAATGATAAATGACTGAAATTTAAATAGCATAAAGTAAATGACTTGAAAGTAAAAGTATAATGAATAAAGGTTAGTCAAAAGTTAGTGTTGACTTTTAATTGATTAAGTCATTCTTTGGAGAACACTCAACCATTCATTCACAAGTATGGATCCTTAAACCAAGACATCATCCATGAGAAATGCTCCAACTTGAATAATTCAACAAGTATGCCACTAGCTCTCATGAAAGGAAAAAAGGTCAAGTCTCCATACAATGCCATGAAGAATGGGAGACTTACAATCTCACTTACTAAAATGCTATGCTTTGAGGGTCAAATTTAGCTCTATGTTAAGCAATCGTAATTGGACTTATGTAGAAGTCATAATTATCTGAGGTCGGGCAATAAAAATATAGGTGTTAATGCATGTTAGATATTTGGTACAAAGAACCAAACTCCTAAAACATACCACACACTAAAAGAAAATGGGAGGGACTTATCTCAGTCATACTTGTATTGATTCATCTGACACAAGGTCATTGATGAATCAATTAGCCATTAGACATTAGAGATTTCATTGGTCAAATGAGGGAATGGGAAAGAATAGGGATGAAGAAGGAGAAGAAGATAGAAACATAAATTGATCATGGGAGGAATTTCATAAAATCAAAACCATCCATTCATTTCGGGAGATGAAATGTACATTTCACCAATCCCCTAAATCCAATGGTTTTGATCCAACAAAAGTCAAATCAACCATGACCAAGGCCCAAACAGAAAGTCAAACATCACAAGACCATAAAAATATCTCAACATAATTTTCAAGCATTTAATCAATTAAAAATGAATTAAAATACATTTTAATTTGGCCAAAACCTAAAATCCCTTCAAAACACCAAATAAATGTCCAAGAGATTTATCCTATGTCAAACAATGTCAAAGGACCTTAGACAAAAAATTTCACTATTTTGAAAAAGTCATAAGTACTTTTAAACAATTAAAAATGTGCTCCATCAACCAACACACCACCGGAGTTAGGGCTCTGGTCATCTTCTCCGGTGGACCTCACCGGACTGGTCCACCATCAACCTTCACTAAAATAAAAAGTGAATACCCTAATTTGAAGATAAAAATGCCAGGAATCCAAATCTGCCCTCAAAATTCTCCAATTCTCACTATATTGAAAATTGAGGAGTATGAAATGAGTTGCTTCGGTTTCACCTCAAAGCAACTCAATCTTGTTGCCTACATTGGTAGGACTTCAGTCAACCAAAAATTAATTGAAATGATGGAGAATTGAGAGAGAATCGAAGAGAGAAAGTTTAACAAATTTCACCTTCTGTTTGCAGTGATGAAGCTCGGTCTGGATCTCAATTGGCTTGGGCTTGCTTCCATATGATTGCAGGTGGTGAATTGAGAGCTCAAATGGCTTGGATTATTGGAGTTTCAACTTCAAAACAGAAGTGAAATTGAAACTTGGTTTTTAATTGAAAACCTTCAAGATTATCCTTTAATGGAGATGGGAAGGTTGCAGGAGCAAAGCTTGGGCAAGGTGTCCTCAATTCTGAGCAGTAGGCAATGTATTTATAGGCTTGGCAAATGATTTTCACACCCTTGCATCCAAATGCCAAAAATAGCAATTCAAGTGTGCATGCTTGCATGGCGTGTGATAGGTCCATGAGATGATGTCCAAAGGTCCAAAGATGATCATGAGTCATGCTGAAAGTGTAACATGAACCCATGTATTTGAAATTGAGAAGTGATCATGAGATTCATCCAAATGGAACCATGAAGAGTAACCATGCACAAGTCATTCAAACCTTGTCCAAATGAAGTGATTTTAAATTTTTTGGAAAGGTGAGATAAAGGGGAACAACTTTCATGTTGAACACTTTTCCATTTGAAGCTTGGATCATTATGCATTTTGAGGTGGAAGTTTGGGAAATCAAACATAATTGAAAATTTTCTAAGCACCAAGTCAAATATCCACTATCTCCACCTTGAATAAATTTTTCTATGAGATTCAAATGGAAAATATTACTTCATAAAAGTTGTATCTCTTTCAATCCTCTTTAATTTAGTCACAAATTTGACCTTATTTGGATTTGGCATGAAGGATATATGCATTTTAGGAGTTGAGGAAAATTGCTTGTTCAATGGTAATGGCCCAAAATGACCTATAATGTTTCCTCTTGGAACATTCTCTTGCAAGTTGAATTTGAAGTTTCTAAAAGAATCAAAGTTGGATAGGACATCTTGAAATTGATCATGAAACTTGGATGGCCTTCATCTTATAAAAATTGAGCAAGTTATGGTCCTTGGAAGTTGACCTCCTAACTAGGGCACAGACAAAATGACCTATATTCGTTCACCATAAAAAATGACTTTACAAGCAAAACTAGATCTTGACCTCAACATGAAAGATGTTTGGAATGTCATAAGGAGTATATTTTCTATTGGAATAATTTTCATATGACAAAAATTGTATGAGATAGGGTCTAGGGAACCCCAGTCTTGACCAGTTGACTTTCTCTGATCAACTTCTCTGAACCAACTTGCAAACTTGAAGTTCTCTTGATCTTTTGGACTCATGAAGGATCATACATGTATAATATGATGTAGTACAAAGTTTATCTTGAAATATTGGACCAATTGTTGAAGAAACTTGTTGAGGAAGTCACACAAGATACCTAGATGAATTAGGGTTCCAAGGCCAACAAGCTTCAAACTCTTGATGATTTCTTGATCCAAATGATAAATGAAGAACATGGGGATTCATATATGATGTATAGAATCAAAGTGAACCAATGTTTGATTGATTTCCTTGTACTGAGGGTCTCAAACCCTAGTTGTGAGCTTGATAAGGCATTGGTGGATGCACATATTACCTACAAGAGGAACAAAGCTATGCATAGACATATTTTTGGTATTTTGGTTAGTAAACAAAGAAAAATAGAGTATGATAAAATCAAATATGCTTGGTGATCTCTCCCAATACAAACCCAATGAATAAGGGGTAAGGAGAATGCCAAGGTGTGATCCCAAAGCCAATGCAAATGATGAGATAGCATGCGGGATCTTAGGGTCAAAATTGGGGTCTTACAATTGCCAATGTTGCGAAAACCTACAGGGTCACACACAAAAGGACGGATTGATGAGAGATAGGGTAAATAAGGAACACCGTAAGCTACGGTGCACTTAAATGAATTGTAGAACATCGTAAGGTACGGTGCACTTAAGTAGAATACGAAATGTGGTAAGGTACCACGTGGTTAAGTGATTTTCGGTATACCATAAGATATGGGCCACATACACTTAAGTGGATTTTTTAGGTTGTTGCGCACACGAGTGGTTCTATAAATAGAACCCTTGTGCAGAAGCATTTCACTTGATGAAATTTTGTTTCTCTCTCTCTCTCTCACTCACTCAAAGCCTTCATTTGTAGCAGCTAGCACTGAGACTGAAGGAATCCGTTCATGTGGACTAAGTAGAGGTGTTGTCACCATTCAACGCTCGTGATCACTCCTTAGATCTGCATCAAAGGTTTCAATCGCCACAAGAGGTAGCAGTTTCTATAACTGATCATGCCCATTCGTAAGGATCACTAAAGGAAAATTTTAATTTCTACTGCATTTTGGATCGCAATTTTTCATCAGTGGTATCAGAGCCACTTACGAAACCATGCGTCTGATAGTTGTTAATTTTCTATATTTTATGTATTAATACGATTAAAATACATAATGAATTAAATAATAAACGAGTAATTAAATTTGGCATCATGTGTGTATGATTTGGATGATTGATGTTGACTATGCTTCGGAATCCGATGTTAGTATGGTGAAGCAGAGATACATCGATCGTCCATAGGTTACACAAATGAGAACGATCAATTTATATATATGATATAAGTAATTCTGATTCAAAATATGGTATATATGATATATTGTTTCTATTTCGTTCATTTAAACACTTAATGATTGTTATTCCTTTGAGTGATCAATGGTCATTTGCTTCAAAATCCTACATTAGTATGGGGAAACAATGACATGTTGATCAATCATATTGAATCATCAATCGAGGTGTGTTTAGCAGTATGAAATTGTTGCATTAGGGTTCATAACGGTACAAGGGTTGTGCTGTCAAAAAGTTATATGATTAGGGTTGTGACTGCACAAGAGGTGTGCTTTAAAGTATCAAGTGTTGATGCAAAAAATGATGTCGGTTTCAAATGAATTGTTCATTAAAATTTTGCGTCGGGGCGCTGCCCCTGACAACCCCGCAGGGGGCGTTGCCCCTTGACCCACGTTCGCTGAACGGTCAACAGAACCCCGACAAACTCTGTGTAATGTGATCAATCGCCGAAATTTTATTTGGTTTATTTAATTAACAGAATTTAAATTAATATTATTTATTTATTATTATTGTCTTATGGTGATCAGTTATGGCCTTAGTTTTCCTTTATTTTGTTTTTGGAATTTTAAAATACGACTTGCGTGTCGTGTCTCTCTTTTAATCTCTTAATGTAACTTCTTTTCTCATCTCACTCCCTCGTATGTAAAACGAGTTTCTTTTATGTAATGCAATATTATGAAGAAAGAGAAGAATAAAATATCAAAGGAGGACAACCTTGAATATCTTACTTGGAGAAGCTTAGATCGTTATTAGGTTAGCTTAGGTTCTCTCATTGGCTTGGGAAAACAATTGCGCTAGGGGCCATAACTGTTTCATTTTTTATGTATGTTGATGCATGTGAATGTATGTTGATACATGTGAGAGACGATTTATATGATAAATAAGTCAGTGAGATCAAAATAATTGCAAATTCCCTCAAATTAAATATTAAGTTTATGTTTTCCAAGTTTTAGCACTCATCAAGACTAGTATCGAATAATGTAGGTTTCGCCTACGCGAGGTGCATGTTCTATATTAGTAAGGTGTGATGGGATAGTTGTAATATCCAATTGCTAAAACAATGGGTCAAACTTAACTAAACAAGTTATAATAAGATTATATACGTTTAGAAGCAAGAGTTGGAATTGATCTATATGATGGATTGGAATAAGGAGTTATTCACCCAACTAAAGTATTCGAGAGTTGTCTTAGATACAATTGGAAGGAGTTCCTAGCTAAATAACCTAGTTTTCTGGAATCCTCCTACGCGGACTTAAAACAAAGTGAAATGTGGATCTCGACCCACTAGAAAATCTTCCAACGGGATTTTCCGAATCAAATGGTGAGGGTCATTTGTTTTGAGTAAAATAATGGGAGCATATTTAACTAACGACCTAATTGAATATGTTATTTTAATGATACTTATATTTTCATATTTTTCATGTAGATTACCATGACAACAAACACCTCTAACAACATTTTACGATCAATCCTTGATAAGGAAAAATTGTCTGGGACAAATTTTATGGATTGGCACCGAAATTTGAGGATTATCCTCAAGCATGATAAAATGTTGTATGTCTTGGAGGAACCTGTTCCTGAAGAGGGACCTCCTAGTTCTGCACCTAAGGTAGGAAGAGATGCTTATAAGAAGCATGTCGATGATGCCAATGAAGTTGCTTTCCTCATGCTAGCTACCATGAACTCTGAGTTGCAAAAGCAACATGACAACATGGCAGCGTTCGATATGATCGGACACCTAAAGATGCTCTATCAAGAGCAGGCAAGGCATGAAAGGTTTGAAGTTTCAAAAGCCCTTTTTCAAGGCAAGTTAGCTGAGGGGGCCCCTGTAAGTCCCCATGTGCTCAAAATGATTGGGCATGTGGAGAACCTTGAGAGGTTGGGTTTTCCCCTCAGAAAGGAACTTGCGACTGATTTGATCTTGCAATTGTTGGCAGAGAGTGTCGCAACCTACCTGCGAAAAAAAAACAACCGGCGAAAAAGAAAAGACAGAAGAGTCGCCACCGTGCGTTATTTATCCCAAAGGAGGGAAAGGAAACGCTCGAAGTAAACCTGGAAAAAGGAAAGGAAAAGACAAGGTCTCGCAACCAAATCTTGGGTTCGGGAGTCGATTATGCGAAGGGAAGGTATTTGCACCCCTACGCATCCGTAGTACTCTACGGGATCCACTCTTGTAGTTCTTGTCTTAAGGGTGTGAGTTTATCTAATGTACTATTTACTAAAAAAAAGGGTCAAAAGGAAATGACTCGCACGGATGTCGCATCCACTGCATACGTATCCCATCTGAATATGAGAATCAGAGTCTTCGTAGCTCAGCTACCTATGGGTTAGGGGGGAGTGTGCTCGCTAAGACATCGCGTCTTATGCCTACGTATCTCATCTGGAATGAGAATCAGAGCAAGCCGTAGTTCGGCTAACTACGGGTTAAGGGTTGTGTTTGGGGTGAACGACGTTACTACGCAATCTACCGGATGCTCGACCTTTGGAGACTTACTCGCCTGTAGTAGAAGGAGTAAACGTGTTCTTAGGAGAAGAAAAATTAACGAGTTGCTGGTGTTTGGGGATGCTCATGCAAAAGGGGTAATGAGGATAAGACCTCATAACTCTTAATCCTAGACAGGGTGAGCTCATGACAAAAAGTGGGGGTTCAGAAAGGTGGAACCCTCTCCACTAACTGACCGGACAAAAGATCTGGGGTTTTTGTTCTGAAGCATCGACACGTAATGTGATCTTAAAGAACGACGCACTGAATAACGGGGGATTGACTATTGATTCCTTTTATCCGTCAATTGCCTCTTCATGGAGGTCTTTACGCAAAAAGTAGTAAAATGCGGGAAAGATAAAGGGGGTTAAGAGATCTACCACATGGATAAAGATCCGAAGCAACAGCAAATAAAGAGATAAGAAACCCAGAGATCTCTCAAGCTAACACCATCAAAGAAAGCGAGTCAGTACAGGTAATCGGAATAAACCTCCAGGTGGTATCCCACAAATAAAGTGGAACACCAGGCAAGCCATCTCTGCAAGAGTCATATGAGCCCTCACAAAATAAAACTCAACAAACAGGTTAGAGAAACAAGATAGGGTAATCAAGAGTTGCCCCCAAATCAAAATGTAACCACATGAATCATGCCATTAAAATTCATAAAAAGCTCACAAAAAGCAACCAAGGGTAGGAGGCCTAAACCTCTTGTCAAACAAATGCATTAAAAGGGTATCAAAAATTCCAGGTTGAAAGTATAAAGTAGTGGAAATAGGGCATACCTGATTGGGGAGGATCAATTGAAATTGAATGGCACGGTTGGGTTTGCAAAGCACCCTTAGGGTTTATATGAGAGGGAATTGGTTCTTTGCAGATGAGTTCCCTTCAGTCTCTGGAGGTTGCTCTGAACTCTGTTAGCTCTTCTCTCACTATCTTTTTCCCAGCCAGGGTAATAGGAATAGAATGGCCTTTTGTTTCACTGAAACTCTGAATTTATAACCTGATTTTTGTGGACCTGTGGGCTCAGATGAGAGAGGCCCAAGTCCAAAAATTTTCTATTATATTTTATTTATTTATTTATTTATTTATTTATTTATTATTATTTTATTTTATTTTTATTTTATTTTTCGTTTCTTTTTTTTTTTCGTTTCTTTTTTCGTTTTTTTTTTTTTTTTTTTTCGTTTTTTTTAAACACGTGGGCTTCGCCTAGCGAGCATGATAGTTCAAGAAATTCCTCTGAGCGTAGGTGATTCTGGTGGCTTTTCTTGGGACTCGCTAGGCGACCCATTCTGCTCGCCTAGTGAGCATGACAGCTCATGAACAAACTTTTGCTCCTTCAAGATTAACGTTTTGACTGACGAATAGACCCCATTTGAACCTGTTGGAAGTAACTCAAGTCTTTCCCTTGTGTTGACTGATCATCTAAATAGAACCCACAAAGTGTCCTGGATGATGTTCAAGCTTCTTGGAGCTAATCCCGATTGACATGATGAAATGCAATGTATCTAATTATGATTGATAATGATGAAATGCAATGTGAAATGTTAAATGACCTAAAAATGAATGCATGAATGAGGAGGGAAAATTTTGGGGTGTTACAGCTGCCCCTATTTAGTCATCAACTAACCCGAGCAGGATGAAAGCGAACAGCTTATCAGACAAACAGGGTGAGCTGTGATTGAATACCAAAGACAGACCGAAAATTTGCGCTCTGAGAACACCACAAAAATGCTGAAATACACCGTGCTGTTTATTTCTCTTCCGATCCTCTGGCTGAATCTGAATCAGTCTTCTGACTTAATCTGGAGTTTCGATCCTCTGGTTGGATGTTAATTTTGATCATCGGGCTGGATACGATTTTGATCCTCGGGCTGGATATGATTTCAATCTTCTGGCTAGATCTTCTTCGATCTTCTGGCTAGATCTTCTTCGATCTTCTGGCTAGATCTCCTTTGTTTCGATTCTCTGGCTGAATCTATTTTCTTTGATTCTCTGGCTGAATCTACTTCGATCTTCTGGCTAGATCTGAATTGTTTCGATTCTCTGGCTGAATCTATTTTCTTCGATTCTCTGGCTGAATCTATTTCCGGTCTTCGGGCTAGACCTGACTTCGATCTTCTGGCTAGATCTTCTTCGATCTTCTGGCTAGATCTGCTTCGACTTGATTATAAATTCCCATCATCAGGATCTCGCATCTGAGGCATGCGCTGGTTGACCCTCTTTCGAAACCTACACTCAATCTTCATGTTAGATATGCAGCTTCGAGAATATTCCACTTTTTGGGCTTCGTACATATTCTTCAGGCTAGAACATGCTGTAACGACCCTTCAATTAGACTTTTGTTTTTAAATTGCGATCCGCGGACTGGATCCTCTTGTAGATTGATTTTCTGTTGAACTGTCAATCTACTCCTCTAGCTGGTTTGCTGGGGAAATAACGCTTGTAGGCGATTCTCTGGCTGAATCTTCAAATTGAACCTCAGGCTGGCCCATTGGAAAACGATTCTCAGGCTGAATCTTTGAATTGACCCTCATGCTGGATCACACACACTTGATCCTCTGGCTGAATCTCATGACTTTGGTTGTAAAGTAATTCTTCAGTCTGCTTTGAAGAAACCGTTTATCAGCTTATGTGTATGCTTGATATGCATGCAAATGCAAATGCAAATGTTATGCATGGTGCAAAAAAGAAATCTGCTTGGGGAAGCAAGCTCCGGTAGGGAACAGATCGCTGCATCAATCCTTGAATGCTCTGTGGGGCATGATCCGTCTGCCGGGACCGGGGAGCCACCGAAAATAAACCGGCTTTTTTTTTTGAAAAGTTGACCTTGCTGGGGGAGTATCAACTATGAGAACTTTGCTTGGCAAGGCTCTGTGAGGAGAGTCTGTGGGGAAAGCACTTCCTGGAGAAATGTCGTAGGAAGCGACTCTTGCTGAGGATATGAACTTGCTAATCGTCCTCAAGCTGAGGATCAAAATAAATCTGTTAAAAATAATCTGCAGGGGAATGGGATGAACACTGGGAACACTACCCTCTTGTCTGTTGGGTATGCAACTATTCCGCTGTTGCTGGGGATACAAGGTGCAACTCTACTGGGGGACATGCTCTACTGAGGAGAGCCTTTGTCAATCGCTTGGGAATGAGGATTCATGACTTGGCATCCAGTTCCTGTGACCTGCAATCACACACGTATGCCTCGGGGGAATTACTCGGTTCGAATTCGCCGTCCGGGATTAAGCACATTCAAAGCAATTTTAAATGTTTTCCTATGCAAATCATCTGCAAAAGCCACCATTATATTCAGATGCAATATGTTTCATCAAGAATTCAGACATCTTCTGCAAACAAACTGATAAATGAAAAATAAAGAGGCTCTTTAACTGAAAAATTTGTGTCAGGAATAGGCGAGTATATCAGGAAGTTGATCCCTGAAAAGAGGCGATCGCTGTAATTTGAACAAAAGAAACTATCCTAATGGCAATGTGGATACGGAGTCCCACTGAGTTTCGACTCTGCTATGGCTCGTATGACCTCAAGACGCTCTGCTCATCTTGCTTTCTGAAGTGGATGATTAGTCGATCCTTAACCTTCGAAGATTTCCGGATTGAATGAAACGGTGACATAACACGGATGAACTCAGATTGCAATCATTCGCTTATTCCCTCTTTTGCGTGGACCGCCCTTTTGGATTTTCAATCCACCAGGATACGCTTTTTTGCCTGAGCCGCCCTTTCGGGTTTTCGACTCACCGGGTGTACATTTTTTATTTTTATATCCCTAATTTTTGCCCGAACCTCTTTATTCTTTTTTTTGGTTCGTCGGGATGCCCTTTTTTGCCTGGACTCTTCTTTTTATTGTCCAGCGGGTCTATTTTATGAGAAGTATTTTTTAACTGTGTCTGAGTTGACAGGGGATGGGAAGTCTTCGCCATCCATGGTTGTTAGAATCAAAGCTCCGCCAGGGAAAACTCTTTTAACCACATATGGACCCTCATAGTTCGATGTCCATTTGCCCCTGTGATCTGTGTTGGGAGGAAGAATTCTTTTGAGTACCAATTCACCGACTTGACACTCCCGAGGGCGTACTTTCTGATCAAATGCTCTCTTCATCCGTCTCTGATATAGTTGGCCATGGCATATAGCTACTAGTCTCTTTTCCTCAACTACATCCAGGGTTTTAATCCGTAGGTTGATGGCTTCCTCAAGTCCTAGGATACAAGCTTCGTATTCGGCTTCATTGTTGGTGCAGGGAAAAGTTATTCTGGCACAAAATGGTATATGAATTTCCTCCGGCGTGATCAACACCGTACCAACTCCGCGACCATTGACGTTGACCGCCCCATCAAACATCATAATCCATTTGGATTCAAGGTCAGGCCCCTCCTCCGGGAGTGGTTCCTCGCAATCTTTTGATTTGAGAAACATGATGTCCTCATCAGGAAAGTCGAACCTCATAGGTTGGTAATCATCAACCGGTTGCTCTGCAAGATAGTCTGACAGGACACTTCCTTTGATGGCCTTCTGCGAAGTGTATTAGATGTCATACTCTGTCAGTATCATTTGCCACCTAGCAACCCTTCCGGTAAGCGCTGGCTTTTCAAAAATATACTTGACTGGATCCATTTTTGATATCAATAGAGTCGTGTGAGTCAACATATACTGTCTTAGTCGGCGAGCAGCCCATGCCAAAGCGCAGCAAGTTTTCTCGAGCAGTGAGTATCTTTGTTCACAGGTAGTGAACTTTTTGCTAAGGTAGTATATTGCGTGCTCTTTTCGACCTGACTCGTCATGCTGACCGAGCACACAACCCATTGACCTTTCTAACACAGTCAAGTACATGATCAGCGGTCTTCCCTCTACTGGAGGCATTAGAATCGGGGGCACCTGCAAATACTCTTTTATTCTTTCAAAGGCTTTCTGACAATCATTATTCCAACTGACCTCTTGCTCTTTTCTCAGCATTTTGAACAATGGCTCGCATGTGGCTGTAAGATTAGATATGAACCTTGAAATGTAGTTCAATCTGCCCAGGAAGCCACAAACCTCTCTTTCTGTCATCTTCGGTACCAATGTTGACGGTCTCAATCACCTCCTGATAAGGTGTAATAGTTCGGTCCTCCTGTTTCAACAACCTGGCTAACTCTTCAGGAAATTCACAATCTTCCTCAACCCCTTCTTCGGCTTGATAGATAGGATTGTCGAAGTCATACTTGGCCATAGTAGTGTCGTTAGCAGTGAGATCCGGGTGATCGTCTATGCATGATGGAGGATCATGCTTTACCTTAGAGCGAGATTTTTTTTTGGGAAGAAAAACGGGAAAGAAACATTGCCATTTTTATCGTAAAAGTAAAAAAATAATTGAAAGAAAGAGAACACAAAATTGTTTGCAAAAGTTGTCCTTTATTGATGATGAAAATAATTGCGAAATGCGACTAAATGGATGGCCCTACAGATGAGTCATTACACCTTGGGCAAAGTGTAAGACTTTATTATGCATGTAATAAAAGGAAAACAATAAAAATTACTCTTTCAGTAGAGTAACCCGGACGACTTTTTCAGACGACCAATTGTTGAGCTTTTCTCCCGGGACACACAGGTGAATCCAGCTATCTAAGTCACAGTCGCTGTCAGCCTTGTCTTCATCTGCAGCATTGACGACGTGGGGGAGAAACCAAACCCCCGCTGGAGAAAGTACCGGCTTCATTCTTCTGAGACTCCGAAGTAAACCCCAATCCAAACTTGTCTTCTTTGATGACTGGCTCCACAAATTTGCCCCAGCCTTGGGCATTACCAGCTTTAACCACTTCAACAGCTTGCTTGTATGAAGAGATAGAAGTCCCGACCTTCTCAGACTTAGGTGAAAAGACAGCTTTGGGCGCGACCTCACTGATGTTTATGGCTTCGAAGCCCTGACACAGCATCTCATGCATCTCGCCATCCATCTCCACATACTTAAACATAGACAGGTGGCTAACAAAAATATCCTCTTCACCACAGATAGTGACGACTTGACCTTCTAGTTCATATTTGAGCTTCTGGTGGAGAGTAGAAGTAACAGCATCGGCAACATGAATCCAGGGCCGACCTAGCAGACAGCTATAGGCAGGCTGGATATCCATCACATAAAAGGTACTCTTGAACACCTGCGGTCCAATCTTAACTGGCAACTCAATTTCGCCAAAGACAACTCTCTTAGAGCCATCAAAAGCCCTCACAACTAAATTACTTGGCCTCAGGATGATGCCATCGTAATCCAACTTCATTAAGGCTTTCTTTGGAAGAACATTTAGAGAAGAGCCTGTATCAACCAAAATATGGGAAAGCACCACCCCTTTGCATTCCATTGTGATATGCAAGGCTTTGTTGTGATTCCTGCCCTCAGATGTCAGGTCATAGTTGGTGAAACCTAGCCCATGGCTAGCGTTTACATTTGAAACTACCGACTCCAGCTGGTTAACAGTTATCTCTGGTGGAACATAGGCCATATTCAGTACTTTCAACAAGGCTACTCTGTGCGCCTCAGAGCACATCAATAATGAGAGAATGGAGATCTTTGAGGGTGTCTGATTTAGATGGTCGACTACCTTGTAGTCACTTTTCTTGATAATCCTCATAAACTCATCCACTTCCTTCTCGAACGCGGTCTTAGGAGGAGCTTCCTCAGTAGCAACCTCTTCGGTGGCTACCTGTTTTCCTTTAGCCTTGGCAACTGCCTCAGCTTCAGTATTCGTACGCAATGTTGATGGTGCAAATAGGCGTCCACTGCGGGTGAAGCCACCAACTCCTCCAACATTGTCTACAGCGGAGCTACCAATGTCAAAGTCTTCTTCATTAACTTTCTGCCCCTGGAAATAGATATCAGCCCCATAGTGCCACGGGATAGCACTGTCTTTCTCATACAGAACAGGTCCTGGTACCGTGATGGTGACCGGACTAACCAAAACCGGTTGAGGGTTGTCAAAGTGAAATGTAACTAGTGTTGGACTTTCGATGTTCACCGTTGCTGGTTCTGTACTTTCTGGGAAATATATTGTTGTCGGAGCAGATCTCTCGGGAACATATATTTCTTCAGGAGTGAAATAAAACGTCACTGTCGACACATCATTCTTCACTGGACGGGTCTGATCGAACTAAAGACAACCTTCATCTATTAGTTACTGAATACCCCTTCTCAAACTGTCACATCCGTTCTCGGCAGCTTGACAATTTCTGCACTCTTCCCCACAGCCCGGGAAAATCTGTCCTTTCAAAAGTCGGTCTTTGACTACCGATAGCGAAGTCTTCACTTTAGTCACATCAGAAACCAAATTCAAAATTTCCCCGCTATCAACAGCATTAATCCTCTGCCCGTCGTGGGCTGGCATCGGGTTTTGGATAACATTAGGCACCGGAGAAAAATTGATAGCCTTGGAGTCTCTCAAATCTTGCACCTTTAGATGGAGAGCCTTGCAATTATCTGTAGTATGGCCAGGTGTGTTGGAGTGAAAAGCACATCTGGCGTTGACATCATAACCTCTAGGCAAATTATTGGGATCGATTGGTGGGGCCAGAGTTCTCAACGTAACCAGATTCATGTCAATCAGCTTGGGAAGTAATACAGAATAAGGCATTGGGATTGGCTCAATGACCAGGTCCGTTTGCCTCGGACGTTGTTGATAGTGTCTCTGTTGACCCGGGTTACCTCCTTGATGTTGATTGTTGTACCTGGGTTGCGGTTGCGGATGATACTGCGGTTGTTGTTGCGGTTGAGGAGCAGGTGTAGGAATAGTGACTGCGGCCACT
The DNA here is from genome assembly GCF_024323335.1 of Lathyrus oleraceus. Lineage (NCBI taxonomy): Eukaryota > Viridiplantae > Streptophyta > Magnoliopsida > Fabales > Fabaceae > Lathyrus > Lathyrus oleraceus. The sequence goes on along the minus strand of NC_066579.1, from coordinate 287,317,139 downwards.
TGATCTTGATAATAATTAGGGCGTCCTCTGCCCCTGCCTCTGCCGGCATACACAACGCTTGTCTCGCCTTCTCTTCTTCGCTGACCATTACCAGTAAACGGTTTCTTGGAAGCACTATTGTCTTGAATTCGGCCCATCTTCAACAGACTCTCGATTCTTTCTCCAGCGATTACTATCTCTGCAAAGCTGATTGACGGGCAAGCAACCAATCTCTCAATATAATTGCCTTGAAGAGTGTTCATGAACATGTTCGCCATCTCTCTTTCAGACATAGGGGGTTGGACGGACGCAGCAATTTGTCTCCAACACTGAGCATATTCTCTAAAGGTCTCCTTGGCAGTCTGAGACATTCCTTGCAACAAGGTCCGATTCGGAGCCAAGTCCAAGTTGTATTGATATTGCTTGACAAAAGCCTCTGCCAAGTCTTTCCAGCTCTTGATGGTAGTACGAGACAAATGAGAATACCATTCACGAGAAGCTCCAGTTAGACTGTCTTCAAAATAGTACATCCACAGCTTTTCATCTTCCGTGTGAGCTCCCAACCTTCCCAAATAAGATTGGAGATGAGTGCGTGGGCAAGAAGCCCCGTTGTATTTCTCAAAAGTAGGGGTTTGAACTTGTGAGGGATCCTTACTCCCTGAACCAGACCAAGATTTGTGACATCAAAACCTAAGGAATTTTGAGACTCCAAAGATTTGAGCTTCTCAGCAAGCTCATCCATACGGCGAGTGGTCTCGTGAGCTTCGTCGTGCACAGAGAATTGATCATACCGATAGTCTTCAGTAACGTGGCGCCCATTAATCCGAATTCCTTGATTCACATTGTACCTTCCGCCAATACCATTTCCACCATTCCCCTTGTTGCCAACATTACCCGGGTTTCCATCAGCATTTGCGTTACCCGCGTTACCAGTGTTCACAAGGTTATCAGCGTTCCCAGGGTTACCAGGGTTCCCCTCAGCATTTGGTATCTCCACCTCTGGATCAGGCCTCGGTTGCTCAACCAATTCCCTCAGCTTTTCCTAGCCTTCTGCCATACCAGTCATCAATGTCATGAACTGATCCATCCTTTCACGCATATCAGTCAGCTCTTTCTGTACCTGGTCCATTGCTAGTAGCGGACGATTTTCCTTTGTCGGGTACCTGTGGACTCGCTTGGGACCAATAATTCCTGAGACAGGGAACAAACATTAGACACTGCGGTGACACCTGCAAAACAAACAAGGGTTAGTATGCATGGTATGCGATGCACTGCTTATTCAATTTTAAGGCACCCCCTCTTTGAAAGGGAATACCCTGCAAATGAATAAGCATGAGATGTTGGATGCAAATATGCAGATGATGTTATGCAATGCAAAGGCATGTCAATCAGGATTGCTGGATCCGCTTGAACATCTGTCAGGTTGCACAGCCTAGAGAGAAAACCACTGAGTAATATAATACCGGATCAGCACTTCGGCATGAATTCGGAACCGGGAACCATAGAACACAGTCATCAACTCAGAACCCATACTTTAGAACCAACGGTCACCAACAAGAACCGAACAATAGTCACCAACAGAACAAGTCACCATCAGTACCTGTAAATGATTCATTCCCGCCCCACTCACGGGTGTAATCTAGGCCAGGGTAAGGTCAAGAGAAACGCAGGATAAACAATCCTTTCAAGAATATCATCATATGCACACCAGGTGTATGCAACGATAATACCCCATCAGAATCTGAACTGCTCGTGATACCATGTTCCGCTAAGTGGCGCCATACCACCCGTTCCCCATGAATCACTCTATTCCTAGGTGTCCTAAAGTTCACTCATAGCCTGTGTATTGGGCCTTTTACCTCTTGTAGAACAACCCATCCCAACAGTGAAACAGATACACAACCAGCACAGTATGCATGAAACAGTAAAGCGCACATAGGATGCAATGCAAGCAGATAAGTATGCAAAGCAATAAATAAATAACGCACAATAGACAATAAACAAACAAAAGCTAGGAGGGACTCGCTTAGGGAAAATTGTTCCCCAGCAGAGTCGCCAGCTGTCGCAACCTACCTGTGAAAAAAAACAACCGGCGAAAAAGAAAAGACAGAAGAGTCACCACCGTGCGTTATTTATCCCAAAGGAGGGAAAGGAAACGCTCGAAGTAAACCTGGAAAAAGGAAAGGAAAAGACAAGGTCTCGCAACCAAATCTTGGGTTCGGGAGTCGATTATGCGAAGAGAAGGTATTAGCACCCCTACGCATCCGTAGTACTCTACGGGATCCACTCTTGTAGTTCTTGTCTAAAGGGTGTGGGTTTATCTAATGTACTATTTACTAAAAAAAAGGGTCAAAAGGAAATGACTCGCACGGATGTCGCATCCACTGCATACGTATCCCATCTGAATATGAGAATCAGAGTCTTCGTAGCTCGGCTACCTATGGGTTAGGGGGGAGTGTGCTCGCTAAGACATCGCGTCTTATGCCTACGTATCTCATCTGGAATAAGAATCAGAGCAAGCCGTAATTCGGCTAACTACGGGTTAAGGGTTGTGTTTGGGGTGAACGACGTTACTACGCAATCTACCGGATGCTCGACCTTTGGAGACTTACTCGTCTATAGTAGAAGGATTAAACGTGTTCTTAGGAGAAGAAAAATCAATGAGTTGCTGGTGTTTGGGGATGCTCATGCAAAAGGGGTAATGAGGATAAGACCTCATAGCTCTTAACCCTGGACAGGGTGAGCTCATGACAAAAAGTGGGGGTTCAGAAAGGTGGAACCCTCTCCACTGACTGACCGGACAAAAGATCTGGGGTTTTTGTTCTGAAGCATCGACACGTAGTGTGATCTTAAAAAACGACGCACTGAATAACGGGGGATTGACTATTGATCCCTTTTATCCGTCAATTACCTTTTCATGGAGGTCTTTAGGCAAAAAGTAGAAAATGCGGGAAAGATAAAGGGGGTTAAGAGATCTACCACACGGATAAAGATCCGAAGCAACAGCAAATAAAGAGATAAGAAACCCAGAGATCTCTCAAGCTAACACCATCAAAGAAAGCGAGTCAGTACAGGTAATCAGAATAAACCTCCAGGTGGTATCCCACAAATAAAGTGGAACACCAGGCAAGCCATCTCTGCAAGAGTCATATGAGCCCTCACAAAACAAAACTCAACAAACAGGTTAGAGAAACAAGATAGGGTAATCAAGAGTTGCCCCCAAATCAAAATGTAACCACATGAATCATGCCATTAAAATTCATAAAAAGCTCACAAAAAGCAACCAAGGGTAGGAGGCCTAAACCTCTTGTCAAACAAATGCATTAAAAGGGTATCAAAAATTTCAGGTTGAAAGTATAAAGTAGTGGAAATAGGGCATACCTGATTGGGGAGGATCGATTGAAATTGAATGGCACGGTTGGGTTTGCAAAGCACCCTTAGGGTTTATATGAGAGGGAATTGGTTCTTTGCAGATGAGTTCCCTTCAGTCTCTGGAGGTTGCTCTGAACTCTGTTAGCTCTTCTCTCACTATCTTTTTCCCAGCCAGGGTAATAGGAATAGAATGGCCTTTTGTTTCACTGAAACTCTGAATTTATAACCTGATTTTTGTGGACCTGTGGGCTCAGATGAGAGAGGCCCAAGTCCAAAAATTTTCTGTTATATTTTATTTATTTATTTATTATTATTTTATTTTTATTTTTTTTTCTTTTTCTTTTCGTTTCTTTATTTTTTTATTTTTTTATTTTTTTTTAAACATGTGGGCTTCGCCTAGCGAGCATGACAGTTCAAGAAATTCCTCTAAGCGTAGGTGATTCTGGTGGCTTTTCTTGGGACTCGCTAGGCGACCCATTCTGCTCGCCTAGCGAGCATGACAGCTCATGAACAAACTTTTGCTCCTTCAAGATTAATATTTTGACTGACGAATAGACCCCATTTGAACCTGTTGGAAGTAACTCAAGTCTTTCCCTTGTGTTGACTGATCATCTAAATAGAATCCACAAAGTGTCCTGGATGATGTTCAAGCTTCTTGGAGCTAATCCCGATTGACATGATGAAATGCAATGTATCTAATTCTGATTAATAATGATGAAATGCAATGTGAAATGTTAAATGACCTAAAAATGAATGCATGAATGAGGAGGGCAAATTTTGGGGTGTTACAGAGAGCTTCAATCAATTTTTCCTTAATTTCAACATGAATGATATGGACAAAACTCTTCCTAAACTGCTAGGCATGTTAAGAACTGCTGAGCAGAATCTGAAGTCAAAAGGGAAGTTCATTCTAATAATCGGAAATGGAAAAAACAGAATAAAAGACCCACCAAGCAAGGTGGTAAAGGGAAAGGCGAGGAAGTTGCCAAACACAAACCCATTGCTCCTGCTTTAAAGCCTATTGGAGGCATATCAAAGGATGTATTGACTGCAAGTCAGTACTTGACATCGAGGAAGTTCCAACAAGGGGCAATTCGAGAGGTACTTGATCGTTGGTACCGCAACGAATCAAAACCACCTCATAATCTTATGGATCAGGGGTAGGACAATCTGATGATTGTATTGACTTAAGATTTTGTCAGTATAAGGCAAGTCTCGAAGCAACGGTTGACCAGGGAGGAAAGTCACTTCGAATACTCAATCTGTCTGAGACAAATCCTGCAAAGGCTCAATCAAGGGCAAGTTACCCCAACAGTACAGTAGAAACCAGCTCATAAAGATCAGTCGATTGGAGAGAACCGTTTCGAGAACCGGGTAATCAGGGGCAGACCATTGCAAAATTTAAACATTGGAGGAAGCAAACTCAGACCATGTCACGGGATAACCACTCATAAAAGTTTCCTTTTAAGAAGAATTCCTTTAAATACCCTACAGACTGGGGAAAGACAAGTTGCAAGGGGCAGGTTCCCTCCATATCTTCAAGTAGGTCGAGCAGACTATGACATACACTAGTAACTGTTTGAATTCGCAACTAAATGTCGAAAGTTCACGCTAGTGCAACATCAAGTATTGACCAGAATCCTTAGGGCATATCAAAAGCATAACCATCATGCATTGATCATGTCGCTATGCTCATTTACAGGCCATCCAGACCCATCAGAAGAAGAAGTCGAGATCTTCTCAAGGACAAATACCCGACGTAGCAGTAAGAAATAAAACTTGGGGAACCAAGAGTATCCACATCCGTTGTTTGATCATCACATCATCAACTACCAAGTGTCGGGAAGTCGGATCCTTTCACCAACCAATAGCCCAACCCATATCGACAGTTACCAGACAAACCCAAGTCCACCTGGCTGGCATTCTAGTAAAAACAAATACAACTAGCATTGGTATCCAGAAAAGACATCACCTTTGAAAAAGGGAGACCAATCCCAAATAACCAGTCATTTTTGCATTCAAACATGCACCACATACGTCACCTCATACATAAAAGTAGGTCATACATCATTACATGCATATCATTTATGCATATAAACACGAATCAAGATCCAAGGTTTAATCATAAGTATCCAGGTCAATCCTCAGTTGAGTCATTGGTATTTTCTCTGAGAAAGTTCATGTCCTATATTGTTGGGTGTTCCCCATTGAGTTGCATCCTTTAACCTTTTATTGTTGAGATGTCATTCTCAGTTGAGTCAGTGATTTCTTTGAATAAATTCAAGACTTGTCTGTTTCTCATTGAGTGCTCCTCAGTGAGTTGTTTCCTTTAACCTTTCGTTGATAGAAATTACATATTTCAGAAATTATTTTTCGGCAACCTTTTGTTGTTGAAATCCCCAAGCAAGTTTTACCCAGCGATGTTGCAATACTACCCAACAAGTCGGTTCTATTTGAACTTTTGTCGGTAGTCCGATTTTCCAACGGGTTTTCCCTAATGTCATCCTTTTGATGAAAATTCCTTAATGAATAATATTAATCATCGTCCTGTTTACGATAGCCATTATCCTTTTGGTAATGGTAAATCCTTGGCATTTATTGATCTTACTGTCATCCTTTTGGTGTCGATGATCCTTGAAGTTATTAGTCTAACATTCATCCTTTTGGTGAATGGCGACCTCTCATTATTAAAACTTATTGTCATCCTTTTGGTGGTAACAAGTTTTGTCGTTTGATCTTACTGTCATCCTTTTGGTGTCGATGATCCTTGAAGTTATTGGTCTAACCTCCATCCTTTTGGTGAATGGTGACCTCTCATTATTAAAACTTATTGTCATCCTTTTGGTGGTAACAAGTTTTGTCGTTTGATCTTACCGTCATCCTTTTGGTGTTAGCGATCCTTGAAATTTTGGTCCAACCTTCATCCTTTTGGTGAATGGTGACCTCTCATTGTTAAAGCTTATTATCATCCTTTCGATGGTAACAAGTTTGTTGTTTGATCTTACCTTCATCCTTTTGGGGATGGTGATTGTTGACTTATTTTCATCCTTTTGGTGGTAACAAGTTTTGTTGTTTAATCTTACCTTCATCCTTCTTGGTGATGGTGATTGTTGACTTATTATCATCCTTTTGGTGGTAACAAGTTTTGTTGTTTGGTCTTACCTTCATCCTTTTGGTGATGGTGATCATTGAAGTTATTAACTTATTACCATCCTTTTGGTGGTAACAAGTTTTGTTGCTTGATCTTACCTTCATCCTTTTGGTGATGGCGATTGATTAGTCACCATTTGCATTAAGTTTTCATTACTGATCCAACAAGAAACTGAGGCTTTTGAAACACTGTGCAAGCATTTTTGATACTTTTCGAGTCAATTTTACTTCCAGTATTATATTTAAGCATTTCCATTCATTGTTATATTTTAATTCTATTTTCGTGATTTTATGCGTGGGATAGCTGTGTTTTTGTCCGATAGGTCCAGGTAGAAGAACCAGGGAACTCAGAACGAGACAATGTGAGATTCTGGCAAGCAAAGGAGCAGAAAACCCCGGTACAGGAGGCCTGACACGAGCCGTGTCAGGCAAAGGAGGACAAGGTGTAGAAGACAGTGGCCTGACACGGCCACCCGTGTCAGCTGACACGGGCCGTGTCAGGCATTATCCCCAACCGTGTCACCCATGCCAGGGGCGTGTCAGTTGGGACAGTAGGCTGACACGGCGTGTCAGTTGGGACAGTAGGCTGACACGGCCACCCGTGTCAGCCCAAGCCTAAAAATTCCCTTTTTCTCGAGCTTTTGTTCGTCGGGCTTTTTCTGTGATATTTTTGAACATGTCCAACTGCTGCTTAGAATTTTCAGTATAAAAGAGGACCTTCTGCCTAAGGAAAAATCATCTTGGAATACGGCAAAATACAGTATTGTGAAGCAATCAAGTATTACAGAGAGCAAGGCATTCAGAGAGCTGAAGGTTTTCATGAGCGGGAGTGATTGAAGATCGAAGTCATCCAATTACTTGTAATGTGTAATTTTTATCTTGCATTTGTTTTAAACAATATGAGTAGCTAAACCCCCCAATGCTAGGGGGTGTCCCTGATTTAGAATTGTAACGAATTTGAGTTTACATTTGCATTTATAATATTATTTTTACGGTAACCTTTTGATGTGTTTATTGCTTTCTCTTTCGGACCAATCGAGATTGATTTATGGTTATCAATTAGGCTGGACCGCCATTGGTAAGGTTTTCATAAGGTTACTCTACAGTATATATCACCTAGGACTAGGGATACCCTGTATGAACCAGAGTATTCTTGATATTATAAAGCTTAATGTCACCTTAATTGCCTATGGACATAGAAATTAGGGTAGATTGATTAAAGGTTTTCTCATCCAAGGACTTGGGAGAAAATACCCTTGAGAACTGATAGTAATTGATATTTGTTGATGCAATAGTAACTCAGAGTTGTTACAGGGATAAATCATACACCTTCCCTGGCATTGTTCCTTTTTCCTTATAAACCTTTATTTTCATCCTTATTTGCTTTTACCTTTTGTCTTATATTTTTACACCTAAAACCAAATTAATACTTTTTGTTTAATTGAATGATAATTTAAACTCGATGTTGATTTGCAGTCCTTAAGATCGACATTCGGGGAATTTCCCCATTATTACTATAAAAGGTAAAATAGTACACTTGCTATTTTCCCTATCAAGTTTTTGGCGCCATTGCCGGGGACTGCCAAAATATAGAGTTTAATTTTAAATTCAATTAAAATTTTATTGCTCTGCAATAAAATTATTTTTCTGTCATATATAATTTACTAATTTGTGTATGCGACGAGAACCCTCGGCTGAATTTCTTTTTGACGTAGAGATCGAGAGAACCCTTCACCGAAGACGCAGAAATCAAAGAGTGGATTCCAAAGAAGAAAGTACCTCTGGTCACTCAGAAGTCAAAGAACCAATGGCTAAAGTTCCTCCAATTCCACCTCCGGAAAGACTCCTGGGTGACTATGGAGGTGCAAACGCACCGGGTGGTCGATTGACCATTGTCAACCAACCGGTGAATGTGACAAATTCTCAACTACATCCTAGCACAATCAATCAATTGGAAAGAAAACCTTTCACCGGAAAGGTTAACGAAGATGCCAACAAACACCTGCAAAGATTTATGACCATGAGCACCACACTGAAAATTAATGGTCATACTGATGAAGCAAAAAAATTAAGAATGTTCCCGTTCACTTTAGCTGAAGATGTGGAAGAATGGTTCTATTCTCTTCCTGTCGGCAGTATCACATCATGGGAAGAGATGGAAACTGCATTCTTAAATGAGTACTTTCCAGCATCAGTATTCCTGAGAAAAAGGTATGAAATTCTTAATTTCAAACAGGAGGATGGTGAATCATTGGGAGACGCCTACAAAAGATTCAAAAGGGTCTTAGTAGCGTGTCCAACCCACAATATGGATCAGACCGAACAAATGCAGATGTTCGTTAATGGGCTGAAAATAAAAACAAAGCAGTTGATTGATACAGCAGCCGGTGGCTCAACAAACTCCTCAACAGCCACTTGTATTAAGAGGATTATTGAAGTAATAGCTGCCAATGAGCATCTAGAATTATACGACAGGTGTACTAGTCAGCTAGAGGGGGTGATTGATATAAAATTAGAAACAAATAGAATCCGTCTGGAAGACACAGTTGCTGCCGAAGTAGACAAGAAGTTGAAAGCTATGAATATAGGTACTCAACAGATAGCGCAGGTCCAGCCAGCTCAGACTAGCACTTGTGAAATCTGTAATGGACCTCATCACACGGTCTATTGCTTTGCTACTCCACAACAAATTAAAGAGATTAAATTCTTGAAGTAGAATAATCCCTACTCTAACACTTACAACCCAGGTTGGAAGAATCATCCAAATTTCTCCTAGAAAGATCAGAGAGGGAATGTTCCGCAACAAGGTACAGGGTAATATCAGACTCAGTATCAACAACAACAGCAACAACAGGCACCTAAAAAGGCTGAATGGGAAATCGCCATTGAAAAATTAGCAGCCAACAACATGCAATTTCAAGAAGAAACCAGGACTAATCAAAAAAACACCACGACCTCCATTAAAAATCTCAAAGTCCAAATGGGTCAGATAGCACAAAAGTTAGCTTCAAATTCTCAATCCCCGGGCACCCTACCTAGTGGTACGATAACAAATCCGTGGGAACATAACACTGTTAACGCTATCGTAACCCGAAGTGGAAAGTCAACGGAAGAAAACAGTGCTGAAAAAGATGGATTGTTAGAAGTGGATTTATAAATCAAGGAAACCAAGGACCAAGATGAAGAAGTGATACTACCACCTGTCAAGGAGAGAGAGAAGGTTTCAAAACCAGTCATCAAACTCCCTTACCCTCCAAGACAGAAAAAGAAAGATCAACATGAGAAAAAATTTGAGAGGTTCCTGGAAATGTTCAAAAAACTGGAAATAAACATCCCTTTTCTGAGGCATTAGAACAAATGCCAATATATGTCAAGTTCATGAAAGACATCATCTCCAAGAAGCGTTCCACTAATATAGAGCCGATCATCCTAACTGAAACATGCAGTGCCATTCTCCAAGGCATGAAAATCCCAGTGAAAAAGAAAGACATGGGATCGGTTACTATTCCATGCACTATTGGTGATAGAAAATTCAAGAAGGCTTTGATTGACTTACGAGCAAGTGTAAGCTTGATGTCACTGTCCATCTATAAAAAATTAGGCATCGACATTATTCAAGAAACTCGAGTGACACTTCAGTTTGCGGATCGCTCTATGAGGCGACCCTATGGGATTGTGGAAGATGTTCTTGTAAAAATTGACAAGTTTGTTTTCCCAGTTGACTTCGTCATTCTGGAAATGCCTGAAGATGAGGAAATTCCTCTCATATTAGGCAGACCTTTCTTAGAAACAGGACGGTGTATGATAGACATCGAGGAAGGAACTATGACCCTCAAAGTCTATGATGAAGAGTTAAAAATAGATGTGAGGAACACAATGCAATACAAAGATGATATTGGCATAAGCCACACTATAGATATAATAGTTCAAGTAATTGTTCAAGGAAATGAAAGGCATAGACCCCAGTCACCACTAGAACGGGTCTTAAGTCTATCAATTTTTGAAAATGATGAAGATGAAGGAGAGTCTGAGGTGCTCGCTATGATGGAAAAACAACCTGAATGGATTAGATCTAGACCACACCGGTGGGAAGATTTAAGATCACCACCACCATCAGATGTCACTGAAGAACTAAAAATAGGTGTAAATCTGAAGCAGTTACCAACAAATCTGAAGTATGTATTTCTGGACACTGAAAAGAAATGCCCAGCTATTATCAATGCCAGTCTACAAAGTGTCCAAGAAGCAGAACTCATTCAATTGCTAAAAAAAATACAAAGGCGTGATTGGATGGGCAATTGAGGACTTAAAAGGTATAAGTCCGACTGGTTGCATGCACAAAATCTTAATGGAAGATGATCACAACCTAGTGGTGCAACCACAACAAAGACTTAACCCATCCATGAAAGAAGTGGTACGCAAAGAAGTTGTAAAATTGTTGGATGCAGGCTTAATGTATCCTATTTATGATAGTTCTTGGGTAAGTCCAGTCCATGTGGTACCAAAAAAAGGGGGCACTACGGTGATAAAAAATGAGAAGAATGAGTTAATTCCAACCCGAACTATTATAGGTTGGAGGGTGTGCATAAATTACAGAAGACTAAACGTGGCAACATGAAAGGACCACTTCCCGTTACCATTCATTGATCAAATGCTGGAAAGGTTAGCCGGACACGATTACTATTGTTTCCTAGATGGGTACTCAGGGTACAAGTAGATTACGGTTGCCCCTGAGGATCAAGAAAAGACTACATTCACATGCCCCTATGGTATTTTCGCTTATAGAAGAATTCCATTTGGGTTATACAACGCACCGGCCACTTTTCAAAGGTGTATGACATCAATTTTTGCTGACATGCTCGAAAGGCATATGGAAGTATTTATGGATGACTTTTTCGTATTCGGTTCTTCATTTGATAATTGTTTGACTAACTTGTCACTTGTGTTAGAAAGATGCCAGCAAACAAATTAGATCCTGAACTGGGAAAAGTGTCACTTCATGGTACGTGAAGGAATAGTCTTGGGACACAAGATCTCTAACCAAGATATTGAAGTGGACATAGCAAAAGTGGAGGTAATAGCTAATTTACCACCTCCAGTAAATGAAAAAGGCATTGAGAAAGCCCGACAGGGGGCAATGTTGGATGAGATGAGCAACATGATGCGACAGTTGATGCTGCAGTTTCCGCATCCACCTCCTCAATAGGGTACTGTGAGTGTCCTCCTTCGCTCTTGTTCGCAAACATTGGGGCCAATGTTTAGTTCAAGTGTGGGGGAGATTTTATGTCTTTTATTGTTATTTTCAGTATTTTGTTATTTTATCTCAATATTGTGTTATTTTACTTTTGTGCATTCTAGATTTGGTTTTTCTGTTTGAAGGTACATTATGCTGCGAGTGTTTCAAGTCTGTGGTGATATGTTGGAAATAGTAATGATCACGATTGGGGGTGGATGAAAGAATCACGAAATTTACCATTGCTTATTATGAATGATCTCCCCAGGAAGTTGACATTGCTGAAAGTAAGATCGGAGGCAACGTATACAGCTTAACCAACATAAGTGTCATGTACATTCCGAAGTAAGGAAGAAGTCGCACCAGGCTAAGGAGTACTGTGGACACTGTCAAAGCTTAACCAAACAGGGTGAGTCATAAAAGGCCAAACACATTGATCATCATGAGCGATATTCAGGTTTGTCTTTATCACTCTAAATTTGCGTAGATTCTCTGGGACTGTCACTGCATGATTACACACACTGAGGAACTTTGTTTGAGAATAACCCTGAGCCTTTATAGCCATCCTAAATGATTATATCCATTGTAAACCCCATTTAAGCATGTATCCATTTGTTTGTTTAAACCCCATAAATGTACCCCTTGGCCAAAACACTTCCTTACCATGTTCAGAGTCATGTTAATACATTTAAACTGTGTTGAAAAGCTTAGTTTGGGGTAAAAAACCTCAAGAGCTCCCAAAGCCAAGAAAGTGCAAAACAAAAAGAAAAAAAAGTGAAATAGGAAATCATCGAGAGAAAAGAAAAAAGAAAAATAAAAAAAAGTATAACTCGAAGATTCAAAAGAAGCACGAAAAAGGGCACTCGGTGGAAAAATAGAAAAAAAGAGAAATCCGAGCAAAAGAAACCAACACAGTAGATAACATCGACTCTGAACCAAAAGCCACTTGTTTCCCATTTTGTTTTAATATCCACACCCTAACCCAAGCTAAGTTACAACCCGAAAGACCTCAAAAGTGTGTGTGTTGTGTGTACGTGATATGAAAAGAGAGACTATTCAAACTTGCGAGTTGATATTGCATATTCTGAATTATGAGTGAAAACACTTAACCCCGAGAGAATTGGTGAGAATGTGATATAAGCTGACAAGTGAAACGGTGCTTTGAAGTGGAAGTGCGATTGAAAACTTACAAGGAAAAAGCAGGACTTATGGAAGGAAGAGGGACGACGTTAGCGAATGATCTCAGCAGTGTTAGGAAACATAAAGAATCCGGAGGAGTGACACACAATGTTATCTGAAACATTACTTGCGGACGAGCAATGAGCTAAGTTTGGGGTTGTGATCAGTCACCATTTGCATTAAGTTTTCGTTACTGATCCGACAAGAAACCGAGGCTTTTGAAACACTGTGCAAGCATTTTTTATACTTTTCGAGTCAATTTTACTTCCGGTATTATATTTAAGCATTTCCATTCATTGTTATATTTTAATTCTATTTTCGTGATTTTATGCGTGGGATAGTTGTGTTTTTGTTCGACAAGTCCACGTAGAAGAACCAGGGAACTCAGAACAAGACAATGCGAGATTCCGGCAAGCAAATGAGCAGAAAACCCCAGTACAGGAGGTCTGACACGGCCACCCGTGTCACCTGACACGGCCACTCATGTCACCTGACACGAGCCGTGTCAGGCAAAGGAGGACGTGGTGTAGAAGACAGTGGCCTGACACGGCCACCCATGTCACCTGACACGGGTCGTGTCAGGCATCATCCTAAACCGTGTCACCCATGCCAGGGGCGTGTCAGTTGGGACAGTAGGTTGACATGCCTACCCGTGTCAACTGACACGGGCCGTGTCAGCCCAAGCCCAAAAATTCCTTTTTTCTCAGGCTTTTGTTCGTCGGGCTTTTTCAGAGATATTTTTGGACATGTCCAACTGCTGCTTGGAATTTTCACTATAAAAGAGGACCTTCTGCCTAAGGAAAGATCGGATTTTCAAAGTCGAAGCAAGTCATAGCAGAACCGTTATCAATAGGATCCGGTGATGTGCATCTGTATGAGTGATGGTATGTGCTTATGAGTGTGAACAGTGAGTGAAAACTAAACAAAAACATTGCCAAATATTTTTTGATTTTTTTTTGTTTTTGAAAACTGCAAAAATAGAAAGACAGTGAACAAAATATTTGAATGCAAAAAGACGTCATTCATTTATGATAAAAAAATGCAGGTATTCACATAGATGAGTCCTACAATGAGTCATTACGCCCTGGACGGAACGTAAGACTTGGACATGCATGAACAAACAAGAAAAATTACTCTTCGAGAAGAGTGACTTGGACCATCTCCTCAGAAGACCAATTGTTGATGACTTCACCCGGGACCCTCGGACGCACCCAATTGTCGATGTCGTAATCACTGTCCCCATCCTCTTCGTCGATTGAAGAGATCTGGCCATACTGAATGACGCCAGCACTGGAGAAAGTAATCGGCCCCTGAATAGTCTGAGGCGCTGAAGTTGTAGAAGTCAGAGCTGGCTGATACCCAATCCCGAACTTATCTTCCTTCATCGGTAACTCCAACAGACGTCCCCAACCGGGAGCAACACCTGAATTCACCACGGCCTGTGCCTGCTTGAAGGACGAGATAGAGGCACCCGCTTTGACCTCTTCTATCGGAGCTGCATCCTTGATCTGAACCGCCTCAAAGGCCTGGCATAGGGTCTCATGAATTTCACCTTTTACTTCCACATACTTAAATGTAGACAGGTTACTGATTAGGATGTCCTCCTCACCACAAATAGTGATAATTCGTCCGTTGACCGGGAATTTGATCTTCTGATGTAGAGTTGAAGAGACTGCCCCAACATTGTGGATCCAAGGAAGACCCAGCAGACAGCTGTACGAGGGACTGATATCCATCACATAGAAGACGGTGTTGAAGGTTTGCGATCCAATCTGAATTGGAAATTCTACCTCTCCAAACACCGACCTCTTAGAGCCATCGAAGGCTCTCACCACAAGATTTGAAGGGTTCAAGTTCAAGCCTTCCACTTCTAACCTTGACAGGGCTCTCTTGGGTAGCACATTGAGAGAGGAACATGTATCCTCCAGAACATGAGATAACACAGTGTCTTTGCATTCCATCGAGATGTGCAAAGCCTTGTTATGATTGCGTCCAGCTGGTGTCAAGTCAGAATCAGTAAAACCCAACTCGTTGCTTGCATGAACATTTGCAACGATCCCTTCTAATTGGTTTACCGAAATCTCTTGAGGCACATATGCAGCATTAAGAACCTTCAGAAGTGCCTCCCTGTGTGCCTCTGAACACAGCAGGAGTGAGAGAATGGATATCTTGGACGGAGTCTGAATCAACTGATCGACTACCTTGTAGTCGCTTTTCTTTATGATCCTCAAGAGCTCGTCCACATCCTTCGTGAAAGTAGGCTCAGAACCGGCCTGGGGTGCAGAGGTACCCTCATTCACAGCTTGTTTGCCTTTGGTCTTTGCCGCGGCGTCAGCATTATCAGCTTGAGTAGCGGGTGGTGAGAACAGTCTACCACTCCTGGTGAATCGCCCGATTCCACCAACATTGTCCACTGCGGGATCTTCCACTTCAGATTCAGACTTCTGATTCTGCACCTCTTCTACTTTCAGTGGCTGTTCCACCCCATGATCGTGCGTGTATACACTCCCCCCATAATGCCAAGGAATGGCCTTCTCGCTGGTGAAAGGTAAAGGACCAGGGGTTGTGATGGTCATAGTGGATGGTCGCACTGGTGGCACCGGTTGCGCTTCTGGCACACTGATCTGAGCAGTTGGATAGAAAATGGTGATAGTAGCAACATCACAGTCGTACTCATAAATCTCATTCATTGAAACATAAACATCTGAAACATCGGAATCAAGTTCAATTACATCAGAATCAACCACATTGTTTGGGATATCAGCAACAACATCAGCAAAATTAAATACATTATCAGGAATTACACAATCAACAGGATCATCATTTGTGAACTCTTCAGCAGCATCTTCAAATACCTCTTCAGCAACCCCTTCGACAGATTCTCGGACAGAAAAGTCTTCAACTTGGAGGATACCGTTGTCAAGCAAGGCCTAGATACCCTGCTGCAGCTTCAAACAACCTTTGCTCTATGTAGCACAGTCCAAACAACCCTTCCCACAACCGGGGAAAACGTCGGCCTTCAGCAAGTGTTTTTTAATCTCCAACAGCGGAGTCTTCAACTTCAACACATCCTTGATGGACTTGGCTTCTCCTTCCAGCATATTAACATTTGCACCAAAATGCTGCGGCATGGGATTGTTGACGACGTTAGGAGCCGGCACAAAGTTGATGGACTTCGAATCAATGAGGTCCTGAACTACGTGCTTAAAAGCTTTACAGTTCTCAATATTGTGGCCAGGTGCCCCAGAGTGGAAGTTACACCTAGTGTTGGCGTCATAACCCACTGGAAGCCTTCCAACGGGAGGAGCCAGAGTGCATAACTGCACAAGTTGTAATTGTTGAAGGCTAGGAAGCAACTGAACGTACGACATTGGAAGAGTGTCGAAACGCCTGTCCATCATCCTTTGCCTCTGTTGATAGGCGGGTCTGTTACCCGGTTGTTGCTGTTGGTACTGAGTTTGTTGTTGTTGTACTGGTGGTGCAGCCGAAATGGTCACAGCTGCAACATACGGTTGTTGATGATAGTTCTGGAAATTGTTTCTTCTGATACCCCTGCTCTGGTATGAAGACATAGAATTAACATCCCCCTCTCTCCGCTTCTATCCCTGTATGAACGGCTTCTTCACCCCTGATGATGATCCAACTCCATTCTGGGTCTTGCAGGTCTTCAAGTAATTCTCCACCCTCTCACCGGTAGAGACTACATCAGCAAAGTTGGAGGCATTGCAACCCACCAGACGCTCCAGGTAAGGTCCAGGCAGCGTGTTCATGAACATTTTTGCCATCTCCTTTTCCAACATTGGAGGCTGAACGCGGGAAGCTGTCTCTCTCCAGCGTTGAGCGTATTCTCTAAAGCACTCATTGCTTTTGAGAGACAGGTTTTGGAGTTGGGTTCTGTCAGGAGCCATGTCTGCATTATACTGATACTGCTTTACAAAGGCCTCAGCCAAGTCTCTCCAACAACGGATTTGGGCTCTGTCCAGCCTCATATACCATTCCAGGGATGCCCCAGCTAGACTATCCTGGAAGAAGTACATAAGCAGCTTCTCCTCATCAGAGTATGCAACCATCTTACGGAAGTAGGCTTGCACATGAGTCTTTGGGCAAGAGTTGCCATTGTATTTGTCAAAGACTGGGACTCGGAATTTTGGTGGCACCCTCACACCTGGGACCAGCCCCAAGTCAGCAACATCTACCCCTAGAGGATTCTATCCTTCCACAGCCTTCAGCCTCTCCTCTAATCTTCTAAACATGGGGTCCATACCATGGCCCATGCCAAAGTCCTCCTGCATCAAGGTGAACTGATCGTCCTAATCATCATGGATGGGCTGTTGACCGGAGTTGACATGTGGGATCGGGATAGGCCCCGGTCCACTGGGTCCGTTAACCTCTCCAAATGGAGGATCAGTTACCGTCTCTGGTTGAGTAGTGGCGGGATTCCTCTGCATCATCTGCCTGAGCTCTTGTTGTCCTTGAGCCACTCCTTGAACCACATCCATAAACTGAGTCATGCGGATCCTCATCTCGGCGAGTTCTGCTTGTAGGCCCTCCATAACTCTCTGCTGATTTCTGCGGGTACCGTACCGGTGAATTCCTGAGTCAGCTATCCTGCTAGTGGAACACCAAACAACTGAGAACACTGCGGCGGTACCTGTTATGCAAGACATTATGATGGATATGCAAATGCAATGACATGTTTGTCAATTCCAAAGGGCATTCTACCCCCTTGATTCCAGTCTCACATTTGATAAACAGTGTAAGAAGAAAACCCCGACTAGAAGAAGAAGATATGAACCCCTAGTAATGGATGAACATGTGTTAAATGATATGAATGCAAAATGATGTGATGCAATGCAGTGACATGGAAATCAGGACTGCTGTATCCGCTTGAACATCTGTCCGGTTGCACTGTCTGGAGAGAAACCCACTGAGGAATATAATACGAGATCAAAGCTCTGCTCCAGAAAACCGGGTTGGTTGAAGGTTAAGGTTTCCTGAATTTAGCCCTCCCCTCACTGGTAGGTTCTAAGAACAGAAGTTCATCAGCTTCAGTCCTTCAGTCGAGAATAATACGTTTACCACTGAAGGTTTGGCATTATTACGGGATAAAAGACCTCCGCTGACTCCCTTCAACAGGATATCCTAAAGCAAGTTCCCAGCCTCGGGGTCCTCGGATTGAGCAGCGAGAATGCGCCCACCAGAGCTAACATAAACGCGTCTCGGAGGAGAGGCCTTGACTGAGTTCTCGGGAAATGGTCACCAGAGTCGACGATCTCTAGAGGAACATATGTCATTATGGAACACCCATAGGACATAATATATCCATAGAAACCTCGTCTGGATGTGGGTCTTCATAAACGACTTAACGTAGCAACATACTACGCAAGCCTCATGACTATCCACTCTAAAACCTATGTGTACGCTCAAGCCTGGGTAGTGGGCTTATCTCTCATGGAACATCCCATCCCAACAAACAAACAACCCAACAGCAGATACAACATATGTACATAATGTAATAAGGTAAAGCAGGTAAATGCTGAAAAATAAATAACTGTACAAAAGAATAAACACCCGACAAACAAAAGACCTACAAAAGTTAGGAGGGACTCGCTTAAGGAAACCGGGTCCCCAGCAGAGTCACCAACTGTCGCAACCTAAAAAATTAAATGCGAAGAAACAACCGGCGAAAAAGAAATGACAGAAGAGTCGCCACCGTGCGTTATTTATCCCAAAGGAGGGAAAGGAAATGCTCGAAGTAAACCTGGAGAAAGGAAAGGAAAAGGCAAGGTCTCGCAACCAAATCTTGGGTTCGGGAGTCGATTATGCGAAGGGAAGGTATTAGCACCCCTACGCATCCGTAGTACTCTACGGGATCCACTCTTGTTGTTCTTGTCTAAAGGGTGTGTGTTTACCTAATGTACTATTTACTAAAAGAAAGGGTCAAAAGAAAATGACTCGCACGGATATCGCATCCACTGCATACGTATCTCATCTGAATATGAGAATCAGAGTCTTCGTAGCTCGGCTACCTATGGGTTAAAGAGAAGTGTGCTCGCTAAGACATCGCGTTTTATGCCTACGTATCTCATCGGGAATGAGAATCAGAGCAAAACGTAGTTCAGCTAACTACGGGAACAAAGGTCTCGATTGCAACTAAGGCAAGAGAAAGGGAAGGTCTCGATCGCAACGAGGGCGAGAGAAAAGAATCGCAACGAGGGCGAAAGCAAACAAAGATTAGTTGTTAGTCGTTAGTCAAAAAGAACTCGGCAAGACATCGCGTCTTATGCCTACGTATCTCATCTGAACATGAGAATCAGAGTTGTCGTAGTTCGACTACATAGGGGGTTGCCATCTGAACATGGACTTACAAGGAGGACACCGGTTGTGTCAAAGGAGAGTGGGCAATGTGTTCACGTCCTAGCAGTAGGTGTCGCAGCTCGCTGAATCGAGTCTTAGGTAGTTACCTCTTTGCAATAGAACGGACTACATGCCACAGGATCGGAGACGCACGGAAGGCCTAAAAATGGGGAAGCTCTGCCCTAGAGTTGTCATGTAATGTGGACCTATGTGTTAGGATTTACAAATGGGAACATCTACCTAATGTTAGCATGCAAAGAATAAGGGAGTTCTACCTATGTTATCATACAAAAGAATATGGGAATTCTACCTATGTTATCATACAAAAGAATATGGGAATTCTACCTATGTTATCATACAAAAGAATAAGGGAATGCTACCTAAACGGAACAAGAATCGACGAATGGAGCAAGGAAAGGAACTAGGGATAAGGGTAGATGGCGATGCCTGAAGCAATCGACTTACAAGAGGTAGATGGCGATGCCTGAAGCAATCGACTTACAAGAGAAATGGCGATGCATGAAGCAATCGACTTACAAAAGGATGGAATGAATACGTGCTGGTTCTGTTAAGTTTTGAAAATGATAACTCGACGTTGGATCGAGGTTTTGATCTTGTTTTGAAATGGTTATCGGATGTTCGTTTTAGGTCTTGTATTAACAGGTGAATAAAGAATGCTAGAATAAACATTATACACTTCATGGGAGAGGGGTACATTTGTTATGAATGGGGGTTGTTCATGGCAATCAGACAATAATAATATATGCCTCATACATCATACAAGTAGGCAACAGTTAATCAAACAAATCAGATATATAAACAAGTATATGATTAAATCAACTAATCAAAGAATGAAATGAATGAGCATTAGACAATGTATGATAAGTATAAACATGTTAAGCAATCAAACAATAGAAGCATGGATGAAAGAAACAAGTATAAAAAATATCAGATGAATCAGACATGTGAAACTATGCACACAAAGAATCAATGAATAATTTAATCGGGAAATGATGCAAGGATCAAATAAAATCAAGATGAAAGGCCTCTAATATGTGGCATATGAGATGAACAAGGGAGGATCAAAAGATCTCTTCAATTGCCATAAGCAATCCCTAAGTCAAACATCAATCATGGAAAAGTCAACCGAAAAGTCAAGTCAACTTGAAAATAATCAAATAAATAGTAAATTAATCAAGAAAATTATGAAAAATTAAACTAACTAAGGTGGGGTCAAGAAATCATCATCCCCCAAAAAGATTTCAAAAATAATGAAAATTGGTTATTGAATTAATTGAATCAAAACAAAGGTCAAACCAAAAGTCAAACAACAAGACTAGGTTAGAAATAAATCAAGAATAAATTGAAAATGGGAAATAAAATTCCAATAAAAGATCAAGTTGACCATGAGACATTGGTCAACCCTCATCCCAAAAATCAGAAGTTAAAAATAATTTTAAGTCAAGAAAATAAAATTAATAAAAATATGTGTGTTAAAATGGAATATTTGAAACAAATAATTAATATAAAATATTAACAATAAATAAAATATGAAAATAAAAATTAAATAAATTAAATAAAACATTAAAGAATGTAAAAAATATTTTTTTTGTATTTTTATGAATAAATAAAATATTTTTATTAATTAAAAAGCAAAACAGAAAATAAAAAAAGAATTAAGAAAGAAAAATAAAATGAAATGGTAATGGGCCTGAACGTGGGAGGGGCGGATAACATATGGAGCCAAGGCCCGGTCCAGGGTGAAATAAATCTGAGTGTGACACCATAATAAAACGTTCATTAAAATAAACATGTAACATTGCCTCAAACGGTCATGGCAGGAGTTAGTCACTAAATGCCAAAAAAATGTTGGACGGTTAGGATCATTTCAAGCGTGCGGGATCGAACGGTGACGATGATGCCACGCCTTGTTTCTTTCATGCAACGTAAACTACCAAATAACATGCAGCTAATACGCGTGAAATGCAGCGTGTTTCGTTCATTTTCCAGCCAACATAACTCATGCTACAGGGCTCCAAATGAGATGATGTAAAAAGCAAAGTTTAAGTTTGAAACGAGTAGAACACAATGGTATCTTGTTTCATTGAAAATAATGACTTGGACATGGTGAAAAGTGAACAACAAGGTGGCTTCATGAACATGGATACAACCGAAAATAATGTTACAAACTCAAAGCTTAATGAACATGCTTCATGTTGAGGGCTTTACAAACAATCATGGCATGGTATTAACATGGAAAATAAGTATGGAACAAGCATGGCATAAATGAAAACTAACATGAAACATGGATGGATAGCATGCAAGAGACAAGTAGTAAGCATAAGCATGGCATGGTGTGAGCATGAAATATTACCATGGAAGAGAGTGAAAAGATGCTTACCTAGTGGATGTAAGGTCCACTGCCCCTTGAAGATGGAAGAAAAATGAGATGCTTTGAAACTTCAAGAACCTTGTGGAAATGCAATGGAATGAAACTTGGTCTTTTCCTCTTGCCTTGCTTTCTTGAAAGTAGTGGCAGCCTCCACTTCAGATTAGGGTTTATGTGCTTATATATGTAGGGTTTAAATGTTCTAAATGGGCTTGGAATGTTGGTTTTGAGTTATGAACAAAGTGTGCAAAAGTGAGATGGTATTAGGAAATTTAATTGTAGCAAAACTTAAGTGAGTGACCATAAAGTAAATGGCCAAATGAGGAAATGCAAGGGCTGGTCGTTTTTGTGGTCTGACCTGGTTGTTTGGCTGCAGCATAAAAACAAACCAAATAGGTGACTTTGAGGTTTTATATCTTGATGAATACATGTCCAAATGGCAAGGCAATGCAAACAGTAGAAAGAGGGCATGGAGCTTAACATCTTTCATGTTGAACACAAATTGAAATGATGAGTGGAAAGAGGTGGAAAATTGCCATAAAGTTCAGGTTCCATAGCTGCAAAATGGTTGGGCCAGTTTGGCCTAAATGCTGTCAAAAAATTCAGTCCATGATACTAGCTTTAGATGAGTGTATCTTTCAAACCAATGATGCAAATGGGATGATTCCAAAAGGATGTGAAAGAGGACATAGCAAGGTACAACTGTCAAGAAGAAAGTATTTTCAAAAGATTCCTTGAAGTGCAAGAAATCTGGCCCATAAGTCTTGACAAATCTTGAAGATTTTGGACTTAGAAAATTTTCTAAGTGTCCTAAAATAATGTCTTACTTTGACCAAGCATAACTTTCTCAATTTTAATCCAAATGAAACAAACTTTATATCTCTAGAAAGCTTGGAAAAAGAGGAACAACTTTAATTTTGGAGAAATTTTAAATGGAGCTTGCATCTTGATGAAAAATGGGCTTAAAGTGGATGCAAAAACCATAAAAACTTGCCCTAAATGGAAAGTCAACTATTTTCAAATTTGGTAACTTTTCCAACTCCTGATTAAATGATGAATCCATGATCCAACCTTGATCAAATTTCACATGTAGGCTCCCTTAGGCATGAATTTTGAGATTCCACTTTCAAAATGTCAGGAGTTGACTTTTCTGGCCCCACAGTTGACTTTTCCCAAACTGTCTGATTCCCGATTCCATTGATCAATTGAAGCACCTCTAGCTCAAATAAAGAGCTGATTTTTGGTATGTAGACTCTTGTGGACATATGGAGGGCCATGGAAAAGAGTTTCACCCAAGGAATCAGAAATAAACCGATTTTATGCCAAACCCTAGTTTTAGGGAAAAATGATCAAGAACTGATTGCCAATGGATCTTTCTGAGATAATTGTGGATCTTCCTAGGCCAAGATGCCTCTATAATCATGACATGAATGAGCCCCTTCACTTCCAACCAAACCTTGCCTGTTGCAGGTAGCCATGAAAACCAAATCTCCTGATTAAACCCAGATGCACACTCGAAGAGCTCTAAATCTTCCACTGATGAACTGGGGACCATAATAAGACATATGGAACCCCCTGAGACTTGTATATTTGGAGAATGAAGTTCAATTCTCAGTCTTGCTCTGTGTGGGCTCCTTCTGGTTAAGGAGTGG
This sequence comes from Lathyrus oleraceus, assembly GCF_024323335.1. Classification (NCBI taxonomy): domain Eukaryota; kingdom Viridiplantae; phylum Streptophyta; class Magnoliopsida; order Fabales; family Fabaceae; genus Lathyrus; species Lathyrus oleraceus. The sequence continues at coordinate 287,293,828 of NC_066579.1, read as the reverse complement.
TCAATCAAACCCTGATTTCCCAGTCACTAATGCAGTATGCAATGAGTATGACCTAGTATGATGCTAATGCAATGTGAAACATAATCCCATGCTTCCAAGAAAAAATGAAGGGTAAATTTTGGGGTATTACAGCTGCCCCTATTCAATCAACTGGAGACCCGAAAGGGAGATAGCAGCGGCTTTCGCGCTTTCGAGGTATCAAGGGATTGAATACAATAAAAAACTCGGAAATTTACACTGAAGTGAAGTGAAGTAACAATGCCTGTCAGAATCGGCAAAGAGGTGGTCTTGAACAAGAATCCGTCTGGTACGGTGAGAATCGGTCTGAACACCGAAAAAGAGTGGTAGTCTGAATACCAAAATAAATGGTAACACGGGAATCTTGATCTGAGCATCAACAAAGAATCTGTCTGGTACGGTGAGAGTCGGTCTGAACACCGAAAAAGAATGTTAGACTGAATACCAAAATAAATGGTAACACAGAAATAACCATGGCCTGAATGCCGCTCATCAGTCTGAATACTGGAAATGACTTTGATCTGAACATCGAAAGGTACTAGATTGTCAAACATCGGTCTGAACACCGAGAAACTGGCCTGAATGCCACTTCGGTCTGAATACCGGAAAAACTGGCCTAAATGCCACAAATTGCATCGACCTGAATGTCGGAAACTTCTTCGATCTGAATATCGGAAGATTGGCCTGAATGCCACTTCGGTCTGAATACCGGAAACTGGCCTGAATGCCACAAGTTGCATCAACCTGAACGTCGAAAACTTCTTCGTTCTGAACATCGGAAAATTGGCCTGAATGCCACAAGTTGCATCGACCTGAACGTCGGAAACTTCTTCGATCTGAACATTGGAAAATTGGCTTGAATGCCACTTCGGTCTGAATACCGGAAACTGGCCTGAATGCCATAAGTTGCATCGACCTGAACTTCGGAAACTTCTTCGATTTGAACATCGGAAAACTGGCCTGAATGCCACTTCGGTCTGAATACCGAAAACTGGCATGAATGCCCCAAGTTGCATCGACCTGAACGTCGGAAACTTCTTCGATCTGAACATTGGAAAACTGGCCTGAATGCCACTTCGGTCTGAATACCAGAAAACTGGCCTGAATGCCACAAGTTGCATCGACTTGAACGTCGGAAACTTCTTCGATCTGAATATCGGAAAACTGGCCTGAATGCCACTTCGGTCTGAATACCGAAAAAACTTTCATGCCTGTCAGCATCGGCAGAAATAGAAAAAAAGATAATTGAGGCGGCACGTGGGCCAACGACCTATGCTGGGGATAATAAGTCATGAACAACCTTCAGTCTGAGCACTGGAAACAAACTTCTGGTTTATCGTTTGGGATACCGAGAATGCCTTATGCTTCACATGCGTATGTTTGAATTTTTCCATGGCGTAATGCTCCATGAAAATGGAAATGCTACGCGATTTGGGAGAATGCAATGCAATATGATTCTACATGCAGGGATGCGAAATACTGGGGAGAATGCCAAGCCGAGGCAAGGAATTCTGCTGGGGAAATGATCACGATCTCCTGGACCCAGGCAATGCTGTCGACGATACACAGCACAATAAACTCTGTGGGGAAATAACCGGCCATGCGGTGTCCTGGCGATAACGAAATATCGAGACTCTGACTGGGGAGAGAATGGCTCTGAAAGCTTGCTGCTGAGGAAAGCGACAGTGGTTCTGGCAACCATAATCTGCAAGAGAGACGACTCAGCAGGGGAAGCAAACACCGATACGGTACCGAGGTTCTGCTTCAAGAAAAGAGACCACGAATCTGGCATCGAGATCATCGATCTGGCATCGAACTCTGAGGAGCAGCTGCTTCTGCTGGGAAGATACAGTCTGGCACTGTCAACTCCGATGGGGATATACAGTCTGGCACTGTCAACTCTACTGGGGAGTGTATAATCCAAAACAACATGCTTGGTGAGGGTACAATAGTGAGAACCTTCCGAGGATTGAAGAATCCAATGCTCAGATCAGCTCTGCAGGGATAAGATACCAAACACCAACTGTTGAAGCAAAACATCCGCGATCGTCTGCTGAGTACCTTAAGGAAATGCCCCGAGTGTTCCTGTTCTGAATGGACGATCCAACGCACTTAAAATTTACAGCAATTTTAAATGTTTATTAAGCATGTACCTGTAAAGCTCTTATGTTTCATGATGCAATGTTTATCAAAAATTCGGACGTCATTTTTGCAAACAAAACGGTAAAATGAAAATGAACACAGCGATATACGGAATAACATGATTTTATTGATTGAATGGCCTCTGAATAGGCATTTACATCAGGAAGCAATCCCTGGAAAGAGGTAATCGCACAAAAGATAAAAACAGCAATTAATCTAATGGCAATGTGAAATGGATTTCTATCGGGTTCCAATCCAGCTATGACTCGCTCGTCTTCAAGATCCTCCAGATGATCGGCTTTCTGAAAAAAGTGATTGGACTGTTTCCTATCCTTCGAAAGCTTCCAGTTATCGACACGGGATGAGATTTAGAACTACTCAGAACGCAGTCATTTGCTTAATCCCTAACTTTTGCCTGGATCGCCCTTTCGGGTTTTCAATCCACTGGGATACCCATTTTTGCCTAAGTTGCCTTTTCAGGTTTTCAACTTACCGGGTGTACAATATTTTCATTTTTAATCCCTAACTTTTTCCCGAACCTTTTTCATTTTCTTGGTTCGCCGGGATGCCCTTTTTTGCCTGGACTATTCTTTTTATTGTCCAGCGGGTCTGTTTCATGCGAAGTATTTTTTCATTGCGTCTGAGTTCACAGGGGAAGTGAAGTCTTCACCATCCATAGTTGCAAGCATTAAGGCTCCACCATCAAAAATCTTGGTGACAATATATGGTCCCTCGTAGTTAGGAGTTCACTTGCCCCTGTGATTTGTCTGAGGAGGAATGATCCTTTTCAACACTAAATCTCTGACTTGGAAACACCGAGGACGCACTTTCTGATCAAAGGCTCTCTTCATCCGACTCTGATACAACTGCCCATGGCAAATGGCTGCCATTCGCTTCTCTTCGATAAGACTCAACTCGTTGAACCTTGTTCGAATCCATTCAGCTCCGTCTAACTTGACATCCAACAGGACTCTTAGAGAAGGAATCTCCACTTCAACAGGTAGGATTGCTTCCATACCGTACACAAGGGAGTAAGGGGTTGCCCCGGTCGATGTACGTACTGAAGTGCGGAACCCATGCAAGGCGAAGGGTAACATCTCATGCCAATCTCTGTACGTAACGACCATCTTCTGCACAATCTTCTTTATGTTCTTATTTGCTGCCTCAACAGCACCGTTCATCTTAGGACGATAAGGGGAAGAATTGTGATGCTGAATGTTGAAGTTCTGGCACAACTCCTTCATCATTTTGTTATTGAGATTAGAACCATTATCAGTAATGATTCTTTCGGGAATCCCATAACGATAAATGATTTCTTTCTTAATGAATCGGGCAACCACATGTCTAGTGACCTTTGCAAAAGACGCTGCTTCGACCCACTTGGTGAAATAGTCGATGGCAACAAGGATGAAGCGATGCCCATTAGAAGCAGTCGGCTCAATCTTTCCAATCATATCAATGCCCCACATAGCAAACGGCCATGGCGAAGACATCACATTCAGAGGATTTGGCGGCACATGCACCTTATCAGCATAAATCTGGCATTTATGACATTTCCGAGCATAATTGAAACAATCAGATTCCATGGTCATCCAGTAATAACCTGCCCACAATAATTTCTTAGCCATTGCATGTCCGCCGGCATGAGTACCGAAAGAGCCTTCATGAACTTCCTGCATTAACATGTCCACTTCGTGTCTATCCACGCATCTGAGCAGGACCATGTCGAAGTTCCTCTTATACAGCACATCATCCTTGTTCAAGAAGAAACTGCCTGCCAATCTTCTCAAAGTCTTTCTGTCCTTGTTGGATGCCCCTGCAGGGTACTCTTGATTCTTCAGAAAGCATTTGATGTCGTGATACCAGGGCTTGTCATCGACTACCAGTTCAGCAGCAAACACATACGCGGCCCTATCAAGGCGCATAACATCGATCTTGGGAGCGTGGTTCCACCGAATCAACTTGATCATGAAGGATAGAGTGGCAAGAGCGTCTGTCATCTGGTTCTCATCACGAGGTATATGATACAGCTTTACTGTTGTGAAGAAAGTCAACAGTCTTCTCGTGTAATCTCTGTAGGGGACCAGATTAGGCTGGAGAGTGTTCCAATCACCATTCACTTGATTGATCACCAGAGCTGAGTCTCCGTAGATGTCCAGAGTCTTGATTCTCAAATCAATGGCTTGCTCAATACCCAAGATGCAGGCCTCATACTCAGCTTCATTATTGGTGCACTCGAAAGTCAGACGAGCGGTGGAAGGCATGTGGGCACCTTTCGGAGTAGTAAGGACAGCACCAATTCCACTTCCTTTGGCATTGACGACCCCATCGAACATTAACGTCCATTTTTCGTCTGGATCAGGTCCATCCTCAACAACTGGCTCTTCACAGTCTTTCATCTTGAGGAACATGATGTCTTTATCAGGAAAAACAAACTTCATCGGCTCATAGTCTTCAATCGGTTGTTGAGCAAGATAGTCTGACAGAATACTCCCCTTGATGGCTTTCTGGGATGTATACTGGATGTCGTACTCTGTCAGTACCATTTGCCAACGAGCAACCCTTCCGGTGAGAGCTGGCTTCTCAAATATATACTTGATTGGATCCATCTTGGAGATCAGTAAGGTTGTGTGAGTCAGCATGTATTGTCTCAATCGCTTAGCAGCCCATGCAAGTGCACAACATGTTTTTTCAAGCATTAAGTATCTCGACTCGCAGTCTGTGAATTTCTTACTCAGGTAGTAGATGGCATGCTCTTTTCTACCTGTCTCGTCGTGTTGAGCGAGAACACAACCCATGGAATTGTCGAGTACTGTCAAGTACATAATCAGTGGTCTCCCTGGGACTGAAGGCATAAGGATAGGAGGATTCTGCAAATACTTTTTTATCTTTTCAAAAGCCCTCTGACAATCATCATTCCACCTGATAGCCTGATCATTTCTTAGCAGCTTGAAAATTGGATCACATGTGGCTGTTAGGTGAGAGATGAACCTTGCAATGTAGTTCAGCCTCCCTAAGAAACCACAGACTTGTTTCTCTATTCTTGGCTCAGGCATTTCTTGTATCGCTTTTACTTTGTCAGGGTCCACCTCAATCCCTTTTCCACTAACAATAAAGCCTAACAGCTTTCCAGATCTCACCCCGAAAGTGAATTTGTTCGGATTAAGCCTCAGCTTGAATTTCCTCAAACGCTCAAACAGTTTCTGCAGATTCACCAAATGTTCTTCTTCCGTCTGAGATTTGGCAATCATATCGTCAACATAAACCTCGATTTCATGATGAATCATATCATGGAAAAGAGTCACCATAGCTCGTTGATATGTTGCCCCAGCATTTGTCAGACCAAACGGCATCACCTTGTAGCAGAAGGTGCCCCATGGGTTACGAAAGTTGTCTTCTCCATGTCTTCTGGTGCCATCTTGATTTGATTATAGCCAGAAAATCCATCCATGAAGGAGAATACCGAGAACTGAGCCGTGTTATCCACCAAAACGTCGATGTGAGGTAATGGGAAATCATCTTTAGGACTGGCTCTGTTTAGATCCCGGTAGTCAACACACATCCGTACCTTTCCATCCTTCTTGGGTACGGAACGATGTTTGCAACCCATGGTGGATAATTGGTAACTGCTAGAAACCCTGCATCCAACTGCTTTTGCACTTCTTCCTTTATCTTGACAGCCATCTCTGGTCTTGTTCTTCTAAGCTTCTGCTTGACCGGAGGACAATCCTCTTTGAGAGGCAAACGGTGTACCACAATGTCTATGTCAAGCCTTGGCATGTCCTGATAAGACCAGGCGAAGACGTCAACGTACTCTTGCAGCAATTCAATCAACCCCTTCTTCACATCGTCTTCCAAAGCAGCCCCTATCTTGATTTCTCTCTTGACGTCCTCGGTGCCGAGATTAATCACTTCAGTAGACTCTTGATACGGTTGAATGTGTTAGACGGTGTGGCTAGTGATTGAGAGGGGGGGTGAATAGATCACCTCTTTAAAATTTAACGGATTTAAAGTTTTATCAGAGTTTTTAAAGTTGGCGGAAAATATCAGTCCCGAATCGACTTCCGTCTATTCTGAACCGCTACTAGAAAACCGGACACCCGAGTTTAATGCTGGATTTGAATAAGAATGACAGAAACTATCAACACCAGAATTTTAGCTAATTGAATTCACTTATCATTAAAGTCTATTTCCAATGAATAAAACCTAGCTAACAATTTTGTCAAACAGTTGGTGTGTGTGTAATCAATAATGAACAACAGTGGAGTTTAGTTAAAGAAGTTTTCTTGCCACTGCTGTCTTGCAAAAGGTACAATCACCACACACTAACTGAATTTGCAAAACTGTTGGAAACGTAAAAAGGAGTAAGGGAAGAATACAATACGCAGAGATTTGGTAAGGAAGTTCCCCACGTCGTCCTCGCGTGTGGGTACGTCTCCCTCTCAATTTCAAATGAAATTGAGAACTTTGATTATCAATTATTGCCGAATTCGTTGATACAAGGTTATGATACAAAGACAGAATTCTAAATTCCAAGAACTTCTTCTTGTATGAAACCTCCACTTGATCTGAGCACGATCAAGAATTTCCTGCACGAAATTGCAAACAATTCACCGGTTCCACGACCTGCTTGCGAAATCCCCCGATCTCCAAACGCAACGCTGCGGCTGAATCTGTTCTGCAAACGTGACTAACAAACCCGCAAGAACACTCCAGTTCTTGAAGGACAAACCAGTAGGTTTTTCCTCGAAACCCCCTTCAATCTTCAACTCAGCTAGATCCTCGATCGTTCCACTGAAAACCCTCAGCTAGATCCTTGATCGTACCACTGAACGTTATCTCGTTGATCCTTTAATCCAAAGAACAAGAATGATTATGTGTTGATGTTCTTGAAGAAAAGTGATTGAGAAGATGAAGAAGATGAAGTCTCTTTCAGGTTTCTATCTGCTCAAAAAACAATTGCCTCTACACACTGCTTTGATCTTGTGTTCAATTGTTTTTCCCTCTAAGAATTCGTTTTTTTTGCACTGCTGTCACAACATCTCTTATATATGCTGAAAAACAGAAACTGTTAGAGCACAAAACAGACTTATGCATTGATACATGAGAGTATGCATCGATGCATACTGTAAGATAAGTGAGTTTTTGGTGAATTGAATTAAGCATGGATTGATGCATAATTCGTATGTATTGATGCATATGACATTTCCACTAACATGTATCGATGCCTAATATGTATGCATTGATACATAGGCTGTTTCAACTGATCATGCATCGATGCAAGGCACGTATGGATCGATCCATAGAGCATTTTGCCTATCCATGTATCGATACATGACTCGTATGCATCGATGCATACTGAACAAAAAAGTTTTGTGATTTGCAACATGCTGTATGTATCGATGCATAGGCTTATGTGTTGATGCATACTGACACAAAATGGATTTTATGAGTTCTTTTAAGTGATGTTTCAATGTAGGTCTTTATGTACAGTCATGCAACAATAGAATGGGATAAAAACACAGTAAAAACACAAATGTATCATGTAAGGTAATGCACAGCCAACATTTGGATGATGATCACACAATTTGCTATCATTCAAAATTTATTCAAAGTAAAGAATTTTCTCACAAACTCCCCCTTTTTGATGATGGCAAATTTTTGGCAAGATGTGTGATACTCCCCCTGAGTTTGTGCATGTCTGTCAACATCTGCATTTCTCCCCCTTTGTCAATATCAAAAAGAAGAAAAAAAACAGGTTTATCAAGGCAACATGTAGCAGAACACAGCAAAATTGATAGATAAGCTAACAATCACACAGAATGAAGCTTACAAAGTAAAGAATCACTCACAAAGAATGACAAATAAGGGCAATAACATCAGAAGTAAACAGAAGGTTATAAGCATTTAAGTAGTATGAACGAGTTTAAGAATTACATAAGCTAAACCATATATTGTGCAACAAAAAAAACTTAAGCAACATGAAAAAAATGCATTTAATCCAAATAGCAGTCAGTATGTGTCGATGCATATGGCCATGAATCGATCCATAGCATGCAATTTTGTTTTTAAAGGGTCTATGTATCGATACAAACGACGGATGGATCGATACATCCTGAACCAGTTTTGAGAAATTTGAAATGCATAAGATATGAATCGATGCATACATGTTTGGATCGATACATACTGATGCCAAACCAGATTTTAATGAATTTTTGTGCAGTATGGATTTGCATTATGCTCAGAAGTATGTCATGATAATTATGCCCAAGTATGATTCACAAATCAGAATTTTTAATGTTCAAACAGTATAAGCAAAAAAAAACTTTTGTTCTAACATACACAATCATATAATTCTAAATGAGATATAGATAGGAGTGATATTACCTCTGTTGGTGTAACCTTGTGAGGAATAAGTATAATCTAAAACAAATCTCATCAACCAAGGTGAGGCATAATAAAAATAAGAAGAAACATGCTTATCCTTATCCAGATTTCCGTTGGTAGGCACAGGGGTGTCAATTGATTTTGAGTCATTCATTCCAAAGCGCTTGAGTAGTTCTCTGCAGTATTTTGTTTGACATACTGCTGTACCCTCATCAAGTTGCTTTATCTGCATTCCTAGGAAGTAATTCAGCTCCCCCATGAGACTCATCTCAAATTCACCCTGCATAACCTTAGAAAATTCTTCGACCAAGTGTATGTTAGTTGAACCAAAAATTATATCGTCTACATAAACTTGAACTAAAAGGATGTGCTTTCCTTTGTGCTTAATAAAGAGAGTATTATCCACTTTACCTCTTGAATATCCAGGATCAATTAGAAATTTGCTAAGCCTTTCATACCAAACCCGAGGGGCTTGTTTAAGACCATACAAAGCTCGTTTTAATTTGTAAACATGATCTGGATTTTCAGCATTCTCAAAACCAGGAGGTTGTGAAACATATGCCTCTTCATTTATGACACCATTAAGAAAAGCACTCTTTACGTCCATTTGGTAAAGCTTAAAGTCGTTGGAACACGCATAGGCAAGCAAGAGACGTATAGCTTCAAGGCGAGCAACTGGAGCATAAGTTTCCTCATAGTCTATGCCCTCCTCTTGGTTATACCCTTGTGCTACTAAACGTGCCTTGTTCCTAGTTATCACTCCGTTTTCATCAAGCTTATTTCTAAAAACCCATTTAGTACCTATGATATGATGATCTCGCGGACGAGGGACAAGTTCCCAAACATCATTTCTTTTAAATTGATTAAGCTCCTCTTGCATGGCCATTAGCCAAAATTCATCAATCAAGGCCTCTTTGGCATTTTTAGGTTCTACTTGTGAAACAAAAGCGAAGTGAGAACAAAAGTTACTTATCTTAGAACGGGTCATTACTCCCTTTGAAATGTCTCCCAAGATGTTGTCAATGGGATGGTCTTTTGAGGATTTCCAAGCTGTTGGAAGATCATTCACTTCAGCTGTCTTTTCTTCCCCATTTTCTTCATGACTAGTATCTTCCTCCTTCTCATGGGCAGCTGTTTTGGACTGATCAGTTTCCTCAACAGCTTCCTTGAGTATGTCTTCTGTAGATACACCTGCGTCATCAAAAGAAATACCTTTTCCGACATTTTTCGGATAAGACTCATCAAAAGAAACATGGACAAATTCTTCAACAGTAAGTAAACGCTTATTATATTATTTACTCTTACTCCCTTAAACACAATGTTCTGTTCAGCATGTTCAATTTTGCAGCAAGTTTTTGTGAAAGAAACTTTATAACCCTTGTCACGCAATTGACTTATGCTTAACACGTTGTGTTTAAGTCCCTCTACTAAATGGGCATCAGAAATAGTAGTGGTAGAGGGATTACCTACACTACCTTTGCCGAGTATAGCTCCTTTGTTATTGTCTCCATAAGTAACATATCCCTTCTTCTTTGCTTTGTAGTCTATGAAGAGCGATATGTCACCGGTCATGTGCCTTGAGCAACCGCTGTCAAGAAACCATCTTCTATCTACGGAAGCAAGGCACTCATCCTACAATATCAAAAGAGAGAAGTTGGTACCCAATTTTCATTGGGTCCAAGGGGGTAAGTGCTAACATGGTTGCCTTTTGGCTTCCATTGATAAATACCTTTAGGAACAAGATATCTCCTAAACTTGCATTTCTCAATGGTATGGCCAGCATGACAACAATAATGACATAAACCATGATGATGCGTTTGTTTATTCTTGTTCATTAAATCCTTTGGAATAAAAGAGTATTTTGCATATGGAGGATTTAGTGACTTCTTAAACAACCTAGAGTCAACGGCATAAGTAACCTTAGGTTGTAAAGCTTTTTCTAATTTGACCTTGAGAGTGTTTACCTCATTTTGCCAAATATGACAAGCGTCACAATACCTAACTTTACTACATCCATCAATGTCAATATATTTTGAATTTTCTGCAATACTAGCTTTTAATGATTCTAAAGCTTTTTCAGCTTTGTATACTTTACCTTCCAGAAATGAAAAAATTTGTTTATCGGAAGATAATCTTTTAAAAGCATCTACAGCTTCGTTATGCAGTTTTTCAAAAGCTATTTTCAGTTCAGCAAAAGTCATAGAAAAGAAATTATTATAATAGGCTTGTTTTACCTTTTTATCATTGATTTTCTTCTTGTGGTAGGACAGATTTTTGGTGTGAGCCGTAAGGCACAAATTTGCGGTTTCATCACTATCACTTGAACTTTGTGTGCTTGATGAATCACTATCACTTTCCCATGCAATGTAAGCTCTTCTTTGTTTGCTGTACCCTTTTGGTGAAGCTTTTCTTTGATCCTTATACTTCATAGGGCAGTCCGTTTTATAATGTCCAGATTTACCATAATTAAAACAAGATCCTCTTCCTCTACTCTTCTTGTTCTCTTCTTGTTTCGAATCTGTAGATTGTCTTCGAAACTTCATGAGATTTTTGTCGGAATGCTTGACTCCGTTCTTTCGAATGAATCTATTATATTTCCTTACAAAAAGTCTCATTTCCTCATCATCTGAATCTTTGTCACTACTAGAATCATTGTCACTTTGCTCTTTTCGTGAGGACTTAGAGCTAGAGGCCACAAGAGCTATTGGCTTCTTCTCTCCCTCTTTGTCTCTTTTCTTCTCCTTTTCCTTCTTACTTTTGTTCTCATATTTTTCAAGACTTTCCAATGCTTGCTGATGTTCTTCCAGCTTTCCAAACAGAGTTGTAATCGTAAGTCTCGTTAGATCGTTGGCTTCCTTAATTGCTGTTACTTTAGGTTGCCATTCCCTGCTAAGACACCTGAGAATTTTATTAGTAGCAATTTCATTGGAAATAGGTTTTCCAAGCGCATTCAATCGGTTAGTGAGATGAGTGAATCTCTTTTGCATGTCGGAGATAGATTCTCCTTGTTTCATGCGAAAGAGCTCAAACTCTTGATTGAGTGTGTTAATGCGGGACTGTTTTACTTCAGTAGTACCCTCATGGGCAACTTCTAAAGCATCCACATTTCTTTGGCTGTCGTGCAATGGGATACCCGATAATACTCATCAACACCAAGTGCTGAAATTAGCATGTTTCGAGCTCTCCAATCACACGACCACGTTTTCTCATCTTTCTCATTCCAATCATCTTCTGGTTTAGGAACTATGGCGCCAGCCGCATTTGTCATAGTGATTTGAAAAGGACCATTTTCAATGGCAGCCCATACTAGCCTATCCACAGAATTTATATGAACTCGCATGCAGTCTTTCGAGTAGCCATAATTTTCACCGTTGAAAATAGGCGCTCTATTATACGCCCCCTTTGGTTCAGAATCCATACTGTTACAGGCAGCCACAGAGCACCAGCGAACCGGCGCTCTGATACCACTTGTTAGACGGTGTGGCTAGTGATCGAGAGGGGGGGGTGAATAGATCACCTCTTTAAATGTTAACGGATTTAAAGTTTTATCAGAGTTTTTAAAGTTGGCGGAAAATATCAGTCCCGAATCGACTTCCGTCTATTCTGAACCGCTACTAGAAAACCGGACACACGAGTTTAATGCTGGATTTGAATAAGAATGACAGAAACTATCAACACCAGAATTTTAGCTAATTGAATTCACTTATCATTAAAGTCTATTTCCAATGAATAAAACCTAGCTAACAATTTTGTCAAACAGTTGGTGTGTGTGTAATCAATAATGAACAACAGTGGAGTTTAGTTAAAGAAGTTTTCTTGCCACTGCTGTCTTGCAAAAGGTACAATCACCACACACTAACTGAATTTGCAAAACTGTTGGAAACGTAAAAAGGAGTAAGGGAAGAATACAATACGCAGAGATTTGGTAAGGAAGTTCCCCACGTCGTCCTCGCGTGTGGGTACGTCTCCCTCTCAATTTCGAATGAAATTGAGAACTTTGATTATCAATTATTGCCGAATTCGTTGATACAAGGTTATGATACAAAGACAGAATTCTAAATTCCAAGAACTTCTTCTTGTATGAAACCTCCACTTGATCTGAGCACGATCAAGAATTTCCTGCACGAAATTGCAAACAATTCACCGGTTCCACGACCTGCTTGCGAAATCCCCCGATCTCCAAACGCAACGCTGCGGCTGAATCTGTTCTGCAAACGTGACTAACAAACCCGCAAGAACACTCCAGTTCTTGAAGGACAAACCAGTAGGTTTTTCCTCGAAACCCCCTTCAATCTTCAACTCAGCTAGATCCTCGATCGTTCCACTGAAAACCCTCAGTTAGATCCTTGATCGTACCACTGAACGTTATCTCGTTGATCCTTTAATCCAAAGAACAAGAATGATTATGTGTTGATGTTCTTGAAGAAAAGTGATTGAGAAGATGAAGAAGATGAAGTCTCTTTCAGGTTTCTATCTGCTCAAAAAACAATTGCCTCTACACACTGCTTTGATCTTGTGTTCAATTGTTTTTCCCTCTAAGAATTCGTTTTTTTTGCACTGCTGTCACAACATCTCTTATATATGCTGAAAAACAGAAACTGTTAGAGCACAAAACAGACTTATGCATTGATACATGAGAGTATGCATCGATGCATACTGTAAGATAAGTGAGTTTTTGGTGAATTGAATTAAGCATGGATCGATGCATAGGCTTATGTGTTGATGCATACTGACACAAAATGGATTTTATGAGTTCTTTTAAGTGATGTTTCAATGTAGGTCTTTATGTACAGTCATGCAACAATAGAATGGGATAAAAACACAGTAAAAACACAAATGTATCATGTAAGTTAATGCACAGCCAACATTTGGATGATGATCACACAATTTGCTATCATTCAAAATTTATTCAAAGTAAAGAATTTTCTCACAGAATGAACCTTTCCTCCTATTTTAACAGCCTGGCAAGTTCTTCGGGGAGTTCGCAGTCTTCATTACCCTCTTCTTCAGCTTGAAAGATCGGATTTTCAAAGTCGAAGCAAGTCATAGCAGAACCGTTATCAATAGGATCCGATGATGTGCATCTGCATGAGTGATGGTATGTGCTTATGAGTGTGAACAGTGAGTGAAAACTAAACAAAAACATTGCCAAATATTTTTTGATTTCTTTTTGTTTTTGAAAACTGCAAAAATAGAAAGACAGTGAACAAAATATTTGAATGCAAAAAGACGTCCTTCATTTATGATAAAAAAAATGCAGGTATTCACATAGATGAGTCCTACAATGAGTCATTACGCCCTGGACGGAACATAAGACTTGGACATGCATGAACAAACAAGAAAAATTACTCTTCGAGAAGAGTGACTTGGACCATCTCCTCAGAAGACCAATTATTGATGACTTCACCCGGGACCCTCGGACGCACCCAGTTGTCGATGTCGTAATCACTGTCCCCATCCTCTTCGTCGATTGAAGAGATCTGGCCATACTGAATGACGCCAGCACTGGAGAAAGTAATCGGCCCCTGACTAGTCTGAGGCGCTAAAGTTGTAGAAGTCAGAGTTGGCTGATACCCAATCCCGAACTTATCTTCCTTCATCGGTAACTCCAACAGACGTCCCCAACCGGGAGCAACACCTGAATTCACCACGGCCTGTGCCTGCTTGAAGGACGAGATAGAGGCACCCGCTTTGACCTCTTCTACCGGAGCTGCATCCTTGATCTGAACCGCCTCAAAGGCCTGGCATAGGGTCTCATGAATTTCACCTTTTACTTCCACATACTTAAATGTAGACAGGTTACTGATTAGGATGTCCTCCTCACCACAAATAGTGATAATTCGTCCGTTGACCGGGAATTTGATCTTCTGATGTAGACTTGAAGAGACTGCCCCAACATTGTGGATCCAAGGAAGACCCAGCAGACAGCTGTACGAGGGACTGATATCCATCACATAGAAGACGGTGTTGAAGGTTTGCGATCCAATCTGAATTGGAAATTCTACCTCTCCAAACACCGACCTCTTAGAGCCATCGAAGGCTCTCACCACAAGATTTGAAGGCTTCAAGTTCAAGCCTTCCACTTCTAACCTTGACAGGGCTCTCTTGGGTAGCACATTGAGAGAGGAACATGTATCCTCCAGAACATGAGATAACACAGTGTCTTTGCATTCCATCGAGATGTGCAAAGCCTTGTTATGATTGCGTCCAGCTGGTGTCAAGTCAGAATCAGTAAAACCCAACCCGTTGCTTGCATGAACATTTGCAACGATCCCTTCTAATTGGTTTACCGAAATCTCTTGAGGCACATATGCAGCATTAAGAACCTTCAGAAGTGCCTCCCTGTGTGCCTCTGAACACAGCAGGAGTGAGAGAATGGATATCTTGGACGGAGTCTGAATCAACTGATCGACTACCTTGTAGTCGCTTTTCTTTATGATCCTCAAGAGCTCGTCCACATCCTTCGTGAAAGTAGGCTCAGAACCGGCCTGGGGTGCAGAGGTACCCTCATTCACAGCTTGTTTGCCTTTGGTCTTTGCCGCGGCGTTAGCATTATCAGCTTGAGTAGCGGGTGGTGAGAACAGTCTACCACTCCTGGTGAATCGCCCGATTCCACCAACATTGTCCACTGCGGGATCTTCCACTTCAGAATCAGACTTCTGATTCTGCACCTCTTCTACTTTCAGTGGTTGTTCCACCCCATGATCGTGCGTGTATACACTCCCCCCATAATGCCAAGGAATGGCCTTCTCGCTGGTGAAAGGTAAAGGACCAGGGGTTGTGATGGTCATAGTGGATGGTCGCACTGGTGGCATCGGTTGCGCTTCTGGCACACTGAACTGAGCAGTTGGATAGAAAATGGTGATAGTAGCAACATCACAGTCGTACTCATAAATCTCATTCATTGAAACATAAACATCTGAAACATCGGAATCAAGTTCAATTACATTAGAATCAACCACATTGTTTGGGATATCAGCAACAACATCAGCAAAATTAAATACATTATCAGGAATTACACAATCAACAGGATCATCATTTGTGAACTCTTCAGCAGCATCTTCAAATACCTCTTCAGCAACCCCTTCGACAGATTCTCGGACAGAAAAGTCTTCAACTTGGAGGATACCGTTGTCAAGCAAGGCCTAGATACCCTGCTGCAGCTTCAAACAACCTTTGCTCTGTGTAGCACAGTCCAAACAACCCTTCCCACAACCGGGGAAAACGTCGGCCTTCAGCAAGTGTTTTTTAATCTCCAACAGCGGAGTCTTCAACTTCAACACATCCTTGATGGACTTGGCTTCTCCTTCCAGCATATTAACATTTGCACCAACATGCTGCGGCATGGGATTGTTGACGATGTTAGGAGCCGGCACAAAGTTGATGGACTTCGAATCAATGAGGTCCTGAACTACGTGCTTAAAAGCTTTACAGTTCTCAATATTGTGGCCAGGTGCCCCAGAGTGGAAGTTACACCTAGCGTTGGCGTCATAACCCACTGGAAGCCTTCCAACGGGAGGAGCCAGAGTGCATAACTGCACAAGTTGTAATTGTTGAAGGCTAGGAAGAAACTGAACGTACGACATTGGAAGAGTGTCGAACCGCCTGTCCATCATCCTTTGCCTCTGTTGATAGGCGGGTCTGTTACCCGGTTGTTGTTGTTGGTACTGAGTTTGTTGTTGTTGTACTGGTGGTGCAGCCGGAATGGTCACAGCTGCAACATACGGTTGTTGATGATAGTTCTGGAAATTGTTTCTTCTGATACCCCTGCTCTGGTATGAAGACATAGAATTAACATCCCCCTCTCTCCGCTTCTATCCCTGTATGAACGGCTTCTTCACCCCTGATGATGATCCATCTCCATTCTGGGTCTTGCAGGTCTTCAAGTAATTCTCCACCCTCTCACCGGTAGAGACTACATCAGCAAAGTTGGAGGCATTGCAACCCACCAGACGCTCCAGGTAAGGTCCAGGCAGCGTGTTCATGAACATGTTTGCCATCTCCTTTTCCAACATTGGAGGCTGAACGCGGGAAGCTGTCTCTCTCCAGCGTTGAGCGTATTCTCTAAAGCACTCATTGCTTTTGAGAGACAGGTTTTGGAGTTGGGTTCTGTCAGGAGCCATGTCTGCATTATACTGATACTGCTTTACAAAGGCCTCAGCCAAGTCTCTCCAACAACGGATTTGGGCTCTGTCCAGCCTCATATACCATTCCAGGGATGCCCCAGCTAGACTATCCTGGAAGAAGTACATAAGCAGCTTCTCCTCATCAGAGTATGCAACCATCTTACGGAAGTAGGCTTGCACATGAGTCTTTGGGCAAGAGTTGCCATTGTATTTGTCAAAGACTAGGACTCGGAATTTTGGTGGCACCCTCACACCTGGGACCAGCCCCAAGTCAGCAACATCTACCCCTAGAGGATTCTATCCTTCCACAGCCTTCAGCCTCTCCTCTAATCTTCTAAACATGGGGTCCATGCCATGGCCCATGCCAAAGTCCTCCTGCATCAAGGTGAACTGATCGTCCTAATCATCATGGATGGGCTGTTGACCGGAGTTGACATGTGGGATCGGGATAGGCCCCGGTCCACTGGGTCCGTTAACCTCTCCAATTGGAGGATCAGTTACCGTCTCTGGTTGAGTAGTGGCGGGATTCCTCTGCATCATCTGCCTGAGCTCTTGCTGTCCTTGAGCCACTCCTTGAACCACATCCATAAACTGAGTCATGCGGATCCTCATCTCGGCGAGTTCTGCTTGTAGGCCCTCCATAGCTCTCTGCTGATTTCTGCGGGTACCGTACCGGTGAATTCCTGAGTCAGCTATCCTGCTAGTGGAACACCAAACAACTGAGAACACTGCGGCGGTACCTGTTATGCAAGACATGCTGATGGATATGCAAATGCAATGACATGTTTGTCAATTCCAAAGGGCATTCTACCCCCTTGATTCCAGTCTCACATTTGATAAACAGTGTAAGAAGAAAACCCCGACTAGAATCAAGAAGAAGATATGAACCCCTAGTAATGGATGAACATGTGTTAAATGATATGAATGCAAAATGATGTGATGCAATGCAGTGACATGGAAATCAGGACTGCTGTATCCGCTTGAACATCTGTCCGGTTGCACTGTCTGGAGAGAAACCCACTGAGGAATATAATACGAGATCAAAGCTCTGCTCCAGAAAACCGGGTTGGTTGAAGGTTAAGGTTTCCTGAATTTAGCCATCCCCTCACTGGTAGGTTCTAAGAACAGAAGTTCATTAGCTTCAGTCCTTCAGTCGAGAATAATACGTTTACCACTGAAGGTTTGGCATTATTACGGGATAAAAGACCTCCGCTGACTCCCTTCAACAGGATATCCTAAAGCAAGTTCCCAGCCTCGGGGTCCTCGGATTGAGCAGCGAGAATGCGCCCACCAGAGCTAACATAAACGCGTCTCGGAGGAGAGGCCTTGACTAAGTTCTCGGGATATCACATCCACTGCATACGTATCTCATCTGAATATGAGAATCAGAGTCTTCGTAGCTCGGTTACCTATGGGTTAAAGAGAAGTGTGCTCGCTAAGACATCGCGTTTTATGCCTACGTATCTCATCGGGAATGAGAATCAGAGCAAAACATAGTTCAGCTAACTACGGGAACAAAGGTCTCGATTGCAACTAAGGCAAGAGAAAGGGAAGGTCTCGATCGCAACGAGGGCGAGAGAAAAGAATCGCAACGAGGGCGAAAGCAAACAAAGATTAGTTGTTAGTCGTTAGTCAAAAAGAACTCGGCAAGACATCGCGTCTTGTGCCTACGTATCTCATCTGAACATGAGAATCAGAGTTGCCGTAGTTCGACTACATAGGGGGTTGCCATCTGAACATGGACTTACAAAGGAGGACACCGGTTGTGTCAAAGGAGAGTGGGCGATGTGTTCACGTCCTAGCAGTAGGTGTCGCAGCTCGCTGAATCGAGTCTTAGGTAGTTACCTCTTTGCAATAGAACGGACTACATGCCACAGGATCGGAGATGCACGGAAGGCCTAAAAATGGGGAAGCTCTGCCCTAGAGTTGTCATGCAATGTGGACCTATGTGTTAGGATTTACAAATGGGAACATCTACCTAATGTTAGCATGCAAAGAATAAGAGAGTTCTACATATGTTATCATACAAAAGAATATGGGAATTCTACCTATGTTATCATACAAAAGAATATGGGAATTCTATCTAAGTTATCATACAAAAAAATAAGGGAATGCTACCTAAACGGAACAAGAATCGACGAATGGAGCAAGGAAAGGAACCAGGGATAAGGGTAGATGGCGATGCCTGTAGCAATCGACTTACAAGAGGTAGATGGCGATGCCTGAAGCAATCGACTTACAAGAGAAATGGCGATGCATGAAGCAATCGACTTACAAAAGGATGAAATGAATAGGTGACGGTTCTGTTAAGTTTTGAAAATGATTACTCGACGTTGGATCGAGGTTTTGATCTTGTTTTGAAATGGTTATCGGATGTTCGTTTTAGTTCTTGTATTAACAGGTGAATAAAGAATGAAAGAATAAACATTATACACTTCATGGGAGAGGGGTACATTTATTATGAATGGGGGTTGTTCATGGCAATCAGACAATAATAATATATGCCTCATACATCATACAAGTAGGCAATAGTTAATCAAACAAATCAGATATATAAACAAGTATATGATTAAATCAACTAATCAAAGAATGAAATGAATGAGCATTAGACAATGTATGAGAAGTATAAACATGTTAAGCAATCAAACAATAGAAGCATGGATGAAAGAAACAAGTATAAAAAATATCAGATGAATCAGACAAGTGAAACTATGCACACAAAGAATCAATGAATAATTTAATCGGGAAATGATGCAAGGATCAAATAAAATCAAGATGAAATGCCTCTAATATGTGGCATATGAGATGAACAATGGAGGATCAAAAGATCTCTTCAATTTCCATAAGCAATCCGTAAGTCAAACATCAATCATGGAAAAGTCAACCGAAAAGTCAAGTCAACTTGAAAATAATCAAATAAATAGTAAATTAATTAATAAAATTATGAAAAATTAAACTAACTAAGGTGGGGTCAAGACATCATCATCCCCCAAAAAGATTTCAAAAATAATGAAAATTGGTTATTGAATTAATTGAATCAAAACAAAGGTCAAACCAAAAGTCAAACAACAAGACTAGGTTAGAAATAAATCAAGAATAAATTGAAAATGGGAAATAAAATTCCAATAAAAGGTCAAGTTGACCATGAGACATTGGTCAACCCTCATCCCAAAAATCAGAAGTTAAAAATAATTTTAAGTCAAGAAAATAAAATTAATAAAAATATGTGTGTTAAAATGGAATATTTGAAACAAATAATTAAAATAAAATATTAACAATGAATAAAATATTAACAATGAATAAAATATGAAAAAAAAAATTAAATAAATTAAATAAAACATTAAAGAATGTAAAAAATATTTTTTAGTATTTTTATGAATAAATAAAATACTTTTATTAATTAAAAAGCAAAATAGAAAATAAAAAAAGAATTAAGAAAGAAAAATAAAATGAAATGGTAATGGGCCTGAACGTGGGAGGGGCGGATAGCATATGGAGCCAAGGCCCGGTCCAGGATGAAATAAATCTGAGCGTGACACCATAATAAAACGTTCATTAAAATAAACATGTAACATTGCCTCAAACGGTCATGGCAGGAGTTAGTCACTAAATGCCAAAATAATGTTGGACGGTTAGGATCATTTCAAGCGTGCGGGATCGAACGGTGACGATGACGCCACGCCTTGTTTCTTTCATGCAACATAAACAACCAAATAACATGCAGCTAATACGCGTGAAATGCAGCGTGTTTCGTTCATTTTCCAGCCAACATAACTCAAGCTACAGGGCTCCAAATGAGATGATGTAAAAAGCAAAGTTTAAGTTTGAAACGAGTAGAACACAATGGTATCTTGTTTCATTGAAAATAATGACTTGGACGTGGTGAAAAGTGAACAACAAGGTGGCTTCATGAACATGGATACAACCGAAAATAATGTTACAAACTCAAAGCTTAATGAACATGCTTCATGTTGAGGGCTTTACAAACAATCATGGCATGGTATTAACATGGCAAATAAGTATGGAACAAGCATGGCATAAATGAAAACTAACATGAAACATGGATGGATAGCATGAAAGAAACAAGTAGTAAGCATAAGCATGGCATGGTGTGAGCATGAAATATTACCATGGAAGAGAGTGAAAAGATGCTTACCTAGTGGATGTAAGGTCCACTGCCCCTTGAAGATGGAAGAAAAATGAGATGCTTTGAAACTTCAAGAACCTTGTGGAAATGCAATGGAATGAAACTTGGTCTTTTCCTCTTGCCTTGCTTGCTTGAAAATAGTGGCAGCCTCCACTTCAGATTAGGGTTTATGTGCTTATATATGTAGGGTTTAAATGTTCTAAATGGGCTTGGAATGTTGGTTTTGAGTTATGAACAAAGTGTGCAAAAGTGAGGTGGTATTAGGAAATCTAATTGTAGCAAAACTTAAGTGAGTGACCATAAAGCAAATGGCCAAATGAGGAAATGCAAGGGCTGGTTGTTTTTGTGGTCTGACCTGATTGTTTGGCTGCAGCATAAAAACAAACCAAATAGGTGATTTTGAGGCTTTATATCTTGATGAATACATGTCCAAATGGCAAGGCAATGCAAACAGTAGAAAGAGAGAATGGAGCTTAACATCTTTCATGTTGAACACAAATTGAAATTATGAGTGGAAAGAGGTGAAAAATGGCCATAAAGTTTAGGTTCCATAGCTGCAAAATGGTTGGGCCAGTTTGGCCTAAATGCTGTCAAAAAATTCAGTCCATGATACCAACTTTAGATGAGTGTATCTTTCAAACCAATGATCCAAATGGTATGATTCCAAAAGGATGTGAAAGAGGACATAGCAAGGTACAACTGTCATGAAGAAAGTATTTTCAAAAGATGCCTTGAAGTGTAAGAAATCTGGCCCATAAGTCTTGACAAATCTTGAAGATTTTGGACTTAGAAAATTTTCTAAGTGTCCTAAAATAATGTCTTACTTTGACCATGCATAACTTTCTCAATTTTAATCCAAATGAAACAAACTTTATATCTCTAGAAAGCTTGGAACAAGAGGAACAACTTTCATGTTGGAGAAATTTTAAATGGAGCTTTTATCTTAATGGAAAATGGGCTTAAAGTGGGTGCAAAAACCATAAAAACTTGCCCTAAATGGAAAGTCAACTATTTCCAAATTTGGTAACTTTTCCAACTCCTGATTAAATGATGAATCCATGATCCAAACTTGATCAAATTTCACATGTAGGCTCCCTTAGGCATGAATTTTGAGATTCCACTTTCAAAATGTCAGGAGTTGACTTTTTTGGCCCCACAGTTGACTTTTCCCAAACTGTCTGATTCCCGATTCCATTGATCAATTGAAGCACCTCTAGCTCAAATAAAGAGCTGATTTTTTGTATGTAGACTCTTGTGGACATATGGAGGGCCATGGAAAAGAGTTTCACCCAAGGAATCAGAAATAAACCGATTTTATGCCAAACCCTGGTTTTAGGGCAAAATGATCAGGAATTGATTGCACTGATTGCCAATGGATCTTTCTGAGATAATTGTGGATCTTCCTAGGCCAAGATGCCTCTATAATCATGACATTAATGAGCCCCTTCACTTCCAACCAAACCTTGCCTGTTGCAGGTAGCCATGAAACCCTAATCTCCTGATTAAACCCAGATGCACACTCGGAGAGCTCTGAATCTTCCACTGATGAACTGGGGACCATAATAATGTTGGTGTAAGCCCTAGAGGCCAATACTTTTGGTACTTGTATCGAATTATTTATTAATAATAAAAGGCATTTTCTTTATTATGGTTGATTAATAAAGTCCCTGGAATAGATAGTCCGTTTAATGTATTAAGTGTGACTTAATCATGAGAGCACGTTAAACATAAGGCACTATTCTTAAAGTATCCGTAGTCGAGCTTTAGTGTGAAGTGGGATAACATTAAAGCATTAAGACTATTATGTTTGTATACTAATGATCACATCTCATGGATCATGGATAAAGAGTTATCAAGTCTTAAACATAGGTATGGATATTAGGAGTAATATTTATACCGGATTGACCCGCTATGAGAATACTATATAGAAAGTTATGCAAAGTGTCATAAGTTATTCTCATGGTGATAATAGTGTATACCACTCTTCGACCTGAAACCACTATGGATCCTAGATGTAAAGTCGAGTGCTTTATTGCTGATCCAACGTTGTCCGTAACTGGATAACCATAAAGACAGTTGATGGGTACTCCACAAAGCATGCTGAGGGACATGAGTGTCCTGGAATTTGCCCATCCTGCGTAACAGGATAAATGTCTATGGGCCCAATATTGAACTGGACAAGGGTGACACGGTCTATACCTTGTGTTCAATATAGACATAAGGGTAAAGGGGTAATTATACACATAATTATTATCACATGAGGTTTTGTCAGATCACATGACATTTTCGTGTCTTTGGTAGCAGTGATGTGTTGCTAGATACCGCTCACTGTTTATTATGCTAAATGCGTGATTTAATATAATTGCCAACGTCGCGAAAACCTACAGGATCACACACAAAGGACGGATTGATGAGAGATAGAGTAACTAAGGAACATCGTAAGGTACGATGTACTTAAGTAGAATACGAAATATGGTAAGGTACTAAATACTTAAGTGATTTTGGCATATTATGAGATATGGGCCAAAATACACTTAAGTGGGCTTTTTGGCTTGAAGCCCACACAAGTGGTTCTATAAATAGAGCTCTTGTGCAGAAGCATTATATGGGAATACAACACAACTGAAGAGTTGGAATTTCGTATCTCTCTTTCTCTCACTCAAAGCCTTCATTCATAACAGCTAGCACTGCGATTGAAGGAATCCGTTCGTGTGGACTGAGTAGAGACGTTGCCATCGTTCAACGTTCGTGATCGCCCCGTGGATCTGTATCCAAGGTTTTGATCGTCTACACCAAAGGTTTGAATCGCCACAAGAGGTAACGATTCTATCACTGATCATGCCCATTCGTAAGGATCACTAAATGGAGAAATTTTTAAATTCCGCTGCGCCTTGGATGGCAATTCTCCTTCAGTGGTATCAGAGCCACTTACAAAACCATGAATCTGATAACTGTTTTTGTTCTGTATTAATATGATTAAAGACAGAATGAATCAAAGATTAAATTGAGATCGATCAAGTTATATATATATGATATATATAATCCTGATGCAAAATACATTATATATGATATAGTGTTCTTGTTTTGTTCATTCAAACACTCAATGATTGTTTTCCTTTGAGTGATCAATGGTCATTTGCTTCTTGATCCGAAATTAGTATAGTGAAGCAATGACGTGTTGATCAATCATACTGAATCAACAATCGAGATATGTTTGACGGTCTGAAATTGGTGCATCAGGGTTAGTGACGGCACAAGGGTTGTGTTGTCAGAGAGTTATGCGATTGGGATTTGACTGCACAAGAGTTGTGCTTTCTAAACACTTTTCCGAACAGTGTTAACCGGTTAACGCATATGGTTAACCGGTTAATGCAACACGAAATAAAAAAAAATTGGTTTTCAAACAGTGTTAACCGGTTAACGCTTTTGGTTAACCGGTTAACGCAAGGCGGAAAACAGTTTTCCAAGACATTTTCAAACAGTGTTAACCGGTTAACGCAAGGCATGAAAACAATTTTTTGAACAGATTTCAAACAGTGTTAACCGGTTAACGCATTTGGTTAACCGGTTAACGCAAGGCAAAATTCACCCGTTCGGCTAACTCAGTGCTTTAAAAGTATCAAGTGTTGATACGAAAAGCGACATCGATTTTAAATGAATTGTTCATTAAAATGTGGTGATCGGTCATCGAAATTTAATTTGGTTTTAATTAATTAAAGGAATTAATAATAATAATAATAATAATAAAGTGTTTATTATTCTCTTGTGGTGATCGGTTATGGCCTTAGTTTTCCTTTATTCTGCTTTGGGTTTTAAAATACGACCTGCGTGTCGTGCCTCTCTCTTAAACTCCCAAATGTAACTTCTTTTCTCATCTCACTCCCTCGTATGTAAAACGAGTTTCTTTATGTAATGTAATGATATGAAGAAAGCAAAGAAATCAGTGCCAAAGGAGGACAACCTTGAAGATCTTGCTTGGAGAAGCTTAGATTATTGTTAGGTTAGCTTAGGTTCTCTCATTGGCTTGGGAGAATAATAGCGCTAGGGGCCATAACTGTTTCATTATGTATGTATGTATGTTGATGCATGTGAATGTATGTTGATGCATGTGAGAGACGGTTTATATGATAAACAAGCCGGTGAGATCAGAAAAATTGCAATTCCCTCAAATTAAATATTAAGTTTATGCTTTCCAAGTTTTAACACTCATCAAGACTAGTATCGAATAATGTCGGTTTCGCCTACGCGGGGTGCATGTTCTATATTAGTAAGGTGCGATGGGATAATTGTAATATCCAACTGTTAAAACAATGGGTCAAACTTAACTAAACAAATTATAATAAGATTATATATATGTTTAGAAGCAAGAGTTGGGAACGATCCATATGATGGATTGGAATAAGGAGTTATTCACCCAACTGAAATTTTCGAGAGTTGTATGAGATACAATTGGAAGGAGTTCCTACCTAAATAACCTAGTTTTGTGTAATCCGCCTACGCGGACTTAGAACGAAGTGAAATATGGATCTCGACCCACTAGAAAATCTTCCAACGGGATTTTCCGAATCAAATGATGAGGGTCATTTGTTTTGAATAAAATAGTGGGAGCATATTTAATTAAAGGCCTAATTAGATATGTTAATGATACTTATATTTTCATTAATCCTTGTGTAGATTACCATGACAGCAAACACCTCTAACAACATCTTGCAATCAATCCTTGATAAGGAAAAATTGTCTGGGACAAATTTTCTGGATTGGCACCGAAACCTGAGGATTGTCCTCAAACATGATAAAAAGTTGTATGTCTTGGAGACACCTGTTCCTGAAGAGGAACCTCCTAGTTCTGCACCTAAGGCAGAAAGAGATGCTTATAAGAAGCATGTCGATGATGCCAATGAAACTGCTTGTCTCATGCTAGCTACCATGAACTCAGAATTGCAAAAGCAACATGAGAACATGTCAGCGTTGATATGATTGAACACCTGAAGATGCTCTATCAAGAGCAAGCAAGGCATGAGAGGTTTGAAGTTTCAAAAGCCCTTTTTCAAGGCAAGTTAGCTGAGGGAGCCCCTGTAGGTCCCCATGTACTCAAGATGATTGGGTATGTGGAAAACCTTGAGAGATTGGGTTTTCCCCTCGAAAAGGAACTTGCGACTGATTTGATCTTGCAATCGTTGCCAGATAGTTTCAGTCAATTTGTCCTAAATTTCAATATGATTGATATGGACAAATCTCTTCCTGAACTGCTCGCCATGTTAAGAACTGCCGAGCAGAATCTGAAGTCAAAAGGGAAGTCCATTCTGATGTTCGGAAATGGAAAGAGACAGAACAAAAGGCCCACTAAGCAGGGTGATAAAGGGAAAGGCAAGGAAGTTGCCAAACCCAAACCCACCGTTGTTGCTTTAAAGCCTAGTGGAGGCATAGCAAAAGAAGGCACCTGCTTCCATTGCGGTAAGACCGGACACTGGAAGAGAAACTGCCCAAAGTACCTGGAAGATAAGAAGAATGGAGTAGAGACTTCAACTTCAGGTATTTTTGTTATTAATTTATCTACTTCTGCATCATGGGTATTAGATACTGGATGCGGTTCTCACATTTATACAAATGTGCAGGGGCTGAAAAGAAGTAGAGATTTAGCAAAAGGTGAAGTTGACCTACGAGTTGGCAATGGAGCAAAGGTTGCTGCTTTAACCGTAGGGACTTATGTATTGACTTTACCTAGTGGTTTAATAATTCAGTTAGAGAATTGTTATTATGTACCTGCAATTAGCACGAATATTATTTCCGTTTCTTGTTTGGACAAGTTTGGTTTTTCATTTATAATAAAGAACAATTGTTGCTCAATTTATTTGAATGATATATTCTATGCTACTGCACAAATGAACAATGGACTATATGTCCTGGATCTTGAAATGCCTATTTATAACATTAATACTAAGAGGATGAAACCTAATGAGTTAAATCCAACTTAACTTTGGCATTGTCGATTAGGCCACATAAATGAGAAACGCATTTCCAAACTCCATAAAGATTGACTGTTGGACTCTTTTGATTATGAATAATATGAGACATGCAGATCTTGTTTAATTGGAAAGATGACAAAATCTCCATTCACAGGAAAAGGTGAAAGAGATAATGATATTTTGGCCCTCATACATACGGATGTATGTGGACCACTGAACATGCCAGCCAGAGGAGGTTTTCAGTACTTCATCACATTTACTGATGATCTCAGTAGATATGGTTATGTGTATTTAATGAAACACAATTCGTAGTCCTTTGAAGAGTTCAAGGAATTTAAGAATGAAGTACAAAACCAACTAGGTAAGAATATTAAAACTCTTCGATCAGATCGAGGTGGTGATTATTTAAGCCTAGAGTTGGATGACCATCTGAAAGAGTGTGGGATCCTATCCCAACTTACTCCTCCTGGAACACCCCAATGGAATGGTGTATCTGAGAGAAGAAATTGAACCTTGTTGGACATGGTCCGATCCATGATGTGTCACGCCGATCTTCCAAACTCCTTTTGAGGACATGCACTATTGATATCAGCTTATACACTTAACCGTGTTCCATCCAAAAGGTTGAAAAGACACCATATGAGATATGGAGTGGTAAGAAACCACATATGTCTTACATGAAGATTTGGGGTTGCGAAGTTTATGTGAAACGACAAATTTCAACTAAGCTTGAGCCCAAATCTGACAAATGCTTATTTGTGAGGTATCCTAAAGAAACAAGAGGGTATCACTTCTACAATCCTTCTGAGGGCAAAGTGTTTGTCGCTCGAACTGGAGTTTTCCTAGAAAAGGATTTTACTTCCAAAGGAACCAGTGGGAGGAAAGTAGAGCTTGAAGAAATTCAAGAATCACAAAGCATCGATACACCTATGGAGGAATTAGAGCAGGAAACACAAGTAGTTGTGTAAGAGCAACCTGCTCAAGTAGAACAAGATCAGCGTAGGTCAGGCAGGATACGTCACCTACCTGAGAGATATGGATATCTGATCAAGGTGATGTATTACTCATGGATCAAGATGAGCCTGTGACCTACTCATGGAATCTTCGTTTTGATGAAACAGTAAAACAGTATGGATTCATCAAGAACGAAGATGAGCCTTGTGTCTACAAGAAGGTTAGTGGGAGCATGATCGTATTCCTGGTATTATATGTAGATGACATATTACTCATTGGAAACGATATCCCTACCCTGCAACAAGTAAAGTCTTGGTTGGGGAAATGCTTTTCTATGAAGGACCTAGGTGAAGCAGCCTATATATTAGGAATCAGAATCTATAGAGATAGATCATAAAATGCTTGGCCTAAGTCAGAGTACATAGACAAAGTGCTGAGACGCTTTAATATGAATGAATCCAATGGTTATGTGTTTTGCTTAAATGGTGGCGCTGTGAGCTTGAAAAGTTCAAAGCAAGATACAGTTGCTGATTCTACAATCGAGGCCGAGTATATTGCTGCCTCAAGTGCAGCAAAGGAAGTTGTTTGGATCAGGAAGTTCATTAGTGAACTTGGCATAGTCCCTAGCATTGTGGATCCCATTGGTCTCTATTATGATAACAATGATGCTATCGCACAAGCTAAGGAGCCTAGATCTCACCAACGATCCAAACACATACTCAGGCATTATCACCTCATTCGAGAGATAATAGATAGAGGAGATGTGAAAATATGTAAAGTACCTACACTTGACAATAGGATTGACCCACTGACAAAGCCTCTTGCGCAGCAGAAGCATGATGGCCATACTAGATCAATGGGCATAAGGGGTATGCCTGATTGGCTCTAGTGCTAGTGGGAGATTGTTGGTGTAAGCCCTAGAGGCCAATACTTTTGGTACTTGTATCGAATTATTTATTAATAATAAAAGGCATTTTCTTTATTATGGTTGATTAATAAAGTCCCTGGAATAGATAGTCTGTTTAATGTATTAAGTGTGACTTAATCATGAGAGCACATTAAACATAAGGACACTATTCTTAAAGTATCCGTAGTCGAGCTTTAGTGTGAAGTGGGATAACATTAAAGCATTAAGACTATTATGTTTGTAGACTGATGATCACATCTCATGGATCATGGATAAAGAGTTATCAAGTCTTAAACATAGGTATGAATATTAGGAGTAATATGTATACCGGATTGACCCGCTATGAGAATACTATATAGAAAGTTATGCAAAGTGTCATAAGTTATTCTCATGGTGATAATAGTGTATACCACTCTTCGACCTGAAACCACTATGGATCCTAGATGTAGAGTCGAGTGCTTTATTGCTGATCCAACGTTGTCCGTAACTGGATAACCATAAAGACAGTTGATGGGTACTCCACAAAGCATGCTGAGGGACATGAGTGTCCTAGATGGAATTTGCCCATCCTGCGTAACAGGATAAATGTCTATGGGCCTAATATTGAACTGGACAAGGGTGACACGGTCTATACCTTGTGTTCAATATAGACATAAGGGAAAATAAGTAATATCTCACTCCCACCCATTTTTGGACGGCTGGCGCACGTTTAATGGGATATTGGGGACAAAAAATCTGAATCCCCTCTCTCTAAAAGGACACGCGACAGACATTGAAAGGGGAATCCAAAAAAAACTGTTTCGATCCATCCAAATAACGATCTTAGCACTCCAATAGGACAAAAGACTATTTATCTCTCTCAACGGTAAAAAAAGAGAAGGGCATAAAGAAAAGCTTTTGGGAATTTTTCTAAAGAAACCACTAGCCTACCCACTGATGGAAGAAAAATAACTTTTCCTCTTCTCAAAAAATCCCTAACAGAGAAATCATGTCTCTCTACTAGAAAAAAAAGAAGAAAAAAGAAAACTTTCCCTCACGTTTCCTCTTCTCCACCGTCTTCCTCCCTAACACACCTCCTAACAAATCTTTCTTCTTCTCTTCCGCCTAACCCACACGCACAACCTTGACCTTCATCAAAAGCTCACCGGTAACCCACAAACCACCAACAACCATCATCGTTTTCCCTCTCGCCGACGGCACCACACTTTTCCTCTTCTCCACATATCACCCTCTTCTTCCCCAACTTTCCGACCACCACTATAAACCCGACCAAACCGCTTCCACTCACCTTCCTCCAAATATACTCCCTTCAACCACCGTGTTCAACCTTCGTTATCCACCGAAACCCACAACAATCGAACCAAATCTCATCCACGAAAACCCACAACCTTCTTCTCCATTTTTTCGTCAACAGCACCACCACCTTCATCGCCATCCTTCTTCGCCGTCAAACCCACACTCCGGTGACACCCCTTCCATTCTCGACCGCACCACCACTCATAACCTAACATCTCCTCCACGCCTTCAAAACCAAACTGTCGCTCATCCAAAGGCCAACCTCCGACCACTGCGCGAGAACGCTCCACCATCGCCTTCAACAAAACACCAGCCTCCGCCGGAATTCCGCCATAACCGCCGACACTCCGAACCCCCTCAACATCTCACTCAAACTCCTTCCGTAAAACTGCCACCAAAACAACGACGATGCGATGAACCCGTGAAGAAAAAGAGGAAGAAAGAAATTCAAGATCGGAGAATATGAATCTACGCTGCTGAGAACCAAACGCGCTTACGTTTACATCCGCCGTCGAGCCCCTCTGGTCACGTTATTCTTGCATCATCGTCATTTTCTGCGTTTGGTTGGTCTTCTTATCTTATTTCTTTCTATAATTTATGTTTTAATGCATTTATCAATTTGTGCGATGAAGAGTAATGTATCTATGACGGCGTGTATGTTTCATTTTCCTTTCCTGTATTTTGGTTTGTTCATGTTTTGATACAACCTTACTTATAAATGAGAGGAATATAAACAAATATAAATCTTTGATTTTGTGAGAGAGGTTGTTTATGAATTATCATATGAGAAGAGAGTTTTTGCTGTTGTGTGTTGTAAAAGAAGGAAAGGAATAAGCAATAAGTGTTGTTCTGCTTTACTCGGTTCGCGTTTTCGGTTGGTAGATAAATCAGTCTACTTCAACCTCTCTTTCCTTTAATAAGTTACTTTTTAATTGATTTTAAATTGTATTTTTTGATATTCTGAAAAGGGGATTTGATTGAACCTATCAAATGGTTGTTTACTGATTGAACTTTGGCCCACTAGCCTTTATGCTTTATATACCGTAATGAACTTTGTAGTTTATGTGCCTAATATTGATTGGATATCACATATTTTGCATTGTGTTATGTCGGATTAAATTAACGGTTTCAAACATTGACTTTATGTCGATATACCGCCAAATCTCAATATATCAATAGAATATTTCACCGTGTTTCGATCCACATACGACACTCTAATTCCGTTGTCGCTATGTACAAACCGGTTTATGAGCACATCGTCACCGATTTAATTCGATCAATTATATCAACATCATCCTTTAATTCTTTCTCTCTTAATTATAACAAATTAATTAATTAAATTTTGTCTAATCAGTTAATTATCATTAATTAATTTTAATTAACTTGATTTATTTAATTTTAATTAAATAATTTTGATAATTAATCCTAATTAATTTAATTAATCGATTCAATCGAACTTTAATCAATTAATTTTGATAATTAAAAATTGATCGATTTTTTTTCCATTATCACCATTTCATAATCATTTCATCCTCACATCATTTCCAAACTAGACCAATTTAAATCATTTTTTCAAATGAATATAATTTCCAAAGAACATTCTTTTATAACTTAAACTTGGGATGAAAAAGAATATGGGAAGCGTTCGATTCACCATTTCTCAAGGACTCGAACGATTGGCGCACGCCACATTGCTCGAATTCTTGTCACCCGGTTAAAACCGTACCAAATCCAAATACAAATTCAAATTACTTTTTCAAATGAATATAATTTCCAAAGAACATTATTTTATAACTTAAACTTGGGATGAAAAAGAATATGGGAAGCGTTCGCTTCACCATTTCTCAAGGACTCGAACGATTGGCGCACGCCACATTGCTCGAATTCTTGTCACCCGGTTAAAACCGTACCAAATACAAATACAAATTAAAATTACTTTTCCAAATCAAATATAATTTCTGAAGACTTTATTTTTATAATCTAAACTTTGGATGGAAAAGATGGGAGGCGTTCACCTCACCATCTCTCGAATAATTGAATGATTAGCGTCCGCCAAATTGCTCAAATTATCGACTTCCAATTAGAACTTTAATCGTGCAAATTCAAGTTACTTTTCCAAATCAACTATATTTTCTAAAGACTTTATTTTTATAATCTAAACTTTGGATGGAAAAGATGGGTGGTGTTCGCCTCACCATCTCGCGAATGATTGAACGATTGGCGCCCGCCACATTACTCAATTTCTCGTCATTTAATTAAAACATTAATCGTACAAATTCAAATTAATACAACATCTAAGAACATGTCTTTCATAAATTTAATTTCGGATGATAAAAGATGGGAGGCGTTCGCCTCACCATCTCTCGAATAATTGAATGATTGGCACCCACTATATTGCTCAAATTATCGACTTCCGATTAAAACACGCTAAATAAACATTGGATAAAGGAATGAGTGGCGCACGCCTTATTGTTCCTTGAATAAGCAAGTGGGAGGCGTACACCTCACTACCGTGTATATTCAAATTCCGCAAACACACTTTCAATAATAATTCGAATGAAAATGGAAATAGGAGGCGTTCGCCTTATTATTCCTCGAAAGAATTGAACGATTGGTGTGCACCACATTGCTCAATCTTTTGTCACTCTTCAAAAATATCTTAAACACATCAAATCTATCTGTTCTCGCCCTCGTGCGATCAAAACCAATCAAACAAAATATCTAACATATTAATTCAGCTTGTCACCCCCGCGTGACCAAAACTCTTTTCAAAAAGAACATTGTTCAATCCTTTCTAATGCGCACAACAAACTAGTGCTTAAGCCTCCGCCGAGAGTAGACAAGCCAACGTTTAGCCTTTAGAACATGATCTAAACAGATGTTTATTAAAAGACACCAACCAACCGTAGTCCCCAAACTACGAATGCTCTGATTTCCTTATTGCACCATAAGGATATGTAGGCACGAGATTGCGAGATCTTGGCGAGCACACTAATAAAAAACCTCTCTTTTCCCTTCTGAGGTTTCCATCCATCTCTATTTTCAATATTTACCACTCGAAGAAAAACAAACAACATAAGTAACATTCAAATCACAAATTAAACTAAAAGGTTCCCGTTGAGTACAACGGACGTGAGGGGTGCTAATACCTTTCCCTTGCGTAATCGACTCCCGAACCCGAATATGGTTGCGACGACCATTATTCTATCTTTGAAAGGTTTTATCGATATTTTCCTATTCCTTCATTGGAATAAATAAAGTTCGGTGGCGACTCTGTTCGAACATAATTTTTTCCGCGACCATCGCGAGGGATCGTATTTTTCGAGATGCGACAGTAGGTCAACTTCACCTTTTGCCAAATCTCTACTCCTTTTTAGACCCTGCACATTGGTGCAAATGTGAGAACCGCATCCAGTATCTAATACCCATGATGCAGAACTAGATAAATTAATTTCAATAACAAAAATACCTGAAGTTGAAGTCTCTACTCCATTCTTCTTATCTTATAGGTACTTTGGGCAGTTTCTCTTCTAGTGTCTGGTCTTACCGCAATGGAAGCAGATGCCTTCCTTTGCTATGCCTCCACTAGGCTCCAAAGCAAGAGCAATGGGTTTGGGTTTGGCAACTTACTTGCCTTTCCCTTTACCACCCTGCTTGGTGGGTCTTTTATTTAGTCTCTTTCCATTTCCGATCATCAAAATGGACTTCCCTTTTGACTTTAGATTCTGCTCAACAGTTCTGAACATGCCTAGCAGTTCAGGAAGAGATTTGTCCATATCATTCATGTTGAAATTAAGGACAAATTAACTGAAGGTATCTGGCAACGATTGCAAGATCAAATCAGTCACAAGTTCCTTTCCGAGGGGAAAATCCAACCTCTCAAGGTTCTCCACATAACCAATCATCTTGAGCACATGGGGACCTACAGGGGCTCCCTCGGCTAATTTGCCTTGAAAAAGGGATTTTGAAACTTCAAACCTTTCATGCCTTGCCTGCTCTTGATAGAGCATCTTCAGGTGTTCGATCATATCGAACGCTTCCATGTTCTCATGTTGCTTTTGCAACTCTGAGATCATGGTAGCTAGCATGAGGCAGGCTGTTTCATTGGTATCATCGACATGCTTCTTATAAGCATCTCTTTCTGCCTTAGGTGTAGAACTAGGGGGTTCCTCTTCAAGAACAAGTTTCTCCAAGATATACAGCTTTCTATCATGCTTGAGGATAATCCTCAGATTTTGGTGTCAGTCCAGAAAATTTGTCCCAGACAATTTTTCCTTATCAAGGATTAAGCGTAAAATGTTGTTAGAGGTGTTGGTTGGCATGGTAATCTACATGAAAAATATGAAAATATAAGTATCACTAAAATAACATATTTCATTAGGCCTTTAATTAAATATGCTCCCACTATTTTACTCAAAACAAATGACCCTCATCATTTGATTCGGAAAATCCCGTTGGAAGATTTTCTAGTGGGTCGAGATCCACATTTCACTTTGTTTTAAGTCCGCGTAAGTGGATTACACAAAACTGGGTTATTTAGGTAGGAACTCCTTCCAATTGTATCTAATACAACTCTCGAATATTTTAGTTGGGTGAATAACTCCTTATTCCAATCCATCATATGGATCATTTTTAACTCTTGCTTCTAAACGTATATAATCTTATTATAATTTGTTTAGTTAAGTTTGACCCATTGTTTTAGCAATTGGATATTACAATTATCCCATTGCACCTTACTAATATAGAACATGCACCTCGCGTAGGCGAAATCTACATTATTCGATACTAGTCTTGATGAGTGCTAAAACTTGGAAAGCATAAACTTAATATATAATTTGAGAGAATTTGCAATTATTCTGATCGCACCGGCTTATTTATCATATAAATCGTTTCTCACGTGCTTCAACATACATTCACATGCATCAACATAAATACAAAAATGAAACAGTTATTGCCCCTAGCGCAATTGTTCTCCCAAGCCAATGAGAAAACCTAAGCTAACCTAATAACGATCTAAGCTTCTCCAAGCAAGATCTTCAAGGTTGTCCTCCTTTGAGATTGTATTCTTCTCTTTCTTCGTAACATTACATTATATAAAAGAAACTCGTTTTACATACGAGGGAGTGAATGAGAAAAGAAGTTACATTAAGAGATTAAAAGAGAGGCACGACACGCAAGTCGTATTTTAAAATCCTAAAAACAAAATAAAGAAGAACTAAGGCCATAATCGATCACCACAAGACAATAATAATAAACACATTATTATTATTATTATTTTAAATTCTGTTAATTAAATAAACCAAATTAAATTTCGGTGACTGATCACACTATGCAAAGTTAGTCGGGGGTTCCGCTGCCCAATCACAACCCTAATCGCATAAAGCAAAACTTTAATGAACAATTTATTTGAAATCGACGTCAGTTTTCGCATCAACACTTGATACTTTAAAGCACAACTCTCGCGCGGTCACAACCCTAATTACATAACTCTTTGACAGCATAACCCTTGTACCGTCATGAACCCTAATGCAACAATTTCATACCGTCAAACACACCTCGATTGTTAATTCAGTATGATTGATCAACACGCCATTGCTTCACCATACTAATGTTGGGTTCTTAAGCAAATGACAATTGATTGCTCAAAGGAAAACAACTATCAAGTGTTTGAATGAATAAAACATAAACAGAATATTATATATACCGTATTTTGCATCAGAATTACTTATATCATATATATAACTTGATCGATCTCAATTGTGTAACCTATTGACGATCGATGTATCGCTGCTTCACCATACTAACGTCGGATTCTGAAGCATAGTCAACATCAATCATCCAAATCATACACACATGATGCCAAATTTAATTACTCGTTTATTATTTAATTCATTATGTCTTTTAATCATATTAATACCGAATAAACAGAAAATAAACAGCTATCAGATGCATGGTTTCGTAAGTGGCTCTGATACCACTGAAGGAGAATATCGATCCAAAATGCAGCGGAAATTAAAATTTTATCCTTTAGTTGTCCTTACAAATGGGCAGGATCAGTGATAGAAATCGTTATCGCTTGTGGCGATTGAAACCTTTGATGCAGATCTAAGGAGTGATCACGAACGTTGAATGGTGACAACGCCTCTACTCAGTACACACGAACAGATTCCTTCAGTCTCAGTGCTAGCTGCTACGAATGAAGGCTTTTAGTGTGTGTGGTGTGTGTGTGTGTGTGTGTGTGTGTGTGTGTGTGGAGAGAGAGAGAGAGAGAGAGAGAAATGAAATTTCATCTAAATAAATGCTTTTGCACAAGGGTTCTATTTATAGAACCACTTGTGTGGGTTGTAAGCTAAAAAGCCCACTTAAGTGTATGTAGCCCATATCTTATTATATACCAAAAATCACTGAAGCGTGTGGTACCTTACCATATTTCGTATTCTACTTAAGTGCACCGTACCTTACAATGTTCTACAATTCACTTAAGTGCACCGTACCTTACGGTGTTCCTCATTTACTCTAGCTCTCATCAATCCGTCCTTTTGTGTGTGACCCTGTAGGTTTTCGAGACATTGGCAATTATATTAAATCACGTATTTAACATAATAAACAGTGAGCAGCATCTAGCAACACATCACTGCTACCCAAGACACGAAAATATCATGTGATCTGACAAATCCTTTTGTGATAATACTTGTGTGTATAATTACCCTTTTGCCCTTATGTTTATATTGAACACAAGGCATAGATTGTGTCATCCTTGTCCAGTTTAATATTGGGGCCTTAGACATTTATCCTATTATGCAGGATGGGCAAATTCCATCTAGGTCACTCATGTCCCTCAGCATGCTTCGCGGAGTACCCATCAACTGTCTTTATGGTCATCTAGTTACGGACAATGTTTGATCAACAATAAAGCACTCTGTCGCATCCGCGAAAAACAACCGGCGGGCTGAAACAAAACACAACACAGAGCCGCCACCGTGTGTTATTTATCACAAAAGAGGGAAAGGAAACGCTCAGAGTAAACCTGGAAAAAGCATGGTCTCGCGACCAAAGAGAATGGGATCGGGAGTCGGTTACGCAAGGGGAAGGTATTAGCACCCCTCACGTCCGTCGTACTCGACGGGATCCACGCTCAAAAGAAAGAAAAGGTTGCTAAAACAAACATCACACACACACACTGAAGACAACACAGGTGGGGGGAAAAGAGGAGAGGGCTCGCTAGGACATCGCGTCCTATGCCTACGTATCTCGTCTGGAACGAGAATCAGAGCTGCCGTAGTTCGGCTCACGCACGCCAAACAAGACACACACAAACACAGGCAAACTTGGAACCCGAACGCCAATCGCTGGACTTACATCGGCTTCCGAACCAAACAAACACAATCAGGATACGGACAGCCAATCGCTGGTCTTACATCCATATCCTGACACACAAGAGGGAACAAACAACAACAAGCAAACACATACAAAAAGAAAAAAAAGTGCCCGGAGAGACCTCGCACGGTCTCCTGCCTACGTACCTCATCTGGTATGAGGATCAGGGCGACGTAGTTCCCCTGAACGGGAAAGAAATTCTAACCAGATACAAAGGGAGACGCACTTCTAGGGAGCTGGACTCGAGCCTAGGTGTTAGCATGCATCATTGCCCTATGTTATGGTTTCTACCTACTTGCACAACAGCAAGCTAATCCTAACCAGGAAGAAGCAAAGCATGCAAGCATAAACAAAGCAAATCAAATATTCACATAGCACACACTATATCCAGTCAAGTGAGGCTCAAACAAAGGGTCAGATGAAAGGTGAGTGAAGATTAGACTTCACAGCTCTTATCCCTGACCAGGGAGAGCTTCAGACAAAGGAGTGTGGGTTCAGAAAGGGGGAAGCCTTCTACACTCAAGACTCTGACTCAACTGTACAACTGTACAAGATCTTGGGTTACTGTCCCAATGCGTCAACACAGTGGTGTGAGCAGAGGGACGACTCAACAAGAATAGCGGGAGATAGATTGCATATCTCTCTTATCCGTCAATTGCCTTAATCAAGATCTTTACCTGCTTGGGGACAAAAATAAACAATCACAAACATCGCCTCTTAAGGAGGACTTCAGACAGTTGCCTGGCTAAATAACAAGCCAGGTCTTCCAGACTACATGGAGACAAGAGAGTCTACCTCAACTGGTTTATACAACCAAGCAGCAGCACAGCAAGTTCTTAAAGAACTAAAGCGACTATGGTACCTGAAATCAATCTAGTATAGTCAGTATTCAAGTCACAAAGTCAAACAGCAAAGTTAACAGTTAATATGTACAGTCAATGCCATGTGCAAAGCACAATCAACTCAATTGAGCCAAGCATCCTACAAAACACACAAGTTAGTTTACAACAAGCAACCAAACTCAATTTAATCAACTTTCATTTTTCTCCTTAAAGCATTTGCATCTCAACCTGAAACACAACTCAAAAGTGAGAAACAAGACCACTAGGACAAGCCTAGGGTCCAAAGGAGATGAAAAATCCAAAACAGCAAGTAAAAATTAATCAAAATCACAATCAATTCATTTAGAAACAAATCCAATTGGTCCCATGCTCATATCATTCATCATCATCATTTCATGAAAGAAAAGACACAAAACATGCAATTTGCAACCTCAAAGGACCAAACAGAATGATCACCATCAAAACATTTCAATAAATTCCTCAAAAATTCAAGTCTAAACAGAACATATCCAATGAATAGCATATCAAATTTCAGCTCATTTGGACAAGAGGAAGTAGGGAAATGAAAATCAAAAAGTCCAGACAAGTTCAAGCAAGCCAACACAAGGCATCAAAACAAACATCAACTTCCATCAATCATAAAACAGTGACAAAACATGATAAATGAATGGGATCAAAACCACAATGACCTATAATGTGTCTAGAATTCACATGTCAAATTTCACATTCATCCAATCAACCATGAGGATTTCACAAATCAAATACAAACATGTGTCACAAAAAATCACAAAATGACCCAACAGAGGAGGAAATTCCAATCAAATAGGAAATGTCATCAATAAATCCAGAAAAATTCACATGTGTTCTTAACATACATATGCTAAATCATGCAAAATTTTGGCTCAATTAAACATCCCTAAGCACATCAAATAAAATCATGAAGTTCACAATGCTTGGTGTGACACAAATTGTCACACCTCTAATCAAAAATTCATATCTCCTCAACCAGGTATCCAAAAATTACAAACTACATACCAAAATCACCATCAAAGAGTCCAGAATAAGCACAAAAATTTCATGAATTTATTTGGAAGCATCATCATTTTATGAATGATATGGCAAAGCATACACATGAAACATACATCCAAATAATCATCAACTTCAAGCAAATGCAAAACAGTGGAAACAAATGGGAAATGAATGGGACCAAAACCAAAATGACATTGAGCATGTTAGGAATCACTCCATCAAATTTCATCTTCATATGATAAGGTATGAGCATTTCACATAGCATGTAAGGCAATCACTCAAGCAAAACCCTAAAATGTCTAAACAGCAAGCAAAAATCCCAATCAAATAGGAAATGGCTCAACAAATCCTACAAAAAATCATGGCAAAACTAGACATATACAAGATATCACATGCAAAATTTGAGAGCAATTGGCAAAGCATAGGCATGGAAAAAAAATTCATGAACACAGCATAACATAGTGTGACACACATTGTCACACTCAACTTGAACACCTCATATCTTGTAAACCATAAATCCAAAATTAACAAACTACACATCAAAATCACCAGAAAGGAGTCAAGAACAAGCCTATAAAATTTCATGCATTTTGGCTAAGGCATCAAGATTTCATGTTAAAAATGGTGAAACATACACAAAATATATACATGTCAAAGGCATTAGGCAAAGTCAACAAAATCACCAGGCACAACTTTGACTACTATGCCTAAAAAAAACTAGAGACAATTTGGAGATCAACAAAAAAGTTCCCACTCAATTTGGATTAGGGATGAATTAGATATGATTTTTTGAAGTTAATTGTGAAAATGAAATAATTATTTAAAACCTAAAATGAATTAATTGAAGCTGATGGCAATTTCGTAATTCTCATGCGCCAGGCCAAAACGCTGCAGTTTCATTAAACTGCATGGCAGCACGCTATTGGTTCATTCTCGTGGCAAACACGAAATTCAAATGGAAATCAAGAAAGATGGATCAAAAACTTGCTGGAAACGTGTTCATCAACATTCATCCAAGTTCATCACCAGAATCATCATCAAGAACAAAGTTGCACCAAAATGGACAAATGGCATATGGTTGGAACCGTCTAAGCAAGCACAAGCATAATATCATTATGAAATTTCCTAATTCCTAATGTACTGGACGGATCGATCAAGAATAGGTTTCACATCAAAAATTCAATTCAAGATTTCTCTCTCAAATCTCAATCAAATTGAAAACCACAAGCAGCATGATGTTCTATGATCAAAGACCTATCAAATCCATATCACAATTTGAGCAATTAGAGAAATCGAAAAAATACCTTATGGAGATGGCAGTGAAGAATCCTCGCGTTTCCAAGGCCAAAACACCAAAACAGAAGTAGTTCAATGATGTGGAAAGTGATTGGAATGGCTAGCTTAGCTCAATGATGCTTCAGTTGCAAGAATCATGAAGATGCCATGGAAGAGCTTGCTTTCAACAGTTGCGATTCATCAAGCTTTTGGCATGGATTTCACAGAACAGTTCCTCACCAAGTCTTGTAGAGTGTAGATCCAAGAAGAATGAACCAAATTGATGAAGAATTCTTGGAGAAATGATGAAAAATGTATGAAGAAAGTTTGGAGAATTGAGAGGTTTTTGATGAAAAAGTAGTTAGATCTTGAAATGTGAAAAGTGATTATGATTTCTGTTACAATTAGTGTTATATATCAATGTTTAATCCACTTTGCTAATCACAATTACCAAATTGAATGAATTAGTGAAATGTGATTTCAAGTGTATTGTCCAAAATAGCCTTTTCCAAATCAGGCCAATATGACAGCAAAAACCAGCTGGAGCAAGTCTAAAATGATGTATGTGATGTGTGGGAATGAGCCTTATGTGCCAAAACCTTGTATTTCACAAAGTCACTTATTTTCCCACCAATTTTTAAATAGATCACTTGAAAAATGACTTTTTGCCATGACCATTTTTGATGAAATATGACCATGCATCATGAAAGTACATGTGAAATGGGGTTTGCTCAAAGAAAGATCATCCAATTTGGCCATTCCATGTGAAAGTTATGCCACTTTGAATTTAGGCATTTTTGGAAAATGATTTGATCACAACTTGCCAACCACACATGAGAAATTCAAGTTCTTGGACTTTTTGGAAAGGTGAGAGCAAGATCTACAACTTTCATGTTGAACAAATTTTCATTTTAAACATCTTTGGACATGTAATTTTGAGGTGAAAAACTTTCCATTTTTGGAAACTTTCAATTACAAGTCACCTGCTATTTTTGGAAACTTTCCATCTGATTTTATTTTCTTCATTCTTGATGTTTGAAATGTCAAATGAAACTTGTTTCAACATGAATGAAGTGTATCCAACCCTCTCCCACCTCCAAATCCATCAATTCTGGCACAGTTGACCACAGTTGACTTTTCTGACTGATAGATGAATCTGGCTATGCACTGATCAAGTTGAGCCTCAAACTCCTGATGAAATGGCTCAATGATGAAACCCTAGCTTCCATAAGCTCAATATAATCACATGATGATCCCCATATCCATTGTAGACCCCATTTCCTTGCCAAGCCCTGATTGGCCCAATGCAGATGATTCAACTGATTAGGGTTGACCAGTGGTCAAAACCCTAATCTCAAGGTATCTGATCAATCTCTTGAATCTCTGGGATGATGACAAAACCATGATGATGATGATGTATCATTGCAACCAAGATGAAGATCAATCTCCTTGACAACCAAGAAACCCTGATTTGTACCACACATCCTCAGATGATTAATGATCAGTCCAATGAAACCCTAGCTTGCATCTATCAACCTTTTATCTTCTGACCAAGACCTAGAAGGATGACTTGCACAATGTAGCCATATGATATGCAATATGCAATGCCTAATGTCCTAAAAAATGATATGCAATATGCTCAGCTAGTCCCAAGAGAGGAGGGCAAATTTTGAGGTGTTACAC
This sequence comes from Lathyrus oleraceus, assembly GCF_024323335.1. Taxonomy (NCBI): domain Eukaryota; kingdom Viridiplantae; phylum Streptophyta; class Magnoliopsida; order Fabales; family Fabaceae; genus Lathyrus; species Lathyrus oleraceus. The sequence continues at coordinate 287,251,679 of NC_066579.1, read as the reverse complement.
ACTCAACTCTACATCTAGGGTCCACAGTGGTTTCAGGTCGAAGGGTGGTATACACCATTATCACCATGAGAATAACTTATGACACTTTGCATAACATTCTATATAGTATTCTCATAGCGGGTCAATCCAGTATAAATATTACTCCTAATATTCATACCTATGTTTAAGACTTGATAACTCCTTATCCATGATCCATGAGATGTGATCATCCGTCTATATACATAATAGTATTATAGCTTTAATGTTATCCCACTTTACAACAAAGCTCGACTACGGATACTTTAAGAATAATGTCCTTATGTTTAATGGGATCTCATGATTAAGTCACACTTGATACATTAAACGGACGAGCTATTTTAGGGACTTTATTAAACAAACATAATAAAGAAAAAAGCATTTACTTATTAATAAATAATTCGATACAAGTACCAAAAGTATTGGCCTCTAAGGCTTACACCAACAGACCTACGAGTTGGCAATGGAGCAAAGGTTGTTGCTTTAGCCGTAGGAACTTATGTATTGACTTTACCTAGTGGTTTAATAATTCAGTTAGAGAACTGTTATTATGTACCTGCAATTAACAAGAATATTATTTCCGTTTCTTGTTTGGACAAGTTTGGTTTTTCATTCATAATAAAGAACAATTGTTGCTCCATTTATTTGAATGATATATTATATGCTACTACACAAATGAACAATGGACTATATGTCCTTGATATTGAAATGCTTATTTATAACATTAATACTAAAAGAATAAAACCTAATGAGTTAAATCCAACTTACACTTGGCATTGTCGATTAGGCCACATAAATGAGAAACGCATTTCCAAACTCTATAAAGATAGACTCTTGGACTCTTTTGATTATGAATCATATGAGACATGCAGATCTTCTTTAATTGGAAAGATGACAAAGTCTCCATTAACAAGAAAAGGTGAAAGAGCTAATGATCTTTTGGCCCTCATACATACTGATGTATGTGGACCACTGAACATACCAGCCATATGAGGTTTTCAGTACTTCATCACATTTACTGATGATTTTAGTAGATATGGTTATGTGTATTTAATGAAACACAAATCAAAGTCCTTTGAAAAGTTCAAGGAATTCAAGAATGAAGTACAAAACCAACTAGGTAAGAATATTAAAACTCTTCGATCAGATCGAGGTGGTAAATATTTAAGCCTAGAGTTTGATGACCATCTGAAAGAGAGTGGGATTTTATCCCAACTTACTCCTCCTGGAACAGCCCAATGGAACGGTGTATCTGAGAGAAGAAATCGAACCTTCTTAGACATGGTCTGATCCATGATGAGTCACACCGATCTTCTAAACTCCTTTTGGGGACATGCATTATTGACAACAGCTTACACACTTAATTGTGTTCCATCCAAAAAGATTAAGAAGACACCATATGAGATATGGAGTGGTAACAAACCACATATGTCTTACATGAAGATTTGGGGTTGCGAAATTTATGTGAAACGACAAATTTCAACTAAGCTTGAGCCCAAATCTGACAAATGCTTATTTGTGGGGTATCCTAAAGAAACAAGAGGTATTACTTCTACAATCCTTCTGAGGGCAAAGTGTTTGTCGCTCAAACTGGAGTTTTCCTAAAAACGGATTTTATTTCTAAAGGAATCAACGGGAGGAAAGTAGAGCTTGAAGAAATTCAAGAATCACAAAGCATTGATACACCTATGGAGGAATTAGAGCAGGAAACACAAGTAGTTGTGGAAGAGCAACCTGCTCAAGTAGAACAAGACCAGTGTAGGTCAAGCATGATACGTCACCTACCTGAGAGATATGGATATCTCATAACTGATCAAGGTGATGTATTACTCATGGATCAAGATGAGCCTATGACCTACCAAGAGGCCATAACTGGTCCCGAGTCTGAGAAGTGGCTAGAAGCCATGAAATCTGAAATAGATTCCATGTACACAAACCAGGTTTGGACCTTGGTAGAGCCTCTTGTAGGAGTTGACCCTATAGGATGCAAGTGGGTCTTTAAAGAGAAGGCTGACATTAATGGTATGGTACATACCTATGAGGCAATGCTGGTTGCAAAAGGATATAAACAAATTCATGGGGTTGACTATGATGAAACCTTTTCACCAGTTGCAATGCTTAAATTTGTTCGGGTTTTACTTGTTATCGCTGCATATCATAATTATGAAATAAGGCAGATGGATGTCAAAATTGCTTTCCTTAATGGAGATCTTCTTAAGGATATGTACATGACACAACCTGAAGGATTTGACATACCAGAAGAAGCCCAAAAGATATGCAAGTTATAGAGATCAATCTATGGATTGAAGCAAGCTTCCAGAAGCTGGAATCTTCATTTTGATGAAACAGTAAAACAATATGGATTCATTAAGAATGAAGGTGAGCATTATGTCTACAAGAAGGTTAGTAGGAGCATGATCGTCTTCCTGGTATTATATGTAGATGACATATTACATTGGAAACGATTCCCCTACCTTGCAACAAGTAAAGACTTGGTTGGGGAAATGATTTTCTATGAAGGACCTAGGTGAAGCAACCTATATATTAGGAATCAGGATCTATAGAGATAGATCATAAAAACTGTTTAGCCTAAGTCAGAGTATATACACAGACAAAGTGTTGAGACCCTTTAATATGCATGATTCCAAGAAAGGATTCATACCTATGAAACATGGCATGTGTCTATCAAAAACATAATCCCCTTCAACTAAGGAAGAAAGGGATCGCATGAATAAGATTCCATATGCATTTGCAATAGGATCTATCATGTATGCCATGTTATGTACTCGACCAGATGTCTCGTATGCTTTAAGTGTAACAAGTAGGTACCATCTGATCCTAGTGATGCTCATTGGGTAGCTGTCAAGAATATCCTTAAGTATTTGAGAAGGACTAAGGACTCACTCTTGATATGTGAATGTCAGGAAGAGCTTGATGTAATTGGATACATCGATGCTAGCTTCCAGATAGATAAGGATAAATTTAGATCGCAATCTGGTTATGTTAAACGGTGGCACTGTGAGTTAGAAAAATTTAAAGCAAGATATAGTTGTTGATTCTACAACTGAGGCCGAGTATATTATTACCTCAAGTGCAGCGAAAGAAGTTGTTTGGATCAAAAAGTTCCTTAGTGAACTTGGCATAGTTCATAGCATTGTGGATCCCATTGATCTCTATTATGATAACAATGGTGCTATCACACAAGCTAAGGAGCCTAGATCTCACCAACGATCCAAACACATAATTAGGCGTTATCACCTCATTCAAGAGATAATAGATAAAGGAGACGTGAAAATATGCATAGTATCTACACTTGAAAATATTGCTGACCCATTAACAAAGCCTCTTGCGCAGCAAAAGCATGATGGTCATACTAGATCTATGGGTATTAGGGGTATGCCTGATTGGCTCTAGTGCTAGTGGGAGATTTTTAGTGTAAGCCCTAGAGGTCAATACTTTTGGTACTTGTATTGAATTATTTATTAATAATAAAAGGTTTTTTCTTTATTATGTTTGTTTAATAAAGTCTCTAGAATAGCTAGTCCGTTTAATGTATCAAGTATGACTTAATCATGAGATCCCATTAAACATAAGGACATTATTCTTAAAGTATCCGTAGTCGAGATTTATTGTGAAGTGGGATAACATTAAAGCATTAAGACTATTATGTATATAGACTGGTGATCACATGTCATAGATCATGGATAAGGAGTTATCAAGTCTTAAATATAGGTATGAATATTATGAGTAATATTTATACTGGATTGACCCCTATGAGAATACTACATAGAATGTTATGCAAAGTGTCATAAGTTATTCTCATGGTGATAGTGGTGTATACCACCCTTCAACCTGAAACCACTATGGACCCTAGATGTAGAGTTGAGTGCTTTATTGTTGATCAAACATTATCCGTAACTGGATGACCATAAAGACAGTTGATGGATACTCCACGAAGCATGTTGAGGGACATGAGTGACCTATATGGAATTTTCCCATCCCACGTAATAGGATAAATATCTAAGGGCCCAATATTGAACTGGACAAGGATGACATGATCTATGCCTTGTGTTCAATATAGACATAAGGGAAAAAGGGTAATTGTACACACAAGTTTTATCACAAAAAAAGGATTTGCCAGATCACATGATATTTTCGTGTCTTGGGTAGCAGTGATGTGTTGATAGATACCGCTCACTGTTTATTATGTTAAATACGTGATTTAATATAATTGTCAATGTCGCGAAAACCTACAGGGTCACACACAAAAGGACAGATTGATGATAGATAGAGTAAATAAGGAACACCATAAGATACAGTGCACTTAAGTAAATTATAGAACATCGTAAGGTACGGTGCACTTAAGTAGAATATGAAATATGGTAAGGTACCACGCGCTTAAGTGATTTTTGGTATACCATAAGACATGGGCCACATACACTTAAATGGGTTTTTTAGCTTACATCCCACACAAGTGGTTCTATAAATAGAACCCTTGTGCAGAAGCATTTCACTTGATGAAATTTCATTTCTCTCTCTCTTTTCTCTCTCTCTCTCTCTCTCTCTCTCTCTCTTCTCTCTCTCTCTCTCTCTCTCTCACACACACACACACACGCACACTCAAAGCCTTCATTCGTAGCAGCTAGCACTGAGAATAAAGGAATTCGTTCGTGTGGATTGAGTAAAGGCGTTGTCACCATTCAACGCTCGTGATCACTCCTTAGATCTGTATCAAAGGTTTTAATCGCCACAAGAGGTAACGATTTCTATCACTGATCATGACCATTCATAAGGATCACTAAAGGAAAATTTTAACTTCTGTTGCGTTTTGGATCGCAATTTTCCATCTGAGTCACCTCGAGCAAAAGTGGATAAGCTTTTTGTTGAGAATGAATGGAAGACTTTGGAGGTGTATGGGAAAAAAGCTCATGTGATGAAAGAAAAGTAGAAATATTTGAAGGAAAGACTGAGATGGTGGAATAGAGAGATCTTTTGGTGGGTTGATCTAAAAGAAGATGAGGAAGTGATGGAATTGAATGAATTTCACATGGTGATGAGTGAGAGTAACAAGGACTTCAAATCTTTATTAGGGGATAAGAGGAGGAAATTTTCTAATTTAGTATGGATAAACTTACAAAGAAAGGAGAGTCTCCTTAGGAAAAGTCAATACAAAAGTGGATAAGCTTTTTCTTGAGAATGAATGGAAGGCTTTGGAGGTGTATAGGAAAAAAACCTACATGACGAAAGAAAAGTTGGAAAAATTGAAGGAAATACTGAGATGGTGGAATAAAGATATCTTTGGGTGGGTACATCTAAAAGTAGAGGAGGTGGTGATGGAATTGAATGAATTAGACATAGTGATAAGTGAGAGCAACAATGACTTAAAATCTCTATTAGGGAATAAGAGGAGGAAAGCTTATAATTTAGTGTGGATAAACTTAAAAATAAAGGAGAGTATCCTCAAGAAAAAGTCAAGACAAAAGTGGATTAAAGAAGGGAATTTAAACACAAGATATTTTTAATTTTATGTAGAAGAAGAAGAAGAAGAAACTCTCTAGTATCAATTGAAACTAATAGAGGAAGAATAAAAGGGGTGGTTGAGGTTAAAGAAAAAGTGAAAAGATATTTTGAGGAGAGATTTAAAAAGAAAAACTATGACATCTGTGAACTAGATGGAATAGATTTTATGAGAATGTCTTTGGAGGTAAGGGATAAACTAGAGGAGAAATTTTCTTACGAGGAAATGAAAAGTGCAATATGGAAAAGTTACATGGAAAAAAGCTCAGGGTCACATGGCTACAATTTTAGATTTTTAAATAATTAGGTGACTACGAACCTATATGTTTAATAGGAAGTTTGTACAAAATCTTATCCAAGATTCTAGCCTCAAGAATGAAGAGTACCTTGGGAAAATTAATTTCAAAGAGTCAAACTCGCTTTGTTTCATAAAGGTAGATGCTAGATGGAGTGCTAGTGGTTAATGAGATATTAGATTTGGTGGAGAGGGAAAAAGGGGATTTCTTGATGGTGAAGGTTGATTATGAAAAGGCATATATGTCTGTGTATCATGGAACTATTTAATATATGTTAAAAAGACTAGGTTTTGGAGATAGTTGGATGCAATGGATGGAAGCTTGTATTTTTTATAGTTAATTCACAATATTAGTAAATGGAATCCCCACTGATGACTTTAAGAATAGTTGAGGTTTAAGGCAATGGGATCCTCTATCCCTTTTCCTTTTTACAACAGGAGTTGAAGGGCTAGCAGGAATGGTGAAGAAAGTCACAAATTGGGAATGTTCAAAGGATTAATAATCAATGAAGAAGAAGCATTTCAATTACTCCAGTTTGTATATGATACAACATTATTAGGGAAATGTGCTTGGAAAAATCTATGGACCATAAAGGCAATTTTAAGAGGATTTGAACTTGTATAAGGGTTAAGAATCATTTTTTTAAAACGCAGGCTTATTGGTCTGAATGTGAGAGCTCATTTTGGAAGTTGCATCACACTTTCTATTTTATTGTAAGGGATTTATCCCTTTTACCTTCTTAGGAATTCCAGTTGGCTCAAATCCTAGAAGTTTCTCAACTTAGAAACCAACTATTGAAAAGATGAGAAGCAGACTATCATCGTGGAAAGGGAGGTTATTATTAATAGGAGGAAGGATCAGTCTCTTGAATTTAACTATGTGCAACATACCTATCTACCTGTTTTCATTCTTTAAAGTATCAAAATAGGTTTGAATGAAATTATCAAGCCTCAAAGGGATTTCAAACAAGGAATTAAATGGGTCAGTTGGATGGATGTATGAAAACAAAGAAAGATAGTAGTTTAGGAATCAAGCACGTAGAAGCATTGAACTTATCACTTTTGAGGAAATGGATGTGGAAGGTAGTAAATGATTAGGAAAGTCCTCTGGAGAGGTTTGATAGAACATAAGTATAAAAGTATAGAGTAGAGCTCATGTGGTATTGATGTCAACATAAGAAGTGGTCAAAAGTCAATATGGTGGAGGGATTTTGAGCTTTTAGGAAGCAAGTGGGTGGGAAACTCCGCTCAGAATGATTTGCTAAAAAAAATTTGGTATAATTTGGAAAAAAATTTATTGAATAAAAATTAGGTTAATTATTCTATTTATAAATAAAAAATATTCTTTTACAGTCAAATTTTTCTTCTGTCGAGAGAAATTGAAGTACAAATAGATTTATTCACATTGAAAAGGAATAAACACAATCTAAAAAGAGTTGAGGGTTTAGTTTTTGTTCATATAAATTTGTCTTTTCTCAAGAGATATTAAGATTTATAGTGAAGGAGTAATAAAATATGGGATAATGGTGGAGATAAATGGGATCTATTTGATATAGTTAATATTCTTGAAGTTGTTAGTCTTTATCTCAATAAACCTGAACTAAAAGTCGTTCTTGTTAATGATATTGGAGAGGAAAATATTCATATTCAGCCATAATTTTATGATTTATGATTTATTAATATTTTTAAAGTATGATTTATTTATATTATTATACAGATATTAACTTTTTTTTAAATAAATTATTTTATAATTTTAATATTTTATTATTATTTAAACAATATAACTCTTTTTGTTATTTTATAACCCGTATCTTAATTTTTTTTTAAATGTCAAGACTTTATCTTGAATTAATTTTGGAAAACCATTAGACAATAACCAATCTATCTCTCCACCATTTAAGGATATAAAGCTGATTTGTTGATTATGATGCAATTTAAGGTGTTACACACATTCGAATGGAACAATACACAGCCATAAGTAATAACTTAAAAAAATAAGTAAATTGAATGTTATCTTAAGTGTCGGACAGTGTTCGACAAACACCGACAAAGACCACTAACACGACTTTTTCAGATGTGTCAGTGCTACATAAATTAGAAGGTAAGGTCAATATTTCCATTAAAAAAATTTGTCAATCATTTTCATCCAAAGCAAATTCATGGCAGCAGATACAAGCTATAACTAGTGTATGATGTGATTAGATCAGCGTTAGCAACAAGACAGGCGTGTAATATCATCATCCTCTATACATTGTTTGCTAAAAGAATACAATAATCGTATGTTTATTATGTACATCCATGAGATCTTCTATCGATTTTTAATGGAAGTGAGTCGCTATACTGACTGTTTCTTCTTAAGCTCATCGTCGAACATGCAACAAGACTGATTTTCATTGGCCACCAAAAAAGTAGAGAACTGTTTGATGTCATGAAAACTTGGAGATTCACAACATTCTGTTTGCCTCAATCATCAAAGCTTTCCCCTGTTAAAGAGTAAAAGAGGAGTTATGTTGTTATACAGTCTATGATTTTTGGGTAACCAACATATGTGGCTATGGTATGAAATATCATGCATAACTTTCTCTTGAGAGTCAAGGGAATGAAAGTCAAGATAAAAGTGACGCAGATATATGGAAGGGGGTATATGAGAGAGAACGAGATAGACCTCATTTTGTGAGCCATTTTCAGAGGGGAACCAGTGCATGAGAACACCCAGATTCATGACAGCCGGAATCAATTTAAACAAAAGCGGCGTTGTGACCTGTAAAACATCAATTTTATGGTTAAACCATAAGAACGAATGAAAGAATGGATGAACCTCTCTCTGATTGAACCTTACCAGACTCAAAGCCGTTGTCCCTAAAAGGAGAAGATACATTTTCCCCTAAAGTATCATAATCAATGGTTAGCAAGAGACCCAAAAAGTAAGGAAAAAATGGGAAAGGCAAAAAATGACACTGATAAAAATCACCAAGAAAAGGAATGGGGAAGAGACAAAAGGGGGATAGGATAGGATAAAAACCTCAACAAGATGAAGATTTGACGCACGCCCCAGCAGAACAAAAGCAAATTCTCCAATTTGAGCAAGTGAGATACCAACCTAAGTTATCATGAAGAGAGGTATTGAGCATTCAAAATATGAAAGCCGGTACAATTAACCAATATAATATAATATATATCTATTCCAACAGGCTATGTATACTTACAACAAATGCTGTCTTAAGACTATAACCAAAGGCCTTTGTAACTATAGAAACAACAGCGGTTTTAACAACCACCACCAAAATAACAGATGCAAGCAATATATCTACATGGTTCCAAAGGAATTGCACATGTATAAGCATTCCAATACTTGAGAGGAACAGAGCTGCAAATAGGTTCCGTATTGGTTCCACCTACAGTACATAAACATAAATGTATTACGTTAGGTGGAAAACAAAAGAGCTGCAAATACGTCATTGAAAATTTATAGTTAATAATTAATCAATATTGCACAAATAGAAAACAAAAGAGTAAAAATATTAAACTTCAGTGAAGTGTGTATCGAGTAATCCCAAGATAGATATGTATCACAAGACATCAGAAAATAGAAAATAGAAAATTGTTAGGAAAACACTTTATGCAAGAAAAATAAGTCTGATATAAGTTGAAACCCAAGGCAATACCTGGTCCAAAGTATGTTGAGCAAAGTCTGTTGTGGAAATCATAACACCTGCCATAAATGAACCCAGCTCAAGACTAAGACCAAGCTTATCACTGCACTGGAAAGTGATTTTAAAACGTTAACAAAATGCACATCGTCGCAAATATTAACTCCAGTAAACTCACATTAAGACCCATGTTACACAAGACCATGAGTTCTAAATCACTTCTCTAAAATTCATTTGTTTTCTTACCCATGCAGATAACAAGCAGAAAGCAACGGCAGCTAGCTGATAAAGTTCATTTGTCTGGAGAATGGAATAAAAAAAATATCATGAACTGCACATATTGCTAATAAGTTGGCAGTTAATGAAATAAGATTTAGCCTAACCTGAGATGAGAGCCGCATCATCAGTTTGAGAAAGCGAGGAACAAACGACCAAGTCAGTATTGATGTAGCAGTGAGATACAAGGACAATACTAGCAACCTGAAGTTAAAAACTGTTAGAATGTGATAAAATATCTTCTAACATATGTATTTTATTTTATCGGTAACTAATATCTTAACATCATATTAGAGTAACTTAATTTACCATTTTTTATTTATCATTAGCAAAAAGGAATTTATAAAATAACACAAAATTCAAGACAGAAAGTCGATATCAACAGACTTACAGTTTTCCCATTGAAATAATCCCTTGTAAAAGACCACTGTTTCCACCCAAAACAGGGAGTAAAGCAAATAGTAAACCCACTGCACAATCCTGAGGAATGAATGAAATACAAGTTGAGATGAAAACTTCAGCGTACATTACTTCATGATATGTTAACAAGTTTATTGTTTAAAACACAAAACGAAAGATACCTGAAAAATAAGAGTGCCAATTGTAACTTGAACATGAAGAGCATTGTTACTATTCCGCTCCACCAAAAATTTTATCACCTGGTAAAAAGGTGAGAATAACTAATAAATCATTCTTGGAATCTGTTGTACTATCAACAACAATACATATTGGCTGATAAAAAAATAACAATACATATTGTAAGTTTCTGGAAATGGGGTGAAGGCATACCACTGCTGTGGATGACATTGAAAGAAAGGAACCAACAAAAACACCCTCAGACAGTTTTCCTCCACATAACTGCAAAGAAAATGTCCAATAAAGTTTAGTGTCCACTACAGCATAATTGTACGGAAGACCGCGTCAGCCAAAGTTAGCACCATACCATGGCAAGAATTCCGCAAAGGAACATGAATATTACAATTTGAAGCAGTCCTCCAAAAACAGCAACAGGCCCCACAGCTTTTAACTGAATGGAAAAAAAATTTAACAGATTATTATTAAGAAAAAGGAACTAGACAGAAAAGTTCTAGCAAGTCAGGAATAGCAAACCTTTGCTAAGGAAAACTCCAGCCCCAAAGCAAAGAGAAGAAACACTACCCCAAATTGAGCGACAGTCTCAACCTGTAAACAAGCAATAAGAAAAAAACAATTGACATCATTGAGTGACATGAGAAACATTACAGCTTATATTGAACTTCAAAGTTCAAAAGCCCAATTGAAATATTATTCTTGATGGTTTCATTAATCGATGGGGTAGTTAGTCATGGACTGCCATAACTTATTCTATTTAAGTCTTAGTTAGCTTTGTTTGGGGCTAATCAACCCTAAATTTTATCAAGCCATTAAATGAATTATAATAGTTCTTCACATAGTACCGGACAACAACCAATTGGACCCATAACACTATCACTAGCAAAACTCCAGTTACTTGATGTAATACTTATTAATATTACCCAAATTCCTAACCTGCATCCACCTTAGAGGTTAAAATCTTGAGTGAACTACTAGCAGCTGAGTGAGAAATACTAAACTAAACTTCTAATGAATGGAGAACGATTTAATGGCAGTGGAAACTTGTGAAGAACATCATATGGACTGTGGAAGAATCTATATTTCAGACTCATATGGTACTCATATGGACTGTGGACTATTATGGACTGTGGAGGAATCTATATTTCGACTCGAGAGACTATTATTAGTCAATTAAATTATGAAATATAGTCTTGAATCACTGCAGTAAGTGCGGCCACATATGTTTATTAAATTAGGCACTCTGAAAATTGATCACAGCTTGCTTTAACTAAAAATGAATGTGAGTCATTCAAAACAACATACCTGTACCATTTCACTGATGAATTTCAAACCCCCTGGTCCAATAAGGGAGCCTGCAAGAAGGTACCCCACAATAACCTACATGTATAAAAAAAAAGTAGATGTAATCAAACACTGCATACTCAAATAGATCATATCATATGACTAAAGTAGAACTCAAAGGCGAAAAATCAACTAGGAGACAGATGTCGTAGGAAGGAATAGTAACAACTACAGACCGGTTGCCCCAAACAGGAAAAGACTATTCCACCGATGGCCGCAGAAACTATGATGACCACCAAATCTGATATTAGCCTGCACGAATGCGAGATTACTAAATTGTTGACTAAATGTGGTGGTAAAATAAAAATAGCACAGACTGCAAAAACACAAATTTCAAAAATAAAAAGTGAAATGTTAACATTTAACGAGAACATAAACTCATAAATCATAAATTTGACTTAAAGGAAACAATAATTGTTCAAAATCTAAAACAAATCCATCATCATAAGATACCTTCCTTCTCTTTTTTATGCATATAAACCCCCGGGAACAAAAAAAGAAAACTATAAACCCATTTACTTTCCAAATGAAGAAAAGAAAGCAAAATAGAGAGCAACACGACTAGACGGTTCCCAACACTAACAGTCTACACAGCATTAGAAATTACCCAGAAACAAAGAATGCTATCCAAATTTAGAGCAACTTATAACACAATTGACTATTGTCCAACTAGTCAACCAAGCTGATAAAGAATTCCCTGAATAGTAATTATAAAGTCAAAAATATCAAATAGATATCAACCTCAAATCCACTTGAAGCACGGGATATTTGGATTTCTTGTTTGACATCACAAAGACATTGTCCTGTCATGCAATAGCATAAACAAGTAAGAAGGTTCAAACATGAAAAGAAGTATTGAACAACATAGCTGATAAGAACCCTGAAGGCTTCAGATCACTTTAAGCACACCTTTTTGTCAATCAAAGTTGTCACGTCATCAGAATCTTCACTTTCCAGAGAGAACACATCTTGAAACTGAAATGATCTTGTGCCACTGAGGATAATAAACATCCAAAAATAATTACAGTTATGGCAGACGAATAAAGTAACATCTCAGTATCCATTGCAAATAGAAACCATGAAACTACAATATGTGATCATACTTTCCCTCACGCGTATCATTTCTCTTAGCTTTATCATGAGTAATTTTAGCTACAGTCTCCAGTACTGCCTGCAATAGAAGACCTGAATGTCAAAACTCATCTTTTCCTTTAAAAAATTGATGGGAATGATGATGTTTACATGCAAATCCGCTGAACTCGTGAAAAATGGTAAGTGTTAGATTATCTCACAGCATACTCAGCATATCTTAGACTAACTTTAGACTACCTTGTTTTAAGTTTTATTATTGGTTCCCTTGTTTTTATTAGGTTTAGTAGTCGTAGTGTATTACATTTCGGATTATACTTGTAGCACTACACTTGCTCTAAACCTAACTACTAGTATAAATATGACCTTAGTGTTACTACCTTTTTTTGTTACATCATGATACATAATATCAATATAATCTTATCGCTTTGAGTATTGCTTCACCTCTTTTCTTCTTTCCCAACTACAGCACCAATGAAACACCAGCAAGTGTTCAACGGATTTGAAATGGATATGATCCCCACAAATAAATTCATTTCACTTAACATGTATCATATAAATTTGAAATTGACATGTATATAGTCCAGGAATCATTTATACACAATGAAACACCAGCTAATGTTCAATGAAAATAACTACTCCAACGCCACCTTTGAAAATCAGAGTATCAGACCTACCTGCTGATCAGCGACACTGTTATTGAAGCTGTTTTTATCAGGTTCTGTTAAAGAAGGAAAGGATCAATGAGAATAGTTGTCAAACTAAATAAAACAAATATATAAGCAAAATGATTCACTTTTCAAATGCTAACAATGATTCTAGAGTTTCATCTCACAAACAAACTCTAAAAGTTAAACTAACAATTTAATATAAAAGAGAAGAAAGTAATAGTTCGACTAAAATTACAAGAAATATTATAGAAAGGGAACTGTTATTGGGATAAAGGACAGATTATATCCATGTCATACCAATATATACATCCATGGCATATACACTTAAAAATGCATAAAGTATCTCTATTTAAAAATATAAAAGGTATTCTTCATAAGTCATGTGTGATTAAATGTAAGGCAGTGAGAGGGAAAAGCAAATTCTTGTACATCTCTCAACATCATTTTAAGCTCAAACATGTCTCTCAAGTCTCAACAAGTAAAGCACGTCTCTCCTACTATGACTTACTGCCAATTTCTAAATTTGGAGCAGTACAGTGCATCAGATCAAGATGCAATTAGTACTCCACGATCGACTAAGAGAACTATAGCACAATAGGACTCCAATATCAAAAAAACAGTGATGAACAATTAAATCTACCTACAAGCCAACCTCCACTGCCTATGCTCACTCACCTCTTTCATAGTTGTTTCATTCAGAGTCTACAATTTCATGTTTTCAACCATACACTTTTCCAAATCACTAAAAAGCTAACCTGAAGGTTCTTATGTACAATATCATGTATGTATAGAAATAGGGTAAAATTAATCTTTATAGATATTGAGATTGTATGTAGACATGCAATGAGTAGGATACTATACTATAGTATCCGCTGGGTAGAATATGGGTGGTAGTCACTTTTAGACAATAGATCTTAACAGGCTCTGATACTTATTGGGGATAGAGGTAAGACTATCCAAGGATGGTATTGAAATTTCTCATTGGTAAAATATACAATGAACTTATGAACATTTAAAAGAATACATGTTCGATGAATGCTAAACACGATGACACTCCTAGGAATCTTAATTCCAAACTTCTAAAAATCAGGGGCAGTCACTTTAAAATTCAAAGATACAGAAGACTGGCACGCAAACTAAACTATCTCACGATCAATTGTTTAGATTTTTCACTACCGTTAATTAGATGATGTAACAAAACTCTGTTGTGGAAAACATCCAAACTTATTCACATGTCTTCTCGATTTTCTCTTCTACAAAAAACTGTACAAACAAAACTAACTTGAGATCCTGAAGAAGTACACACACAACTATAGAGTTGTTAAACTTTCATCTATTAATTTAAAATAATCATGTTCATAACCCTCCACTCGCTGAAGCATGGGTACTTCTAAAATGGTGAAGTACCGGTACCAGATACGCACCCGTACCGGGTACTCGTACCGTACTCGTGGTACTTCATTTTTTCTCATTATTCGGTTTTGAATAAAATTTGTGGTTTTCTCAAATATCAATATAGTATATTTATGTGTTTTAATTTTTTTGTTATTGTATCTTTAACATTATTTTTGGTTTTTTTTCAATTTTTAATAGTGGTGTTTTGTTATGAACCTAACAATTTAGTTCTCTACTATACATTTTATAGAAAATTCTTATTTCTTATTAACGTACCCGTACCTTGATTTTTTTGATTTTTTTTAAAATGCCGTATCCTGTACCGGTACCAGCACTGGGTACCGTACCCGTACCTATGCATCATAGCCTCCACTTTAACACCCTCAATTTTAAGAACTCAAATCTCACTTTCTACTCACACTTCAGCCTTACCCTTATGTCGGTGTCAACGACAAGACACCAACGCATGTGATAACACTCAACCTCTTTTAATCCCTTAAAACTATTAGAAGTGTTTTCACAAAATATTACCAGATTATGTGTTAGTGTCAGTGCTGTGTATATCCTTCATAGCCAATTTCCCATTGAATAATCAATCCAAAAAAAGCCAAATATATAGATAGTACTCCATAACTTCCAAGTTTAGCTAAACCATCAAACTTAATTTCCCACTTAGTAATAACAAAAAGTCGCAAACTTTAACTACCCTGTCAAATTATCATCTCAAAAAACCAAACAAAAACTAAAATGCAAAATGAAAAGTAAAAAGAAAAAACCTTCAGGTGTATCATTCTCAGAAAACTCCTTCTCAAGAACACGATCGAACATCTTAGCCAAAGTACCATCATTGGAATCAGGTGCAGACGAATTAAGCATATTACCATAAAACCTATCTCGAGTCTCCTTATCGGATCTACCAGGAGAACAAACCCTAGCACAGATCACGATGCAGATAACGCAAAACCAGAACTCAAACACACTGAAATTCTTGTTCGCCATTTATGTGAGTTTGGGTTTAGGGTTAAATTGAGGAATTTGATTTTGCGAAAAACATGAAGATTATTGAAATGAAAAATGAAGATAATGAATGAAAATGGAAATGGTCTTTGATTTTCAGATTCTTCTGTTTTCTGCTGATGTCGCTTCTAGTAAGTTGTTGTGGGTGTATGGTGACACTTTGGCTTTGAAATTATTTTGTACTAATATATATTTCATTATTCAGAGAACAAAATTGCATGAGGGGCTTTTCTGTAAATTTTGTGAACATTTTATTTTTCAATTTTAAATTAATATTATTTGTAATTAGGATGTTTTTTTGTCGTTAAAAGTTATTTAATTGAAAGAGAAAAAAATTAGTTCGATTTTTTATAAGATTTTTGTTAAATCATATATAAATAAAGGAGGAAAGTGAAATAAACAACATAAAGGAATATAAAAGAATATTTGAAACATTATAATAGAAAAAAAACATAGAAAATGAAAGATTAGAGAAGATGTATAAGAATATGAAAGATTAAAGAAGAACAGATGAGATAAAAATAAAATTGAAAAAGAAAAAAGTATTATAAAAATAAAAGGATAGAAAAGATAGAACATAAAAAAGGAGGAGAAAGAAGAAGATGATGTGTTTTTACAAAGAAGATGAGAAGAAAATCTAATACTTGATACTATTAGAAGAGATTATAGAAGGTTGAAGCTAAAAAACTAAGTGTTAAAAAAAATAGTTTGTAATCGTATGTTAAGGTTAGATGGGAGTTAAATAAAATTTTGTTTGTAAATATAATGCATTTTGATTTTGTTCAGATCCGTATACGAAATATAAATCGTAACCAAATCGAATCACACTGTTCTATTAATAAAAATCCCCAAACACATTTGAATTAAACAATATTTTTTATAATTTTCAGTTTGATTCGATTTAATTAATGATTTTTTATTAAGTCCGTTCAATTTTAATACCCCTATTTATAATTATTTTTTAATTTGTTTTATTTTTTAAAAAATAAATAAATTTAAAATGATACTAACAAGTTAAAAAACTTTTTGGTGCAGGCTCCTTTTCCAATTTCCTAAGTTGTTTAGGAAGGAAGAAAAGTGTGCCTTTTGTTTTTTTAGTAATAATAGTTTTGCTTCAAAAACACATATTAAAAATTGTTTGAAAAAAATTGCATACAATAAAATAAGAGTTAAACTTTACTTATGCACCTATATCTCAATATTTAATAAAATATTTCAATTATATTTTTTATTTATTATTAAATTTTTTAAAATTAAATTTTTTTACCCTTATATTAATTTAGAGGAATATTTAGTAAAACGTAGATAATTTTTTTATTTTTAATGTATCAGAATATTTGACAAGAGTTTTGATAATCAAAATTTTAAGTTTTAATTTTTAATATATCGGATAATTTAATTAAAGTATTTTGGTAGTTTTCAAAGTATTTATTGGATAACTTATCTAAAGTATTCCAATAGTTTTCAAACTACTCGCCGGATTAAAGTGCTTCTGTGATTTATTTTTTTCAAAATTATAGACTTTAGACAACGTTTTGAAATGTTGTCACGGGTATTTTGTGTTGCATTCGTTTATTCTAGTTTATGTTCACTCGGATGATTTAATTAAAAAAAATTGATTCGCATTTAATATTGAGAAAAAAAATTATGCATTGATAGTATAAAATATTTTTCCATTGTCAACCAATCAGAGACGTGAATATCGCCAAATCACACGTTTAACTTTAAAATACCGGTATGATATGGCAGAACGTTATAATTCTATTGGATGATGTGTAAAGAAAGTTTACATTGACAGTGCGCTACCTTTAATCTCTTTAATATTTTAGACAACAATTTAATCGTGTTACTAAAAGGAGGTGTAGTTGGCTTTAAGCACGTCACTTTAGTTATTTATTTAAGGATATTTTAATCAAATTGAATGAATGGTAGGGGTATGAAAATAATTGTTAACGTATGGGGTTAAAAATTTATGATTTTAAAAAAAAAATTAACATATATTTACAAAAATATTTATTAGTCTAGTTAAATTAGCCAAATTATTATTTCTACAAACATATTAAATACATAGGTGAAATTTTAGCCATTAAATAATTTAATTTTAAAAAACCCTAATTAATTATTTTTTAGTTTTTACTGAAAAATAAAACATTTTCTTTCATTTAGTTTTGTTAGTTGCGCCTCTTTCTTCTATTTGTAGACGTTGAATTTAACTGGGTTAGAATTACCATGATGTTTTTGTTTTAGAAAAATTAGATTTTACTCCTTAATTCTTAGAAAGAAAGAAAGTAAACAAATATTAAAACCTCTTGCTATTTTTTGAAAGTTGTATTAAATTACTTTTATTGAAAACGGTAAAGTATAATGCATTTATTATTATTAAAAACAAATATTTTGAAAAAGAGTAAATAAATCTTTTAATACTCCATCATTCTCAAATTATAAATTATTTTCAAAAAAATGAAATATTAATATATTTTTAATATTACTTAGTCTCTCTTTTTTATTATTTTTCCATATAATTAATGAGAATTATACTGTAAAGTCATAAATAATTCAAAAAAATTTGATTTTGGTGTAGCCTATTTTTTACCAATTTTATCCTTAAATAATTTACATAATAACTTCTAATAATTTCTATTGAAACCACTATTATTATCTTTCACATAACTTCCTACTATTAACTTCTTACATAACTTCGTATATATTTTCAGGTATATAAAATTAATTATTCTTCTTAAGTTGTCTTTTTAATGTTCAAAATTTAAGTAATAAATGTATTTTAAAAGTTATGATATTTTATGAAAAAACCAACGACTTTTAACCTTCTTATTAACTAATATCTATATATAACTTTGTTAAAGAAAAGGTCATCTATAACCTTTTATTTTTATCACTAAATCAACTTAAACTTTCAACTTGGTGGTTAAGAAGTCTCAATCATGATTTAATTCACAATAAGTGTAAAATTAACTACCAACTTTTTAAAAGTTTTCTGTTCTTTCTCAACTATGTTTTTTCAGCAATAAATAAACATAAATACAGCAAATTAGAAATTTAAACGGAATCTTTCTATCTTTTTATGCCAATTTTTCGTTAAGGTCTCTTAATTGACAAAAAAAACATACTTTTTTAATTAAAAAAACTTCACCTTCCATGATCTGGAATTATTTATAAAAATAAACTATTTTTTCAAAAATACCCTTAGTTTCAAAAAAAAATCCAAACTACCCCACTTTTAGGAGGAGGCGTCAATTCGATTGGCGACTCCTCTTAAATACTTGAATGGAGGCGCCAATTGAATTGGCTAGGGCATGTGCCATAACCAATCCAATTGGCGCTCATGTGTATTACTTGAGAGGAGGCGCCAATTGGATTGACACCTCAGTGTAAAATGCAATTTTTTTTGGTAAATGGTATACGTGATAGATAAATTTGAAATAAGACCAGTTGATATTAATAAAATTTTCCGTTTACATAAAAAAGCCTAATGGTGATGACCGGGATCACCTAACCGACCTCCGGTCCCACATCCCCTAGCTACCCTAACACGTGGCCCTAACCCACGTTGATGATTCACCACTGGTGTTTGAGCATCTAAGGGGCCAGGAGCGTCACTACCAACTACAGGAGATGGTCTGTTGAGGTAGTCAGACAAGTCGGTATAGTCTTCAGTATGCATCGATGGTGTACCGCCGTAGCTGAGCTCATGACCCATGCCAGAGAAGTTGGGTTGTGGTTGACTCATTGATGGGCGACCGGGACGGTTGAAGGGAGACATGGGTGTGAACGATGCGTCGAGGAAAGGTTGGAAAAGTTGTTGGGATGTTTGGTAGAGATATGGTTGTTGGATGTTTTGGTTTTGTGAGGTTTGGGCTTCTTGGCTATGGTAGGAGGAGGGGCGGTTGGTGTTGAATGATCGTTGGGTGTTCTGGCTAAGGCGACTTTGGTAGGGTGATGGGGTGGGTGCGAAGCGATGTTGGGTCTCAGGTTGATGGTCAATTTGTTGGTGGTGGTATGGGGTATGCTCTTGGTATTGGGGTTGGGTGTATGGCATGTTTTGGTTGTATGTTTGTGTGTTGGTTGAACAGAACGTTTGACGGACAGGGGGTTGTGTGTATCCGGTCTGACACTATTGTTGGGGGTTTGATGTTGAGGTGTCAGGTGTGTAAGTCATCTGGCGTGGGTCGTACAAGTACATATCCTCGGCGATGAACTAAAAACCAACCGATCCGTACCAAGTCATATAAGTACGACTTGGTTTTTCTTCAGTTGGCATGACTGCGTCAGTTAAGACATGGTCATGGCGGTGCTTCCATTTGCGATACTCCAATCTTGCGAAGCTTTGCCATGGATTGAAGTTCCATTGGTCGTTAACTTTGCGCATATGCCATTCTCCTAGGCTAGCTGGGGGATCTGGGATGTTTTGGGGCATACCGAACTGCATCTTCATACAATCACTGTTGTGCATCTCCACAGTTGTGAATCGTATTATCGGTGTGCATACAGTCCATACGACCGCGTCTTCAGCGTTGACCTCATGGTCATGATCCAAATTAAGGTATGGACGTCAAATGAACTGAAATGTGAAAGAAGATAGGATTATAATCTAGGTAGAAGAATTTAACAAAATATAACGAAATAATTAAGTTATTATCCTTACGTCTGTCGGTCGAAGGTGATCCAACAGGTTGCGATACTGAGTAATACAGTGTCTTGGACATCTGTTGTAACTCATACCACGTGCAGACCATCTACACCAAAAAGTCAAAAAATATTAGTTAGAGATAATAATCTTTAAAGAAGTAAGTAAAGATATAGCAATTTAAACAACTTACTTTTGTGCATACAAAAATGTGAAAGGGTTGTTGTTGACGGGTGCTAGGGACGGTAGTCTTGATCAACCCCATGCTTGTAGCAAAACAGCACATCCAGAAAATGTAGATGTGTCTTTGTGTGAGTTTTTGCACAAGGAGCTATAGAGATAGGCTAGACAAACAGATCCCCAACTGTAACTTCCTATTCTATCTACATGTCTAAGTAAAGGTAAATACATAATATGCATGCTAGAACCACTATCTTCGGGAAATAAAAACGAGCCAATTAACAGCATAATGTAACACCTAGTTTTTATTATTCGAGCATCTTCGGTAGAATGCTCATCTAAGTATAAACTATTATAGTACGACTTAAGGCGTGAAAGTAGTATACCTTGACCTCTTGCGTTATCATCTAACAAATCAGTCTCCAAGAGATCCATGCAAATTGAATTTGCATAGTTGGTTTTACCATTAACAGCCTTACCTTCAATGGGTAGTCCCAAAAGCATGTAGACGTCTTCTAACGTCACGGTACACTCACCAGTTGAGAACCAAAATGTATGTGTCTCTGATCGCCATCTTTCGCATAAAGCTAGAATGAATTTATTATCTACGGACCAAGACAAATTCTTGCTTATATGACCAAAACCGACGAGTTCAACATAAGGTTGAATCATCGGGTCCATATGGACATATTCGTGGACCCGAGTCTGGAACCTTGATACATCCTATAAAAGAAAGAACAAAAAACTTGACTAAGTTGGTATATTAAAATAAAAGGGGGTTGGTGAAGATGAAAGAAAAAAAGTTAACAAAAGAAAAAACTTACATATGTTGCGATGTTTGCAACCGTTCCTCTATGTGATTCGCCCATTGTGAGGATAGACATTTTGTAGGGGGGTGGTTCAGATAAAACTACAAGAAGTTGTTGTAGATGAAATTGTAGAAGAAGTATTATAGAAGAAGTAGTGAGAGTGGTGGTGTGGAAGAAGTGTTGATGGAGTGGATGTATTTATAGGAAAATGGATGGGAGCATGAAAAGTTGTGCTTGTATGGTGTCTCCAATTGAATCGGAAACCATGTACAACCTTTAAGAGGTGTCTCCATTCAAATTGGCGCCTCCACAGGGACATACATGCAAGACCTAGGTTTGATTGCTTGGTTTCGAGGTCTGCATGCATGCTTTGACAAGGTGTCGCCAAATGGATTGGCGCCCATGTGCAAGGAATGAATGGGGGCGCCAATTCATTTGGAGTGTGTGTCTGCATGTATGACACGTAATTGTCCTCTCTCTTGCATGCTGAACATGCCACTTCTTAGTAGCTTTCATGGTTGACACATCATTTCGTAGTAGCTTGCATGTGCGACATGTCACTTCGAACTAGCTTGCATGTGCGACACGTCACTCCGAACTAGCTAACATGTGAGACACATCATTTCCCTATTTAAGTGTCTTACTATCAACATCCAAGACACTCCACTCACATTCATCTGCAGCAAGAAAATAGTTTTCATCTGCACAATGTCATCTTCACCAAAATACAGTGTCAACGTTCACTGCAACGGTGAAACATACGAGTCTGAGTTGTGTGGTTTTTGTTTTTGAAACACTGATACCATTAGACTCACGATCAAGAGAAATGCAACCTTCTTTCATTTGAAAAAAAGAATACAATCATGTATAGGATCGGGTATTGTGTCAAAGATCACGTATCAAAATCCAATATTTTTTTAGAATAGTCAATGCAAGTTTTTTTCCCTTAAGGTACGAGACGATGAAGATGTTGAATACATGTTTGTTAGTCATGAACATTTAGGCTGAAACTGTATTGAGTTGTACATTACTCTTCAACCATGTATACCATCTCAACAGTCTCAAATAACCAGTCAGGATGAATCTGGTGAATTTGATCCACAATGGTCAGATGACGTCAACCCAGAAGCAGAAGCAGAAGTGGATGTCGTTGATAAAAAAGAAGAGGAGACCGAGATACAAGTTGACCACATGCTGAACAACGACAGTGAAGATGATGATCAACCACCACCAATACCTCCTAGTCATGTCTACAATCCGCCTCAACATATGACAAATATGGATCTGCACGACGATGAAACATCCAAAAGTGTTTTCTATAATCCGTATCTGAGATCAGAAGGCGAATTAAAGGTGGGAGACATGTTTCGTACCAAAGAAGAATGTGTTCTAGCTATCAAAAAATTCCACATGAACAACTCTGCTGATTTTACAATGAAACGCACTGATTCTAGAAGGTATGTTATCGAATGTCGTAACATGCTTTGTAAGTTTTGTTTGGTTGTGTCTTACAAAAAGAAAAACGACTATTGGGAGATCGCTTCAATAGACCCACCTCACAGTTGCATTACAACTAACGTTGAACAAGATCATCGTAAACTAAGCGTTGCGTTGATATGTCAAGACATTCTGCCGTTGGTTAATAAAGACCATCAATGAAGGTGAGTATAATTATATCCCATATCAGTACAACATATAATTATACTCCATCTTACAAGAAAGCCTGGATTGCAAGAACAAAGGTTGTTGAACAAGTATTCGGCAACTGGGAGGATTCATACAAGGAATTGACACGGTTTTTATGGGCACTAAAAACATATGTCCCAGGAACTGTGGCAATTATGGAGACATTGCCAGCGATGATGCCAGACGGAACCTGTGCTACAGGTAATAGAATCTTTCACCGTCTCTTTTGGGCATTTGACCCGTGCATTAAAGGTTTCGCATTCTGCAAACCTATTATTCAAATTGATGGCACTTGGTTATATGGAAAATACAAGGGTACTTTTCTCATGGCGGTTGCACAAGACGGCAACAACAATGTCTTTTCCATTGCCTTTGCTCTGGTTGAAGGTGAAACGGTTGGTGGATGGGGTTTCTTTCTTCGACATCTCAGAACGCATGTGGCTCCACAAGCCAATCTCTGTTTGATTTCTGATAGACATGCTACCATTGAGAGTGCCTACAACAACCATGACAACGGATGGCATGATCCTCCTTCTACCCATGTCTATTGCATCAGACACATTGCATAAAACTTCATGCATGTTATAAAAGATAAGAGTCTTCGCAAGAAGGTGGTGAATGTTGGGTATGTGTTGAAAAGTATATCTTCGGCAAATATTTTTATATCGTATCCACAGAGATTGGTTGATATTACCGCCGTTCTATAATCCGATTTGTTATAAGTTTAGAAAGTAACAAAGTTGTTTTGGTTGGAAAATTATCTTGTGAATAAATGTCACTAAAAACAGTAAAATGGTTTTAATCAAATGTAAAAGCTTGGCAAGATTGAAGTTCACTATTCTAAATGCTTATGATTCCTTATGATAACTATATAGATTTAAGATTATTGATGATGTTCAAGTATCCTCTCAAAGTCATTTATGTCTAAATGATATTGTGATAATCACTATATTGATCCTTAGACGATCTCTCCACCTAACTATCAATATAGCAATCTTTAATGTTTAATACTAAAGAAGAGTAATGAATAAATCTATCTCTACAACTTATTCACTACTTGAAAATCTGTTTTATGTCAAGACTCAAATAATCTCTTTCAACAACTACTCAAATCTGGTTTTCAACTTAGGGCAAAAACAGTATTCAATACATCAACAATCTTTATCATATATAAAAGTCAAATGGAATACATAAACAAATGAGAATAGCTACTACCTCCAATCTTGACAAAATGGAGTTTAGCTCCTCATCATCATTTTTACAAAGCAGAATGTTAATGACAGAAAAACTCTATTCTTCTCTCTTACAAAAATATCTCAATGTATCAATGTGTGAATAATGATAATGAATGTCTTAGAATAATGTGTTTTTCTCTCCTAAAAGAGTTGACATTTCCTTAATTGATCATTTCCATCCAAAGCAGAAAAGCTATTCCAAGACAGACACTAAAATGGCAAAACCAGCTGGCATTGGAAACAGCACACTAGGCCAAAACAGCTTGCTGGATTCGCAGGATTCGCTGGGCGAACTTTGTTCGCGGCACGAACTGAAGCTTCCCATTCAGTTCGCTGGGCGAACTCTGTTCGCTGAGCGAATTGAAGCTACCTCAGCTTCCTTGCTTTGCAAGCTTCATGTAATTGTTCTTCCAAGCGTTAATCTTCAAGAATAGGCCTCCAAATTGCATTCAACACTTCTTCCAAATTATGATTATGCATTCTGAAGCTCTCTTGTCCAAAAATTCTACAAAACTAACAAAAATGTGAAATAACTACTCAAAACAACATAAATTAAACCTAATTGCATTTATACAAAATAGTGAGAATAAAAGTGTGTAATTACATCAAAAATTGGCAAAAGGGACCAATAAAATTATATAAAAAGTAGTACTAATTGGTCCCTAACAACTCTCCCCAACTTAGCATTTTGTTTGTCCCTAAACAAAAGTTTTCACCCTCACAACCAAAGCAATGACACAAAAGATTGAAACAAGGATTTACCAGGGACATTCAAATGGTTCAAAAGTGTTTGGCAATTTTCTCAATCCACCTATCTCAATTCTAGACAAAACATGAATAAGGAAAATGGTTGAGTGCAAAAATCATTCCAAGGAATTCAAAGCCATATATGTCAAAATTGAATCAAACTTACACACACATCATAATACTGATGAATAACATGAAGGGTTACTTTCACTCATCCAAGCAATTAAATCAACAACAACTCGAATCATACGGTTATCACAACAAATACCAAATCATGTGAAAAAGGAGAATCAAGAGGTCTTTCAAAGGTTGTAATGTGGCTTAGGTTACAAGAAAGGATATGATTAAGAGAATTCAACAAAGTTGCCTATCCTAAGGGATCATTCCCAAACATTCAACTCTACACAATTTCCCTTTCTTTGATCCCTATTTTTTTTTCTTATTACATCCACACAACCATGAGCATTTTCTTTGATTTTTTTTTCTTTCTTTACGTTTTTTCTTTGCTCTATGGCTTCAAGGGTGTTTTCTTTTTCTTGTTTCTTTTCAAATTTTCACCTTTTCATAAAAACTCACTTTTCCAAGTTTCTAATCACTTCTCATTTTACTCTCCCCAACTTTAGATTCCAAAACCAAATTTATTCAATAATGCTCCCTACTTAGAAATAAGCAAAAGGCAAAATTTTCAACAACTCGATTTGAGGTTTCAATTGACACGAAAGAAATTAGGATTCATTTATTCCACAATTTTCAATTGATTTTTCAATGATCAATAAAATGAATCCTAAAATAAGCTCAAAGGGGTTTAACTAAGGATTATTCCTCACAAGGTTAGTTGATTCAAACTTTTTGGTCAAGTGGTTTTTCTCATAAACAATGCCTCTATCATTTTCCAAATTTTCACACAAAAATAGATTGATGCATGATTTAGCATGATAAGAATGATTTGAAATAATGCTCGGTTTCCCGCTTTTTAGTGTACAATGGAAAACCTCCTCACAATTGGTTAAGTCCTATTTTGATTCAAAAATGACATGTATTTCAATGAATTTATGATATGGACTTTGCATACACCATCAAACTACTCATGTTAAGTCTAGAAAGCGATAAAGTGTACCTTGAAATGCCAACACTAATTCTTATCACCACCACTCGAAGTGTCCTATGCTTCTTTCTTTGCGAACATTTCTTGGTTGCTTTAAGCTTGACTTAAGAGTAAGAACAATTAAACAAAATTGTTGGTAAACCAATTTGATTGTAACACACTTAAATTTCAAAAAGTATTCATGCAATTATCAAAACAACTAACAAACCAAAGTTCAAAATTCAACAAAAACAGTAATAATACACAGAAAACTCAAAATAAAAACAAACCCTACAATTCAACAAACTCCTCAATCTTCCTTCATTTCATCGCCATGGGTTGCACCACCTCCTGCACCCAAAAAAAAAAACTAGCCTGCCCTCAGGCCACTTAGCATAATCAACATAATCCTCCTAGGAAGGGAATGGAGAGGAATAGTTTTGAAATTTGGAGGTTTGGAAGTGGAGCAGCGAGGTTGTTGAAAGAATCTCCTAAGTTTGTGAAAATAGGAATGAAACGAAAATGACATAAAATAGAACTTAAATGGTTCTGCCCTGCTCAGTTCGCTGGGCGAACTGAAGGAATTTTCAGTTTTTTTTTTATATTCATTTCGCTGGGCGAACACTGTTCGCTGGGCGAACTGAAGGAAATTTCAAAAAAAATTGTTGGCAGTGGACAAAACTTAAGTGGTTCTGCTACGCACTGTTCGCGGCGCGAACTAAAGCTTTCCATTCAGTTCGCGGGGCGAACAGCAAAAAACAGAACCTAATTTTTCAAAATTTAACACAGTAGAAAATCGATAAAACAGAATTGAGAAAATGTAAACTTCAGACTTACAACGTTGGGTTGCCTCCCAACAAGCGCTTTGTTTAACGTCGTTTAGAGCTCGACGGTTCAACGGTCTTCATGATCCGGCTTTGTTGAGCAACTTCCTCAAGGGCTTTGTTGTCTTCAAGAGGTTCTTGATGAACCTTCGATAAAATCTGATACCACCCGTTTTCGGAACTACTTGCACAACACTTACCCATTCACCATCGGAGATAGAACAATTCGTCCCGGCCTCTACTAGTTTGACAACTTCCTTCTTTTTCAGCACTCGTATCAATTGATTCTCCTCATTTGTGGACAATGTATTGCTAATGACCACCGGTTTAGTACAATCATCACCAAGGAACACATACTTCAAACGTGGCTCTAGTTTCGGCTCTTCCACTTTCTCTGTCATATCCAAGCCTTCGTTTGTCTCTTCATGATAAACAAGTTCTCCACAAGACTCTAATTCATGCAACATTGCTTCCATCTCTTTTCCTTCATTGTTGGTCGAAACTTTGTAGACTCCGATAAGAGATTTCTCTGATGGATTAGAAACATGAACCTGGTCTGCGATCTCAACTAGTCCCTCCTTGGTGGCATCGATTCGGAAGGAGTCATGCTTAACATTTGGATGCTTTTTGGCTTCAAAAAGATTGAAGGCTACCTCTTCATCTTGCACCCTCACTTTCATTAGTCCATCATCAATATCAATCATCATTCGGGCCGTTTTCATGAATGGTCTTCCAAGAATTATAGGAACCTCACGATCCTCATCCATGTCTACTATCACAAAATCTACAGGAAACAAGAATTTGTCCACCTTCACTAACATGTCTTGAGCAACTCCATATGGTGAAGTAGTAGACTTATCAGCTAGTTGTAAAGTCATCCTTGTAGATCTGATCTCAACATTTCCCAATCTTTTGACAATGGATAGGGGAATTAAATTGATGCTAGATCTCAAGTTAATCAATCCATTACCAATATAGGTGTCTCCAATGGTTGCCGGTAAAACGACTCGGCCCGGATCGGATTCCTTTCTTGGGAGATTCTTTTGAATGATGGCACTACAACGTGCATCGAGCAAGATTGTCTTGTCTTCCACATGTCTTCTTTTCTTTGTGAGAATATCCTTCATGAAGTTTGCATACCGCGGCATTTGCTCTAATGCATCGGCAAATGGAATATTGATTTGAAGTTGTTTGAATATGTCCATAAATCGTGCATAGTGTCTAGCATTATCCTTCTTTGATGGTGCGTGCGGATAGGGTAGATGTTGAACTGGAATGACATTCACTCCTTTGTCTCTTGTTTTCTTTTTTCTTGGTTTAATTTCCTTCTTCATTTCCGCTTCACACTGCTGTTCTTCCATCAATTACTGATTCTGCTGTTTTCGCGGCGCGAACTGAGCAGTTTCTGCCACTTTCTCCTTCCCACAAGCCACATCCTCATTTTCTAGCACAGCATCCATATCATTCTCAACTGTAATTTCCTCACTTTTTTTACTTGTCAACTCTCTACCGCTTCTAGTAAAAATTGCTTTACAATGCTCCTTTGGATTAGTTTGAGTGTTAGCGGAGAAAGAAGATCCTGCAGTTTGTTCCGACAGTTGTTTCGCAAGTTGACCTATTTGATTTTCCAAATTCTTGATTGCTGCCTCATTGCTCTTCTGATTTGCCATGGAGGCTTGCATGAATTGTTAGAGAGTGTCTTCTAGCTTTGAATTTCCTCCTTGCGATTGTTGTCCTTGAGAATTTAGGTGTTGATAAGGACTTTGCTGCTGAAAATTTTGGTTGTTGAACCTTGATGGTTGATAACCTTGATTGTTCCTTTGATAGCCTTGATTTTGATTGTTCACATAGCTTACTTCTTCTAGTGGAGGGCAAAAACCAGTAGGATGATCTCCTTGGCATAATTCGCAACATGCTACTTGATGTCGAACTTGAGACCCTTGAATTTCCTTCATTTGCTGTGGAAGCTTGGCCATTTGTTGAGTAAGCAACTCCACTTGTTGAGAGAGTAGCTTGTTTTGAGCAAGAATGGCGTCATTGGTATTTAACTCAAGAACTCTCGGTTTACGTTGTGAAGGACTACAGTCATGTTGACTTTAACGATCATTGAGTGCCATCCGGTCAATAATGACTTTAGCTTCTTCCGCATTCTTTGACATAAGAGAGCCACCCGCGGTAGCATCCAAAAGTGTTTTGTGAGTTGATTGGAGCCCATTTAGAAAAATATGGATTTGAGTGAGCTCATCAAAACCATGACCCTTGCATTTTCTCAACATTGACTTGAATCTTTCCCAAACCTCATTGAGAGACTCGTTGCTTCCTTGAGTGAATACCGCAATAGCCGTTTTGGCTTCCATGAATCGGGATTGAGGGAAATATCTTTCTAAGAACTTTTCTTCTAGCAAATTCCAATCCGTCATCACTCTTGCTGCTTGATCAAGGTACCACTCTTTTACCTTTCCCACTAAGGAGTGTGGGAACATCCTTTTGAATAATGCCTCTTCACCCGTTTCATTAATTCCCGTAGAACCCGCAATCTCATAGAATTTGATGAGATGGGTATATGGATCTTCATGATCCATTCCGGTGAATGGATTTGCATAGAGAAGTTGGAGGATTCCGGTCTTCATCTCCGTATTTCTTCCTTCACGGGCAAATTGGGCATTTCTTCTTGGACTATTAGCGGACATTTCGGTACAATTGTCATCCGCCATGTTTCCGTTATAAGCTTCTACAACCACTTCTTCGATTTGAACAAGTGTGGAAGTAGATGCTTCTTCTCTCCGGTTTCTCTCTTCAGTTAGTTTCCTTCTTCTTCGTATTTTGCTATTGAGCTTCCGAAGTGTTCTTTCAATTTCGGGATCGAATTGAAATTGCTCCTCGGTAGCTTTTCCTCGCATGCACTAGAATCTACAAAACTAACACACCAAGTGAAACAAAAGAGGGATAGTAATACAAGTAACAAAACTTAAAACAATGAATTATTGCAATGCTTGTAATATCGAACACCAATCCCCGGCAACGGTGCCAATTTGTTGAAAAGTATATCTTTGGCAAATATTTTTATATCGTATCCACAGAGATTGGTTGATATTACCGCCGTTCTATAATCCGATTTGTTATAAGTTTAGAAAGTAACAAAGTTGTTTTGGTTGGAAAATTATCTTGTGAATAAATGTCACTAAAAACAGTAAAATGGTTTTAATCAAATGTAAAAGCTTGGCAAGATTGGAGTTCACTATTCTAAATGCTTATG
This sequence comes from Lathyrus oleraceus, assembly GCF_024323335.1. NCBI lineage: Eukaryota > Viridiplantae > Streptophyta > Magnoliopsida > Fabales > Fabaceae > Lathyrus > Lathyrus oleraceus. The sequence continues at coordinate 287,221,353 of NC_066579.1, read as the reverse complement.
ATTCGTTATGATAACTATATAGATTTAAGATTATTGATGATGTTCAAGTATCCTCTCAAAGTCATTTATGTCTAAATGATATTGTGATAATCACTATATTGATCCTTAGACGATCTCTCCACCTAACTATCAATATAGCAATCTTTAATGTTTAATACTAAAGAAGAGTAATGAATAAATCTATCTCTACAACTTATTCACTACTTGAAAATTTGTTTTATGTCAAGACTCAAATAATCTCTTTCAACAACTACTCAAATCTGATTTTCAACTTAGGGCAAAAACAGTATTCAATACATCAACAATCTTTATCATATATAAAAGTTAAATGGAATACATAAACAAATGAGAATAGCTACTACCTCCAATCTTGACAAAATGGAGTTTAGCTCCTCATCATTATTGTTACAAAGCAGAATGTTAATGGTAGAAAAACTCTGTTCTTCTCTCTTACAAAAATATCTCAATGTATCAATGTGTGAATAATGATAATGAATGTCTTAGAATAATGTGTTTTTCTCTCCTAAAAGAGTTGACATTTCCTTGATTGATCATTTCCATCCAAAGCAAAAAAGCTATTCCAAGACAGACACCAAAATGGCAAAACCAACTGGTATTGGAAACATCACACTTGGCCAAAACAGCTTGCTGGATTCGCAGGGTTCGCTGGGCGAACTTTGTTCGCGGCGCGAACTGAAGCTTCCCATTCAGTTCACTGGGCGAACTCTGTTCGTTGGGCAAACTGAAGCTACCTCAGCTTCCTTGCTTTGCAAGCTTCATGTAATTGTTCTTCCAAGCGTTAATCTTCAAGAATAGGCCTCCAAATTGCATTCAACACTTCTTCCAAATTATGATTATGCATTCCGAAGCTCTCTTGTCCAAAAATTCTACAAAACTAACAAAAATGTGAAATAACTACTGATAACATGAAATAATATAACATTCTAGGACTCAATTTAATTAAATTATATTATTATTTACTTCAATTTATTTCATTTTATTAGATATTACGCGGTATTTTCTTTCTATTTATCTCAGGTGGTTTATTTGAAGCACAAGTAAAAAAGGAAGAAAAGGAGGTGCAAAAAGGAATGAAAAGAACCAAATATCAAAAGCCAAAGCCCAGCCCAAAAAGCACAGGCGCTGTGCCTGTGACGAGCGTCACGCTTTACACACTTGTGTGACGAGCGTCACACATGGTGTGACGGACGTCACACCATTCTCCTATATTTTTGGCTTCAGAGACGTTGAGTCCTATTTGCACGCCTGACCATTTGCCACGTGAAGACCTTTGACGCGGAATACCTTTGGAAACAGTTACAACAAGTGACCAATATAAATAGTAACCTTACGGAAAACCCTAGAGGTTCCACGCTTCTTCGCCGTTTTCTCTTTTTCGCATTTTTTCTCTTCCAGCAGTACAAGCACATTTTTACAGCATTACTTTTAAGATTTTTATATTGTTTCCTTTGCAATTTCTATTTTTCTTTTCCAGCAATTAATTAATTTTTCGCACAGTAGTTTCTACACCGGAAACTATTGTGTACCTTTCACCGGATCTAACCTTTCGTTAGAATCTAGTTTTTTTATTCCTTCGCCTTTATTTTTCTGTTTGATTGAAGAATTCAAGAACAAATCCAACCGGCCTGTGGTGGAGTGTTCAAGACTGCTATTTAATTTCTCAGGTTCTTTAATTATTGTTTGAATTTATATATGCCTTGCTTTATTGTTGATTTATATTATTTGCCTGAGATGAATTTGTTTATGCATGACAATTATTTAGATCTGTTTAGCATGTCTGGCTAATTTATTTAGGTATCGGTATGTAAAGTAAGCGGAATGAAGGAATCAAAACCAAATTGGTTTAATTAAGTTTAAAATTAAAATCACTCTTTTTACGGTCTCAATTTACAGGTTTAATAACAAGGTTTTTGCACGAAAGTAAAAGACATAAAGAAGTTAAAAGCAATAGAACGAGAGTTTGAGTTTTTGACTGGACAGTGTTAATTGGACATTAATTCTAGATCAGGGCGAGAGCAATTTTTAGAGTTAATTAAATTCTAATCTTTTTCAAAAAGTATTTTTAAAGGTTGAATGTGAGGACGAGAGTTAAGCATTTGAATTTAATTATATAACCTAAGTCAACAGAGCGAGAGTTTGAGATAAGGGTGTTTAAACGATTAGTGTTTTCTTAAAAAGAGTTTCTACGGATTCTATTGTTTTCAAAAAGTGGTTTTTGACATAACTAATAAGTGACAGCTACGTTAATATAAAATCATAGTTTATTCAACAGAGCGAGAGTTTGAGATAAGACTTTTAATCAATAGTGTCAACTGAAAAGATTTATTTTAAAACCAAGAAACCAACGAAGAATTGATTCCCTAATTACGACGAACTACATACCAATATCCGTTTAATTGATATTTAATCTAGATTTTTAGTTTAGTTTTAGCTTTTCCCCCTAACAATCAAAGTATTATCCGCCTTAGCTTTACGAAGTAACCTTAGAAAACGGTATATCGATTCATAAGTCCCTGTGGGATCGATATCTTTTAAAACTACGCGATAGAACTGTGCACTTGCAGTTTGTAGCCCAAATTCGACTCATAAAGTCGCGATCAAGTTTTTGGCGCCGTTGCCGGGGACTTTTATTTAGTCGATATCGTAACTCTTCTGTTACGCTGTAGAGACTAAGGCTTTTCTTTTTCTTTTCTTTCTTTCGTTAATTTGTATGCCACACACTCGCTCACAAGGCGAGCCGTTCTACTTACGAATCAACGATATCGAACTGTATCTTCGAGTCTTACGATGAATTCGGGAATATCGTGCTGCAAACAATCTCCCTCCTGTTGAACTTCCTGATTTCAAAAATATTTTCCCTTCGATACCCGAGATGGCAGAGCCAGCTCGTGCTCTTCGAGATTACGCCGCTCCATCGCAAGATGAGCCGCATTCGAGTATTGCTCCACCCGCAATCGAAGCAAACAACTTTGAACTTAAACCTTCACTGTTGCAGGCAGTGCAACAGAACCAATTCTCTGGAAATCCTACCGAGGATCCAAACCTTCATTTATCCGTATTTGTCCAATACGCTGATACTGTTAAAGCTAATGGTGTCACTTCAGAGGCAATTCGACTTCGTCTTTTTTCCTTTCTCGTTAAGAGATAGCGCTAGAAGATGGCTTCAATCTCTTCCTTCCAACTCAGTCACCACATGGAACGAGTTGAAGAAAGTTTTTCTTGCCCGATATTTTCCGCCGAGCAAAACAGCTATGTTAAGAGCCCAGATAAATGGATTTAAACAGAAAGATAACGAGTCTCTCTTCGAAGCATGGGAAAGATACAAAGACATGATGAGACTTTGTCCACACCATGGTTTAGAAGACTGGTTAGTAATTCATACCTTCTATAATGGTCTCTTGTACAACACGAGGTTAACAATAGATGCCGTTGCAGGTGGTGCACTAATGAACAAACCATATGCTGACGCTTACCAACTTATCGAAAGCATGGCTCAAAACCACTATCAGTGGGGAAGTGAACGAACAATGGTAGAAAAACCTCAAACGAAAACTGGCATGTACGAGATAAGTAACCTTGATCATGTTAATGCAAAAGTGGATGCTCTGGTCCAGAAAATTGAAAGTTTAAATGTATCACCTCCAGCCACCGTGGTAGCCATAACTCAGAATTGCGAAGTCTGTGGAATCCAAGGTCACACTCCTGCAGATTATCAACTCCTAACAGGAATCCAAGCGGAGCAAGTAAACTATGCTCAAGGAATCCCCTACTCGCATACCTATAACTCAAATTGGAAGAATCATCCCAATTTTTCATATAAGAGTAATAATGCTTTATACGCACCTGGACAATCTCCAAATCAAGCCCCAGCTATACCTCCAGGATATCAGAAGCTGATCCCATCTACACCTAACAATAACGCCCCTAGGAAATCCAACTTGGAAATCATGATGGAAAACTTTATAGCCTCTCAACAGCAAACCAATAAAGATTTCCTAAACCAGAATGTACACACTGGCGAACAAATTAAACAACTAGCAAGTAAAGTAGATGCCCTGGCTACCCATAACAAAATGCTGGAAACGCAAATATCACAAGTAGCCCAACAACAAGCGCCTACTGCTGCCCCAACTGGTACATTTCCTGGCCAACCCCAACCTAACCCAAGAAGCCACGCTCATGCAATTATACTGAGAAGTGGAACGGAAGTGGAAGGACCGTCTGACCCAAGGATAGAAAACCAAAACTCTAAAAAGTCAACTGAGGAGGAAAGTGAACCTAAGGAAAAGGAAGAGAGTAATAAGGAAACCGTAGAAAAGAAGGAACCTTATGTACCTCCACCACCTTATAAACCACCTATCCCTTACCCTCAAAGGCTTATTAAAACCAAAGATGCGGGCCAATTCAAAAATTTGTTGACCTACTAAAACAATTAAACGTCACAATTCCGTTTACAGAAGCTATTACGCAGATGCCCTCATATGCCAAGTTTTTAAAAGAAATTCTTTCTAATAAAAGGAAACTTGAAGATAGCGAAACTGTTACACTCACCGCTGAATGTAGCGCTATAATCCAGAATATGCCTCCTAAACTTAAAGACCCAGGTAGTTTCTCTATACCCTGTCACATAGGAAAATTTGTCATTGACAAAGCCTTATGCGATTTAGGAGCCGGTATTAGTGTTATGCCTTTATCCATATGCAAGAGACTTGAAATGGGAGAATTAAGACCAACTAAAATGTCTGTGCAATTAGCAGATCGTTCCGTTAGATGTCCTGTAGGAATTCTTGAAAACGTTCCAGTGCGCATAGGTCAATTCTACATTCCAACCGATTTTATAATTATGGATATTAGAGAAGATGAAGTTACACCCATTATACTGGGAAGACCGTTCTTAGCAACGGCTGGTGCAATCATAGACGTAAAACGAGGACGACTCACTTTTGAAGTAGGAGAAGAGAAAATTGAGTTCATTCTTTCCCAATTTTTGAAAGCACCTGCAATAGAAGATACATGTTACTTCATGGATATCATCGATGAATGCATAAAAGAAACTGAGTTAGAAAAAGACAAATCATCTGACTATCTTGTAGAAGACAAACTTAACCAATGTTTAGCAATAACATCGGATCCTACGCAATGCCTTAAGAAACCAACCCTAGACCTGAAAACACTTCCCAAAAATCTGAGATATGAATTCCTAGACTTAGAACTTGAACGACCAGTGATAGTTAATGCTGACCTAGGAAGACTCGAAATAGAAAAACTCCTGCATATCTTAAGAAAATATCCAACCGCACTAGGTTACAACATCACCGATCTTAAAGGAATAAGTCCTTCTATTTGTATGCACCGCATCATGCTAGAAGAAGACTGTAAAACTTCTAGGGAACACCAGAGGAGACTAAACCCGATCCTGAGTGAGGTAGTGAAGAAGGAAATAACCAAGTTATTAGAGGCAGGTATCATATACCCTATATCTGATAGCAAATGGGTTAGTCCTGTACACGTAGTACCAAAGAAAGGAGGTATAACAGTCATTGAAAATGAAAAAGGAGAAACTATAACCAAACGAATCGAATCGGGATGGAGAATGTGCATTGACTATAGGAAACTAAACAAAGCAACCCGAAAAGATCATTTCCCTTTACCATTCATTGACCAGATGTTAGAACGATTAGCAAAACATTCTCATTTCTGCTATCTAGACGGTTACTCAGGTTTCTTTCAAATACCGATTCACCCTGATGACCAAGAAAAGACAACATTCACATGTCTTTTTGGTACCTTCGCTTATAGACGAATGCCGTTTGGCTTGTGTAATGCTCCTGCAACCTTCCAAAGGTGCATGATGGCAATACTCGCCGATTTTCTAGAAAACATCATGGAAGTATTTATGGATGACTTTTCCGTATGCGGACAAAGCTTTGAAGAATGCCTTGAAAACCTAGAAAGAGTTCTAGAGCGATGTGTAAAAGTAAACCTAGTACTTAATTGGGAAAAATGTCACTTTATGGTACAAGAAGGAATTGTTTTAGGACACATCATCTCGAATAGAGGAATTGAAGTAGACAAAGCCAAAATAGAGGTAATCGAAAACCTTCAACCTCCGAAAACTGTGAGAGAAGTACGAAGCTTCTTAGGACATGCCGGTTTTTACCGATGATTCATTAAAGACTTCTCTAAAATAACTAAACCTTTGACCGGACTATTAATGAATGATGCTGAATTCATATTCGATAATAGATGTTTAGAAGCATTTCAAACGCTTAAACAAGCATTGATCTCCGCACCCATAATGCAGACACCAGATTGGAACGAACCATTCGAAATAATGTGTGATGCCAGTGATTATGCTGTAGGTGCTGTTTTAGGACAACGAAAGGATAAAAAGCTTCATGTTATATATTACGCAAGTAGAACTCTAGATGAAGCACAAATGAATTACGCCACAACCGAGAAAGAACTTCTAGCAGTAGTGTTTGCGCTAGATAAATTTCGTTCTTACTTGGTCGGAGCCAAAATAATCATCTACACTGACCACGCTGCTATCAAATACCTCTTAACAAAAAAGGATGCTAAACCTAGACTCCTAAGGTGGATCCTGTTGCTACAAGAGTTCGATTTGGAAATCAAAGACAAGAAAGGAACTGAAAACGTAGTAGCAGATCACCTCTCGAGACTTGAGAACCTTGAACCGGAAAGAACATCGATCAACGATGATTTCTCGTACGATAAACTTATAGCTACTTTGGAAGAAAATAACGCTGATAAACAGGTAGAAACCACCTTAGCTATATGTGTTACACCGTGGTACGCTGACCTCGTCAATTATTTAGCTGCCGGAATAGTTCCACCTACTTTATCCTACCAGCAGAAGAAACGATTCTTCTATGACATAAAACACTATTACTGGGATGACCCCTTACTTTTTAAAAGAGGCCCCGATGGTATTTTCCGTCGGTGTATACCCGAGGAAGAGGTAGAAAATATAATCCAACACTGTCACTCCGCTCCTTATGGTGGACATGCAAGTACATCCAAGACCTGCTCTAAAATCCTACAAGCCGGTTTTTATTGGCCAAATATATGGAAGGATGTACATGCAGCTATTAAGAAATGTGACAGATGTCAACGCATAGGAAACATATCTAGACGTGACGAGATGCCACAAAAGGGCGTTTTGGAAGTAGAGATTTTTGACGTGTGGGGAATAGACTTCATGTGACCTTTTCCATCCTCTTTCGGTAACAAATACATACTCGTGGCAGTTGACTACGTATCGAAATGGATTAAAGCTATAGCTTCTCCAACAAACGACACACGAGTAGTAACTAGACTCTTTAAGAATATAATATTTCCAAGGTTTGGTGTCCCAAGAATAGTAGTCAGTGATGGTGGATCGCGTTTCATATCCAAGGTACTCGAAAAACTACTGCTTAAGTATGGCGTAAGACATAGAGTTGCGACACCTTACCACCCTCAAACCAGTGGGCAAGTGGAAGTGTCTAACAGAGAAATCAAACAGATACTAGAGAAAACAGTCGCCACTTCAAGGAAAGACTGGTCATTGAAATTACCAGAAGCTTTGTGGGCTTACCGAACTGCTTACAAAACTCCCATAGGGACAACCCCATTTAAGCTCATTTATGGAAAATCCTGTCACCTCCCGGTAGAATTAGAACATAAAGCCTATTGGGCTATTAAAAATCTAAATTTAAACTATAAAGCCGCCGGCGAAAAGAGAATCCTTGATATAAGCGAATTAGAGGAACTCAGAAGAGACGCTTACGAAAATGCCAGAATCTACAAAGAAAGAACAAAACAATGGCATGACAAGCGCATATCAAGGAAAATCTTCAAACAAGGCGATACAGTCCTTTTATTTAACTCTAGGCTAAAGCTATTTCCGGGAAAACTACGATCTAGATGGTCAGGTCCTTTTCAAATCACCAATGTTTTTCCCAGTGGAGCAGTAGAAATTAAAGGCAAATCTATGGAACCATTTACCATAAACGGGCAACGTCTAAAACATTATCACTATGCAGAAAACAATGAAGATTCGCAAGTCTTGCACTTAGACGAAATGCCTCCAGAACTTAGAGATTATAATTGATAGTTTTTATGTCGAGCTTGCGACATTAAACAAAGTGCTTAGTGGGAGACAACCCACAAATATTTATATTTTTTTTATTTCTTCCTTAATTATTCTTTTAAATTTTATTTAGTATTCTTTCTTAATTTATTTTAATTTATTAAAAAGCCTTTTTCTTCTTCTTTCGGCATTTGGCCAAATCCTGACTAAAACTCTTGTTTTTCTTTTCTCTAGCTAACACTAACTTGATGGGACAAATTGACCGTATGGGTATCAAATTCAGAGGAACAGCTCAGAAACAAAAGTTTGAGGAACTAGCCACGAGAGAGATGCTACCTAGCCTGTATGCTGATGACTGGGCAATGACTGCCCTTGGACTAAGACAAAGTGTCCTGTATTTGTTGAATTAGATAGGGTGGGAAACCTCTCCTATCCGTAGACATTTTGTCACTTACCGGAGACTAACATTAGAATTCCTTAGCTCCCTGATCTATCTACCCAGCCATGGAAAAGGAATAAGCAGAGGTTTCATCCAGTTCATAATGTTTAACATGGAGTACCAATTTAATATTCAAGACTTTACCAACCTTTTAGGTTTCCCTACCTCCTTTGATACATTTTTTATAGTGAGCCAAGAAGAACTTTTTGAATATAGAGAACTTGAACACTTTTGGGGAAGCTTGACTGGAAATGACGATCCTGAGGAACATGAGTTTCTCTCTGGAAACATACATAACCCGGCCTTTCGTTATTTCCATAAGATCCTGACCCACACCTTATTTGGGAAGAAGCCAAACAGTACCACAGTTTCACGTGATGAACTCTTCATCATATTTTGTGCTTCCCAGAACCGTCCAGTAAACGGTGCCACTTTTATGTTGGCAAATTTAGACCACCTTATCCAAGATGAACGAGCACCAATTCGAATAGGCGGTTTGATAACCATGATTGGTAATGCTATCGGATTACGTCAGCCTATGCTTGACTTAAGCCCTTTTTGTGGCATTACTATTATGAGTATACCCTTCCTCTTCAACACTATGTTTATAGCAAACCTAGGGTCTGGCGAGTTTGAGCTTATAATTAATAACCAAGTTCTTTGCCTATTCACCATGCCCGATCCTAGGACTAGTGTTCATAACCGCAATAACTGGCTCTACAATCTGAACGAAACCCCCTCTCCTGCTAGATCCACTGAATCCATCCAGGACTATGAGATTTGTGATGACCAGATTCCTTATGCTGAATCTGACCCTCAGACACCATCTGGTTACTATGATATTGACCCTCCTCCTCAACCTGTTCAGACCGAAGAATCGGCAATACCCGACCTTAGACATCATATGCCCGGAACTGATTATAACACCGCCATTGAAGCTTTGATGTCAGAACAAGACGCCCTCAGAGAAGAGTTCGCTAACATGAGACAAGAATTTCTGGGATACATGAACGGTATGACAAATCAGTTTCACGAGTTGCTAAACAGTGTTAACTCCTTTGCTCCTCCGGCCAGAGATCATGCAGATGGATAGAAGTTGTTTTCCTTAGTTATTTAGTTTTAAGTTAGATTATTCATTAATGTTATTTCAAATTAAGTTCGTATTTGTTTCTTTTTCGCATTTTTGTTTTTTTTTCTTCCAATGTTACATTATGATTATTTTATGAAGCTATTGATTTATTTTACTTTATTATGAATTATGCAATATCTATCAATAATGCTCTCTACTGTTGCTGCCTACATAACTTATTAAAGAAAAATATAATTATGCACGTAGAATAGCATGCAGGGAAATTTAAATAGCATAATAAAATAATCTGAAGCAAAACAAAATAAATAATAAAAATAAATTACCAAAATCATTATGAAGAACGCAAGCAGAAACCATGCCAATATAACTGTGTGACGAGCGTCACACAATCTATCACGGACGTCACGCCAAGTGCTTGTGACGCCCGTCATGCCCCTGTAACGAGCGTAACACCCTTCTGACTAGGTGAACGTTACAAAGACGTTGGAGACGACCGTTACACCTCTTCACCTTTTACCTTCCCCATTTATTCACATTTACCCACATTTATTTACTTTTCAACCACTCCCTTTCCAACTTCAAATTTTTCCTATAAATACCCACCATACCTTTCTTCCTACATCACAACTATTCTATACAATCAAAATATTTCTTTTCTTTCCTAATTACTTCTTCCAACTCATTCATCAGTATGGCGGGAAATCAAAATTTTGGAAACATCATCTTCCGATCTGAAGATGATAACTATCAAAGAGAGCAATTCGAGCGTTTCCAACAACGAGGTGTCACCTCTACCAGGTATCCTGATTCAACTTGTTTACAACAATTAGGATTACTTCAAGGTATCGAGTGGATGCTCCGCCTTGCCGATCTAACCTTTCTATGCACTCATAATCAACCTACCTACCCCTCCCTAACCTTAGAATTTTTAAGTTCATATGCGTACAACACTCCCACCGGTGAAGACGAATTCTTAACCGGTACCGCAACCTTCCGTATGTTCAACACCGAGTACTCCTTATCCCAAAACCAATTGAGCACCATGCTACAGTTCCCTGTAGAAGGTCAAGTCTACCCCAGAATCCCTCCAAACTTAAACTGGAACACAGTTGCCGCTTTCGACCTCTTTAGGAAAATATCCGGTGTAGATGCCAACAACTGGGAAGAGCTCCTTGTTTCCCATATACATAACCCAACTATCCGGTACTTCATCCGCATCCTACAAAACACAGTTTTTGGAAGACCGAACAACAGCAAGGTCAACACAAAGGAACTATTCTTCCTCGAATGCGTCTTCGAACCGAATGCTAAGGTAAACGCCGCCTCCTTCCTATTTCATCATATCCGCACCTTATGTGCTAGAGGCCGTCAACCTTTTGTAATTGGTGGATTAATCACCACCATAGCACTTGGCTTAAACCTAGGGGACCGACTCCAAACTTTAGAATCTTTACCTCCCCTATTTATGGACATAGGCTACTGTCGGTCCAGCCGCCTAATCAAGAACAGGATAGGCGGAGGGTATTATCTTATGGTGAATAACCAGGCAGTCCCAAGCGTTGTTCTACCCAACATTGCCTTAACCGATGTCACCAATCCCAACCGCCACCTCTATGATCTGAATGCTCCCGAAGCTACCGAGCCTTCACATACAAACCCGTCTACCGACGAGTTCGACGAAATGGAGCACGGTGATCAGATTCCTGCACAACAGTCAGTCCCGCTCAACCCTTCCGATAATGCAGCTGGCCCATCCTCACGACGTCGTCGACGAAGAAGGCCTGCAACCAATGACGACATCATGGATGCTATTGATGGTATGCAAGCACGAAATCTCGAAATAATGCAAATGATGCGCCAAATGCAACAACAACAGGAAGAGAGGAATGCCATAACCGACCAGCGGTTCACTGATTTGCTTAGCAGGTTTGATAACTTAGAAGTACATCAACGATCACCAGGTCCAAGAACAAGAGGCGGCAGGCAGCCTTAACTTTAGTTTCCTTTCTTTTTGTAATTCATTTCTTTTCCTTAAAACATTGGGGACAATGTTTCATTCAAGTATGGGGGGGAAAACCGTGTTCTTTCTATCCTCCTTTTTCTTTTTCAAGTATGTATCTTTCTTTTCATTGTTATTTCCCTTATAAAAAAAAAATTCTTATAATATAGATTTATTTTAAGTCAAGTCCCTAGTGTGAAAAATTCTTATTATCTATTCCCCTCAATTTTCTTGAGCCATAACAAAAATTTAACACACCCAATAAGTATAAAGGTCGCTTATTTTATAAAACTTGAGTGAAATCAAGACAAAAATTATTACCATAACAACGCTCTAAGAACCTCAACATGTTAGATCAGGATAAGTACCTATTATACCAATCCCTTGAACTTTTAGTTTTATAGTAACCCCGAGTAGTTTATACGAGAAGTCAGCACCATCTTAATAGCAAACTACGTGGAGGACCGATGAATATAAGTGAATGATTCCCAAAGTAACATAAAAAAATATATATATCAGGAAATGCACTAATTAAGTTAGGTGATCCTTACCAGATCATTTAATCTAAAGGTTGCAGATCATACAAAAGCATAATATGAAAGATCCATTATGAGTTGGTTCAGCAGGTATCTGGTGCTGAACTTGGTAGGGCGGACTACGGTCCGATCCCCCGCAATTTGCAATGGACTGAATAACGAAGTTATCCGACTTATGTACCAGAACTTCTAGCAAAAAGGGGATCAGAATCACTAACCGGTTACTCCACTATGTGCGCGAAAAGATAAAGGGCTTAATGTGATTTCGCTAGAATGAAAACGGGTGAAATAAGAGTAAAGGAACTAGGATAGCTATAATGGCATTACTCGAACTGGTTTGCATAAGGTGGGGTTGTCTGAGATTGTGACGGTGGTTATTGATGTCAAGATTAAACTCAAGTTACTTCTAAACAAGGTTTACATGCAACCTAGTACGAATTGATGTGTGTTTTGATATTTCATCTGGCTAAAATTTTTAAAACAAGTTCTATACTGTATTTTGCTTGAGGACAAGCAAAGATCTAAGTATGGGGGAGTTTGATAACATGAAATAATATAACATTCTAGGACTCAATTTAATTAAATTATATTATTATTTACTTCAATTTATTTCATTTTATTAGATATTACGCGGTATTTTCTTTCTATTTATCTCAGGTGGTTTATTTGAAGCACAAGTAAAAAAGGAAGAAAAGGAGGTACAAAAAGGAATGAAAAGAACCAAATATCAAAAGCCAAAGCCCAGCCCAAAAAGCACAGGCGCTGTGCCTGTGACGAGCGTCACAAAGGTTGTGACGAGCGTCACGCTTTACACACTTGTGTGACGAGCGTCACACATGGTGTGACGGACATCACACCATTCTCCTATATTTTTGGCTTCAGAGACGTTGAGTCCTATTTGCACGCCTGACCATTTGCCACGTGAAGACCTTTGACGCGGAATACCTTTGGAAACAGTTACAATAAGTGACCAATATAAATAGTAACCTTACGGAAAACCCTAGAGGTTCCACGCTTCTTCGCCGTTTTCTCTTTTTTGCATTTTTTCTCTTCCAGCAGTACAAGCACATTTTTACAGCATTACTTTTACGATTTTTATATTGTTTTCCTTTGCAATTTCTATTTTTCTTTTCCAGCAATTAATTAATTTTTCGCACAGTAGTTTCTACACCGGAAACTATTGTGTACCTTTCACCGGATCTAACCTTACGTTAGAATCTAGTTTTTTTTATTCCTTCGCCTTTATTTTTCTGTTTGATTGAAGAATTCAAGAACAAATCCAACCGGCCTGTGGTGGAGTGTTCAAGACTGCTATTTAATTTCTCAGGTTCTTTAATTATTGTTTGAATTTATATATGCCCTGCTTTATTGTTGATTTATATTATTTGCCTGAGATGAATTTGTTTATGCATGATAATTATTTAGATCTGTTTAGCATGTCTGGCTAATTTATTTAGGTATTGGTATGTAAAGTAAGCGGAATGAAGGAATCAAAACCAAATTGGTTTAATTAAGTTTAAAATTAAAATCACTCTTTTTACGGTCTCAATTTACAGGTTTAATAACAAGGTTTTTGTACGAAAGTAAAAGACATAAAGAAGTTAAAAGCAATAGAACGAGAGTTTGAGTTTTTGACTGGACAGTGTTAATTGGACATTAATTCTAGATCAGGGCGAGAGCAATTTTTAGAGTTAATTAAATTCTAATCTTTTTCAAAAAGTATTTTTAAAGGTTGAATGTGAGGACGAGAGTTAAGCATTTGAATTTAATTATATAACCTAAGTCAACAGAGCGAGAGTTTGAGATAAGGGTGTTTAAACGATTAGTGTTTTCTTAAAAAGAGTTTCTACGGATTCTATTGTTTTCAAAAAGTGGTTTTTGACTTAACTAATAAGTGACAGCTACGTTAATATAAAATCATAGTTTATTCAACAGAGCGAGAGTTTGAGATAAGACTTTTAATCAATAGTGTCAACTGAAAAGATTTATTTTAAAACCAAGAAACCAACGAAGAATTGATTCCCTAATTACGACGAACTACATACTGATATCCGTTTAATTGATATTTAATCTAGATTTTTAGTTTAGTTTTAGCTTTTCCCCCTAACAATCAAAGTATTATCCGCCTTAGCTTTACGAAGTAACCTTAGAAAACGGTATATCGATTCATAAGTCCCTGTGGGATCGATATCTTTTAAAACTACGCGATAGAACTGTGCACTTGCAGTTTGTACCCCAAATTCGACTCATAAAGTCGCGATCAACTACTCAAAACAACATAAATTAAACCTAATTGCATTTATACAAAATAGTGAGAATAAAAGTGTGTAATTACATCAAAAATTGGCAAAAGGGACCAATAAAATTATATAAAAAGTAGTACTAATTGGTCCCTAACAGTATGCTCTAACTCAGCCGTCATTTCAATATTATCGTGATGAAATTAGACTGTCTAATGAAGACGCAGGGAGATAGATAAATAACATACCAGCAGAGCAGTGGACAAGGGCATTTGAAAGAGGTTGTCGATGGGGCCACATGACAACAAACCTTGTGGAATGCATGAACGGGGTATTCAAAGGAATTCGAAATTTTCCGATAACCGCCTTGGTAAGATCGACCTATTATAGATTGGCTTCTACGTTCACAATCAGAGGTGAAAGATGGAGTGTGGTGTTAATGTCCGGGCAAGTATTCAATGAGTGTTGCATGAAGGTCATGAAAGAGGAAAGCATCAAAGTTAGCACACACGCTGTAACAGTCTTTGACCGTCATAGGAAAAATTTCAGCGCCTAGGAAACAATGGATCACAACGAGGGGAGACCAAATTTAGCCTATGTTGTTAGACTAAACAAAAGTTGGTGCGATTGTGGAAAATTTCAGGCCTTCCACATTCCTTGCTCCCATGTCATTGCAGCATGCGCTTATACTCGTCAAGACGCTTACAACCATTTACCTGATGTGTACAAGACCGTCACCGTTATGAATGTATATAATCAAAGCTTCTCGGTACTACCAATGGAGGAATACTGACCTCCATATGAAGGTGATATAGTTTGGCACAATGACGAGATGCGTAGAAAGAAAAAAGGAAGGCCAAACAACACACGTATCAAGACAGAAATGGATTCCACAAATAAAATGATAAGATTATGTAATATCTGTCATCAACCAGGACATAACAAGAACAATTGTCCCAATCAAGGAGCATCATCTGGGTCTTAAGCTTTTTGTAACATTGTATTTTTGTAACCTTCAATCATTAGATATCATTAAGTTTTTGTTACAACGAGATTCACAACAAACATCAGTACAAAATAAGCTATCTGAAAATTGAAATATTTCTAACTGATTACAACAATCAAATTGATGTCATCTCGACCGAACATCATTTCCCTAGCATCCTTATCAGTCTTCATTCACACCCAACCAAAGATACTGTCGAGTCTCTCAATACTTCTAATTTTTCCCCTTCTAGTATTTTCCCATCTAACCAATGAACCAGCTCTCTCTTCAGTTGATCGAACGTAGTGATGTTCCAGAACAACATCAACATCTGAGGTTTGTCTCTCGCATAAATCACCTTTCCGTATCAGCAACGAACACCAAACATGATTGTCAAATGATTAATTGAGATGTGGAACAATGACTCACACAACGCATCTATTTATAACATAAAAATTGCATTTTACACTGAGGCGTCAATCCAATTGGCGCCTCCTCTCAAGCTATACACAGGGGAGTCAATCCAATTGGCTAGGGCACCTGCCCTAGCCAGTCCAATTGGCGCATGCATTTAATTTTTAAGAGGAGTCGCCAATTGAATTGGCGCCTCCTCCTAAAAGTGGGGTAGTTTGAGAATTTTTTTGAAACCAGAGATATTTTAGGAATTTCCTTGAAAAAATGGATTATTTTTATAAAAATTTCCATGATCTGCTGTGACATTATTTTTTTTGTTGCCAACAAATAGATATTAATTGTAAAATAAAAATTAGATTAAAATATTAATTAGTTAAATATACGTGCATATGAATATATAAATAAATTTTATAATGTATGCTTGAATTGAAATGCAATAAAATGGATACAATAAATTATGGGGAAAAGATTGAAGCATATGTGAAAGATGAAATGTATATTTAGAATAAATAATGTAAAGATTTTTATATATTAAAAAGCATACAGACAATATTATAAATGGTTCCGAAAGTGCAACAACTTTATGATAAATGAGTAGAATATATTAACCTGTAAGGTAAAGAAATGATAGAGAAAGCAAACGAAATAACAATAAATTTTATGAAAATGAAATAGAGATAAGGTTTTGATATTAGTGATATTTATATTTATTAAATATTGTGGAAAAAATTTGAATATAATATTTGTTATTATGTGTAGATATTTTTTATTCTTGTCATGAATTTAGATTTTTTTTAAATGTAACATATAGTTGAGCATGCTTAAAATCCTCTTTTGATAAGTATAAATCGACATAGTCTAATGATTGTCCTTCAGATTTGTTAATCATAATGGCAAAAGAGACAATAATAGAAAAGTGTCTTTGTACAAGCTTAAATGATCATGTGATTAGGAAGAAGATATAGACATCCTTAAAATATAAACGACATTCCTAATATTTCTGTTTGAAGTGACTTTTGCTCCAATTAACAAGTCTTAGTCTTGTAATAGTTAGTTTTATATTATTGCATAACCCCTCAGGTTCATCCAAATTCCCCAATGTCATAATAGTTGTGTTTATTTTCGACTTGATTGAATGATTGGGCAAGTCAAAAGTTTTCAAACAACTCAAAAACTTAAGGGTTAAGTGTTCAAAAGCATCAAAATAATTTGCTTTAGATTTGTCAATTGAATCAGGCCTTAGATATTCTTTTTCATCTCCTATTGAACAATATAAAGTTATTAAGAAATTTGCACACACTTTTTCCACAAAGTTCATAGTTAAGTCGTTCGGGAGTTTATTAAGAAGTATTTAATATAAGATTTGTGACATAATCATTAATATATACTACCTTGATTGTGGAAGACAAACACTACTATAAATAATATTTTTTATGACAAAGTTTTTACCTTGACCCACTAATAATTGAGAATATAACTAAGAGGGAACTCGCTTCGAATCCTAATTACTGTATTTTAAATTTTTGTTTTTATTTTTAATTGGTTTAGGATCACATGACGCATTTTCCTTTTTCATTTTTTATTTTTTTTTTTTTATATGTATTAGTAAGAGACATGTATGTTTGCATAGATCCTGCAATGTCATTAGGAATGTAAATATAGATAATATAATGATCGTTAAGAAACGTATGTAAAGAAATACAAAACTAAAAAAATGTTTTAAATTGTGATTGTGATATAAATATTAATTTAATCTATAATATAGTAATGTTTTGTTAGCATGTACATGAAAATTATGTTAATTAAAATAAATATCACATTAAAAAAAATGGAGATATGCAAAGCAAATATATATGGATATATAGTAAATAAATAATATAGGTGAGTAACTTTATTTTATTTGTAATACATTAAATAGTGTAGTATAAGTATATTGAATGAATAAATTAATTTTAGGCTTAAATGCATTTTTAGTCCATCTATTTTAATATTCTTAACTTTTTGCACCCCTTTTAAAAAAACTAGTTTTTTGGTCCTCATAATTCACATTCCTTGTTCTTTTTTGTGGTCACCCAACTGTCGCGCCTCGAAAAATACTTGAGTGCATCGCACGCTCGAAGTTACAACAGAGACATCACTGAACTTTATTTATTTCCGAAGGAAAAGGAAAATATCGATAAAACTCGAGGGAATATAAAAGGGTAAGGAAGTCAGTTGTGTAAGGGGAAATTATTAGCACCCCTCACATCCGTTGTACTCAACGGGAACCATTTTGATTGTTCTTTTCTCGAATGAGTGTTACTATCTAAATATTACTTGCGAAAGGGGAAAAAAGTTTAATAATTAGTGTGCTCGCCAAGGATTTGAATCCTAATGCCTACATATCATCATAGTTCAATGAGAAAATCAGAGCTCTGTACTTCGTGAAATACAGATTTATTGGTTGATTTTAGGGAACAATTATAATCGTATCCTAGAAGTATGTAGACATTAGATGAATCGAGCCTAGTTCGGATACTCCAAGCTTATAGTCTGACTGCTAAGGATTAGATTATAAAAGTTCTTTATGAAAAGAAAAGTTATTTTTAAAAAAGGTTTAAGTGATAAAACAAAAATGAAAGAGTTGATTAAATTGCATTAACAGAGAAAACAACTTGCATTGCGAAGAGTTGATTGACTTGAATTAACAGAGAAAAGAGTTTGCATTGCAAAGAGTTGTGAAGTGAAAAGTATTATTTTGGACCAATGATTGTGTTATTGGATCCATAGGATAAGTATATCTGAACCAAAGAGTGTGGTATTAACCAATAAGTGGTATGACCAAAGAGAAAAGATGGGTTTGCCTAAGCATGAAGTCTGACAAGGAAAACAATGCATGAGAAATAGGTTTGCCTAAGCACGAGGTCTAACAAGGAAAATAAGAAAGAAAATGGTTTTTCTAAGCACTAGGTCTGACAAGACAAACATGCATGAAGAAAGTGTTTACCTAAGCACTAGGTGTGATAAGGAAAATAAGAAATAAATTGGTTTGTCTAAGCACTAGGTCTGACAAGATAAACTTGCATGAAGAGAGCATTTTCCTAAGCCTTAGGTCTGACAAGGTAAACAATGCATGAGAATGAGGTTTGCCTAAGCGTGAGGTCTGACAAGGCAAACAAGAAAGAAAAATGTTCTTGATTCAGAAATGGTTATTTTGACCATTAGGTGCTTGACCCAAAGAAGATATCGAAGTCCAAATAGTGTATTATTTGGTCCGAAGAAAAGAATGTATTATTTTGCATGATGGAGCAGTGTTGCAATGTTGAAGTGTTGAAGTGTTGCCTGTGAGGAAGTAGACTTTGACAATAATTTGATTCAAATTGCACTAAAGTTTATGAACGGGTGCGAATACTCTGAATAACTAGGGCATATGACTCGACGCAGAGGTAGTCAGAACAAGGATCGGAAAAATCCCTCTCATCCTTCTTCGTTGCTTAAGGCATGTGGCGCACAATTCGCATCATGATTAGCAAGCATTGAAGAAGAACATTTGTTGTGCTTGAATATTAGTCTAGTGTCCAGTCTGCATGCAATGTCTTAACTTGATTGAAGTATGAAGTCTTGAGTTTGAGGTAAGGTCAAATGCAGCTCCTACACAGGGGATTAGTCTTATCAAGTGATCAAGAGACTTCTGATTACTTGACTAGACTGAGGAAATAAGCAAATGTCAAAGGATTTAGTTGATAAAATATGAATTTGATCAACTTAATCTATCAAGATAAAATCTAGTTATACATCAGGCACAAGGACTTTATGATTAAAAACCATAAGGAAAAACAAAGTGGCGTGCCTCTAATTCAAAAATAACCTAGAACCAAAGGGAACATGGTTAATTGTTTTCTGAAATCTACTTAGAAAATTAATCCTAAAATTTAGTGATTAAAATCTAAAGAATGCATTAATTTGATAATTTTATAAAAGCATGAATTAAATGAAATTAACCAAATAAAGCCTAAAATCACATGTTATTTCTAAGTACTTCTCATGTTAAAGGTGCATTAAAAAGCGTCTCGAAATGAAATTATAAAAATGGAATTGAGAGCTATTGAGGAAAAATAATAAAAGATATTAAAGAATAAAAACAAGAAATTAAAAAAAAAAAAGAAGCTTAAAATTGGGGTACAGTGGTGCATACTGGGGTATGTGGTAAGCAATCTGCCATGGGCCTAAGTCAGAAGCCCCAAGGTTTAGTGGAAGTCAGGGGGAGAGGTGTAACGCAGGAAAGAAGGTGGTGCAAAAAGCACTTCTGGCTTGAGCTTGGAAACCAAGCCCATATGTGCTAAAGCTTGGTTCAGTAGGGGGTGATGTGGAATAATGAGGTGCATGAATTAAAATCCATTGGGCATGAGGTCCAAGCAAACTCAACCAAGGGAAGAAGGGTTCGACATTGAGTTCATTTTCTCCTTGCATGTTCAGATCAAATTTTTTTACTCATGAATGACCCTGCCCAAGCTCTCTTAGCTCCGCTACAAAGGAGGGTCAATCAATGCAAATCACTCATCAATATGAACGCCAAACCTTGCTCTTTCATTTTATCATGTCAAACTCTCCTGATCTTTAACCTAACCCTCAAACCGAGAGCAACACAGTATGAACCCTAATTCACTATTCATAAATTAAATGCAAATGAGGAGAAATTAGGAGTCCAAACCCTAGGGGTCTAGCTCCCCTAGCATGGAACTACATTGTGGTAGTGCAATTAGGGCAAACCGAAGGAAGAATCCTATCTCCGAGACGGTGATATGTCCCAGTATAAGTTGAATTCGCTGCAAACAAAGATGAAGATGATGAACTACACTTAGGTAAGTATCACGGTGAGAATCGGATATCAAGCTATTGTATTAACTTGAATCATAAAACATTGAATGTTCACCACTGAACTTTAATTTATCCAAGGGAAAGGGAAAATATCGAATAAAACCCTAATTGTGCAATGTAAAAACAATGCGAAGAGATCTAAGGTTCGGGGGTTGGTTATACTAAGGGAAGGTATTAGCATCCTAAGTATCAATAGTATCCTATATGAACCTTCTGAAAGTATTTGTGTTATGTTATTGTTTGTTTGCTATTGTTTGAAAATGTTTTATTGGGAATGGCCTAAAGGTTTTATTACGTTTGCTCGCCAAAACTTCACAGTCGTGTGCCTACGTATTCTTAAAAGGATGGAATCAGAGCAACCGTAATTCACCTAACTAAGGATGAAAGAACACTTGATAGTGATCAAGGTTAAAAAGGCGGGAGTAAGTGTTCATAACAAACACACTTACAAGAGTTACAAACTCTTGCTTAAATTTAAGTTGAAAGTGAAAATGACATTAACAAGGTCAAAGAGGAACAAGGGATTGCTAAACTACCTATGACATCAATTCAATAAAGAGTTTCCCTTGGATTTGGGCAAAAAGATAAAAAAAAAAGATAAGTAAGATGATCAAGCATGACATCCACAAAGATAAGCAAATGATAAAGAAATATGTTCAAGCATGACATCAAAGGTAAACAAATGGTAAAGAAAGATGTTCAAGCATGACAACCACAAAGATAAGCAAATGAAGAAGATGTTCAAGTATGACATCAACAAAGATAAACACATAATAAAGAAGATGTTCAAACATGACATCAACAAAGATAAAAAAAATAGTAAAGAAGATGTTCAAGCATGACATCAACAAGGATAAATAAGGATGAAGAAGATGTTCAAGCATGGCATCCACAAAGGTAAACACATGATAAAAAAGATGTTCAAGCATACCATCTACAAATATAAGCAAATGAAAAAGATGTTCATACATTATATCAATACAAAGATATGAAAACATGATCATAAAAATATCAAGCATGGTACATAAACACATATGTACAACATGTGAACATGAACAAAGCTACAACAACATCAATCAAAGATGTATAAAGTTAACATGAATATGAATGACATGAATATATCATCATGAAGAAACAAAGATGAATGACATAACAATGCATAAACATGTATATGGATTTCATAATAAGTATGAATGAACATGTATATACATGACGTAAGACATGGTTTAGACATAACATCAACTTAATCATGAAAAACAAGTTAAACTAAGGGAAGGTATTAGCATCCTAAGTATCAATAGTATCCTATATGAACCTTTTAAAAGTATTTGTGTTATATTATTGTTTGTTTGCTATTGTTTGGAAATGTTTTATTGGGAATAACCTAAAGGTTTTATTAAGTTTGCTTGCCAAAACTTCACGGTCGTGTGCCTATGTATCCTTATAAGGATGAAATCAGAGCAACCCTAATTCACCTAACTAAGGTGAAAGAACACTTGATATTGATCAAGGTTCCAAAGGGGGGAGTAAGTGTTCATAATGAACACACTTACAAGAGTTACAAACTCTTACTAAAATTATAGTTGAAAGTGAAAATGACTCTAACAAGGTCAAAGGGGAACTGGGGATTGCTAAACTACCTATGACATTAAGTCAATAAAGAGTTCATCCCCTTGGATTTGGGCAAATAGATAAACAAAAGATAAGCAAGTTGTTCAAGCATGACATCCACAAAGATAAGCAAATGATAAAGAAAGATGTTCAAGCATGACATCAAAGGTAAACAAATGGTAAAGAAAGATGTTCAAGCATGACATCCACAAAGATAAGCAAATGAAGAAGATGTTCAAGCATGACATCAACAAAGATAAACACATAATAAAGAATATGTTCAAGCATGACATCAACAAAGATAAAAAGAATGGTAAAGAAGATGTTCAAGCATGACATCAACAAGGATAAACAAGGATGAAGAAGATGTTCAAGCATGACATCCACAAAGGTAAACACGTGATAAAAAAAGATGTTCAAGCACGTCATCTATAAAGATAAGCAAATGAAGAAGATGTTCATGGATTACATCAATACAAATATATGAAAACATGAGCATAACAATGCCAAGCATGGTACGTAAACACATATGTACAACATGTGAACATGAACAAAGCTACAACAACATCAATCAAAGATGTATAAAGTTAACATGAATATGAATGACATGTATATATCATCATGAAGAAACAAAGATGAATGATATAACAATGCATAAAAATGTATATGGATTTCATAATAGGTATGAATGAACATGCATATACATGAAGTAAGACATGGTTTAGACATATAATCAACTTAATCATGAAAAACAAGTTAAATTAAGGGAAGGTATTAGCATCCTAAGTATCAATAGTATCCTAAATGAACATTTTGAAAGTATTTATGTTACGTTATTGTTTGTTTGCTATTGTTTGGAAATGTTTTATTGGGAATGACCTAAAGGTTTTATTAAGTTTGCTCGCCAAAACTTCACGGTCGTGTGCCTACGTAACCTTATAAGGATGGAATCAGAGCAGCCGTTATTCACCTAACTAAGGATGAAAGAACACTTGATAGTGATCAAGGTTCCAAAGGGGGGAGTAAGTATTCATGTCAAACACGCTTACAAGAGTTACAAACTCTTACTTAAATTTAAGTTGAAAGTGAAAATGACTCTAACAAGGTCAAAGGGGAACTAGGGATTGCTAAACTACCTATGACATCAAGTCAATAAAGAGTTCTTTCCCTTGGATTTGGGTAAAAAGATAAACAAAAGATAAGCAAGATGTTCAAGCACGACATCCACAAATATAAGCATATGATAAATAAAGATGTTCAAGCATGACATCAAAGGTAAACAAATGGTAAAGAAAGGTGTTCGAGCATGACATCCACAAAGATAAGCAAATGAAGAAGATGTTCAAGCATGACATCAACAAAGATAAACACATAATAAAGAAGATGTTAAAGCATGACATCAACAAATATAAAAAGAATGGTAAAGAAGATGTTGAAGCTTGACATCAACAAGGACAAACAAGGATGAAGAAGAAGTTCAAGCATGACATCCACAAAGGTAAACACGTGATAAAAAAGATGTTCAAGCACGCCATCTACAAAGATAAGCAAATGAAGAAGATGTTCATACATTACATCAATACAAACGTATGAAAACATGATCATTACAATATCAAGCATAGTACGTAAACACATATGTACAACATGTAAACATGAACAAAGCTACAACAACAGCAATCAAAGATGTATAAAGTTAACATGAATATGAATGCCATGGATATATCATCATGAAGAAACAAAGATGAATTACATAACAATGCATAAACATGTATATGGATTTCATAATAAGTATGAATGAATATGCATATACATGAAGTAAGATATGGTTTAGACATAACATCAACTTAATCATGAAAAACAAGTTAAATCAGCAAAGGTATTAGCATCCTAAGTATCAATAGTATCCTATATGAACCTTTTAAAAGTATTTGTGTTATTGTATTGTTTGTTTTCTATTGTTTGGAAATGTTTTATTGGGAATGACCTAAAGGTTTTATTAAGTTTGCTCACCAAAACTTCACTGTCGTATGCCTACGTATCCTTATAAGGATGGAATCAGAGCAACCGTAAGTATTCATAACAAAGACACTTACAAGAGTTACAAACTCTTACTTAAATTTAAGTTGAAAGTGAAAATGACTCTAACAAGGTCAAAGGAGAACTAGGGATTGCAAAACTCCCTATGACATCACGCCAATAAAGAGTTCTTTCCCTTGGATTTAGGCAAAAGGATAAACAAAAGATAAGCAATATGTTCAAGCATGACATCCACAAAGATAAGCAAATGATAAAGAAAGATGTTCAAGCATGACATCAAAGGTAAACAAATGGTAAAGAAAGATGTTCAAGCATGACATCCACAAAGATAAGCAAATGAAGAAGATGTTCAAGCATGGCATCAACAAAGATAAACACATAATAAATAAGATGTTCAAGCATGACATCAACAAAGATAAAAAAAATAATAAAGAAGATGTTCAAGCATGACATCAACAAGGATAAACAAGGATGAAGAAGATGTTCAATCTTAACATCCGCAAAGGTAAAAACATGATAAGAAAGATGTTCAAGCACACCATCTACAAATATAAGCAAATGAAGAAGATGTGCATACATTACATCAATACAAAGACATGAAAACATGATCATAACAATATCAAGCATGGTACATAAATATATATGTACAACATGTGGACATGAATAAAGCTACAACAACATCAATCAATGATGTATAAAGTTAACATGAATATGAATGCCATGGATATATCATCATGAAGAAACAAAGATGAATTACATAACAATGCATAAACATGTATATGGATTTCATAATAAGTATGAATGAATATGCATATACATGAAGTAAGATATGGTTTAGACATAACATCAACTTAATCATGAAAAACAAGTTAAATCAGCAAAGGTATTAGCATCCTAAGTATCAATAGTATCCTATATGAACCTTTTAAAAGTATTTGTGTTATTGTATTGTTTGTTTTCTATTGTTTGGAAATGTTTTATTGGGAATGACCTAAAGGTTTTATTAAGTTTGCTCACCAAAACTTCACTGTCGTATGCCTACGTATCCTTATAAGGATGGAATCAGAGCAACCGTAAGTATTCATAACAAAGACACTTACAAGAGTTACAAACTCTTACTTAAATTTAAGTTGAAAGTGAAAATGACTCTAACAAGGTCAAAGGAGAACTAGGGATTGCAAAACTCCCTATGACATCACGCCAATAAAGAGTTCTTTCCCTTGGATTTAGGCAAAAGGATAAACAAAAGATAAGCAATATGTTCAAGCATGACATCCACAAAGATAAGCAAATGATAAAGAAAGATGTTCAAGCATGACATCAAAGGTAAACAAATGGTAAAGAAAGATGTTCAAGCATGACATCCACAAAGATAAGCAAATGAAGAAGATGTTCAAGCATGGCATCAACAAAGATAAACACATAATAAATAAGATGTTCAAGCATGACATCAACAAAGATAAAAAAAATAATAAAGAAGATGTTCAAGCATGACATCAACAAGGATAAACAAGGATGAAGAAGATGTTCAATCTTAACATCCGCAAAGGTAAAAACATGATAAGAAAGATGTTCAAGCACACCATCTACAAATATAAGCAAATGAAGAAGATGTGCATACATTACATCAATACAAAGACATGAAAACATGATCATAACAATATCAAGCATGGTACATAAATATATATGTACAACATGTGGACATGAATAAAGCTACAACAACATCAATCAATGATGTATAAAGTTAATATGAATATGACTGCCATGGATATATCATCATGAAGAAACAAAGATGAATGACATAACAATGCATAAACATGTATATGGATTTCATAATAAATATGAATGAACATGCATATACATGAAGGTTTAGACATAACATCAACTTAATCATGAAAAACAAGTTAAACTAAGGGAAGGTATTAATATCCTAAGTATCAAAAGTATCCTATATGAACCTTTTGAAAGTATTTATGTTATGTTATTGTTTGTTTGCTATTGTTTGGAAATGTTTTATTGGGAATGACCTAAATTTTTTATTAAATTTGCTCGCCAAAAC
This sequence comes from Lathyrus oleraceus, assembly GCF_024323335.1. Taxonomy (NCBI): domain Eukaryota; kingdom Viridiplantae; phylum Streptophyta; class Magnoliopsida; order Fabales; family Fabaceae; genus Lathyrus; species Lathyrus oleraceus. The sequence continues at coordinate 287,194,970 of NC_066579.1, read as the reverse complement.
TTCATGGTCGTGTGCCTACGTATCCTTATAAGGATGGAATCAGAGCAACCGTAATTCACCTAACTAAGGGTGAAAGATCATTTGATAATGATCAAGGTTCCAAAGGGGGGAGTAAGTGTTCAAAACAAACACACTTACAAGAGTTACAAACTCTTACTTAAATTTAAGCTGAATGTGAAAATGACTCTAACAAGGTAAAATGGGAACTAGGGATTGCTAAACTACCTATGACATCAAGTTAATAAAAGAGTTCTTTTCCTTGGATTTGGGTAAAAAGATAAACAAAAGATACGCAAGATGTTCAAGCACGACATCCACAAATATAAGCAAATGATAAATAAAGATGTTCAAGCATGACATCAAAGGTAAACAAATGGTAAAGAAAGGTGTTCAAGCATGACATCCACAAAGATAAGCAAATGAAGAAGATGTTCAAGCATGACATCAAAAAAGATAAACACATAATAAAGAAGATGTTCAAGAATGACATCAACAAAGATAAAAAAAATGGTAAAGAAGATGTTCAAGCATGACATCAACAAGGATAAACAAGGATGAAGAAGATGTTCAAGCATGACATCCACAAAGGTAAACATGTGATAAAAAAGATGTTCTAGCACGCCATCTACAAAGATAAGCAAATGAAGAATATGTTAATACATTACAACAATACAAAGATATGAGATCATGATCATAAAAAAATAAAATGGTACGTAAACACATATTTACAACATGTGAACATGAACAAAGCTATAACAACATCAATCAAAGATGCATAAAGTTTACATGAATATGAATGACATGTATATATCATCATGAAGAAACAAAGATGAATGATATAACAATGCATAAACATGTATATGGATTTCATAATAAGTATGAAAGAACATGTATATATATGAAGTAAGACATGGTTTAGACATAACATTAATTTAATCATGAAAACAAGTTAAATTAAGGGAAGGTATTAGCATCCTAAGTATCAATAGTATCCTATATGAACCTTTTGAAAGTATTTGTGTTATGTTATTGTTTGTTTTCTATTGATTGGAAATGTTTTATTGGGAATGACCTAAAGCTTTTATTAAGTTTGCTCACTAAAACTTCACGGTCGTGTGCCTACATATGCTTATAAGGATGGAATCCGAGCAGCCGTAATTTACCTAGCTAAGGGTGAAAGAACACTTGATAATGATCAAGGTTCCAAAGGGGGGAGTAAGTGTTCATAACAAACACACTTACAAGAGTTACAAACTCTTACTTATATTTAAGCTGAATGTGAAAATGACTCTAACAAGGTCAAAGGGGAACTAGGAATTGCTAAACTACCTATGACATCAAGTCAAAAAAGTGTTCTTCCCCTTGGATTTGGGAAAAAAGATATACAAAAGATAAGCAAGATGTTCAAGCATGACATCGAAAAAGATAAGCAAATGATAAAGAAAGATGTTCAAGCATGACATCATAGGTAAACAAATGGTAAAGAAAGATGTTCAAGCATGACATCCACAAAGATAAGCAAATTAAGAATATGTTCAAGCATGACATCAACAAAGATAAACACATAATAAAGAATATGTTCAATCATGACATCAACAAAGATAAAAAGAATGGTAAAGAAGATGTTCAAGCATGACATCAACAAGGATGAAGAAGTTGTTCAAGCATGACATCCACAAAGGTAAACACGTGATAAAAAATATGTTCAAGCACGCCATCTACAAAGATAAGCAAATCAAGAAGATGTTCAAGCATGGCATCAACAAAGATAAACACATAATAAAGAAGATGTTCAAGAATGACATCAACAAAGATAAAAAGAATGGTAAATAATATGTTCAAGCATGACATCAACAAGGATAAACAAGGATGAAGAAGATGTCCAAGCATGTCATCCACAAAGGTAAACACATGATAAAAAAAGATGTTCAAGCACGCCATCTACAAAGGTAAGCAAATGAAGAAGATGTTCATACATTACATCAATACAAAGATAAGAAAACATGATCATAATAATATCAAGCATGGTACGTAAACACATATGTACAACATGTGAACATGAACTAAGCTACAACAACATCAATCAAAGATGTATAAAGTTAACATGAATATGAATGGCATGTATATATCGTCATGAAGAAACAAAGATGAATGACATAACAATGCATAAACATGTATATGGATTTCATAATAAGTATGAATGAACATGTATATACATGAAGTAAGACATGGTTTAGACATAACATAAACTTAATCATGAAAAACAAGTTAAACTAAGGGAAGGTATTAGTATGCAAAGTATCAATAGTATCCAATATGAACCTTTTGAAAGTTATTGTGTTATGTTATTGTTTGTTTGCTATTGTTTGGAAATGTTTTATTGGGAATGAGCTAAATGTTTTATTAAGTTTGCTCGCCAAAACTTCACGGCCGTGTGCCAACGTATCCTTATAAGGATGGAATCAGAGCAACAGTAATTCACCTAACTAAGGGTGAAAGAACACTTGATAATGATCAAGGTTCCAAAGGGGAGAGTAAGTGTTCATAACAAACACACTTACAAGAGTTACAAACTCTTACTTAAATTTAAGTTGAATGTGAAAATGACTCTAACAAGGCCAAAGGGGAACTAGGGATTGCTAAACTACCTATGACATCAAGTCCATAAAGAGTTCTTTCCCTTGAATTTGGGCAAAAAGATAAAAAAAATATATGCAAGATGTTCGAGCATGACATCCACAAAGATAAGCAAATGATAAATAAAGATGTTCAAGCATGATATCTAAGGTAAACAAATGGTAAAGAAAGATGTTCAAGCATGACATCTACAAAGATAAGCAAATGAAGAAGATGTTCAAGTATGACATCAAAAAAGATAAACACATAATAAAGAAGATGTTCAAGCATGACATCAACAAAGATAAAAAAAAGGGTAAATAATATGTTCAAGCATGACATCAAGAAGGATAAACAAGGATGAAGAAGATGTTCAAGCATGACATCCACAAAAGTTAACACGTGATAAAAAAGATGTCCAAGCACGCCATCTACAAAGATAAGCAAATGAAGAAGATGTTCATACATTACATCAATACAAAGATATGAAAACATGATCGTAACAATATCAAGAATGGTACGTAAACACATATGTACAACATGTGAACATGAACAAAGCTATAACACCATCAATCAAAGATGTATAAAGTTAACATTAATATGAATGACATGGATATATCATCATGAAGAAACAAAGATGAATGACATAACAATGCATAAACATGTATATGGATTTCATAATAAGTATGAATGAACATGTATATACATGAAGTAAGACATGGTTTAGACATAACATCCACTTAATAATGAAAAACAAGTTAAACTAAGGAAAGGTATTAGCATCCTAAGTATCAACAGTATCCTATATGAACCTTTTAAAAGTATTTGTGTTATGTTATTGTTTTTTTTCTATTGTTTAGAAATGTTTTATTGGGAATTACCTAAAGGTTTTATTAAGTTTGCTCGCCAAAACTTCACGGTCGTGTGCCTATGTATCCTTATAAGGATGGAATTAGAGCAACAATAGTTCACCTAACTAAGGGTGAAAGAACACTTGATAGTGATCAAGGTTACAAAGGGGGGAGTAAATGTTCATAACAAACACACTTACAAGAGTTACAAACTCTTACTTAAATTTAAGTTGAAAGTGCAAATGACTCTAACAAGGTCAAAGGGGAACTAGGGATTGCTAAACTACCTATGACATCAAGTAAATAAAGTGTTCTTTCCCTTGAATTTGGGCAAAAAGATAAACAAAAGATAAGCAAGATGTTCAAGCATGACATCCACAAAGATAAGCAAATGATAAAGAAAGATGTTCAAGCATGACATCAAAGGTAAACAAATGGTAAAGAAAGATGTTGAAGCATGACATCCACAAAGATAATCAAACGAAGAAGATGATCAAGCATGACAACAACAAAGATAAACACATATTAAAGAAGATATTCAAGCAGACATCAACAAATATAAAAAAAATGGTAAAGAAGATGTTCAAGCATGACATCAACAAGGATAAACAAGGATAAAGAAGATGTTCAAACATGACATCCACAAAGGTAAGCACATGATAAAAAAGATGCTCAAGCACACCATCTACAAAGATAAGCAAATGAAGAAGATGTGTATACATTACATCAATACAAAGATATGAAAACATGATCATAACAATATCAAATATGGTACGTAAATACATATGTACAACATATGAAAATGAACAAAGCTACAACAACATCAATCAAAGATGTATAAAGTTAACATGAATATGATTGACATGGATATATCATCATGAAGAAACAAAGATGAATGACATAACAATGCATAAACATGTATATGGATTTCATAATAAATATGAATGGACATGAATATACGTGAAGTAAGACATTGTTTAAACATAACATCAACTTAATCATGAAAAACAAGTTAAACTAAGGGAAGTTATTAGCATCCTAAGTATCAATAGTATCCTATATGAACCTTTTGAAAGTATTTTTGTTAAATTATTGTTTGTTTGCTACTGTTTGGAAATCTTTTATTGGGAATGACCTAAATGTTTTATTAAGTTTGCTCGCCAAAACTTCACGGTCGTGTGCCTACTGTAGCACCTCAAATTTGCCCCCCTCATTCATGCATTCATTTTTAGGTCATTTAACATTTCATATTGCATTTCATCATGTCAGTCAGAATTAGATCCAAGAAGCTTGAATATCATCCAAGACAATTTGTGGGTTCTATCTGGGTGATCAGTCAACACAAGGGAATGACTTGAGTTACTTCCAACATGTTCAAATGGGGTCTATTCATCATTCAAAACGCTAATCTTGAAGGAGCAAAAGTCTGTTCTTGAGCTGTCATGCTCGCTAGGCGAGCAGCGTGGTTCGCCTAGCGAGTCTGAACTGTCATGCTCGCTAGGCGAGCAAATTCCTCGCTAGGCGAAGGGCACGCGTTTTAAAAAATAAAAATATATAACAGAAAATCTTGGACTTGGACCTCTCTCATTTTGAGCCCACCAAGCCACGAAAATCAGGTTATAAATTCTAAAAATTCAGTGAAACAAAACCCTAGAGAGAAGAGCTAACAGAATTCAGAGCAGCCTCCAGAGATTGAAGGGAACTCATCTGCAAAGAACCAATTGCCTCTCATATAAACCCTAAGATTGTTCTACAAACCCAACGGTGCAATTCAATTTCATTCGATCTCTCCAGTCAGATTTGCCTTATTCCCATTACTTTACGCTTTTAATTTGAAATTCCTAAAGCATGAGGTATTATGGTTGAACCCGGGAGAGTGGGTATAGTTAGGTTTTGCCTGTGGGTTTAGATATGCATGAATGTGTAGAACAATGCCTTGAATGTTTGATCACTTAATTTCTGAAATGGGTACCACGGGGTTTGGGGTTACTGAAATCGGACTATTATCGAGGAAGAGCCCAGAATCCGCAGGCATTCGCTAGCAATTCGCTAGGCGAATCTGCAGCGAAGCTTCGCTAAGCCTTCGCTAAGCGACGCAGTAGCGATCGTGACAGTAGTAGTTTTTCTATTTACTCTCTAATCCGTCTTGTGTTTGTTGGTTTTTCTGTTTCTATTGCACCCGTGCACTGTTCACCTGACACTGTTGTTGCTATGATTCTTCTGTTTGGTGCAACTCTTGATTGCCCCCCATCTGGTTATTCTAACTTGTTTGTTGAGTTTTTGTGAGGGCTCACATGACTCTTGAAGAGATAGCGTGCTTGGTATTCCACTTTATTTGTGGGATACCATTTGGAGATTTATTCCGATTACTTTGCTGACTTGTTTTCTTTGATGGTGCTAGCTTGAGAGATCACCGGGTTTCTTGCTTCTTTAGTTGTTATTACTTCGGATTTTTATCCGTGTGGTAGATCTCTTGATCCCTTTTACATATTTCCCGCATTTTACCGCTTTCTTAGCTGGAAGACCTCGATAGGAGGCAATGTTTTTGTGTGTTTACTTTTGTGCCCAAAGACCTCCATGAAGAGGTAATTGACGGATAAAAGGGATTAGTAGTCAATCCCCCGTTATTCAGTGTGTCGTTCTTTATGCTCGCACTACGTGTCGATGTTTCAGAACAAAAGCCCAAGATCTTTTGTCCGGTCAGTCAGTGGAGAGGGTTTCACCTTTCTGAATCCCCACTTTTTGTCAGGAGCTCACCCTGTCCAGGGTTAAGAGCTATGAGGTCTTACCCTCATTACCCTTTTGATCAGCTCACCCTGATGTTCAGTGTCAGTGGTTAAGAGCCCGTTTGATTACCCTTCCATGGCTTGTTTGTCGAGGTTGATATGACCCCTCTTGACTAAAGCACTACCCATGTATGTTTGAGCCCCCTTGTTGGCGTGTTTACTTTATGCATATTTGTTTTGTATGGTGCGATCGTCTCCCCATAGGATTGCTAGGCTTCGTATAGTCTCTCGTTTGCATGTCAATTAAGGTAGCACGGTTCCTTCGTCTAGGACTTCCCTTTTTGCATGAGCATCCTAAAACACAAACAAACTCATTGATTTTTCTTCTCCTAAGAACACATTAACTCCTTCTACTACAGGCGAATAAGTCTCCAAAGGTCGAGCATCCGGTAGATTGCGTAGTAACGTCGTTCATCTAAAAAACACAAAACAAACAAATAGGTTAGCCGAACTACGGTTTGCTCTGATTCTCATTCCAGATGAGATACGTAGGCATAAGACGCGATGTCTTAGCGAGCACACTCCTCTTTAACCCATAGGTAGCCGAGCTACGAAGACTCTGATTCTCATATTCAGATGAGATACGTATGCAGTGGATGCGACATCCGTGCGAGTCATTTTCTTTTGACCCCTCTTTTAGTAAATAGTACATTAGATAAACCCGCACCCTTTAGACAAGAACAACAAGAGTGGATCCCGTAGAGTTCTACGGATGCGTAGGGGTGCTAATACCTTCCCTTCGCATAATCGACTCCCGAACCCAAGATTTGGTTGCGAGACCTTGTCTTTTCCTTTCCTTTTTCCAGGTTTACTTCGAGCGTTTCCTTTCCCTCCTTTGGGATAAATAACGCACGGTGGCGACTCTTCTGTCACTTTCCTGTTTTCGCCGGTTGTTTCGTTTCGCATTTAGGTTGCGACAGCTGGCGACTCTGCTGGGGACTATGTTTCCCTAAGCGAGTCCCTCCTAGCTTTTGTAGCTTTCTTGTTGGTTGGGTGTTTATTTCTTTTGTACAGTTATTTATTTACCTGCTTTACCTTATTGCATTCATGTACATATCATTGCTGTATCTGTTGGCTCTGTTGGGTTGTTTGTTTGTTGGGGTGGGATGTTCTATGAGAGATAAGCCCACTACCCAGGCTTGAGTGTACACATAGGTTTTAGGGTGGATAGTCATGAGGCTTGTGTGGCATGTTGCTACGTTAAGTCGTTCATGAGACCCACACCCAGACAAGGTTTCTTTTGGATATATTCTGTCCTACGGGTGTTCCGTAACGGCATGATGTTCCTTTAGAAATCGTCGACTCTGGTGACCATTTCCCGAGAACTCAGTCGAGGCCTCTCCTCTGAGACGCGTTTATGTTAGCTCTGGTGGGCGCATTCTCGCTGCTCAATCCGAGGACCCCGAGACTGGGAACTTGCTTTAGGATATCCTGTTGAGGGGAGTCAGTGGAGGTCTTTTATCCCGTAATAATGCCAAACCTTCAATGGTAAACATATTATTCTCGACTGAAGGGCTGAAGCTGACGAACTTCTGTTCTTAGAACCTACCAGTAAGGGGCGGGCTAAGTTCAGGAAACCTTAACCTCCAACCAACCCGGTTTTCAGGAGCAGAGATTTGATCTTGTATTATATTCTTCAGTGGGTTTCTCTTCAAACAGTGCAACCCAACAGTTGTTCAAGTAGATACAGCAGTCCTGATTTCGATGTCACTGCATTACATCACATCATTTTGCATTCATATCATTTAACACATGTTTATCTATTCCCAGGGGTTCATATCTTCTTCTTGATTCTAGTCGGGGTTTTCTTCTTACACTGTTTATCAAATGTGAGACTGGAACCAAGGGGGTAGAATGCCCTTTGGAATTGATAAACATGTCATTGCATTTGCATATCCATCAGCATGTCTTGCATAACAGGTACCGCCACACTGTTCTCAGTTGTTTGGTGTTCCACTAGCAGGATAGCTGATTCAGGAATTCACCGGTACGGTACCCGCAGAAACCACCAGAGAGCAATGGAAAGCCTACAAGAAGAGCTCGCCGAGATGAAGATCCGCATGACCCAATTCATGGATGTGGTTCAAGGGGTGGCTCAGGGACAGCAAGAGCTAAGACAGATGATGCAAAGGAATCCCGTCACTACTCAACCAGAGACGTTGACTGATCCTCCAGCTGGAGAGGTTAACGAACCCAGTGGACCGGGGCCTACCCCGATCCCGCATGTCAACTTCGGTCAACAGCCCGTCCACGATGATCAGGACGACCAGTTCACCCAGATGCAGGAAGACTTTGGCATGGGCCATGGCATGGACCTCATGTTTAGAAGGTTAGAGGAGAGGCTGAAGGCAGTGGAAGGATAGAATCCTCTGAGAGTAGACGTTGCTGACTTGGGATTGGTCCCAGGCGTGAGGGTGCCACCGAAATTCAAGGTCCCGATATTTGACAAATACAGTGGCAACTCTTGCCCAAAGACCCATGTGCAAGCCTATTTCCGTAAAATGGTTACATACTCTGACGATGAAAAGTTGCTTATGTACTTTTTCCAGGATAGCCTAGCTGGGGCATCCTTGGAATGGTATATGAGGCTGGACAGAGCCCACATCCGCTGCTGGAGGGATTTGGCTGAGGCTTTCATGAAGCAGTATCAGTATAATGCAGACATGGCTCCGGACAGAACTCAACTTCAGAATCTGTCTCTTAAAAGTAATGAGTGCTTCAGGGAATATGCTCAACGCTGGAGAGAGACAGCTTCCCGTGTTCAACCTCCTATGCCGGAGAAGGAAATGGCTAACATGTTCATGAATACTCTACCCGGACCTTACTTAGAGCGCCTGGTGGGTTGCAACGCCTCCAACTTTGCTGATGTAGTCTCAACCGGTGAGAGGGTGAAGAACTACTTGAAGATATGCAAGATCCAGAGTGGAGGTGGATCTTCATTAGGGGTGAAGAAGCCGTTCATTCATGGACAGAAGAGGAGAGAAGGGGATGCAAATGCCATATCTTCTTATCAGAACAGGGGTAACCGGAGGAATAACTTTCAGAACTATCATCAACAACCGTATGTTCCGACTGTGATCATTTCGGCTGCAACACCACTACAACAACAACAACAACCACAACATCAGCAAACTCAGTACCAACAACAACAACCGGGTAACAGACCCGCCTATCAACAGAGGCAAAGGATGATGGACCGGCGTTTCGACACTCTTCCAATTTCGTATGCTCAGTTGCTTTCTAGTCTTCAACAACTACAACTTGTGCAGTTACGCACTCTAGCTTCTCCTGTTGGTAGGCTTCCGGTGGGTTACAACGCCAACGCTAGGTGTATCTTCCACTCTGGGGCACCTGGCCACAATATTGAGAACTGCAAAGCTTTTAAGCATGTAGTTCAGGACCTCATAGATTCAAAGGCCATCGACCTTGTACCGGCTCCTAATGTCGTCAACAATCCCATGCCACAGCATGGTAGTGCGAATGTTAATATGATGGAAGGGGAAGCCAGATCCGTCAAAGATGTGTTGAAACTGAAGACTCCGTTGTTGGATATCAAAGGCTACTTGTTGAAGGCCGATGTTTTCCCTGGTTGTGGGAAGGGTTGTGGGGATTGTGCTACTCAGAGTGGAGGTTGTTTGAAGCTACAGTAGGGTATCCAGGCCTTGCTCGACGAAGGTACCCTCCAGGTTGAAGATTTGTCTGTCCAAGAGTCTGTGGAAGGGGTTGAGGAAGAGGTGTTTGAAGATGCTACTAATGAATTCGCAGATGTTGTTCCTACTGATTCTGTAATCCATGATGATGTATTTGATTTTTCCAATGTTGTTGCTGATATCCTAAACAATGTGGTTGATTCTGATGTATCTGTTGAACTTGATTCCGATGTTTCAGATGTTTATGTTTCAATGAATGAGATTTCCGAGTACGACTGTGATGTTGCTACTATCACCATTTTCTACCCAACTGCTCAGATAAATGTGCCATAAGCGCAACCGGTGCCACCCGTGCGACCATCCACTATGACTATCACGACCCCTGGTCCTTTACCTTTCACCAGCGAAAGGGTCATCCCTTGGGATTATGAGGGGAGTGTGTACACGCAGGGTCATGGGGTAGAACGAACACTAAAGGTAGAAGAGGGTCAGAAGTCTGAACTTGAAATTGAAGGTCCTGCAGTGGACAATGTTGGTGGAATCGGGCGATTCACCAGGAGTGGTAGACTATTCTCACCACCCGTTACCCAAACTGATAGTGCTGATGTTGCGGCGAAAGCCAAAGGAAAGCAGGTCGTGAATGAGGGTGCCTCTACACCCCAGGCTGGTTCTGAGCCCACTTTTGCGAAGGATGTAGACGAGCTTTTGAGAATTATAAAGAAAAGTGACTACAAGGTAGTCGATCAGTTGATTCAAACGCCGTCTAAGATATCTATTCTCTCACTCCTGTTGTGTTCGGAGGCACACAGGGAGGCACTTTTGAAGGTTCTTAATGCTGATTATGTACCTCAAGAGATCTCGGTAAACCAACCGGAAGGAATCGTCGCAAATGTTCATGCAAGCAACGGGTTAGGTTTTACGGATTCTGACTTAACACCAGCTGGACGCAACCATAACAAGGCTTTGCACATCTCGATGGAATGCAAAGACACCGTGTTATCTCATGTTCTAGTGGATACAGGTTCCTCTCTCAATGTGCTACCCAAGAGAGCCCTCTCAAGGTTAGAAGTAGAGGGTTTGGTCCTGAAGCCTTCAGATCTTATTGTGAGAGCCTTTGATGGTTCTAAGAGGTCGGTGTTCGGAGAGGTAGAATTGCCAATTCAGATTGGATCACAAACCTTCAACACCGTCTTCTATGTGATGGATATCAGTCCTTCCTATAGTTGCCTGCTGGGTCGTCTTGGGATCCACAATGCTGGGGCAGTCTCTTCAACTTTACATCAGAAGATTAAATTCCCAGTCAATGGAAGGATTATCACCGTCTGTGGTGAGGAGGATATTCTGGTCAGTAACCTGTCTACATTCAAGTATGTAGAGGTAGAAGGTGAATTTCATGAGACCCTATGTCAGGCCTTTGAGGCAGTTCAGATCAAGGACGCAGCTCCGGTGGAAGAAGTTAAAGCGGGTGTCTCCATCTCATCCTTCAAGCAGGCACAAGCCTTGGTAGATTCAGGTATTGCCCCCGGTTGGGGACGTCTGTTGGAGTTACCAATGAAGGAAGACAAGTTCGGGATTGGGTATCAGCCAGCTCTGACTTCTACAACTTCAACACTTCAGACTCGTCAGGGGCCGATTACTTTCTCCGGTGCTGGCATCATCCAATATGGCCAGGTCTCTGCGGTCAACAATGAAGATGGGGATAGTGATTGCGACATCGATAACTGGGTGCGTCCGAGGATCCCGGGTGAAGTCATCAACAATTGGTCTTCTGAGGACATTGTCCAAGTCACTTTTCTGGAGGAGTAATCTTTTTTGTTTATTCATGCATATCTAAGTCTTACGTTCCACCCAGGGCGTAATGACTCATTGTAGGGCTCATCTATGTGGATACTTGCATTTTTTATCATAAATAAAGGATATTTTTTTGCATTCAAATGTTTTGCTCACTGTCTTTCTATTTTTGTAGTTTTCAAAAATCCAAAATATAAATAAATAAAAAATACATTTGGCAATGTTTTGTTTAGTTTCCACTTCTTGTTCACACTCATAAGCACATACCATCACTCATGCAGATGCACATCACCGGATCCTATTGATAACGGTTCTGCTATGGCTCGCTTCGACTTTGAAAATACGATCTTTCAAACTGAAGAAGAGGGTGATGAAGACTGTGAACTCCCTGAAGAACTTGCCAGGTTATTAAAACAGGAGGAAAGGGCCATTCAACCGCATCAAGAGTCTGTTGAAGTGATTAATCTCGACACCGAGGACGCCAAGAGAGAGATCAAGATAGGGGCTGCTTTGGAAGATGATGTGAAGAAGGGGTTGATTGGATTGCTGCAAGAGTATGTTGACATCTTCGTTTGGTCTTATCAGGACATGCCCGGGCTTGACACAAACATCGTGGTACACCGCTTGCCTCTCAAAGAAGGGTGTCCTCTGGTCAAGCAGAAGCTCATAAGAACAAGACCAGAGATGGCTGTCAAGATAAAGGAAGAAGTGCAAAAACAGTTGGATGCAGGGTTTCTAGCAGTCACCAATTACCCCCCATGGGTTGCAAACATTGTTCCAGTACCTAAGAAGGATGGAAAGGTACGGATGTATGTCGACTACCGGGATCTGAACAGAGTTAGCCCTAAGGATGATTTCCCATTGACGTTTTGGTGGATAACACAGCTCAGTTCTCGGTATTCTCCTTCATGGATGGCTTTTCTGGCTATAATCAAATTAAGATGGCACCAGAAGACATGGAGAAGACAACATTCATAACCCCATGGGGCACCTTCTGCTACAAGGTGATGCCGCTTGGTCTGAAAAATGCTGGGGCAACATATCAACGAGCTATGGTGACTCTTTTCCATGATATGATTCATCATGAAATCGAGGTTTATGTGGATGATATGATTGCCAAATCTCAGACAGAAGAAGAACATTTGGTGAATCTGCAGAAACTGTTTGAGCGTTTGAGAAAATTCAAGCTGAGGCTTAATCCGAACAAGTGTACTTTCGGGGTGAGATCTGGAAAACTGTTGGGTTTCATTGTTAGCAGAAAAGGGATTGAGGTGGATCCTGACAAAGTGAAAGCGATATAAGAAATGCCTGAGCCAAGAACAGAAAAACAAGTCTGTGGTTTCTTAGGAAGGTTGAAATACATTGCAAGGTTCATCTCTCACCTAACAGCCACGTGTGAGCCAATATTCAAATTGTTGAGAAAAGATCAGGCCATCAGGTGGGATGATGATTGCCAAAGGGCTTTCGAGAAGATAAAAGAGTATTTGCAAAATCCTCCAATCCTTATGCCTTCAGTCCCAGGGAGACTGCTGATTATGTATTTGACAGTACTCGATAATTCCATGGGTTGTGTTCTCGGTCAACACGACGAGACAGGTAGGAAAGAGCATGCCATCTACTACCTGAGTAAAAAATTCACAGATTGTGAGTCGAGATACTCAATGCTTGAAAAGACATGTTGTGCACTTGCATGGGCTGCTAAGCGATTGAGACAATACATGCTGACTCACACAACCTTATTGATCTCCAAGATGGATCCAGTCAAGTATATATTCGAGAAGCCAGCTCTCACCGGAAGGGTTTCTCGTTGGCAAATGGTACTGACAGAGTATGATATCCAGTATACATCCCAGAAAGCCATCAAAGGGAGTATTCTGTCAGACTATCTTGCTCAACAGCCGGTTGAGGATTATGAGCCGATGAAGTTTGATTTCCAAGATGAAGATATCATGTTCCTCAAGATGAAAGACTGCGAAGAGCCAGTTGTTGAGGAGGGACCTAATCTAGACGAAAAGTGGACTTTGTTGTTTGATAGGGCTGTCAATGCTAGAGGAAGTGGAATTGGTGCTGTCATTACTACTCCGAAAGGTGCCCACATGCCTTTCACCGCTCGTCTGACTTTTGAGTGCACCAATAATGAAGCTGAGTATGAAGCCTGTATCTTGGGTATTGAGCAAGCCATTGATTTGAGAATCAAGACTCTGGACATCTTCGGAGATTCAGCTCTAGTGATCAATCAAGTGAATGGTGATTGGAACACCCTCCAGTCCAATCTGGTCCCTTACAGAGATTACACGAGAAGATTGTTGACTTTCTTCACAACAGTAAAGCTGTATCATATACCTCGTGATGAGAATCAGATGGCAGATGCTCTTGCCACTCTATCCTCCATGATCAACGTGAGTCGGTGGAACCACGCTCCCAGGATTGATGTTATGCGCCTCGACAGGGCCGCGTATATGTTTGCTGCTGAACTGGTAGTTGACGATAAGCCCTGGTATCACGACATCAAGTGCTTTCTGAAGAATCAAGAGTACCCTGCAGGGGCATCCAACAATGATAGAAAGACTTTGAGAAGATTGGCAGGCAGTTTCTTCTTGAACAAAGACGATGTGTTGTATAAGAGGAACTTCGACATGGTTTTGCTCAGATGCGTGGATAGACACGAAGCAAACATGCTAATGCAGGAAGTTCATGAAGGCTCCTTCGGTACTCATGCCAGGGGACATGCAATGACTAAGAAATTGTTAAGAGCAGGTTATTACTGGATGACCATGGAATCTGATTGTTTCAAGTATGCTCGGAAGTGTCATAAATGCCAGATTTATGCTGATAAGGTACATGTGCCGCCAAATCCTTTGAATGTGATGTCTTCTCCGTGGCCTTTTGCTATGTGGGGCATTGATATGATTGGAAAGATTGAGCCGACCGCCTCCAATGGGCATCGCTTCATCCTTGTTACCATTGACTATTTCACCAAGTGGGTCGAAGCAACATCATTCGCGAATGTCACCAGACATGTGGTTGCCCGATTCATCAAGAAAGAAATCATTTGTCGTTATGGGATTCCCGAAAGAATCATTACTGATAATGGTTCTAATCTCAATAAAAAATGATGAAAGAGTTGTGCAAGAACTTCAACATTCAACATCACAACTCTTCCCCTTATCGTCCTAAGATGAACGGTGTTGTTGAGGCAGCAAATGAGAACATAAAGAAGATTGTGCAGAAGATGGTCGTTACGTACAGAGATTGGCATGAGATGCTACCCTTCGCCTTGCATGGTACCGTACTTCAGTATGTACATCGACCGGGGCAACCCCTTATTCCCTTGTGTATGGTATGGAAGCAGTCCTACCTGTTGAAGTGGAGATTCCTTCTCTAAGAGTCATGTTGGATGTCAAGTTAGACGAAGATGAATGGATTTAGACAAGGTTCAGTGAGTTGAGTCTTATCGAAGAGAAGCGAATGGCAGCCATTTGTCATGGGCAGTTGTATCAGAGTCGGATGAAGAGAGCCTTTGATCGGAGAGTGCGTCCTCAATGTTTCCAAGTTGGAGATTTAGTGTTGAAAAGGATCCTTCCTCCTCAAACAGATCACATGGGCAAGTGGACTCCTAACTATGATGGACCGTATATTGTCACCAAGGTTTTTGATGGTGGGGCCTTAATGCTTGCAACTATGGATGGTGAAAACTTCATTTCCCCTGTGAACTCAGGCGCAGTTAAAAAATACTTCGCATAAAATAGACCCGCTGGACAATAAAAAGAATAGTCCAGGCAAAAATGGGCATCCCGACGAACCAAGAAAATGAAAAGGTTCGGGCAAAAATTAGGGATTAAAAATGAAAAGATTATACACCCGGTAAGTTGAAAACCTAAAAGGGCAACTTAGGCAAAAATGGGTATCCCGGTGGATTGAAAACCCGAAAAGGGCGATCCAGACAAAAGTTAGGGATTAAGCGAATGACTGCGTTCTGAGTAGTTCTGAATCTCATCCCATGTCGATAACTGGAAACTTTCGAAAGGTAGGAAACATTCCAATCACTCTTTTCAGAAAGTCGATCATCTGGAGGATCTTGAAGACGAGCGAGTCATAGCAGAATTGGAACCCGATAGGAATCCATTTCACATTGCCATTAGATTAATTTCTGTTTTTATCTTTTGTGCAATTACCTCTTTCCAGGGATTGCTTCCGGATGTAAATGCCTATTCAGCAGCCATTCAATCAATAAAATCATGTTATTCAGTATATCTCTGTGTTCATTTTTATTTTACTATTTTGTTTGCAAAAATGACGTCCGGATTTTTGATAAACATTGCATCATGAAACATAAGAGCTTTACAGGTACATGCTCAATAAACATTGAAAATTGCTGTAAATTTTAAGTGCTTTGGATCGTCTATTTAGAACAGATACACTCGGGGAATTTCCTTAAGGTCCCCATCAAATGATCGCGGATGTTTTTCCTCAACAGTTGGAATTTGGTATCTTATCCCTGCAGAGTTGGTCCGAGCGTTGGAATCTTCAATCCCCAGCAGACTCTCACTACTGTGCTCCCCCAAGCGTTTGTTTCAGACTATACACTCCCCAGTAGAGTTGATAGTGTCAGACTGTATATCCCCAGCGGAGTTGACAATGCCAGACTGTATCTTCCCAGCAGAAGCGGCTGCTCCTCAGAGTTCGATGCCAGATCGATGATCTCGACGCTAGACCCATGGTCTCTTTCCTTGAAGCAGAATCTCGGTACCGTATCAGTGTTTGCTTCCCCTGCTGAGTCATCTCTCTCGCAGATTATGGTTGCCAGAACCACTGTCGCTTTCCTCAACAGCAAGTTTTCAGTGCCGTCCTCTCCTCAGTCAGAGCCTCGGTATTTTTTTATTTGCCAGAACACCGTGTGGCGGGTCATTTCCCCACAGAGTTCTTTGTGCTGTGCATCTCCAACAGCCTTGCCAGGGTCCAGAAGATGGTGATCATTTCCCCAGCAGAATTCCTTGCCTCTTCTTGGCCTTCTCTCTAACCTAGCATTTCGCATCCCTGCATGTAGAATCATATTGCATTGCATCCTCCCAAATTGCGTAGCATTTCCATTTTCATGGAGCATTACGCCATTGAAAAACTCAAACATACGCATGTAAAGCATAAGGCATTCTCGGTATCCCAAAGTGATAAGCCAGAAGTTGTTTCCAGTACTCAGACTGAAGATTGTTCATGACTTATCTTTATTATTCCCAGCAGGGGTCGTTGGCCCGCGTGCCGCCTCAATTATCATTTTCCCTATTTCTGCCGATGCTGACAGGCATGAATTTTCCGGTATTCAGGCCAATTTTCCGATGTTCAGATCGAAGAAGTTTCCGACGTTCAGGTCGATGCAACTTATGGCATTCAGGCCAGTTTCCGGTATTCAGACCGAAGTGGCATTCAGGCCAATTTTCCGATGTTCAGATCGAAGAAGTTTCCGACGTTCAGGTCGACGCAACTTATGGCATTCAGGCTAATTTTCCGGTATTCAGACCGAAGTGGCATTCAGGCGAATTTTCCAATGTTCAGATCGAAGAGGTTTCCGACGTTCAGGTCGACGCAACTTGTGGCATTCAGGCCAATTTTTCGGTATTCAGACCAAAGTGGCATTTAGGCCAGTTTCCCGGTATTCAGACCGATGTTAATAATCTCATATCTTCCGATGCTCAGATCGAAGTCATTTCCAGTATTCAGACTGATGAGCGACATTCAGGCCATGGTTATTTCTGTGTTACCATTTATTTTAGTATCCAGGTTAACATTCTTTTTCGGTATTCAGACCGCCTCTCACCGTACCAGACGGATTCTTCTTTCAAGACCACCTCTTTGCCGATTCTGACAGGCATTGTTACTTCACTTCAGTGTAAATTTTCGGGCTTTTATTGTATTCAATCCCTTGATACCTCGAAAGTGCAAAAGCCGCTGCTATCTTCTTTTCGGGTCTCCAGTTGATTGAATAGGGGTAGCTGTAGCACCTCAAATTTGCCCCCTCATTCATGCATTCATTTTTAGGTCATTTAACATTTCATATTGCATTTCATCATGTCCGTCAGAATTAGATCCAAGAAGCTTGAATATCATCCAAGACATTTTGTGGGTTCTATCTGGGTGATCAGTCAACACAAGGGAATGACTTGAGTTACTTCCAACATGGTCAAATGGGGTCTATTTGTAACACCCCGATAAAAATAAGATAATTATTTAATTTAAGTTAATATTATATTTATTAATTTAATTAAATAATTGGAATTATTGGATTATTATTATTATTATTATTATTGGAATAATAATTATTGGAAAATATATATAAGTTGGAAATAAGAAAAAAAGTTCCAATTGGTAAAGAGGGTTTTCACGTGAAAACAGAGAAACGACTCTAAAGTGGAAAAGGGCAAAGAGCCAGAGAACGAGGGTTGAAGAAAGGAAAAAGCTGGAAGCAAAAGGCTGCCGGATTAACTCAGGTAAGGGGGGTTTATCATCGTTTAATGGGTATTATGGGTTAACATGTAATGGGTAGTGATAAACCATTGATTTGACTCTGATTAGAATGATGTATGCTGAAATTTGTGAAATATTGGATGAACGAAATTTGGATTATAATTGAAGGGAATTCGTAGGAATTAGATGTAATAATGTTAGAATTTGTGAAATCGAATAGGGTATGATTCGTGTTAGATGATATGAACGAATACGGTGTAAAATTGGACTGTGGAAGGCTGAATTGGAGAGATCTCGTAACAGAGAAAACCATAGCAGATCTGGAAAATCTGGTTTCTGGTCATACGCGTATGGCACTAGGCAATACGCGTATGAGATGGTCTGGTACGCGTATGGCACTAGGCAATACGCGTATGGATGAAGAAGATGATGTTTCTAACGTAGTTTTGTCTCTGTTGGTACGCGTATGGGAGAGGTGTTACGCGTAGCATACGCGTATGAGATGGTGTTACGCGTATGGGTTTGGCTGGGAAATGGGCCATACGCGTATGGGCATAGGCATACGCGTATGAGCAGAAGTTTGATTTCTTTTGAGCTGTTGTTGTGCAGTTTTGGTCGTTTCAGCTGAGTGATGAAATTTAGCTGATGTATGATATAGTAGGGATCATTTCCCGTTGTTTTGAGTAGGATAGGTATTAGTAGAGTGTGCTAATACTGTGACTGAATTATTTGGCATGACATAATATGATTATGTGATAAATATGCTGATGATGTGTGAAAATATGCATAATGTTGTGAATGTATATATTATGTATGTAATTGTGGATGGACTGTTTTATGGCTTAGAGTGTGAGCATATGTCCATTGTGGATTGTTGTTGATGTTGCATGCTAGGTGATTGGCATAGCATAATGTGGCCTTTATGGTGGTAGCTAATTCCCATGGTGAGGAATTAGTGATGTTAGTCATTTTGGACTGTTGTTGATGTTTGCATGCTAGGTGATTAGCGTGCATAGCATGGCCCTTGGGGTGGTAGCTAATTCCCATGGTGAGGAATTAGTGATGTGAGTCACTAGGTCTCAAATGAGTGGGACTAGTGAGCTTGGTAGCCGTACCTGGATTTGGTCGGTGAAGTTGAACTATATGTTCACGAATAGTCGGTACCGCATGCATGGAGTCTCATTGCATAATGTATGTATGTATGGCGTATAATATGAATGGATGTATTCCAATATTATACGTGTGTTTTGTGTTGGTGTTAAGTATGAATTGAGATTATACGTGTGCTTTATGTTGGTGTAGAGTATGATGTTTGAGTTGATGTGCCGTTACTGAATGTGTGTTATGATTAGGGTGATGAAATGTGTTAGATTACTTAACATTGCATGATATTTTATAATGCTTATTATATCGATTGAGGAACTCACCCTTACAACTATTTTTCAGGTAACGAGTAGTGATTGAGTAGGAGCTAGTGCTTGGAGTCTAGTGTAGTTCCTTAGTGGGTCATGCTCTGGTAGATGTAACATCGGGATGGGATGTTTTAAATGTTTATTGTTGGTTGGGAACCAGTTTACATGTAATATGCTACATGTTTTGCATGATTGATTTAATCTCTATCCGCTGCGTATTGTGCAAATGCTTTATGTTTTGAATTAATAAAAGAGCATGACAGTTATCATGGTGAATGGTGTGAAGTGATTGTGTGACACCCTTAATTGCATATCTACTCTGATATATTTCTGTTGTTTTAATTAAATTTTGGGGTATTTTAGAAGGGTGTTACATTAGTGGTATCAGAGCATAGTCGGTCGAGTCGAGTCGTAATTATTCTGTTTCCCTGTACGGGATAGGTGTTGTGTAACCCTATCAGTACTTATTGTTTTAGCTTGTTGGGCTTTCAGAATAGAGATGGCTGGAAGAGGTAGAGACGATGCTGCGATTGCTGAGGCTCTGGGTATGCTAGCTGGAGTACTTGGAGGGAATCCGAATGTTGTGGGATTGGGAGCTGCTCGTCAACTGAGTGAATTCCAGAAGAACAATCCTCCAATGTTCAAGGGAGCATACGACCCAGATGGCGCTCAAAAGTGGTTGAAGGAGATCGAGAGGATCTTCCGAGTGACTGAGTGTGCCGATAACCAGAAGGTCAGGTTCGGTACGCATATGCTGTCAGAGGAAGCAGATGATTGGTGGGTTGCTACCCGCACTGAGTTGGAAGCTGCTGGGAGTGCTGAGATCACTTGGGCGGTGTTCAGGGAGAGATTCCTGAGGAAGTACTTTCCAGAGGATGTCAGAGGAAAGAAAGAGATAGAGTTCTTAGAATTGAAGCAGGGCAACCGGTCTGTTACTGAGTATGCTGCTAAGTTCACAGAGCTGTCGAAGTATTACACCCCCTATAACGAGGCTACTGGGGAATTTTCAAAATGTGTGAAGTTTGAGAACGGGTTGCGTCCTGAGATCAAGCAGGCTATTGGATATCAGCGGATTAGAGTGTTTTCTGACTTGGTGGACTGTTGCAGGATTTTTGAACAAGATACCAAGGCCAGAGCGGAGAGCTATCAGCAGAGGGTTGATAGGAAAGGCAAGAATCAGAATGATCGTGGGAAACCGTATGCAGCTGGCAAAGGTTTCCAGAGACAGAGTGGGATGAAGAGGCCTAGTGGGGGAGACTCCAGTGCCCCTGCTAAGTGTTACAGATGTGGTCAGGCTGGACATCGTTTCCATGAGTGTACCAGTGCTGAGAAGAAGTGTTTCAAGTGTGGAAAAGGTGGTCATTTGGCTGCAGAGTGCCGGTCGAAGACTATGACTTGTTTCAACTGCGGAGAGGTGGGTCATATCAGTCCACAGTGTCCTAAGCCGAAGAAAGAGAACCAGTCGGGAGGCAAGGTTTTTGCTTTATCGGGTTCGGAGACTTCTGCAGATGATCGTTTGATCCGAGGTACGTGTTATATTGATGGCTTTCCTCTTGTAGCTATTATTGACACAGGTGCGACTCATTCCTTTATATCTTTGGATTATGCTGTGAAACTTAAATTAGAGATATCTGAGATGCATGGTAGTATGGTGATTGATACTCCTGCGAAGGGTTCAGTGACTACTACTTCAGTTTGTTTAAATTGCCCTTTGAGTATTTTTGGTAGAGACTTTGGGATGGACCTAGTGTGTCTTCCACTAGTGCAGATTGATGTTATCTTGGGTATGAACTGGTTGGTGTTTAACCGAGTTTCTATCAACTGTTTTGATAAGACTGTGATCTTTCCTGAGATTGAGGAAGGAAAGAGTTTGTTTCTATCAGCAAGGCAGGTGAATGAGGCAGTAGCAGATGGGGCAGAGTTGTTTATGCTATTAGCGACTTTGGAGGCTAAAGATAAACTGGTGATTTGCAATCTAGCCGTGGTGTGTGAATTTCCTGATGTGTTTCCTGAAGAAGTGAATGAATTACCGCCAGAACGTGAAGTTGAGTTCTTGATTGATTTGGTACCTGGTACTAGGCCGATATCGATGGCTCCGTACCGTATGTCTGCTGTTGAGTTAACTGAATTGAAGAGTCAGCTGGAAGATCTGTTGAATAAGAAGTTTATTCGTCCGAGTGTGTCACCGTGGGGTGCACCAGTGTTATTGGTTAAGAAGAAAGAAGGTACTATGAGGTTGTGTGTGGACTACAGGCAACTGAATAAAGTGACGATCAAGAATCGGTATCCTTTGCCGAGGATTGATGATTTGATGGATCAGTTGGTTGGTACGAATGTGTTCAGCAAAATAGATTTGAGATCGGGGTATCATCAGATACGTGTGAAAACTGAGGATATTCAGAAGACTGCTTTCAGAACAAGGTATGGACATTATGAGTATTCTGTAATGCCTTTTGGTGTGACTAATGCGCCTGGGGTATTTATGGAGTATATGAATAGGATTTTCCATCCGTACCTAGACAAGTTTGTTGTGGTGTTTATTGACGATATTTTGGTGTATTCGAAATCTGAAGAAGAGCATGCTGAACATTTGAGAGTGGTTTTAGGAGTTCTACGAGAAAAGAAGTTATTTGCTAAACTGTCCAAGTGTGAATTTTGGTTAGAAGAGGTTAGTTTTCTTGGTCATGTGATTTCAAGAGGTGGTGTTGCTGTTGATCCTTCTAAGATAGAAGCGGTATCTAAGTGGGAAGCTCCGAAGTCGGTTTCTGAGATAAGGAGTTTTCTTGGACTTGCAGGTTATTATAGGAAATTCATTGAGGGATTTTCTAAGTTGGCGTTACCGTTGACGATGTTGACTAGAAAGGGGCAAGCTTTTGTTTGGGACTCAAAATGTGAAGAAGGTTTCCAAGAGTTAAAGAGAAGGTTAACTACTGCTCCTATTCTGATATTGCCGAGTCCATCGGAACCATTTGAGGTTTACTGTGATGCTTCATTGTTGGGTTTGGGTGGTGTTTTGATGCAGAATAATCAGGTTGTAGCTTATGCTTCGAGACAACTGAAGGTTCATGAGAGGAACTATCCGACACACGATTTAGAGTTGGCAGCTGTGGTATTTGTTCTGAAGTTATGGAGGCATTATTTGTACGGGTCAAGATTCGAGGTTTTCAGTGACCACAAAAGTTTAAAGTATTTGTTTGATCAGAAAGAGCTGAATATGAGACAGAGGAGATGGTTAGAGTTTCTGAAGGATTATGACTTTGGTTTGAATTACCATCCGGGTAAAGCAAACGTAGTGGCTGATGCATTGAGTCGGAAATCATTGCATATGTCTATGTTAATGGTTAAGGAATTGGATTTAATTGAGCAGTTTAGAGACTTGAGTTTGGTGTGTGAGAGTACTCACAATAGTGTTAAATTGGGAATGTTGAAGTTAACGAGTGGTATTCTGGATGAGATTAGAGAGGGTCAGAAATCCGATGTGCTTTTGGTTGATAAGTTGACTCTAGTGAATCAAGGTCAAGGTGGTGAATTCAGAGTTGATGAGAATGGTGTTTTGAAATTTGGTAATCGGGTGTGTATTCCGGATGTTACCGAACTTAAGAAGAGTATTCTTGAGGAAGGACATCGTAGTGGCCTGAGTATTCATCCTGGGGCTACGAAGATGTATCATGATTTGAAAAAGTTATTTTGGTGGCCGGGAATGAAAAGAGAAATTGCGAGTTTTGTTTATTCTTGTTTGACTTGTCAGAAGTCAAAGATCGAGCATCAGAAGCCGCCTGGGCTAATGCAACCGTTGGTTATTCCAGAGTGGAAGTGGGATAGTATCGGTATGGATTTTGTTTCTGGTTTACCGAGGACAATTAAGAATTTTGAAGCTATTTGGGTGATTGTTGACAGATTGACAAAATCGGCTCATTTCATTCCGATCAGAATGGATTATTCGTTAGAGAGATTAGCCGAGTTGTATATTGAGAAAATTGTAAGTTTGCATGGTATTCCGTCGAGTATTGTTTCGGACAGAGATCCTAGATTTACATCGAAGTTCTGGGAAGGTTTGCAGAGGGCTTTGGGAACTAAGCTGAGATTGAGTTCTGCATATCACCCGCAGACTGATGGTCAGACTGAGAGGACGATTCAGTCACTGGAGGATCTTTTGAGGGCTTGTGTTTTGGAAAAGGGAGGTGCTTGGGATTGTTATTTACCTTTGATTGAGTTTACCTACAACAATAGTTTTCATTCGAGCATTGGTATGGCACCGTTTGAAGCTTTGTATGGTAGGAGATGTCGGACGCCTTTATGTTGGTATGAGTCCGGTGAGAGTGCTGTGGTTGGACCGGAGATTGTTCAACAAACTACGGAAAAGATTAAGATGATTCAGGAGAAGATGAGGATTGCTCAGAGTCGTCAGAAGAGTTATCACGACAAGAGGAGGAAGTCACTTGAGTTTCATGAGGGAGATCATGTGTTTCTTCGTGTTACTCCGATAACTGGGGTTGGTCGAGCTTTGAAGTCGAAGAAGTTGACACCTCGATTTATTGGTCCTTATCAGATTTTGGAAAGGATATGGGAGGTAGCCTATCGTATCGCTTTACCGCCGTCACTTGCGAATTTGCATGAGGTTTTTCATGTGTCTCAGTTGAGGAGGTACATTCCTGATCCGTCGCATGTAGTCCAAGTAGATGATGTACAGGTGAGAGATAACCTGACTGTTGAAACATCACCTATGAGGATCGAGGATCGAGAGTTGAAGCAGTTGCGGGGTAAAGAGATTGCTTTGGTAAAGGTAGCTTGGGGAGGACCAGCAGGTGGCAATGTGACTTGGGAACTTGAGAGTCAGATGAAGGAATCTTATCCTGAGTTATTCGCTTGAGGTATGTTTTCGAGGACGAAAACTCTTTTAGTGGGGGAGAGTTGTAACACCCCGATAAAAATAAGATAATTATTTAATTTAAGTTAATATTATATTTATTAATTTAATTAAATAATTGGAATTATTGGATTATTATTATTATTATTATTATTGGAATAATAATTATTGGAAAATATATATAAGTTGGAAATAAGAAAAAGAGTTCCAATTGGTAAAGAGGGTTTTCACGTGAAAACAGAGAAACGACTCTAAAGTGGAAAAGGGCAAAGAGCCAGAGAACGAGGGTTGAAGAAAGGAAAAAGCTGGAAGAAAAAGGTTGCCGGATTAACTCAGGTAAGGGGGGTTTATCATCGTTTAATGGGTATTATGGGTTAACATGTAATGGGTAGTGATAAACCATTGATTTGACTCTGATTAGAATGATGTATGCTGAAATTTGTGAAATATTGGATGAACGAAATTTGGATTATAATTGAAGGGAATTCGTAGGAATTAGATGTAATAATGTTAGAATTTGTGAAATCGAATAGGGTATGATTCGTGTTAGATGATATGAACGAATACGGTGTAAAATTGGACTGTGGAAGGCTGAATTGGAGAGATCTCGTAACAGAGAAAACCATAGCAGATCTGGAAAATCTGGTTTCTGGTCATACGCGTATGGCACTAGGCAATACGCGTATGAGATGGTCTGGTACGCGTATGGCACTAGGCAATACGCGTATGGATGAAGAAGATGATGTTTCTAACGTAGTTTTGTCTCTGTTGGTACGCGTATGGGAGAGGTGTTACGCGTAGCATACGCGTATGAGATGGTGTTACGCGTATGGGTTTGGCTGGGAAATGGGCCATACGCGTATGGGCATAGGCATACGCGTATGAGCAGAAGTTTGATTTCTTTTGAGCTGTTGTTGTGCAGTTTTGGTCGTTTCAGCTGAGTGATGAAATTTAGCTGATGTATGATATAGTAGGGATCATTTCCCGTTGTTTTGAGTAGGATAGGTATTAGTAGAGTGTGCTAATACTGTGACTGAATTATTTGGCATGACATAATATGATTATGTGATAAATATGCTGATGATGTGTGAAAATATGCATAATGTTGTGAATGTATATATTATGTATGTAATTGTGGATGGACTGTTTTATGGCTTAGAGTGTGAGCATATGTCCATTGTGGATTGTTGTTGATGTTGCATGCTAGGTGATTGGCATAGCATAATGTGGCCTTTATGGTGGTAGCTAATTCCCATGGTGAGGAATTAGTGATGTTAGTCATTTTGGACTGTTGTTGATGTTTGCATGCTAGGTGATTAGCGTGCATAGCATGGCCCTGGGGGTGGTAGCTAATTCCCATGGTGAGGAATTAGTGATGTGAGTCACTAGGTCTCAAATGAGTGGGACTAGTGAGCTTGGTAGCCGTACCTGGATTTGGTCGGTGAAGTTGAACTATATGTTCACGAATAGTCGGTACCGCATGCATGGAGTCTCATTGCATAATGTATGTATGTATGGCGTATAATATGAATGGATGTATTCCAATATTATACGTGTGTTTTGTGTTGGTGTTAAGTATGAATTGAGATTATACGTGTGCTTTATGTTGGTGTAGAGTATGATGTTTGAGTTGATGTGCCGTTACTGAATGTGTGTTATGATTAGGGTGATGAAATGTGTTAGATTACTTAACATTGCATGATATTTTATAATGCTTATTATATCGATTGAGGAACTCACCCTTACAACTATTTTTCAGGTAACGAGCAGTGATTGAGTAGGAGCTAGTGCTTGGAGTCTAGTGTAGTTCCTTAGTGGGTCATGCTCTGGTAGATGTAACATCGGGATGGGATGTTTTAAATGTTTATTGTTGGTTGTGAACCAGTTTACATGTAATATGCTACATGTTTTGCATGATTGATTTAATCTCTATCCGCTGCGTATTGTGCAAATGCTTTATGTTTTGAATTAATAAAAGAGCATGACAGTTATCATGGTGAATGGTGTGAAGTGATTGTGTGACACCCTTAATTGCATATCTACTCTGATATATTTCTGTTGTTTTAATTAAATTTTGGGGTATTTTAGAAGGGTGTTACACTATTCATCATTGAAAACGCTAATCTTGAAGGAGCAAAAGTCTGTTCTTGAGCTGTCATGCTCGCTAGGCGAGCAGTGTGGTTCGCCTAGCGAGTCTGATCTGTCATGCTCGCTAGGCGAGCAAATTCCTCGCTAGGCGAAGCGCACGCGTTTTAAAAAATAAAAATATATAACAGAAAATCTTGGACTTGGACCTCTCTCATTTTGAGCCTACCAAGCCACGAAAATCAGGTTATAAATTCTAAAAATTCAGTGAAACAAAACCCTAGAGAGAAGAGCTAACAGAATTCAGAGCAGCCTCCAGAGACTGAAGGGAACTCATCTGCAAAGAACCAATTCCCTCTCATATAAACCCTAAGATTGTTCTGCAAACCCAACAGTGCAATTCAATTTCATTCAACCTCTCCAGTCAGATTTGCCTTATTCCCATTACTTTACGCTTTTAATTTGAAATTCCTAAAGCATGAGGTATTATGGTTGAACCCGGGAGAGTGGGTATAGTTAGGTTTTGACTGTGGGTTTAGATATGCATGAATGTGTAGAACAATGCCTTGAATGTTTGATCACTTAATTTCTGAAATGGGTACCACGGGGTTTGGGGTTACTGAAATCGGACTATTATCGAGGAAGAACCCAGAATCCGCAGGCATTCGCTAGCAATTCGCTAGGCGAATCTGCAGCGAAGCATCGCTAAGCCTTTGCTAAGCCTTCGCTAAGCGAAGCAGTAGCGATCGTGACAGTAGTTGTTTTTCTGTTTACTCTCTAATCCGTCTTGTGTTTGTTAGTTTTTCTGTTTCTATTGCACCCGTGCACTGTTCACCTGACACTGTTGTTGCTATGATTCTTCTGTTTGGTACAACTCTTGATTGCCCCCCATCTGGTTATTCTAACTTGTTTGTTGAGTTTTTGTGAGGGCTCACATGACTCTTGAAGAGATAGCGTGCTTTGTATTCCACTTTATTTGTGGGATACCATTTGGAGATTTATTCCGATTACTTTGCTGACTTGTTTTCTTTGATGGTGCTAGCTTGAGAGATCACCGGGTTTCTTGCTTCTTTAGTTGTTATTACTTCGGATTTTTATCCGTGTGGTAGATCTCTTGATCCCTTTTACATCTTTCCCGCATTTTACCGCTTTCTTAGCTGGAAGACCTCGATAGGAGGCAATGTTTTTGTGTGTTTACTTTTGTGCCCAAAGACCTCCATGAAGAGGTAATTGACGGATAAAAGGGATTAATAGTCAATCCCCCGTTATTCAGTGTGTCGTTCTTTATGCTCGCACTACGTGTCGATGTTTCAGAACAAAAGCCCAAGATCTTTTGTCCGGTCAGTCAGTGGAGAGGGTTTCACCTTTCTGAATCCCCACTTTTTGTCAGGAGCTCACCCTGTCCAGGGTTAAGAGCTATGAGGTCTTACCCTCATTACCCTTTTGATCAGCTCACCCTGACATTCAGTGTCAGTGGTTAAGAGCCCGTTTGATTACCCTTCCATGGCTTGTTTGTCGAGGTTGATATGACCCCTCTTGACTAAAGCACTACCCATGTATGTTTGAGCCCCCTTGTTGGCGTGTTTACTTTATGCATATTTGTTTTGTATGGTGCGATCGTCTCCCCATAGGATTGCTAGGCTTCGTATAGTCTCTCGTTTACATGTCAATTAAGGTAGCACGGTTCCTTCGTCTAGGACTTCCCTTTTTGCATGAGCATCCTAAAACACAAACAAACTCATTGATTTTTCTTCTCCTAAGAACACGTTAACTCCTTCTACTACAGGCGAATAAGTCTCCAAAGGTCGAGCATCCGGTAGATTGCGTAGTAACGTCGTTCATCTAAAAAACACAAAACAAACAAATAGGTTAGCCGAGCTACGGTTTGCTACGATTCTCATTCCAGATGAGATACGTAGGCATAAGACGTGGTGTCTTAGCGAGCACACTCCTCTTTAACCCATAGGTAGTCGAGCTACGAAGACTCTGATTCTCATATTCAGATGAGATACATATGCAGTGGATGCGACATCCGTGCGAGTCATTTTCTTTTGACCCCTCTTTTAGTAAACAGTACATTAGATAAACCCGCACCCTTTAGACAAGAATAACAAGAGTGGATCCCGTAGAGTACTACAAATGCGTAGGGGTGCTAATACCTTCCCTTTGCATAATCGACTCCCGAACCCAAGATTTGGTTGCAAGACCTTGTCTTTTCCTTTCCTTTTTCCAGGTTTACTTCGAGCGTTTCCTTTCCCTCCTTTAGGATAAATAACGCACGGTGGCGACTCTTCTGTCACTTTCCTTTTTTCGCCGGTTGTTTCGTATCACATTTAGGTTGCGACACCTACGTATCCTTATAAGGATGGAATCAAAGCAACCGTAATTCACCTAACTAAGGGTGAAATAACATTTGATAATGATCAAGGTTACAAAGGGGGGGAGTAAGTTTTCATAACAAACACACTTACAAGAGTTACAAACTCTTTCTTAAATTTAAGTTGAAAGTGAAAATGACTCTAACAGGGTCAAAGGGGAACTAGGGATTGCTAAACTACCTATAACATCAAGTCAATAAAGAGTTCTTTCCCTTAGATTTGGGCAAAAAGATAAACAAAAGATAAGCAAGATGTTCAAGCATGACATCCACAAATATAAGAAAATGATAAAGAAATATGTTCAAGCATGACATCAAAGGTAAACAAATGGTAAAGAAATATGTCCAAGCATGACATCCACAAAGATAAGCCAATAAATAAGATGTTCAAGAATGACATCAACAAAGATAAACACATAATAAAGTAAATGTTCAAGCATGACATCAACAAAGATAAAAAAAATGGTAAAGAAGATGTTCAAACATGACATCTGTTGATTCTAAGAGTTGGCAGCAATTTTGGTAAAACAAAGAGTGTTCACAAGATGTCATGTGTGATGTCTTAACATGAGATATCCTATGTACCTGCTGGAGTTGAAGAACATATGCAAGCAGGATTGTTTCAGAATGCCACATACAAGCCACATACAAGGCTTCTGATATTGGTTGTACCTGCTGGAGCTTATATGGAAGACATATGCTGCAGGATTGTTTCAGTTGACATACTCATTGTCATGGTAACTGATATGGCTGTACCTGCTATAAAAGGAAACTGGATTATGCAGGATTTTTCCAGATGTCAGACCCGATGTCATGACATCTTGTACACAGAACATTCAGTATGAATGTCTGGTGTTTTGTGATTGCACAATTGGTGGCAATCATTGGTTGATTGAAGATATGGCTAGCTGGCGCATTCTATCAGGGATATCAACCAGATTTGTTTATTTTCCAAGGAGATCTTTACAGTTGATATGAAAAGATTTGATTGGAAAGTATATCTAGGGTTTTCAAGGTGTCCAATACTTCTATAAAAAGGGACTTAGAAAACCTGATTGTACACACAACCAAGACTGAGCGAAATTTAGAGAGAGAGCTAGGGTTTGTGTCTGTAGGTCATTCAAGTCATCCATTGATGATTGAATTAGACTGATTTGTCTTCTTGATCAAAGCTTTGAAGCAAGATCAAAAGTGTGTCTTCTTGATTGAAACTGTGAAGTAAAATCAAGAATATTGTAATTGAAAAGTATTTTCTTTTCACAAGGGATTGTTGTTTAAAATCACGGGTGTGTGATTGTAAGGGAAGTGAGTGGGTTCTCATATCTAAGAGTGCTTAGATAGAAATTGCACGGGTAGAGATTAGGTGAGAAAGACTGTAACTTGGTGAAGTGTACGGATAGTCTTTGAACTAATTCTATTATAGTGAATTTCCTTCCTGGCTTGGTAGCCCCTAGACGTAGGTGAGTTGCACCGAACTGGGTTAACAATTGCTCGTGTTATTTGCTTTACCATTCTGTTTTTGTTTATCCATTGTTTATAACCAGATATCAGTGTCGTAATATTATCTTCGACATCTTATATCTGATACCAGAATTTCAATTGGTATCAGAGCAGGCATCCTGCTCTGGTTCTGGGTGATGTAACACCCCGAATTAAATAAGAGGATTATTTAATTAAGTTCATAATATATTTAATAATTTAATTAAATAAATTGAATTATTATATTATTATTATTATTATTATTATTTGGAATAATAATTAGTGGAAAATATATAAGTTGGAATAAGAGAAAAAGGTTTCGTTGTTGGTAAAGAGTTTCACGTGAAACAGAGAAAGCGGCTGAAAGGTGAAAAGTGGAGAAAGAGCAAAGGTTGAAGAACGGAAAAGCTTGAAGCTTAGAGATTGCCGGATTATCTCAGGTAAGGGGGGTTTATCGTCGTTTAATGGGTATTATAGATTAACCTGTGATGGGTAGTGATAACCGTTGATTTGACCCTAATTGGGATTGTTGAATGCTGAGAAATTATGTTGGCTAAGTGTGTTAAAGCTGTAATTGAATTTGTATTCGAGTGTGTTGTGATTTTCCGAACGTAGAGCTTTTTACGGAAATTGAATCGGAGGTCCGGAAGTCCTCCAACGGCGGAAAATGCGGAAACTCTGCATTCTGCCTTGTGTTAGCGCAGGAACTGCTGTTTCGTCTGCGTTAACCGGTTAACCCAGGGCGTTAACCGGTTAACACTGTTATATTTTGTGGAAAGGTGCTGTTTTGCCTGCGTTAACCGGTTAACCCAGGGCGTTAACCGGTTAACACTGTTGCGTTTTGCCAGAAAATGTATTTTTGTCCTGCGTTAACCGGTTAACCCAGGGCGTTAACCGGTTAACACTGTTGGAAATTAGAAAAATTGGTATTTTAATGTTGTGAACATAATTGGTGATTGGCCTATTTTAGTTGATTGTGAGGAATAATTTTTGTTGGGTTTATGTTATGAAATGTTGATCCAAATATGTTGACCAGTTGTGTTAAAGTTGTTGAAAATGCTGAGTTGTAGGCTTGATGAGCCAAAGTTGATTATAAGTTGATTTTTGTTGAAAACGTTGTCGTGTTGATATTATTATCATGTTGTTGACAGTTAAAGTCGTGTATGCCATGTACATTCATATGCATTAAGTCGGAGCTTTGCTCACACCACGTTGGCCTGGATTGGCAAAATTTTAAGTTGAAAGTTGAAGGCTTATGCCTTGATGCCCACTAAAATGGCAATGATTTTAAGTTGGGAGTTTTACTCCGAATGGTACCACATGCATGACAAGTCGAGTCTCATTAGAGTCGCATTTGTGTTGGTCGGTTGTATGACGTGTAATAGGAATGGATGCATTCCAGTATTATATGTGTTGTATGTTGTGTGTGTTGCGTTGATGTTGAGTATGATTGAGTTGATAACTGCCGTTGCTGAATGTGTAATCTGATTTGGGTGATAAAACGTGTTAATTTACTTAGCATTACATGATAATTTATAATGTTTGTTATATCGATTGAGGAACTCACCCTTACAATTATTTTTCAGGTAATGAGCAGTGATTGAGTAGAAGCTAGTGCTTGGAGTCTAGTGTAGTCACCGTAGTGGGTCATGCTCTGATAGATGTAACATCGGGACGGGATGTTTTAATTGTTTTGTTGTCGGTTGTTGAACCATTTTTCATGTAATACGTTATATGTTTTTGGAATGGTTGAGTTGATTTATATCCGCTGCGAATTGTGCAAAAAATGTTATTTTGATTAAATAATGAGCATGACGGTTATTATGTTGTTAATTGTTGTGTGACACCCTTGGTGCATAATTACTCTGATACTTGTTGTTGTTATTTTAATTAAATATTTGGGGTATTTTAGAAGGGTGTTATATTAGTGGTATCAGAGCAGGTCGGTCTGTCCGGCCAGTTGTCGTGTCGTTACTGTCTAACAATTGTGTAATTGTTACTAGTCTAACTTTTAAGTTGTGTTGTATTGATAAGTTGAAATGGCTGGAAGGAATGACGCTGCAATGGCTGCCGCAATGCAAGCAATGGCACAAGCGGTGCAGAACTTGCCAAATGCTGGTGGTGATGCTGGATCACGTAGCTTGGCGACTTTTCAGAGAGAGAATCCGCCGGTGTTTAAAGGGAAGCATGATCCAGATGCAGCCTTGGGATGGTTGAAAGAAATTGAGAGAATCTTCCGTGTTATGGATTGCACTCCAGCTCAGAAGGTTCGGTATGGTACTCACATGCTAGCAGTCGAAGCTGATGACTGGTGGCTAGAGACTCACGAGAGGTTGACCGTGGCAGGTGAAAACATTACTTGGGATGTATTCCGTAGGGAATTCCTGAGAAAGTATTATCCGGAAGATGTCCGTGGTAAGAAGGAAATTGAGTTCCTTGAGCTGAAGCAAGGAAACATGTCTGTCACTGATTATGCTGCGAAATTTGTAGAGCTGTCCAAATTTTATCCTCATTACACTGGTGCTGGTGCTGAATTTTCAAAGTGCATCAAGTTTGAGAACGGATTGCGCTCTGAGATTAAGAAGGCTGTTGGGTATCAGAAGATACGCATTTTTACTGAACTGGTTGATAGCTGCAGGATATTTGAAGAGGACAATAATGCTCATTACAAGATTGTCAGTGACCGCAAGGGAAAGCAGCATCAAAACCGTGGCAAGCCGTATGATGCCCCAGTGGGAAAAGGGAAACAAGGAGCTGCTCCGGCTCAGAGGACTAGTAGGGGAGGTGCTCCTGCTGGTATAGTTTGCTTCAAATGTGGTCAGGCTGGTCATAAGAGTAATGTATGCACTGCTGAAGTAAAGAGGTGTTTTCGCTGTGGTAAGACTGGTCATGCAATAGCTGATTGCAAGCACAAGGAAATGATTTGTTTTAATTGTGGCGAAGAAGGGCATATTGGAAGTCAGTGTCAGAAGCCAAAGAAATCTCAGACTGGGAAGGTGTTCGCATTGACCGGAACTCAAACCTCCTGTGAGGACAGACTTATCAGAGGTACATGTTTCATAAATGGTACTCCTTTAATTACTATTATTGATACCGGTGCTACCCACTGTTTTATTTCTGCTAACTGTGCTCGAAGTCTGGGTTTAAAATTGTCCGCTTTGGATGGTGAATTGATTGTTGAGACCCCAGCTAAGGGATCAGTGACTACTTCTTTGGTATGTTTAAAATGTCCTTTGTCGATCTTCGATAAAGATTTCTATGTTGATTTAGTATGCTTGCAGTTGGATGGGATGGATGTAATTCTTGGTATGAACTGGTTAGAGTGTAATTATGTTCATATAAATTGTTATCATAAGTCGGTGAGGTTTTCCACTCCTGTAGAGGAAGGAGTTGACTTATTGCCTTTCAGAGAATTGCGAAAATTGATGAAAGAGGGAGCTCAGATGTTTTCTTTGATGGCGACGTTGTCGGTTGAAAGTAAAGCTAAGATAGAGGAACTGTTAGTGGTGAAAGAATTCCCTGAAGTTTTTCCTGATGAAATTCCTAGTGTGCCGCCAGAGAGGGAAGTTGAATTTACTATTGATCTGGTACCTGGTACTAGGCCTGTTTCGATGGCACCGTATAGAATGTCGGCATCTGAATTGTATGAATTAAAGAAGCAATTGGAAGACTTACTTGAGAAGAAGTTTATAAGACCAAGTGTGTCGCCGTGGGGAGCTCCAGTGTTGCTAGTAAAGAAGAAAGAGGGTAGTATGAGGCTTTGTATTGATTATAGACAATTGAATAAAGTAACGATCAAGAATAAGTATCCACTACCGAGGATAGATGATTTGATGGATCAATTAGTGGGTGCTTGTGTGTTCAGTAAAATTGATTTGAGATCGGGCTATCATCAGATCAAAGTGAAAGATGAAGACATCCAGAAGACAGCGTTCAGAACTCGGTATGGACATTATGAGTATTCTGTGATGCCTTTCGGTGTGACTAATGCGCCGGGAGTATTTATGGAATACATGAATCGTATTTTCCATACTTATCTGGATCATTTTGTGGTAGTATTTATTGATGATATTTTGATTTACTCTAAATCCGAAGGAGAGCACCAGGAACATTTGAGATTAGTATTGGAGGTTTTGAAAGATAAGAAATTGTATGCGAAGTTGTCCAAGTGTGAGTTTTGGTTAAGAGAAGTCAGTTTTCTCGGCCATGTAATTTCAGGGAAAGGTATTGCTGTAGATCCTTCCAAGGTAGAAGCTGTATTGCAATGGGAAACTCCTAAGTCGGTTACCGAGATTAGAAGCTTTTTGGGATTAGCTGGATATTATAGAAGATTTATTGAAGGATTTTCTAAGTTAGCACTTCCGTTGACTAAATTAACTTGCAAAGGTAAAGCTTTCGTGTGGGATGTTCAGTGCGAAGAGAGTTTTAATGAATTAAAGAGGAGATTGACGTCGGCGCCGGTTTTGACTTTGCCAAATCCGGAGGAACCGTTTATAATTTACTGTGATGCTTCGTTGATGGGTTTGGGAGGTGTGCTCATGCAAAATAATAAAGTAATTGCTTATGCGTCGCGACAGTTGAGAATTCATGAAAAGAACTATCCTACGCATGATCTTGAACTTGCTGCTGTAGTGTTTGTGCTAAAACTTTGGAGGCATTACCTTTATGGTTCCAGATTCGAAGTTTTCAGCGATCATAAAAGTTTAAAGTATCTATTTGATCAGAAAGAGCTGAACATGAGACAACGTAGGTGGTTCGAATTGCTTAAGGATTATGATTTCGGTTTGAATTATCATCCCGGAAAAGCAAATGTTGTGGCCGATGCTTTAAGTAGAAAGACCTTGCATGTGTCAGCAATGATGATTAAGGAGTTGGAATTAATTGAGCAATTTCGTGATATGAGTTTGGTTTGCGAAGTAACACCGCAGAGTGTGATGCTAGGAATGCTAAAGATTAATAATGATTTTATGGATAGTATCCGAGAGGCGCAGAAATTGGATGTGAAATTAGTAGAGATCCTTAATCGTTGTGGTCAATCAGAGAAAAGTGACTTTAAGGTTGATGCGAGAGGTGTGTTGAAATTAGGGGAAAGAATTTGTATTCCTGACGACGCGATTTTGAAGAGAAGTATTCTAGAGGAGGGTCATAGAAGCAGTTTGAGTATTCATCCAGGAGCTACTAAAATGTATCAGGATTTAAAGAAATTATTTTGGTGGCCCGGAATGAAAGAAGATGTGGCTCGTTTTGTGTATGCATGCTTAACTTGTCAGAAGTCGAAGATTGAGCATCAGAAGCCTGCTGGGTTGATGCAACCGTTGGAAGTTCCAGAATGGAAATGGGATAGCATTTCTATGGACTTTGTAACGGGGTTGCCTGCTACCTTACGAGGGCATGATTCGATTTGGGTGATCGTGGATAGGCTCACGAAGTCGGCTCACTTCATACCTATTAACATCACTTACCCAATTGCGAAGTTGGCAGAGATTTACATCCGAGTAGTTGTAAAGTTGCATGGTGTTCCTCTGTGTATTGTGTCGGACAGAGATCCGAGGTTTACATCGGGATTTTGGAAAAGTCTGCAAGATTGTTTGGGATCTAAGTTGAGGTTGAGTTCGGCATATCATCCTCAAACTGATGGCCAAACTGAGAGAACTATTCAGTCATTGGAAGATTTACTGAGGGCTTGTGTTCTTGAACAAGGAGGTTCGTGGGACACTTATCTTCCATTGATCGAGTTCACATACAATAATAGTTACCATTCTAGTATCGGAATGGCGCCTTTTGAAGCATTATATGGTCGTAGATGTAGAACTCCGTTGTGTTGGCACGAATCTGGTGAGGGTGTAGTACTTGGACCAGAGTTAGTTCGAGAAACTACCGAGAAAGTGAAGTTTATCCGGGAGAAGATGAAAGCTTCTCAGAGTAGGCAGAAGAGTTACCATGACAAGCGGAAGAAGGATTTAGAATTTCAAGCTGGTGACCACGTGTTTTTGAGAGTCACGCCTGTGACCGGAGTTGGGAGGGCTTTGAAGTCTAAAAAGCTCACTCCTCGCTTCATTGGTCCGTATCAGATCTTAGAACGAGTGGGAAAAGTTGCTTATCGGATGGCATTACCACCTAATCTTTCAAATTTGCATGATGTATTCCATGTGTCGCAGCTTCGGAAGTATATCTCAGATCCGTCTCATGTGGTTAGTATGGACGATGTGCAAGTGCGAGATAATTTAACAGTAGAGACAAAGCCTATACGAGTTGAAGATCGTGAAACAAAGACTCTTCGAGGAAAAGAGATTGTGTTGGTTAAAGTCGTTTGGTTGGGAGCTGCGGGCGAAAGCATGACATGGGAACTTGAGAGTCGGATGAAGGAGTCCTATCCGGAGTTATTTGCTTGAGGTATGTTTTCGAGGACGAAAACTCTGTTAGTAGGGGAGAGTTGTAACACCCCGAATTAAATAAGAGGATTATTTAATTAAGTTCATAATATATTTAATAATTTAATTAAATAAATTGAATTATTATATTATTATTATTATTATTATTATTATTTGGAATAATAATTAGTGGAAAATATATAAGTTGGAATAAGAGAAAAAGGTTTCGTTGTTGGTAAAGAGTTTCACGTGAAACAGAGAAAGCGGCTGAAAGGTGAAAAGTGGAGAAAGAGCAAAGGTTGAAGAACGGAAAAGCTTGAAGCTTAGAGATTGCCGGATTATCTCAGGTAAGGGGGGTTTATCGTCGTTTAATGGGTATTATAGATTAACCTGTGATGGGTAGTGATAACCGTTGATTTGACCCTAATTGGGATTGTTGAATGCTGAGAAATTATGTTGGCTAAGTGTGTTAAAGCTGTAATTGAATTTGTATTCGAGTGTGTTGTGATTTTCCGAACGTAGAGCTTTTTACGGAAATTGAATCGGAGGTCCGGAAGTCCTCCAACGGCGGAAAATGCGGAAACTCTGCATTCTGCCTTGTGTTAGCGCAGGAACTGCTGTTTCGTCTGCGTTAACCGGTTAACCCAGGGCGTTAACCGGTTAACCCAGGGCGTTAACCGGTTAACACTGTTATATTTTGTGGAAAGGTGCTGTTTTGCCTGCGTTAACCGGTTAACCCAGGGCGTTAACCGGTTAACACTGTTGCGTTTTGCCAGAAAATGTATTTTTGTCCTGCGTTAACCGGTTAACCCAGGGCGTTAACCGGTTAACACTGTTGGAAATTAGAAAAATTGGTATTTTAATGTTGTGAACATAATTGGTGATTGGCCTATTTTAGTTGATTGTGAGGAATAATTTTTGTTGGGTTTATGTTATGAAATGTTGATCCAAATATGTTGACCAGTTGTGTTAAAGTTGTTGAAAATGCTGAGTTGTAGGCTTGATGAGCCAAAGTTGATTATAAGTTGATTTTTGTTGAAAACGTTGTCGTGTTGATATTATTATCATGTTGTTGACAGTTAAAGTCGTGTATGCCATGTACATTCATATGCATTAAGTCGGAGCTTTGCTCACACCACGTTGGCCTGGATTGGCAAAATTTTAAGTTGAAAGTTGAAGGCTTATGCCTTGATGCCCACTAAAATGGCAATGATTTTAAGTTGGGAGTTTTACTCCGAATGGTACCACATGCATGACAAGTCGAGTCTCATTAGAGTCGCATTGTGTTGGTCGGTTGTATGACGTGTAATAGGAATGGATGCATTCCAGTATTATATGTGTTGTATGTTGTGTGTGTTGCGTTGATGTTGAGTATGATTGAGTTGATAACTGCCGTTGCTGAATGTGTAATCTGATTTGGGTGATAAAACGTGTTAATTTACTTAGCATTACATGATAATTTATAATGTTTGTTATATCGATTGAGGAACTCACCCTTACAATTATTTTTCAGGTAATGAGCAGTGATTGAGTAGAAGCTAGTGCTTGGAGTCTAGTGTAGTCACCGTAGTGGGTCATGCTCTGATAGATGTAACATCGGGACGGGATGTTTTAATTGTTTTGTTGTCGGTTGTTGAACCATTTTTCATGTAATACGTTATATGTTTTTGGAATGGTTGAGTTGATTTATATCCGCTGCGAGTTGTGCAAAAAATGTTATTTTGATTAAATAATGAGCATGACGGTTATTATGTTGTTAATTGTTGTGTGACACCCTTGGTGCATAATTACTCTGATACTTGTTGTTATTTTAATTAAATATTTGGGGTATTTTAGAAGGGTGTTATAGGTGAGATCTAGGGGCAATACTTTCTGGTACAATGGAAAGAGATGGAGGATCTGTTCATAGGCCACCAATCCTGGATGGTTCTAACTATGACTATTGGAAACCTAGAATGGTAGCATTTTTAAAATCCCTTGATAACAAGGCTT
The DNA here is from genome assembly GCF_024323335.1 of Lathyrus oleraceus. Lineage (NCBI taxonomy): Eukaryota > Viridiplantae > Streptophyta > Magnoliopsida > Fabales > Fabaceae > Lathyrus > Lathyrus oleraceus. The sequence goes on along the minus strand of NC_066579.1, from coordinate 287,156,234 downwards.
GGAAAGCTGTCTTGATAGGATGGGTGCACCCTGTAGTCACTAAAGAAGGAGAAGCCACTACTGAGAAGAAGCCTAAAGAACAATGGTCCAAGGAGGAGGATGATCTTGCTCTTGGAAACTCTAAAGCCTTGAATGCAATATTCAATGGTGTAGACAAGAATGTTTTCAGGCTGGTAAATAACTGTGAAGTGGCCAAAGATGCTTGGGACATTCTCAAGACCACTCATGAAGGCACCTCTAGGGTAAAGACGTCTAGACTTCAACTGCTCACCTCAAAGTTTGAAAACTTAAGGATGAAAGAAGATGAAAACATTCATGAATTCCACATGAGTATCCTTGAGATAGCTAATGCTTCTGGAGCCCTGGGAGAGAAGATGACAGATGAAAAATTGGTGAGAAAAATACTTAGGTCACTCCTTAAGAGATTTGCAATGAAGGTGACTGCCATAGAAGAGTCTCAAGACATCTCCAACATGAGAGTAGATGAGTTAATTGGCTCCCTCTAAACCTTTGAGATGGGATTGATTGAGGGAACTGAAAAGAAAATCAAGAGCATTGCCTTTGTTTCCAACACAGAAGAGGAAAACAGTCAAGATGTGAATAAAGAGTGGGCCAATGAAGTTGCTATGCTGGGGAGACAGTTTAACAAATTGTTAAAGAAAATGGATGTCAGATCCAAGGCAAATGTCAAGAACATCTCGTCTGACATTAGTAGATCGAACAATGCTGGAAGAAAAGCAAGAGCAGATGAGAAGCCCAAAGAAGGAAAAGAGGTTCAGTGCTATGAATGTGATGGGTACGGACACATCAGGTCTGAATGTAGGACCTACCTTAAGAAACAGAAGATGAGTCTTGCTGCCACATGGTCTGATGAGAGTGATACTAAAGAGGCTGTAAATCTTGTGATTGCTCTGACAGGAAGATGGGAATCTGATGAAGAGTCAAGTGATGGTGAAGTAACCTTTGAGGAATTGGCCTCTACCTACAGAGAGCTGTGTCAGAAAAGTGTTGAACTGAACAAGCAGTCTTTAAATTAGGAAAAAGACATAACTCAACTTGAGAATGAGAAGGTAGAATTCTTGGAAACCATCTCCAAATTGAAAACAGAAGTTGTGGCTCTAAAGGTCAAGCTAGATGAAGATCAACAAGTTGAGAGCCAGAAGATAGCCCAACTGGAGAAAGAAAAAGCAGAACATGTGGAAACTATCCTCAAGCTAAAGACTGAAGTTGTGCTCTTAAACTCAAAACTAGAAGAGACAACCAAGTATATAAGGATGCTGAACAATGGATCTGACTCCTTAGACAAGATTCTTCAAACTGGACAAATCACAGGAGTCAAATCTGGGTTAGGGTTCCATAAAACCAAGGCTGAAAGTAGCTACACTGGCTGCAAACCTCAAGATAAACCTAAATGCAGCAATAGTAAGAGCAGTTCCAAGATGTCACATCATATGTCACACCATCAGAAGAAAGAACAACAAAAATACAAACACCTAAGATGGAGATGTCATTACTGTGGGAAATTTGGACACTCAAGGCCCTTCTTCTATAAGTTGTATGGTTACCCTACCCACCTTCATCAACAACAGCAGAAGAGAAAACAGCAGTATGGCAAACACCAAAGATGGAGATGTCATTACTATGGGAAAGCTGGACACTCTAAGTCTTCTTGTTATAAGCTATATGGTTATCCTAGCCATGGTCATCAACAGATCCACTATCAACCCAGACCCAAACATCACAGGCCTATCAACAAGAAGCAATGGGTTCCTAAGACTAATGTTACAAGTCTAATAGCTCACAAAGAAGAGTGGTGTTTTGATAGTGGATGCTCTAGACACATGACTGGGAACTCAGACTTGATAACTGACCTTCACCCTCATGATTTAAGCTATGTAACCTTTGGTGATGGAGCTAAAGGTGAAATAAAGGGGATAGGCAAGCTTGAGTGTCCTGGAGCCCCTAAACTTGACAATATTCTACTGGTCAAGGGCTTGACTTCAAATCTAATAAGCATCAGTCAGCTAGGGGATCAAGGTCTGAATATCATCTTCACTAAAACTGAATGTCTGATTGTGAACAAAGACAGTGAAGTAATTATGAAAGGAATCAGGACCAACAACAACTGCTACATATGGAGCTCTCAAATGGATAACCACTCTAAGATGAGTACAGTTGCAAGAAGAATCATCAAGGGAAAGGAAAAGTGTCAGATAAGGGTGCTAATACCTAACCTCAAGGAAGAAAAGGTCATGATGGCACAAACACCTGAACACATGACTGGTGGTATGAAGTCTGAAGTTAGTAAGAGCGTTGCTGGAACTAAGACACAAGGAACTATGTCTGTTGAAAACAACAATGCTCAACCAGGGTGGATGAAATTGCTGAGAATTATCTACAATGTCACACTCGATGCTATGACATTGTATTATGACAACCTGACTGCAAAGGACTTGTATGAGGAAAAGGGAAAATTAGGGGCTTGGCTTCTTGAGAAAATATGGCAATTAATGTGGAGTGGAAAAGGCAAGAAAAATATTGTCTGTCCAATAAAAAGAAAAAGCCACATTAATAATGAATCATCTCCTAGTATTGGAAATAGCATCTATTTCATATGCACACTCTGCCTGAACACAACTCTTTCCATCCTCATTAAACTTCTCAAAGAACCTCTGCTAGGGCAAAGAAAGTTTTTTCAAAAGTTCAACAACATGTCTCAACATCCGTCAACATCTAGAACTTCCTCCATGGAATTTTTAGAAGAGGAGTTGATAGACGCAACCCCTCTGCGTATGATACCAGGTGACCTTCCATGCTCCCCGTCCATGGCTAGAGCTAAGCAAGGCAACACTTCTGAAGAATCGCCTGATAAAGAGGACATGCACTCTACTGATCGCATCATAAGAAACCTAGTTACTAGGATACTGAATGAAGAGCATGAAATTAAGGACATTTTTACCCCTCTGTCCAGAAGAAACCCCTCACCTGAGGTGGAAACCCGAGCTAAGAAAGATGGTGACTCATCTAAAACAGAAAAGGAAGTAGCTGCTGAGGGACTATGTTCTCTTGGAAGAAACTTACCTAGTATGTCCCCTGACACTGCTCAAGACATTGAGGAAGAAGGGTCTGAGGAAGAAGATGACATGTTGGTCAATATGGTGAAAACAAGTGTAGCAAATAGACTGAGAAAAAGGAAGAGTATGGCTGAGATAAGGACAGGTAGGAAGGAGAAAAGGGGTGCTGGTATAGGTCCCTCCAAGACTTGGAGTAAAGTAGAGGTCAGGAAGATGAAGGAGAGTGAGAGTTCTGAATCTGATGAGGATGTCGAATATGATGTCTCAGACATTTCCCCTGTTAAAAGGAAGCCTGTAAAGAAGTCTCCAAACAAAGTGGCTGCTGTTCATCTTGACAATATCTCGTTTCACGTGGAAGGTGGTGCTGCCAAATGGAAGTTTGTGACTCAAAGAAGGGTAGCAGTTGAAAGAGAATTGGGAAAAGAGGCAAGTGAAGTAAAGGAAGTCATGGAGTTAATTAAGACAGCTGGTCTTATGAAAACTGTGACTACTCTGCCTCAGTGCTATGAGGGGTTAGTCAAAGAATTCATTGTGAACATCCCTGAGGAGATATATGAAAGAAACAACAGGGAGGGCTGCAAAGTTTTTGTAAGGGGTAAGTGTGTGAAACTTTCACCTACTATCATCAACAAGTTCCTGGGGAGAGGAACTGATGAAGGGGTAGATCTAGAGGCCACAGATAATGAGATCTGTAGGATGATTACAGCTGGCCAAGTTAATGAATGGCCCAGTAGGAAACACCTTGCAGCTAGTAAACTAACTGTCAAGTATGCCATCTTACATAAGATTGGTTCTGCAAACTGGGTTCCTACTAATCACATATCTACCATCTCCATTGCTCTTGGGAGGATCATTCATGCTATTGGAACAAGGGTTAACTATGATTTTGGCAAGTTCATATTTGAACAAACCATTAGACATGCCTCCACCAATGCGGTAAAGTTGCCCATTGCATTCCCATCTATCATCTGTGGCATCATCCTGAGTCAACAACCAGGAATCCTGAGTACAAGTGATATTCCTAGCAGGAGAAAAACCCCTCTGTCCATCCATTACAAGCTGTTTGAGGGAAGTCATGTCAATGATGTCATGACATCTGCCAGAAGGGAGTCTGCATCCAAAGGAAGTCTGATTGACCATCTAAAAGAGACCTGCAAAGAATTGGAAAATGGTATAAGGGTGGCCAAGGCCAGAAAGGAAGCTTTAGAAGTCCTCATCTGTAGCCTGGAAAGGGAAGACAGAGAAAAGGCTGGAAAGGAATCAAATACAAGATCCCAATCCTGTTCTGAAAGCTCAGAAGACTCTGAAGGTGTAGCTGAAGATGAAGATGAAGGTGAAGGAGATACTTCTTCTTCTGATTAATTGTCCCTGGCTGTATTGAAGACTTGGAGGGGTGCTGGAAGGTGTGGTGGAAGCTGGGCTGCTGTTTGGAAAGCTGATGTTCTTTCTGTTTATTTTGTATTTTGTGGCAGTCCTCATGATGCCTGTTATGTAATATTTAGGGCTCTTAATGAGTTCCTTGAATTTGTTCATTGTCTCAGCTTTCTGCTGTGTATAATGATGTTGTGTACTTCCTGAATATTCTGTTTTAACATGCTTAATGTTATAACATCAGTTTTAACTTTCTCTGCTAGACTAATAGACATTTATTTTGTCTGATTGGTCACCTTTGGTCAATTTTGACTAAAAAGGGGGAGAAGTGCTTGATATGGAAGTTGGATGTGGCTGATCAGAAGGACAACTATTATTGATATGGTGCACAGGTGCTGATGTTGAAGCAGATGTCAGTATGACAGTCTGGCTGGTACAGGTACTGGAGGTCAGTAGCTGTTATGGTTCTTTGAATGCACAGATTGAGGGGGAGAAGAAGTACCCTGGTGCATTGTGCATTTGTGTGTCTTACTAGTCGCATCCATAACTAGTAATTCTGTTGATTATTGCACAGATTTAGGGGGAGGAGAAGTACCCTTGTGCATGTGTGTATTACTAGTAGCCATAGCTAGTAATTGTTTTGCTTATGTTGCTGATTAAACTACTGTGATGTGGTTTAACTGCTGATAGTTTACCTTGTGAACAAAAAGGACAGATATATGTTTTAGCCAAAATTTGCCAAAGGGGGAGTTTGTTGATTCTAAGAGTTGGCAACAATTTTGGTAAAACAAAGAGTGTTCACAAGATGTCATGTGTGATGTCTTAACATGAGATATCCTATGTACCTGCTGGAGTTGAAGAACATATGCAAGCAGGATTGTTTCAGAATGCCACATACAAGCCACATACAAGGCTTCTGATATTGGTTGTACCTGCTGGAGCTTATATGGAAGACATATGCTGCAGGATTGTTTCAGTTGACATACTCATTGTCATGGTAACTGATATGGCTGTACCTGCTATAAAAGGAAACTGGATTATGTAGGATTTTTCCAGATGTCAGACCCGATGTCATGACATCTTATACACAGAACATTCAGTATGAATGTCTGGTGTTTTGTGATTGCACAATTGGTGGCAATCATTGGTTGATTGAAGATATGGCTAGCTGGCGCATTCTATCAGGGATATCAACCAGATTTGTTTATTTTCCAAGGAGATCTTTATAGTTGATATGAAAAGATTTGATTGGAAAGTATATCTAGGGTTTTCAAGGTGTTCAATACTTCTATAAAAAGGGACTTAGAAAACCTGATTGTACACACAACCAAGACTGAGCGAAATTTAGAGAGAGAGCTAGGGTTTGTGTCTGTAGGTCATTCAAGTCATCCATTGATGATTGAATTAGACTGATTTGTCTTCTTGATCAAAGCTTTGAAGCAAGATCAAGAGTGTGTCTTCTTGATTAAAACTGTGAAGTAAAATCAAGAATATTGTAATTGAAAAGTATTTTCTTTTCACAAGGGATTGTTGTTTAAAATCACGGGTGTGTGATTGTAAGGGAAGTGAGTGGGTTCTCATATCTAAGAGTGCTTAGGTAGAAATTGCACGGGTAGAGATTAGGTGAGGAAGACTATAACTTGGTGAAGTGTACGGATAGTCTTTGAACTAATTCTATTATAGTGAATTTCCTTCCTGGCTTGGTAGCCCCCAGACGTAGGTGAGTTGCACCGAACTGGGTTAACAATTGCTCGTGTTATTTGCTTTACCATTCTGTTTTTGTTTATCCATTGTTTATAACCAGATATCAGTGTCGTAACATTATCTTCAACATCTTATATCTGATACCAGAATTTCAACATCAACAAGGATAAACAAGGATGAAGAAGATGTTCAAGCACGCTGATCGGTAAAATAGCAAGTGTACTATTTGCACAAATGTAGTAATAAAAAAGGGACTTATCCCTTGTATCGGTCTCGAGGAATGCATAGAAAGTATCAATTTTTATAATAATTCAATTAAACAAAAGTTCATATGGGGTTGGATGATTGTTTTCACAATTGATAAGAAATAAAAATATAAAGCGTATAAAACTCTTTTCGTCGATATGTGAAATAATGCTAAGGTCGGGTGTATGAATTGCTGTGTATTCCACTTTTTCCATATCATATAACATCGATGTTATTATAATTCAAAACAGTTTCTCCAGAGTAGTTTTCACTAATTCCTTAGCCAAAACCATTTAACAGGAAATTTCACTCCTAATTCCTTAGTCAATCAAATTGCTGTTTAGAAATATTTATTTTATCAAGAATTTACTGTAACCACAGTTTGATCCTCATTCCTAAGTGATTAAACGCGGGTTTAATTATACAACACATGATAAGGCGGTTTGTCCGACCTAAACCTTAACCAGAAATCAGAATTTCATTTGTCCGATAAAATTAAGCATTAAGCACGTTGTATAATAATTTGAATTACGAAAACATCAATGATTATAAGAACATGGATAAAATATTCATACAGTAGCAATTCAGGGACACCCCCTAGCATTGGGGGGTTTAGCGTCTCATAATATTCAAAGACAAAAGATTACAAATTAAAGACATTACAAGTTGTTGTTGATGAAAGTTGATCTTCAATTTCTTCCGATCTTGAAGATCTATTCTCTTCTCCACACCTTGCAAGGTTGCTTCCTCTTTTCGTATCTTTTCTGTTCACGATAAAAAAAAGTCCTTTTTTCAGTGCTTCCAATCCAACTAAATAGTTTCCAAACAACTAAAAATAATGCCAAATGCCCCAAATGCCCTCCGGATGTCCATAGGAGTAAAAATTAAAAAAAATCAGAATTTTGAGGGAAATGGCCAACACGGGCTCTGTCAGGTGACACTGCTGCCCGTGTTGGCTCCTCTGTAGGTTCACAAGACACGCCTTGATGACACGGGCCGTGTCAGGTGACACAGGCACCCGTGTTAGCCCACTGTTTTACTGGGTTCCTGCTGGCTGTTCTGAACATGCTGACACGGGCCGTGTCAGGTGACACGGGCACCCGTGTCAGCCCCTCTGTTTTGTCCATTTTTCACTTTTCCTTAGGTCTCTAACCTCTCTTATTCCGGTACACACTTTCGGACTTTTACTCAAACCTGGAAACCAACATTCTACACAGAAACGCATAAAATGCGGCAAAATGCGAAAAACTACTAATGAAACATAAAACAAACGAAAATTCATACAATGCAATAAACTGAAGAAATCACTTAAATAAAACGCAAAAGTTACCGATTCATGAAGATCAAATGCTGGGTAGATGATGAAAACTGAGTGTAAATGGTGGCCGATCACAACCCCAAACTTATCTCATTGCTTGTCCTCAAGTGATGCAAGAGACAAAATGGAGGTCAACCATGGATTCTATTCTTTCCTCAACACGGCTGATGTTATTCGCAACTTGGTTTTCTCCTTCCCGATTAAGTTTCAAGTTCACCCATTCGACATTTTCCACTGCCTTATCATTTCAGAGAGTTCTTTTACCTGCAAGCTTCTTCACACTACTCACCAAATCTCTCGAGGTTAAAGTGTTTAGCACTCAATAAATCAAGGTATACAATATCAACTCTTACTTTTGAATAGATTCTACGTCAACTGCACAAACACAATTCACAAACTTTAAGAGGTCTTCAGGGTTGTAACGGGGCTTAGGTACGGTGGGGGAGTAGACAACAAAATGGATTACAAAAGGTTTTACAACTCGGCATTCATGTTTTTGTTTTTCTTTGTGCAATAATTTTATTTTTGGGGTGTCGTCAAATCTTGACTCTCTTTCCACTCAACTTCATTTTAATGCATGAGTATATTTCTAAGGCAAGTGCTTTTTTTTTCATTTTTTTTCTCTTTTCTTTCGGTAGAAGCGGATGTTTCTACACACTTTTTTTTTTCTGATTATTTTTTTCTTTCTTTCTTTTCCTTGCACTTGCCATTTTTCACAACATTTTTAATCTACGGATGAATACTCCAAACTTATCTTTTTGCACAAGTTTTGCATTACACAATCATGCCAGCTAGGGTAGGGAGTGTATGACTAAGGGTTAACATGATGGTTTACACAAACAAAGGGTTACATGCTCAAAGGGGTTAACAACGGACGAGAACAACATTATGGGTGGCTAGAAAGGCTCAAAGGTTGAAAACAAACAACGTGCCTCAGTGTGTGTTTTTATATTGTGCTATATCAGTAGAACTTTCGCAAAATTAGAGAGATAGAGTCATACCTGAATGCGCTCTTTTTGTGTTTGGTTTAGCTAAAATCTCACCATGTTGGGTAAGCTTGCAGACTTCAAACATTCTTTATGATAGACAACTTCTTTATCAGATTAGGCTTACCTTCTCCTTTTTCGGTCTGGATTTCCAAGTTGCGTCCAACCTTTTATTTCTCAGCTGTGTCACCTTCCATGTTGCCTCAGGAGAAAGTTTGGGATTACGTCTTTTACTCACTGTCCACTAGTCTCTCATTTCTCCAGCATCATCTACTTTCATCTGTAACTTACAAAAATAAAAACAACCACACAACGACGAACAAAATAACACACAAACACAATAAAAAATGAAATTTAAAACAATTCAATTAAAAACCTCCCCACACCTGAACCAAACATTGTCCGCAATGTTTAAAGTTAAGATATGAGGAGCACTTACAGCAATTACTGAGGAGGTAGTGGCGGGTATGGATAATGCAACATCATACGTTGCCTCATTGTGTTCATCTCGTCCAAAACCGTCCCTTAACAGCGTTGTTCAGCTCCAAACCTGGTGAGCTCTTCACCTTGCCTGGATTGCTCCATGCGAAGGTGGCCAATCTCATCCTGCATCCATCCTCATTGGTATGATGGAACGGAGTAGGATCTGGAGGCTTGAGTCGGTTCCGGCGGTTGTTGGTAAAAAGGTTCCTCGGTGCTCGGTGCACCTTCCATCGGTTCACCTGCAGTAAAAGAGTCAAACAAATCTTCGTCCCCCTTTTCTGGTTCGGGACAATCATAGAGCCAGTTGGCTCTGTTAGTGATACTGATAAACTCGTAAGCAAGTAAATCAAGAACATGTACTTTTTGGCACAAAAGAGAATAGTAGTCTTGTTTTACCGTGATCATGCCTTGCTGGATCAAGGCTTCCATGTCCAATTTGCTTTTACTTGGCACCTGGGAGGAGTCAACTAGAGAAGCACCAAATCCGAAGTGGTCGGCAATCTGAGTGATCATGCCGCCAACAGAAATGTCGCCTGAAGTAGCGCGACCAACTCTCTCTAAGTAGTCGGCTGCAAAGGCTGCTACATTGATCGGAGCCTGGGATGCCATACTGTACAGGAAGAATAGCTCCCTTTGTGTGGCAACACCTGTGCTGTCTCCACGATCGAAAATGGTATATGCCAGTGCCTTTTGTGCATACCTGAAACATGGGTTATGGATACCCGATGCCTTTGCCCCTTTGGAAACATATTTATTATTACCTGTTATGGCAGTCCAAAATTCCGCCGGGACAAATGTATCGGGCACCGCTCCAGGGCCTACAATGGGGAGTTTTAAGATCCTCCCTAACTCCTCCACAGTCAGTTCCAAATCAGTATTGAATAAACAAAAGTGCAACGTACCGTAATATTCTTTTTCCGTACCGTTCCACCTGTTCTTCAGCTTAAAATCGATGGTGCTCAGAAATTCCAGCGTGATGCGCGCAAATGTAGGCGCTTCCAGCTGCATAAATTCCAGCATCCCTAGTGTGTGGAACATGTGGTGTACTTCCGCTTGCAATCCCAGTTCCTGCAGTGTGCCGTAACACATATACCTCGTAGGGGTTAGTTTCCTTTTTATATGAACCGCATACCTTTTCTGATGTTCCAGGCTCTCGAACATAATGTCGTGCTCGTTCGGGGTTCTCCTCGCTCTTTGTCGGGGACGAGATGATTCCGCCACATTTTTGGTTTTTTCGACTCGGCGAGACATATTGTACCTGCACACAGTAACAAAAAACAAGAATTTGGAAAAAGAGATTTAATGAAAGATATTACCGTAGGAGTGTCGAGAGTAGAAAGCGGTGAACTTTTTGAGAAGATGGATGAAGGATCGGCCGAGATTGGTGGTGAAAAGAGGTAGCTGTTGAGTGAAACTTATGAAGGAATTAGGTTGTATTTGAGAGAAAGAAAGTAGAGATGAAGAAGTATGAATGTAATGTGTGAAATGAGGAAAGAATTGGTGATATGGTGTATTTATAGGGTGATTTTCGGAGGTGAGACCCTCCTCCAACGGTCAAAAATGCATGGTGAAAGGTGCCCAACGGCTCTTTTTTTCAAAAAAACTTCACTACTGCGCGAGCTAACACGGCCGTGTCAGTACAACACGCCCTCATGACACGGGCCGTGTCATTCCCAGAAGCGCTTAAAAACAGCTTTTTTGGTCCAGAGCTGACACGGGTGGCCGTGTCAGGCCCCTGGAAATCCACCTTTTCCAACTCCAGATTCCTCTTCCTGACACGGGCGCCCGTGTCAGGCTGACACGGGCACCCGTGTCAGGCTGACACGGGCACCCGTGTCAGGCCCCTATTTTCCGATTTTTCTTGATTTCTTTTTCTTGTGCTGTGCAAGGTTCTACCTTAATCTCCTCTATGAAACACTATTTACACCTGCAAGAAGAGAACACACTACCAAATAAAGAAAATGATTAGATATAAAAGCGTGGGTTGCCTCCCACGTAGCGCTTCGTTTAACGTTGCTTGGCTCGACGGTTGCGCATCTTATCAGACAAGATGAACAACATCAATTTGGCCCACAACTTGCCCCACATTGTACGGCTTCAATCTCTGGCCATTCACTTTAAAATATCTCCATTGGAAGAGTTTTTTTATTTCAACTGCTCCATGAGGATATACTTTGTGCACCACAAACAGACCCGACCATTTCGATCTCAATTTTCCAGAGAACAACTTCATTCTTGAATTGAATAATAGTACCCTTTGTCCTTCCCAGAACTCCTTCCTTTGGATTCTTCTGTCATGCCATTTCTTCGTTTGATCTTTGTAGATCTTCCCATTTTCATATGCCAGGTTCCAGAATTCTTCCAACTCATGGAGTTGAAGGATTCGGAATTCTCCTGCTTTCTCAAGATCCAAGTTAAGGAATTTGGAAGCCCACAAGGCTTTGTGTTCCAGTTCCAAAGGTAGATGACAAGCCTTACCATATACCAATTGATATGGGGACATACCAATCGGTGTTTTGAAAGCAGTACGATATGCCCACAGTGCATCATCGAGCTTACTCGCCCAATCCTTGCGAGAAGCATTAACCGTCTTTTCTAGGATTTGTTTCATCTGCCGATTCGACACTTCAACTTGACCACTTGTTTGCGGGTGGTATGGAGTGGCTATCTGGTGTTTCACATTGTATTTCAAGAGTAGCTTCTCCATGAGGTGGTTTAAGAAGTGAGTTCCTTCATCACTAATAAGAGCTCTTGGCACTCTAAAGCCGACGAATATGTTTTCTTTCAAAAATTTGACCACCACTTTTGCATCAATTGTAGGTAGCGCGACTGCTTCTACCCACTTGGATACATAATCCACCGCCACCAAAATGTAGTTCTTTCCAAATGAAGGTGGAAATGGACCCATAAAGTCAATACCCAACACATCAAAGAGTTCAACTTCCAGCATGGGATTTTGTGGCATCTGATTTCTTTTCGAAATATTTCCCATCCTTTGGCATTTATCGCACTCTTTGATCATTTATTGAGCATTTTTGAATAGCGTCGGCCAGTATAAACCTGATTGGAGGACTTTAGCAGCAGTTCTATCACCACTAAAGTGTCCACCATAGTCCGAATCGTGACAGGCTTTCAGCACGTCCCTCTGTTCTTCTTCTGGAACACATCTCCAGACCAAACCGTCTATTCCCTTTTTGTACAAGAAGGGGTCGTCCCACAAATAGAACCTGCAATCATGAACAAACTTTTTCTTACGGTTAGAGTCAAAATCATTCGGGATCACCCCGCCCACTAGATAGTTCGCATAGTCTGCGAACCAAGGCATTCCAATAACAACAAGGATGTGTTCATCAGCAAACTCATCCTTTATTGGGCGCTTTTCCTCATTCTCTTCTATTGGGGACATCCGGGAAAGGTGATCTGCTACAGTATTTTCGCACCCTCTTTTGTTCCGGATCTCCATATCAAACTCTTGGAGGAGCAGGATCCACCGTAACAGTCTTGGCTTCGAGTCCTGTTTAGCAAACAAATACTTCAAAGTAGCATGGTCAGTATAAACAATGACTCTAGAACCCAACAGATATTTCCTGAACTTGTCAAAGGCATAAACTATAGCCAGTAACTCCTTTTCGGTAGTTGCATAATTCATCTGTGCAGGGTCCAACACATGACAAGCATAATAGATGACATGCAGAAGCTTATCTCTTTATTGCCCTAGCACTGCTCCCACTGCGATGTCACTCGCATCATACATAATCTCAAAGGGTAGAGACCAGTCAAGAGCAATGACAATAGGTGCTGTCACCAATTTATTTTTTATTGTTTCAAAAGCAATGGCACAGTCTTTATCAAAAATGAAAGCCTTGTCCTTAACCAAAATGGTAGTTAAGGGTTTAGCTATCTTCGAGAAATCTCTTATGAACCTGCGGTAGAAACCCACATGTCCTAAGAAGCTTCTTATACCCTTTTCATTCACAGGATGTGCCAGCTTTTCGATTACCTCAATCTTGGCTTGGTCCACTTCTATCCCTTTGTGAGAGATTTTGTGACCTAGGACTATTCCTTCTCGAACCATGAAGTGACATTTCTCCCAATTGAGGATCAGATTGGTCTGTGGGCATCTTTCTAAAACAAGGGACAAGTTAGTTAAACAATTATCAAAAGAAAAACCAAATACCGAAAAGTCATCCATAAAGGCCTCCATATGCTTTTCAAGCATGTCCGCAAAGATGGAGGTCATGCATCTTTGGAAGGTGGCCGGAGCATTACATAACCCGAATGGCATTCTTCTGTATGCGAAGATACCATAGGGGCACGTAAAAGCTGTCTTCTCTTGATCTTCCGGCACAACAGCTATCTAGTTGTATCCAGAGTATCCATCAAGGAAACAATAGTACTCATGACCTGCCAACCTTTCCAACATCTGATCAATGAATGGTAGCAGAAAATGATCCTTTCTGGTTGCCAAATTTAACCTCCGGTAGTCGATGCACACACGCCAACCCGTGACTGTCCTAGTAGGAAGTAACTCATTTATTTCATTCTTTATAACTGTAGTTCCTCCTTTCTTCAGGATCACATGCACTAGACTCACCCAAGAGCTATCGGAAATGGGATAAATCAACCCGGTGTCTAACAGTTTAACAACCTCTTTCCTGACCACTTCCTTCATCACGGGATTTAGTCTTCTTTGTGGTTGCACCACCGGTTTGTGACCATCCTCCATGAGAATTTTATGCATGCACACCGTAGGGCTAATTCCCTTCAGGTCTTCTATTGCCCATCCCATGGCACTTTTGTGTTTCTTCAAAACCTTGACAAGCTTGTCTCCTTGAGAAACCTCTAAATGAGAGCTTATAATAGCCGGGCATTTCTTTTCAGGGTCTAGAAAAACATACTTGAGATTGTCAGGCAACTGTTTCAGCTCAGCCACTTTCTTGGTCTCATCTTTCTGTTCTTCAACTTGAGGTTCCTTTAAGTTTTCCCATCGGAGTGATCGGGATCCCCTAACAGGTTGTTGTGTTGCCATCAAAGTTAACACTTCTATCTCCTTGTCACCCACTTCTTGAGTGTCTTCAAAAATTGAGAGACTTAGGACTCTCTCCAAGGGTAATTTTTGTTCCCCTAGGTGATTTTCTTGCAGAACCATTTGATCAATAACCTCTATGTGTTGGCTGGTGGCCACATCATCTTTGTATTTCATGGTGTTGCGCACATCAATTTTTAACTCTTCGTCATAAACCTTTAGAGTTATGGTGCCTTCTTCTATATCTATCAAACACCTCCCGGTTTCCAAAAATGGTCTACCAAGAATGAGCGGTATCTCTTCATCTTCCGGCATTTCTAAGATCACAAAGTCTACCGGAAAGACAAACTTATCAATCTTCACAAGAACGTCTTCCACCACTCCATAAGGTCTCTTCACAGAGTGGTCAGCAAATTGAAGTGTCATTCGGGTATCCTGTACTTTTCCAATCCCCAACCTCTTGTAAATGGATAAAGGCATGAGGCTCACACTTGCCCCTAAGTCTATAAGGGCCTTCTTGAAAGATCTGTCCCCGATGGTGCAAGGGATAGTTACCGAGCCTCGATCTTTTTTCTTTACTGGGATCTTCATACCCTGCAAAATAGCACTGCAAGTTTCGGTTAGTACAATAGAGTCAGTGTCAGTGCTCCTCTTTTTTGAAATAATGTCTTTCATGAATTTAGCATAAGAGGGAATTTTCTCAAGTGCCTCCAAGAACGGAATGTTGATTTCAAGCTTTTTGAACATCTCCAAGAACTTTTCAAAGTTCTTCTCATGTTTCTCTTTCTTCTTATTTCTTGTTGGGAAGGGTAGTTTGACAACCGGCTTTGATTCACTAACTTTTTCTTTAGCCACCGGTTCAGGTACCGTCACCTCTTCACTAACAACTTCAGTATCTTTTATCTCCAAATCAACTTCAAGCAATTGGTCTTCTTGTTCATCATCTTTTTCAGGGACTTCTTTTGCCTTACCACTCCTTATGGTAACAACACTCACATTATTATGCTCTCTTGGATTCGTAACTGTAGGGCTCGGTAAAGCACCTGGTGTTTGCGAACCCGCAAGTTGTTGAGCAATCTGACTCATTTGAACTTCCAGATTTTTTATTAAAGCACCAGTGTTTCTCAGATTACTTCTAGTCTCCTCTTGAAATTGAGAACTTTGAGCTGCTATTTTTTCAATGGCAATTTCCCAATCTGCTTTTCTTAGAACCTGTTGTTGGAATTGTTGTTGAGATGGATGAAACTGTTGCTGCTGGTAAGGTTGTTGTTGTTGTGGACGGTACTACTGTTGTGGTTGACTTTGATACTGGGTGGGCGCTTGCTTCTGAGCATTTCCTTGTTGGTCCTTCCAGGAAAAATTTGGATGATTTTTCCATCCAGGATTATATGTATTGGAGTACGGATTATTCTGCTTCAGAAAATTAATCTCTTCTACCTGTTGAGCAGTTGCCATACAATGCATGGCGAAATGAGGACCCCCACAAATTTCACAACTAACAGCTTGAATAGGTTGGACCGGTTGCACTTGTGCCACAGTTTGAGTGTCAAGAGTCATTTTCTTGAGCCTTCTCTCTACTTTAGCTGTTATTTGATCTTCCATCTTCACAACTTGATTTGCCAATTTAAGATCAATGATACCTTCGGGTTGACTTACACTGCGGTCATAGAGTTCCAGAAGTTCATTTGCTGCAATGGCTTCAATGATTTTCTTTATTCCAGTGGCTGTTGTAAAGTTTGTTGAGCCACCGACAGCTGTGTCTATGAGTTGCTTAGTCTTCATTCTTAGTCCATTCACAAAATTTTGCATCTGCTCAGTTGCATCCATGTTATGAGTAGGACAGGCAACCAACAGCCGCTTGAACCGCTTGTAAGCGTCTCCGAGTGACTCTCCTTCCTTCTGTTTAAAGTTAACAATATCATATCTCTTACGGATATACACAGAAGCAGGGAAGTATTCATTCAGGAATGTTGTCTCCATTTGTTGCCAAGCTGTTATGCTTCCCACGGGTAAAGAGTAACCACTCTTCGGCATCTTCCGACAGTGTAAACGGGAACATAACCAACTTTTTAGCTTCTTCTGAGTGTCCCTCAATTTTCAACGATGTCGTCATGGTCAGAAATCTTTGTAAATGCTTGTTGGCATCTTCATTGATTTTTCCGAAGAACGATCTTCTCTCGAGTTGACGAATCGTTGATGGGTGCAGCTGAAAGTGATCAACATTTACCGGTTGGTTCACAATTGTTAACCTCCCAATAGGAGCATTTGCCCCCCATAGTCACCCAAAAGTCTTTCTGCAGGAGGTGGTGGGGCTTCACCCTGTGGTTCAACCATGGGTTCAGAAACAACTTCTGAGTCTTCTGAATGAACAGAAATAACTTCTTCTTTTTCGGACTCAGAAACAATAGGTGTTGATTCTAAAAGTTCCAGCCTAGCTTTTCGTCGTCTTGCACGCAATAATCTTTCGGGTTCTGCGTCAAAAAGAAATTCAGCTGAGGCCTTACCTCGCATACATAGATTAGACAATTATTAGAATAAGCAATAAAAATAAAAAATTTAGCTGCAGAGCAACAAAATTCCAATTGAATTATTTTTCAACTTATACTTTTGGTAGTCCCCGGCAACGGCGCCAAAAACTTGATCGGTAAAATAGCAAGTGTACTATTTGCACCAGTGTAGTAATAAAAAAATGGAGTTATCCCGAGTATCGGTCTCGAGGACTGCGTAGAAAGTATCAATTTTTATAATAATTCAATTAAACAAAAGTTCATATGGGGTTGGATGATTGTTTTCACAATTGATAAGAAATAAAAATATAAAGCGTATAAAACTCTTTTCGTTGATATGTGAAATAATGCTAAGGTCAGGTGTATGAATTGCTGTGTATTCAACTTTTTCCATATCATATAACATCGATGTTATTATAATTCAAAACAGTTTCTCCAGAGTAGTTTTCTCTAATTCCTTAGCCAAAACCATTTAACAGGCAATTTCACTCCTAATTCCTTAGTCAATCAAATTGCTGTTAAGAAATATTTATTTTATCAAGAATTTACTGTAACCACGGTTTGATCCTCATTCCTAAGTGATAAAACGCGGGTTTTATTATACAACACGTGATAAGGCGGTTTGTCCGACCTAAACCTTAACCAGAAATCAGAATTTCATTTGTCCGATAAAATTAAGCATTAAGCACGTTGTATAATAATTTGAATTACGAAAACATCAATGATTATAAGAACATGGATAAAATATTCATACAATAGCAATTCAGGGACACCCCCATAGCATTGGGGGGTTTAGCCTCTCATAATATTCAAAGACAAAAGATTACAAATTAAAGACATTACAAGTTGTTGTTGATGAAAGTTGATCTTCAATTTCTTCCGATCTTGAAGATCTCTTCTCTTCTCCACACCTTGCAAGGTTGCTTCCTCTTTTCGTATCTTCTCTGTTCACGATCAAAAAAGTCCTTTTTTCAGTGCTTCCAATCCAACTAAATAGTTTCCAAACAACTAAAAATGCCCTCCGGATGTCCACAGGAGTAAAAATTAGAAAAATCAGAATTTTGAGCGAAATGGACAACACGGGCCGTGTCAGGTGACACTGCTGCCCGTGTTGGCTCCTCTGTGTTAGACGGTGTGGCTAGTGATCGAGAGGGGGGGGGGGGGTGAATAGATCACCTCTTTTAAATTTAACGGATTTAAAATTTTATCAGAGTTTTCAAAGTTGGCGGAAAAATCAGTCCCGAATCGACTTCCGTCTATTCTGAACCGCTACTAGAAAGCCGGACACACAAGTTTAATTGCTGGATTTTAATGAGAATGACAGAACCAATTCACACCAGAATTTTAACTAATTGAATGCACTTATCATTAAAGTCTATTTCCAATGAATAGAATCTAGCTAACCGTTTTATCAAACAGTTGGTGTGTATGTGATCGATGATAAACAGCAATGGAGTTTGATTAAAGTTTTCTTGCCACTGCTGTCTTGAAAAAGAAACAATCACTACACACTAACTGAAATTGCGAAAACAGTTAAAAAAAACGTAAAGAGGAGTAAGGTAAGAGTACGATACACAGAGATTTGGTAAGGAAGTTCCCCACGTCGTCCTCGCGTGTGGGTACGTCTCCCTCTCAATTTCAAATGAAATTGAGAACTTTGATTATCAATTATTGCCGAATCCGTTGATACAAGGTTATGATACAAAGACAGAATTCTAAACTCTAAGAACCTCTTCTTGTATAAACCTTCACTTGATCTGAGCACGATCAAGATTTTCCTGCACAAAGTTGCAAACAATTCACCGGTTCCACGACCTGCTTGCGAAATCCCCCGATCTCCAAACGCAACGCTGCGGCTGAATATGTTCTGCAAATGTGACTCCCAAACCCTCAAGAACACTCCAGTTCTTGAAGGACAAACCAATAGGTTTTTCCTAGAAACCCCCTTCAATCTTCGACTCAGCTAGATCCTCGATCGTTCCACTGCAAACCACAGCTAGATCCTTGATCGTACCACTGAACGTTATCTCGATGCTTCTTTAATCAAAGAACAAGAATGGTTATGTGTAAATGTTCTTGAAGAAAAGTGATTGAGAAGATGAAGAAGATGAAGTCTCTTTCAGGTTTCTAAATGCTCTCAAAACAATTGCTCCAACACTGCTTTTGATCTTGTGTTCAATTGTTTTCCCTCAATGAATTCGTGTTTCTACACTTCTGTTGTAACCTGTCTTTTATATGCTGCAAGACAGTTGCTGTTATAACATGAAACAGTTTTATGTATTGATGCATAAGGGTGTGTATCGATGCATACTGTAAGTTGTGTGAATTTTTGGTGAAATTTATTAATCATGTATCGATGCATAATTCGTGTGTATCGATGCATGTGATTATCTTACTGGTATGTATCGATGCCTAATGCGCATGTATTGATACACAGGCTGTTTCAATTGGTCATGTATCGATGCAGGGATCGTGTGTATCGATGCATAGAGTATTTTGTCTTCCATGTATTGATGCATGACTCGTATGCATCGATGCATACTGAACAGAGAGGTTTTGTGATTTATCACATGCTGTATGTATCGATGCAGAGGCTTTATGTATCGATGCTTACTGACATAAGATGCATTTTAATTGTTATTTAAAGGTAAGTATCAATGTAGGTTTATATGTACAGTTATGCAATAATAGAGTGGGATGAAAAACATAATAAAACACACATGTATCATGTAATGCAATGCACAACCAACATTTGGATGATGATCACACAATTTGCTATCATTAAAAATTAATTCAAGGTAAAGAATTCTCTCACACTCTGTAGGTTCACAAGACACGCCATGCTGACACAGGCCGTGTCAGGTGACACGGGCACCCGTGTCAGCCCACTGTTTTAACTGGGTTCCTGCTGGCTGTTCTGGACATGCTGACGCGGGCCGTGTCAGGTGACACGGGCACCCGTGTCAGCCCCCCTGTTTTGTCCGTTTTTCGCTTTTCCTTAGGTCTCTAACCTCCCTTCTTCAAGTACACACTTTCGGACTTTTACTCAAACCTGGAAACCAACATCCTACACAGAAACGCATAAAATGCGACAAAATGCGAAAAACTACTAATGAAACATAAAACAAACGGAAATTCATACAATGCAATAAACTCGAAGAAATCACTAAAATAAAATGCAAAAGTTACCGATTCATGAAGATCAAATGCTGGATAGATGATAAAAACTGACTGTAAATGGTGGCCGATCACACGCCATCTACAAAGATAAGCAAATGAAGAAGATGTTCATACATTTCATCAATAAAAATATATGAAAACATGATTATAACAATATCAAGCATGGTACGTAAACACATATGTACAACATGTGAACATGAACAAAGCTACAACAACATCAATCAAAGATGTATAAAGTTAACATGAATATGAATGACATGGATATATCATCATGAAGAAAAAAAGATGAATGACATAACAATGCATAAACATGTATATGGATTTCATAATAAGTATGAATGAACATGTATATATATGAAGTAAGACATGGTTTAGACATAACATCAAGTTAATCATGAAAAACAAGTTAAACTAAAGGAAAGTATTAACATCCTAAATGTCAATAGTATCCTATATGATACTTTTTAAAGTATTTCTGTTATGTTATTGTTTGTTTTCTATTGTTTGGAAATGTTTGATTGGGAATGGCCTAAAGGTTTTATTAAGTTTGCTCGCCAAAACTTCACGGTCGTGTACCTGCGTATCCTTATAAGGATGGAATCAGAGCAACCGTAATTCACCTAACTAAGGGTGAAATAACACTTGATAATGACCACGGTTCCAAAGGGTGGAGTAAGTGTTCATAACAAACACACTTACAAGAGTTACAAACTCTTACTTAAATTTAAGTTGAAAGTGAAAATGACTCTAACAAGGTCAAAGGGGAAAATAGTAAAGAAGATGTTCAAGAATGACATTAACAAGGATAAACAAGGATGGATAAGGTGTTCAAGCATGACATCCATAAAGGTAAACACATGATAAAAAAGATGTTCAAGCACGCCATCTATAAAGATAAGCAAATGAAGAAGATGTTCATACCTTACATCAATACAAAGATATGAAAATATGATCATAATAATATCAAGCATGGTACGCAAACACATATGTACAACACGTGAACATGAACAAAGCTACAACAACATCAATCAAAGATGTATAAAGTTAACATGAATATGAATGACATGGATATATCATCATTAAGAAACAAAGATGAATGGCATAACTGAAATTCTGGTATCAGATATGAGATGTCGAAGGTAATGTCACGACACTAATATCTGAACAATATAAATAGGATAAAAGATAAAGAACAGTAGTACATGTGCCACAAGCAATTGTTAACCTAGTTCGGTGCAAACTCACCTACGTCTAGGGGCTACCAAGCCAGGAAGGAAATCCACTAAACAGAATTAGTTCAAAGACTCCCAGTAAACAACTTCAAGTTACAATCTTTTCACCTAATCTCTACCCTTGTGATTTCTATCTAAGAACTCTTAGATAAGAGATCCTACTCACTCCCCCTCAATCACAACAGTGATATAAAAACAAATATTACAATGAAAGAAGACACTCTTCAAGAACACATACTTGATCTTGCTTAAAATCTTCAACCAAGTAAACACACACTCATGCTTCAAAGCTGAGAGTGGACAAATTACAACTGAAAAGTCATTCCAATTCAATCATCTATGGATGAATGAATGACTCACAATACACATGACCACATAAGACTAAAACCCTAATTCTCTCTCACTATTTCGTTCGTTATTTCTTGTCTGTTAAAACCAGGTTTTCCATGCCCTTTATATAAAAGCGTTTGGCTGGGCTTGGACATCATAAAACCCAAAAACTATTTTCCATTCGTATCTTCTTATGACAACTGATTATATCTTGTTGGAAAATAAGTCAATCTGGTTTTAATTACTGATTGAATGGCGCGTTCAATCTTCACATCAATCCCACATAGATTAGCATAAAAAGCGCAATCACACAATACATAACATTCAGACTGAATGTTCTGTATACAAATGTCTTGACATCGGGTCTAACATCTCAGCAAAATCCTGCACAACCACATTTTAAACACCCTGTAGGAACCTGTTATCTCATGTCAAGACAACACTTGTGACAACTTGTGAAAACTCTAGGTTTTACCAAAATTGATGCCAACACATAGAACCAACAAGAACAATGCATAAACATGTATATGGATTTCATAATAAGTATGAACGAACATGTATATACATGAAGTAAGACATGGTTTAGACATAACATCAACTTAATCATGAAAAACAAGTTGAACTAAGGGAAGGTATTAGCATCCTAAGTATCAATGGTATCCTATATGAACCTTTTGAAAGTATTTGAGTTATATTATCATTTGTTTGCTATTGTTTGGAAATGTTTTATTGGGAATGTCCTAAGGTTTTATTAAGTTTTCTCTCCAAAACATACGGTCGTGTGCCTACGTATCCTTATAAGGATGGAATCAGAGCAACCGTAATTCACCTAACTAAGGGTGAAAAAACACTTGATATTGATCAAGGTTCCAAAGGGGGGAGTAAGTGTTCATAACAAACACACTTACAAGAGTTACAAACTCTTACTTAAATTGAAGTTGAAAGTAAAAATGAGTCTAACAAGCTCAAAGGGGAACAAGGGATTGCTAAACTACCTATGACATCAAGTCAATAAAGAGTTCTTTCCCTTGGATTTGGGCAAAAAGATAAAAAAAAGATAAGCAAGATGTTCAAGCATGACATCCACAAAGATAAGCAAATGATAAAGAAAGATGTTCAAGCATGACATCAAAGGAAAACAAATGGTAAAGAAAGATGTTCAAGCATGACATCCACAAAGATAAGAAAATGAAGAAGATGTTCAAGCATGACATCAACAAAGATAAACACATAATAAAGAAGATGTTCAAGCAGGACATCAACAAAGATAAAAAAAATGGTAAAGAAGATGTTTAAGCATGGTATCAACAAGGATAAACAAGGATGAATAAGATGTTCAAGCATGACATCCACAAAGGTAAACACATGATAAAAAAGATGTTTAAGCACGTCATCTATAAAGATAAGCAAATGAAGAAGATGTTCATACATTACATCAATTCAAATATATGAAAAAATGATCATAACAATATCAAGCATGGTACGTAAACACATATGTACAACATGTGAACAAGAATAAAGCTACAACAACATCATATTGATCAAGGATAGAATAAGAGAAACCGTAATTCACCTAACTAAGGGTGAAAGAACACTTCATATTGATCAAGGTTCCAAAGGGGGGAGTAAGTGTTCATAACAAACACACTTACAAGAGCTACAAACTTTTACTTAAGTTTAAGTTGAAAGTGAAAATGACTCTAACAAGGTCAAAGGGGAACTAGGGATTGCTAAACTACCTATGACATCAAGTCAATAAAGAGTTCTTTCCCTTGGATTTGGGCAAAAAGATAAACAAAAGATAAGGAAGATGTTGAAGCATGACATCCACAAATATAAGCAAATGATAAAGAAAGATGTTCAAGCATGACATCAAAGGTAAACAAATGGTAAACAAATATGTTCAAGCACGACATCCACAAAGGTAAGCAAATGAAGAAGATGTTCAAGAATGATATCAACAAAGATAAACACATAATAAAGAAGATGTTGAACAATGACATCAACAAAGATAAAAAAAATCGTAAAGAAGATGTTCCAACATGACATCAACAAGGATAAACAAGGTTGAAGAAGATGTTCAAGCATGACATCCACAAAGGTAAATACATGATAAAAAAGATGTTCAAGCACACCATCTACAAAGATAATAAAATGAAGAAGATGTTCATACATTACATCAATACAAAGATATGAAAACATGACCATAACAATATCAAGCATGGTACGTAAACACATATGTACAACATGTGAACATGAACAAAGCTAAAACAACATCAATCAAAGATGTATAAAGTTAACATGAATATGAATGACATTGATATATCATCATGAAGAAACAAAGCTGAATGACATAACAATGCATAAACATGTATATGGTTTTCATAATAAGTATGAACGAACATGTATATACATGAAGTAAGACATGGTTTAGACATAACATCAACTTAATCATGAAAAACAAGTTAAACTAAGGAAAGGTATTAGCATCCTAAGTATCAATAGTATCCTATATGAACCTTTTGAAAGTATTTGTGTTATGTTATTGTTTGTTTGCTATTGTTTGGAAATGTTTTATTGGGATATGGCCAAAAGGTTTTATTAAGTTTGCTCGCTAAAACTTCACGGTCGTGTGCCTACGTATCCTTATACGGATGGAATAAGAGCAACCGTAATTCACCTAACTAAGTGTGAAATAGCACTTGATATTGATCAAGGTTCCAAAGGGGGGAGTAAGTGTTCATAACAAACACACTTACAACAGTTACAAACTCTTACTTAAATTTAAGTTGAAAGTGAAAATGACTCTAACAAGGTCAAAGGGAAACTAGGTATTGCTAAACTACCTATGACATCAAGTCAATAAAGAGTTCTTTCCCTTGGGTTTGGGAAAAAAGATAAACAGAAGATAATTAAGATGTTCTAGCATGACATCCACAAAGATAAGCAAATGATAAAGAAATATGTTCAATCATGACATCAAAGGTAAACAAATGGTAAATAAATATGTTCAAGCACGACATCCACAAAGGTAAGCAAATGAAGAAGATGTTCAAGAATTATATCAACAAAGATAAACACATAATAAAGAAGATTTTCAAGCATGACATCAAAAAAGATAAAAAAAATGGTAAAGAAGATGTTCAAACATGACATTAACAAGGATAAACAAGGTTGAAGAAGATGTTCAAGCATGACATCCACAAAGGTAAACACATGATAAAAAAGATGTTCAAGCACGCCATCTACAAAGATAAGAAAATGAAGAAGATGTTCATACATTACATCAATACAAAGATATGAAAACATTATCATAACAATATGAAGCATGGTACGTAAACACATATGTACAAAATGTGAACATGAACAAAGCTACAACAACATCAATCAAAGATGTATAAAGTTAACATGAATATGAATGACATGGATATATCATCATGAAGAAACAAAGATTAATGACATAACAATGCATAAAAATGTATATGGATTTTATAATAAGTATGAATGAACATGTATATATATGAAGTAAGACATGGTGTAGACATAACATCAACTTAATCATGAAAAACAAGTTAAACTAAGGGAAAGTATTAACATCCTAAGTTTCAATAATATCCTATATGATAATTTTGAAATTATTTTTGTTATGTTATTGTTTGTTTTCTATACTTTGGAAATGTTTTATTGGGAATGGCCTAAAGGTTTTATTAAGTTTGCTCGCTAAAATTTCACGGTCGTGTGCCTACGTATACTTATAAGGATGAAATCAGAGCAACCGTAATTCACCTAACTAACGGTGAAAGAACACCTGATAGTGATCAAGGTTCCAAAGGGGGGAGTAAGTGTTCATAACAAACACACTTACAAGTGTTACAAACTCTTACTTAAATTTAAGTTGAAAGTGAAAATGACTCTAACAAGGTCAAAGGGAAACTAGGGATTGCTAAACTACCTATGACATCAGGTCAATAAAGAGTTCTTTCCCTTGGATTTGGGCAAAAAGATAAAAAAAGTTAAGCAAGATGTTGAAGCATGACATCCACAAAGATAAGCAAATGATAAAGATATATGTTCAAGCATAACATCAAAGGTAAACAAATGGTAAAGAAAGATGTTCAAGCATGACATCCACAAAGATAAGAAAATGAAGAAGATGTTCAAGCATGACATCAACAAAGATAAACACATAATAAAGAAGATGTTCAAGCATGACATTAACAAAGATAAAAAAAATGATAAAGAAGATGTTCAAGCATGGCATCAACAAGGATAAACAAGGATGCAGGAGATGTTCAGGCATGAGATCCACAAAGGTAAACACATGATAAAAAAGTTGTTCAAGCATGCCATCTATAAAGATAAGCGAATTAAGAAGATGTTCATACATTACATCAAGTCAAAGATATGAAAAAATGGTCATAACAATATCAAGCATGGTACGTAAACACATATGTACAACATGTGAACAAGAACAAAGCTACAACAACATCAATCAAAGATGAATAAAGTTAACATGAATATGAATGACATGGATATATCATCATGATGAAACAAAGACGAATGACATAACAATGCATAAACATGTATATAGATTTCATAATAAGTATGAATGAACATGTATATACATGAAGTAAGTCATGGTTTAGAGATAACATCAACTTAATCATGAAAAATAAGTTAAACTAAGGGAAGGTATTAGCATCCTAAGTATCAAGAGTATCCTATATGAACCTTTTGAAAGTATTTGTGTTATGTTATTGTTTGTTTGCTATTGTTTGGAAATGTTTTATTGGGAATGGCCTAAAGGTTTTATTAAGTTTGCTCACCAAAAATTCAGGGTCGTGTGCCTACGTATCCTTATAAGGATGGAATCAGAGCAACCGTAATTCACCTAACTAAGGGTGAAAGAACACTTGATAGTGATCAAGGTTCCAAAGGGGGGAGTAAGTGGTCATACCAAACACACTTACATGAGTTACAAATTCTTACTTAAAGTTAAGTTGAAAGTGAAAATGACTCTAACAAGTTCAAAGGGGAAATAGGGATTGCTAAACTACCTATGACATCAAGTCAATAAAGAGTTCTTTCCCTTGGATTTGGGTAAAAAGATAAACTAAAGATAAGCAAGATGTTCAAGAATGACATCCAAAAAGATAAGTACATGATAAAGAAAGATGTTCAAGCATGACATCAAAGGTAAACAAATGGTAAAGAAATATGTTCAACCACGACATCCACAAAGGTAAGCAAATGAAGAAGATGTTCAGGAATGATATCAACAAAGATAAACACAAAATAAAGAAGATATTCAAGCATGACATCAACAAAGATAAAAAAATGGTAAAGAAGATGTTCAAACATGACATCAACCAGGATAAACAAGGTTGAAGAAGATGTTCAAGCATGACATTCACAAAGGTAAACACATGATAAAAAAGATGTTCAAGCACGCCATCTACAAAGATAAGAAAATGAAGAAGATGTTCATACATTACATCAATACAAAGATACGAAAACATGATCATAACAATATTAAGCATGGTACGTAAACACATATGTACAACATGTGAATATGAACAAAGCTATAACAACATCCATCAAAGATGTATAAAGTTAACATGAATATGAATGACATGGATATATCATCATGAAGAAACAAAGATGAATGACATAACAATGCATAAACATGTATATGGTTTTCATAATAAGTATGAACGGACATGTATATACATGAAGTAAGACATGGTTTAGACATAACATCAACTTAATCATGAAAAATAAGTTAAACTAAGGGAAGGTATTAGCATCCTAAGTATCAATAGTATCCTATATAAACCTTTTGAAACTATTTGTCTTATGTTATTGTTTTTTTCTATTGTTTGGAAACGTTTTATTGGGAATGGCCAAAAGGTTTTATTAAGCTTGCTCGCCAAAACTTCACGGTCGTGTGCCTACGTATCCTTATAAGGATGGAATAAGAGCAACCGTAATTCACCTAACTAAGGGTGACAGAACACTTGATATTGATCAAGATTCCAAAGGGGGGAGTAAGTGTTCATAACAAACACACTTACAAGAGTTACAAACTCTTACTTAACTTTAAGTTGAAATTTAAAATGACTCTAACAAGGTCAAAGGGGAACTAGGGATTGCTAAACTACCTATGACATCAAGTCAATAAAGAGTTCTTTCCCTTGGATTTGGGCGAAAAGATAAACTAAAGATAAGCAAGATGTTCAAGCATGACATCTAAAAAGATAAGCAAATGATAAAGAAAGATGTTCAAGCATGACATCAAAGGTAAACAAATGGTAAAGAAATATGTTTAAGTACGAGATCCACAAAGGTAAGCAAATGAAGAAGATGTTCAGGAATGATATCGACAAAGATAAACACATAATAAAGAAGATGTTCAAGCATGAAATTAACAAAGATAAAAAAAATGGTAAAGAAGATGTTCAAACATGACATCAACAAGGATAAACAAGGTTGAAGAAGATGTTCAAGCATGACATCCACAAAGGTAAACACATGATAAAAAAGATGTTCAAGCACACCATCTACAAAGATAAGAAAATGAAGAATATGTTCATACATTACATCAATACAAAGATATGAAAACATGAACATAACAATATCAAGCATGGTACGTAAACACATATGTACAACATGTGAACAAGAATAAAGCTACAACAACATCAATCAAAGATGTATAAAGTTAACATGAATATGAATGACATGGTTGTATAATCATGAAGAAACAAAGATGAATGACATAACAATGCATAAACATGTATATGGTTTTCATAATAAGTATGAACGAACATGTATATACATGAAGTAAGACATGGTTTAGACATAACATCAACTTAATCATGAAAAACAAGTTAAACTAAGGAAAGGTATTAGCATCCTAAGTATCAATAGTATCCTATATGAACCTTTTGAAAGTATTTGTGTTATGTTATTATTTGTTTCCTATTGTTTGGAAATGTTTTATTGGGATATGGCCAAAAGGTTTTATTAAGTTTGCTCGCCAAAACTTCACGGTCGTGTGCCTACGTATCCTTATACGGATGGAATAAGAGCAACCGTAATTCACCTAACTAAGGGTGAAATAACACTTGATATTGATCAAGGTTCCAAAGGGGGGAGTAAGTGTTCATAACAAACATACTTACAAGAGTTACAAAGTCTTACTTAAATTTAAGTTGAAAGTGAAAATGACTCTAACAAGGTCAAAGGGAAACTAGGTATTGCTAAACTACCTATGACATCAAGTCAATAAAGAGTTCTTTCCCTTGGGTTTGGGATAAAAGATAAACAAAAGATAATCAAGATGTTCTAGCATGACATCCACAAAGATAAGCAAATGATAAAGAAAGATGTTCAATCATGACATCAAAGGTAAACAAATGGTAAAGAAATATGTTCAAGCACGGAATCCACAAAGGTAAGCAAATGAAGAAGATGTTCAAGAATTATATCAACAAAGATAAACATTTAATAAAGAAGATTTTCAAGCATGACATCAATAAAGATAAAAAAAAATGGTAAAGAAGATGTTCAAACATGACATCAACAAGGATAGACAAGGTTGAAGAAGATGTTCAAGCATGACATCCACAAAGGTAAACACATGATAATAAAGATGTTCAAGCACACCATCTACAAAGATAAGAAAATGAAGAATATGTTCATACATTACATCAATACAAAGATATGAAAACATGATCATAACAATATCAAGCATGGTACGTAAACACATATGTACAACATGTGAACAAGAATAAAGCTACAACAACATCAATCAAAGTTGTATAAAGTTAACATGAATATGAATGACATGGTTATATAATCATGAAGAAACAAAGATGAATGACATAACAATGCATAAACATGTATATGGTTTTCATAATAAGTATGAACGAACATGTATATACATGAAGTAAGACATGGTTTAGACATAACATCAACTTAATCATGAAAAACAAGTTAAACTAAGGAAAGGTATTAGCATCCTAAGTATCAATAGTATCCTATATGAACCTTTTGAAAGTATTTGTGTTATGTTATTATTTGATTCCTATTGTTTGGAAATGTTTTATTGGGATATGGCCAAAAGGTATTATTAAGTTTGCTCGCCAAAACTTCACGGTCGTGTGCCTACGTATCCTTATACGGATGGAATAAGAGCAACCGTAATTCACCTAACTAAGGGTGAAATAGCACTTGATATTGATCAAGGTTCCAAAGGGGGGAGTAAGTGTTCATAACACACACACTTACAAGAGTTACAAACTCTTACTTAAATTTAAGTTAAAAGTGAAAATGACTCTAACAAGGTCAAAGGGGAACTAGGGATTGCTAAACTACCTATGATATCAAGTCAATAAAGAGTTCTTTCCCTTGGATTTGGGTAAATAGATAAACAAAAGATAAGCAAGATGTTGAAGCATGACATCCACAAAGATAAGCAAATGATAAAGAAAGATGATCAAGCATGACATCAAAGGTAAACAAATGGTAAACAAATATGTTCAAGCACGACATCCACAAAGGTAAGCAAATGAAGAAGATGTTCAAGAATGATATCAACAAAGATAAACACATAATATAGAAGATGTTGAAGCATGACATCAACAAGGATAAAAAAATCATAAAGAAGATGTTCCAACATGACATCAACAAGGATAAATAAGGTTAAAGAAGATGTTCAAGCATGACATCCACAAAGGTAAATACATGATAAAAATGATGTTCAAGCACGCCATCTACAAAGATAATAAAATTAAGATGATGTTCATACATTACATCAATACAAAGATATGAAAACATGATCATAACAATAATAAGCATGGTACGTAAACACATATGTAGAACATGTGAACATGAACAAAGCTACAACAACATCAATCAAAGATGTATAAAGTTAACATGAATATGAATGACGTGGATATATCATCATGAAGAAACAAAGATGAATGACATAACAATGCATAAACATGTATATGGTTTTCATAATAAGTATGAACGAACATGTATATACATGAAGTAAGACATGGTTTAGACATAACATCAACTTAATCATGAAAAACAAGTTAAACTAAGGAAAGGTATTAACATCCTAGGTATGAATAGTATCCTATATGAACCTTTTGAAAGTATTTGTGTTATGTTATTGTTTGGAAATGTTTTATTGGGATATGGACAAAAGGTTTTATTAAGTTTGCTCGCCAAACTTCACGGTCGTCTGCCTACGTATCCTTGTACGGATGGAATAAGAGCCACCATAATTCACCTAACTAAGGGTGAAAGAACACTTCATATTGATCAAGGTTCCAAAGGGGAGAGTAAGTGTTCATAACAAACACACTTACAAGAGTTACAAACTCTTACTTAAATTTAAGTTGAAAGTGAAAATGAGTCTAACAAGGTCAAAGGGAAACTAGGGATTGCTAAACTACCTATGACATCAAGTCAATATAGAGTTCTTTCCCTTGGATTTGGGCAAAAAGATAAACAAAAGATAAGCAAGATGTTCAAGCATGACATCCACAAAGATAAACAAATGATATAGAAAGATGTTCAAGCCTGACATCAAAGGTAAACAAATGGTAAACAAAGATGTTCAAGCATGACATCCACAAAGGTAAGCAAATGAAGAAGATGTTCTAGAATTATATCAACAAAGATAAAAACATAATAAATAAGATTTTCAAGCATGACATCAACAAAGATAAAAAAATGGTAAAGAAGATGTTCAAACATGACATCAACAAGGATAAACAAGGTTGAAGAAGATGGTCAAGCATGACATCCACAAAGGTAAACATATGATAAAAAAGATGTTCAAGCATGCCATCTACAAAGATAAGAAAATGAAGAATATGTTCATACATTACATCAATACAAAGATATGAAAACATGATCATAATAATATCAAGCATGGTACGTAAACACATATGTACATCATGTGAACAAGAATAAAGCTACAACAACATCAATCAAAGATGTATAAAGTTAACATGAATATGAATGACATGAATATATAATCATGAAGAAACAAAGATGAATGACATAACAATGCATAAACATATGTATTGATTTCATAATAAGTATAAACGAACATGTATATACATGAAGTAAGACATGGTTTAGACATAACATCAACTTAATCATGAAAAACAAGTTAAACTAAGGGAAGGTATTAGCATCCTAAGTATCAATAGTATCCTATATGAACCTTTTGAAAGTATTTGTGTTATGTTATTGTTTGTTTGCTATTGTTTGGAAATGTTTTAGTGGGAATGGGCTAAAGGTTTTATTAAGTTTGCTCGCCAAAACTTCACGATTGTGTGCCTACGTATACTTATAAGGATAGAATAAGAGCAACCGTAATTCACCTAACTAAGGGTGAAAGAACACTTCATATTGATCAAGGTTCCAAAGGGGGGAGTAAATGTTCATAACAAACACACTTACAAGATTTACAAACTCTTACTTAAATTTAAGTTGAGAGTGAAAATGACTCTAACAAGGTCAAAGGGAAACTAGGGATTGCTAAACTACCTATGACATCAAGTCAATATAGAGTTCTTTCCCTTGGATTTGGGCAATAAGATAAACAAAAGATCAGCAAGATGTTCAAGCATGACAACCACAAAGATAAGCAAATGATATAGAAAGATGTTCAAGCCTGACATCAAAGGTAAACAAATGGTAAAGAAAGATGTTCAAGCATGACATCCACAAAGATAAGAAAATGAAGATGTTCAAGCATGACATCAACAAAGATAAACACATAATAAAGAAGATGTTCAAGCATGACATTAACATAGATAAAAAAATGATAAAGAAGATGTTCAAGCATGGCATCAACAAGGATAAACAAGGATGCAGAAGATGTTCAGGCATGACATCCACAAAGGTAAACACATGATAAAAAAGATGTTCAAGCATGCCATCTATAAAGATAAGCAAATTAAGAATATGTTCATACATTACATCAAGTCAAAGATATGAAAAAATGATCATAACAATATAAAGCATGGTACGTAAACACATATGTACAACATGTGAACAAGAACAAAGCTACAACAACATCAATCAAAGATGTATAAAGTTAACATGAATATGAATGACATGGATATATCATCATGATGAAACAAAGACGAATGACATAACAATGCATAAACATGTATATGGTATTTCATAATAAGTATGAACGAACATGTATATACATGAAGTAAGTCATGGTTTAGACATAACATCAACTTAATCATGAAAAACAAGTTAAACTAAGGGAAGGTATTAGCATCCTAAGTATCAATAGTATCCTATATGAACCTTTTGAAAGTATTTATGTTATGTTATTGCTTGTTTGCTATTGTTTGGAAATGTTTTATTGGGAATGGGCTAAAGGTTTTATTAAGTTTGCTCGCCAAAACTTCACGGTCGTGTGCTTACGTATCCTTATAAGGACAGAATAAGAGCAACCGTAATTCACCTAACTAAGGGTGAAAGAACACTTCATATTGATCAAGGTTCCAAAGGGGGGAGTAAATGTTAATAACACACACACTTACAAGAGTTACAAAGTCTTACTTAATTTTAAGTTGAAAGTGAAAATGACTCTAACAAGGTCAAATGGGAACTAGGGATTGCTAAACTACCTATGACATCAAGTCAATAAAGAGTTATTTCCTTTGGATTTGGGCAAATAGATAAACAAAAGATACGCAAGATGTTGAAGCATGACATCCTAAAATATAAGCAAATGATAAAGAAAGATATTCAAGCATGACATCAAAGGTAAACAAATGGTAAACAAATTTGTTCAAGCACGACATCAAAGGTAAACAAATGGTAAACAAATATGTTCAAGCACGACATCCACAAAGGTAAGCAAATGAAGAAGATGTTCAAGAATGATATCAACAAAGATAAACACATAATAAAGAAGATGTTGAAGCATGACATCAACAAAGATAAAAGAAAATCGTAAAGAAGATGTTCCAACATGACATCAACAAGGATAAATAAGGTTGAAGAAAATGTTCAAGCATGACATCCACACAGGTAAATACATGATAAAAAACATGTTCAAGCACGCCATCTACAAAGATAATAAAATTAAGAAGATGTTCATACATTACATCAATACAAAGATATGAAAACATGATCATAACAATATCAAGCATGGTACGTAAACACATATGTACAACATGTGAACATGAACAAAGCTACAACAATATCAATCAAAGATGTATAAAGTTAACATGAATATGAATGACGTGGATATATCATCATGAAGAAACAAAGATGAATTACATAATGAAATTCTGGTTTGTCAGATTTCAGATGTTCTACTCCACGTCATGACATCTGATCCAATATTGTCACTAATACAGCAAGATATGTATACACTTAACATCCAGTACTAATGTGCACACATTTACAGATGTCACTACATCTGCTCCTGTATTACCATAGTATGGAAGAACACCCAGTTCTGAACATCTGGTAGAAAGGCTCAACAGAGATCAACCATAGCACTCACTTCTGTTATTTTCTTGCCCATTTATCAGCAAGATGTCTCAATAGTGATTTGAACCTCATCTGCTACATTATTCCAGTTTGATGGCCTTGTACTTGTATTTCCTAAAATAAAGGTTGAACAAGTTAAACTAATTTCCACTTATTAGGTTGCTAAAAAATAGGCTATTTGTTAGGTTCATTAATTGTAGCTTAGTTGTTAGTTTCCTGGATTTTAGCTCAGCTATTGGATTCCTGAAGGATAGCCTGAGAAAATTACTGAAACAGAAAAACTAATCATCCTACAATTTAGCACATGCTGTCAGGAATGAATGTCACAACATTCAGTTTGATAGCCAGAGCATATACCTCATGCTGATTCTGTTATGTTCCTGAAAACAGATTGTGCTAAATGTTGTACTGTAAAAGACCAACCAGTCTCTACTTCAGTATCAGCCTAACTGTCAAGATATCCAGTTTGACAGTTTCACAATGATCCTTTGGCCAGGTCTGTTATCCTCTTGAGGAACAGACTGAAATAAATACTGAACTGAAGCAGAAAAACCAACATGCCTATTATTCAGTATATGCTGTCAATGATGAATGTCAAAACATTCTGATTGACACTCAAACAGAATGCTATGTACCAAGTCTGTTATTATCTTGATAAGCAGACTGAAATACAAGCTGAGTTATGGCAGACAGGATTATAACATGCAGAAGGAAAACAAACACAGGAATTTGTTAACCCAGTTCTGTGCAACATCACCTACTCTGGGGGCATACCAAGCCAGGAAGAAGATCCACTATCAGCAGTATTAATTCAGAGTTAAACTCCCCCGTTTACAACTCTTCACTTAATCCCTACCCAATGTAATCTATACCTAGGAACTCCTAGATAGAAACCTCCAGTTTCCATTCCTATCACTACAAATACAATGTAATGCTAAACAACTTGAACTTGCTTCACAGCTTCGCTCAAGATCATAACAACTCTAACCTACAGGCTTTGAGTTACAAATACTCTCAACTTTGAACACTGAGAAACACATGGTAACCTTCCCACAGGTTGGGAGGTTTACCTCACACACACCCCTAATTTTACATTATTTGAGGCATACTAAAACTAGGTTACAATATTCTATTTATAACCTAAGTACCCAACTGGATTTGGGCCTTCAGAAATCGCAGTAACCTTCTTCTTTGTTGTTACAAAGTCAGCAGAAACTTCTGCTACAATCAAGGTCTTCAATCTTTTAGTTCCTAAAATATCTCCATATTTAGTTCCTAAATATTCTGATTGAGTCTTTAAGACCTCCACAAGGAAGTTAGGATATTCACCAAATATCCTCACTAATCCCATAATATATACCTGAATTAATTAATTCAGTTTTCTACACATGTGCGATGTCACAGGCATGATGTCGTGACATCGTACATGACATGTTGGTCCAGATGTTGAACTTCTTCAACCCAACATATTAAAACAACAGAGTTGATTACATTATTTGTTTTACAAAATTAATGCCAATCCTAAGGTATTAACAATCTCCCCCTTTGGCAAATTTTAGCTAAAACAAATAACCATTACACTAGCCACCACATCCCAGTTTGGATATGTACTTCCTCTCTGTCATTATCTCCACCACCACAAACACCAAAGTTGGTGTACATGAGGAAGTAGAAGTACAAGAATCAGTTGCATCAAAATCCTTCCCCTCAACAGTAGAGCTTCCTGAAGAATATGTAATGCTGAGTACATAGATAATGTAACTCAGATCACAAGACACAACTGTCCTCTTAACTCAGATCACAAGACACAAGTGATATACACAGTTAGTGACTTTAGTGCCTGAAGCCAACTTCTGCTTGCTACCACATTTTGCTTGCTTCTGGTACATTCTCAGGACAATATTTCTCTCCCCCTTTTTAGCTAAACATTAAATGAACCCTTCACAAAACTAGATCCAGGCGCAGTTTGCCCATACCTTAACATACCCCATGGTTTAGAGGGAATGGAATGTTTCTCTTGTGAGAAGAGGAGTGCTGTTACATCCTTTAAATAGTCCAGCCCGTGCTTAGGAATTAACAGTAGGAATAAATGCTTGGTCAAGATTCATTAATATTTGCTGAGAAACAGTCAGAGAATCACCAACAAAATCTCAGATTATCTTTGAATACCTTTTATAGCTCTTGACTGTTTCTTTTCCAAAACAACAGTTCCAGTGCATGGAGACTATTCCATATATGCAGTCAGACACGTTGCACGTGATGTCTTAACATTCAACGCGGCTTTTTCCTGCATTCTTCATGTATTCTTCCTATCAAGATTTCCTAAGATCACTTTCGTACCTCCAGTAGAAACTTGACATCTGGCACCACTAAAGCCAAAATCACAAACACCAGTAGGTGGTTACTCCCCCTGTACCACACAACTGTAACACTCAGGCTTATTCTAATATATCATAATTAGACCCATCACATCCATATTTCCTCATGACTGTAAGATTCAGAAGGAAATAACAGTATTGTCCAAGGCAATGTCATGACATCCGGTCAAACATTCTTCTGCTCACTCAGCCTTGACATACACCACATCATCCCAATAACTAACAAGGTGCCATACCCAGTTATCTGAGAGCATATAGACCACAAGCTTGATGAGTACTTGCAGCACAACGACAGAACTCCCCCTGTCATGAACAACCAACTCTCCTCTTGAAACTTGGAGATCACACATGAACACATCCAACACCCCAAATTTGGACCTTCACATACTTCCTGATTCAAAGAAAACTCAGACCCCCTGATGAATGGAAAACATAAGACGCATCTTCATGTCTTCAAGAGCACTCCCTCTGTTCAACCTTCTTTGCTGAACACATCCACACTCTGTGTCAATCTCTCTTCTAACCAGAACAGAAAGCCACTTCACAAAATGTTCTAACATAAGTTAGGACATCTTTCGCAATATAACAAAGGACCCCCACTGATAATCTTCAGATATCATTGAGTCACCAGCTTGATCCAAATGAACCCATACACAACTTGGGACATATACATTCTCATCTCATATCAAGAGATAGTCTTCCAAAGATAGCTCAGCTTGATCCAAATGAACTCCTACCACAAGCTCCAAGAGATGAAATAGAAAACACCTTCTTTTGTCTTCAACTTACTACTTTTCTGCTCAAAAGTAATTTGTCTTAGACTTTCCTCAAGGATAATCAGCTGCCATAAGTTGATCATCTTGATTCTTCGAACTCACTTCTGAGATAGACCAAATGCCATTGGTTGATTACCTCCTTCACGAATCCTCATATGAAAAAGTCAAATGTCAC
This sequence comes from Lathyrus oleraceus, assembly GCF_024323335.1. NCBI lineage: Eukaryota > Viridiplantae > Streptophyta > Magnoliopsida > Fabales > Fabaceae > Lathyrus > Lathyrus oleraceus. The sequence goes on along the minus strand of NC_066579.1, from coordinate 287,118,899 downwards.
TTATTGAACTCTCCACGTTTATCAAACTTCTCCCAAAGATATTTTGACCTTCCAAGTGAGACTTGAACTTCAAGCTACATGCTAAACAAAACTTAGATTCTCTAAGACATGGACATGTAACATCTTCTCCATCCAGCAACTCCAAAGAACTGCAATGAGAACGATCTTTTTGAAGTACCCAATCTACAACTCTATAGACCTTTCTATCTTAAGTTGATGTGCCACTTCACCAACTAAGATTCTGATGTTGAACCAAATGTCACAACATTGTGTTTTAACATCTAGCTGTTTAATTCAGTTCCTTCTTCTGCCACTTGAAAGAACTTCCTCCCTACACAGAACAAGAGTTCAATGCTCTCATAGACTTGATTGTGGAACCAAGTTTGAGTAAACAACCTCCATCCTGCAGGTTTGTAGTTAAGTCATCCAAGCTCACACCTTGGTGAATCCCTGCTTCTTCTCCAAAGACATCAGACACTCTGATGCATGAGTCTTCAGAGGGACCAGTTAGAAACTACCCCTTCAGCTATACCAAGGATTCCACTTCCTAAAGCAAGGCTGTTTCCATGATGTCAAGAATGCTGCCACTTGTTCTTAACTCCACAGTGTGCATTAGCCAATGCACTTCCTTACCTAGATCAGAAATAAACTGATCCAAGTAACCATCATCAAGACTATGATGTCTTCTTCTTCTTGTACACACCAAGGTTGAACAAATTTCTTGTCAGGAAACCTTTTCAGAGATCATATGCTTTTGCTGCCACCAAAGAGATAGATCATAAACTAATGGACTATCCTTCCTGTGATTCTGCACAGGGTCTTGAAGAAGAGATGTTCCAACATCTTTAAGAACATCAGTTATCTTGAGCCCCAAGGATAATTAATTAAATACTTGTACTTGGCACAAGTAGACATGGACCTTAAATCCTTTCCCAATTATCCTTTCAGATACTTCCACCATAAGAATACTTTGAAAATACTCTTCTTGTGTCAACATCATCTGCTTGCGAGCACCTCAACAGTCTTGAGAATCTTTCCAGATTAGATTCACCCTTAGGAATGAGAGAGATGAATCCTTCCTTGCATATGTGTCACACAACAACCAGAACCCATGTGACACAGGTCAACAGCCAACCAGACCCTAGGCTGACCAAACGTGAGGAGGTTAACCAAAACTCCCCCTCAAATTAACAATCATGGAAACTCCACACCAATATCCATGCATTGTACACAAATGTCTCAATATGACATACACCATCCCTACAAGTGGCAACTAACTCTATGAGTTATACCTATACATACTTCAATCACACCAATCAGACTCCAGCTGACCATAAGTACTAGTGACAACAAAACAACACCAGTTAATAGCAGATATGCATTGCCAGAGCATACTACCTCAACCAACCACTGAATCTTCATATTCTCACTCCTTGAAAGAACTGCCACTTCTGAGTGTGGTGTTTGAATAACAAGATTCATGGTCCCAATCCTCTTAAATGAAATAGCAGTCAGGTTACACCATTATTGACTTCTAACATCCAGGGGACTTGTCTTCCAACACAACATAGTACTTCAGGAAACAACTATCCAACCCTGATCAATCTGCAGGAATAAGGCACACAGCAGGGATTGCACAATGTCACATCTCAACCAGCTCCACTTCTTGAGGTCAGACTTCTAAAAGTGACCTTCTTGAGCATACACACAGTTGACCCTACCCTTGTCAACTTAGCACACACAGATGTCTCCTCTTCCAGGTCAGGAGTAGGTTTCAAACAAAAGTATCTCTTTGTTTGACGCCTAAAAACATCTGCTCTTCAACCAGTAGGTGCATACTTGTTGAACAACATGTTCTAACATCACATAGAACATTAGTTCCACCTGCTTGGAACAAACCCTCCTTGAAAGTATTCAAGGTCTTCATATGCACTACCCAAGAGAGTAAAAGAATCAGTGATCAGGTGATTCTTACCATGATGAGTGGACTTGAGGAGACTCAAGTATCTTTGACATCTTCAGTAGATTAAGATGAAATCTTGAATACAGCAGCCTTTCATCCACATGAGGGGAAACTACATCAGAGTTTGAGTTTTGCCAGGTATTATGCAGCGGAAATCATAATACAACTCAACCTATGAACACACACTTCACCAGATCAGCCTCCAAGCACATACCAAGTTTGAATATGATTCAATACTAGCACAACTGTCCCACACAAAGGCCAATTGCCAGTCTCCAGAGACAGGTGCCCACAGTTCCTGTCATGAATAGTCCACCCCCCTACTTCAAGCGACCATTCAGGGAAATCACAGAACCTTCCACATGTTCCAACATCCGTACTAACATAACTCCTTGCAAGATACCAGAAAGTATCACCCATGGATCTCATCCAGAAACAGAACAGGATGCCTGCTCTGATACCAATTGAAATTCTGGTTTGTCAGATTTCAGATGTTCTACTCCACGTCATGACATCTGACCTAACATTGTCACTAATACAGCAAGATATCTATACACTTAACATCCAGTACTAATGTGCACACATTTACAGATGTCACTACATCTGCTCCTGTATTACCATAGTATGGAAGAACACCCAGTTCTGAACATCTGGTAGAAAGGCTCAGCAAAGATCAACCATAGCACTCACTTCTGTTATTTTCCTGCCCAGTTATCAGCAAGATGTCTCAATAGTGATTTGAACCTCATCTGCTACATTATTCCAGTTTGATGGCCTTGTACTTGTATTTCCTAAAATAAAGGTTGAACAAGTTAAACTAATTTCCACTTATTAGGGTGCTAACAAATAGGCTATTTGTTAGGTTCATTAATTGTAGCTTAGTTGTTAGTTTCCTGGATTTTAGCTCAGCTGTTGGATTCCTGAAGGATAGCCTGAGAAAATTACTGAAACAGAAAAACTAATCATCCTACAATTTAGCACATGCTGTCAGGAATGAATGTCACAACATTCAGTTTGACAGCCAGAGCATATACCTCATGATGATTCTGTTATGTTCCTGAAAACAAACTGTGCTAAATGCTGTACTATAAAAGACCAACCAGTCTCTACTTCAGTATCAGCCTAACTGTCAAGACATCCAGTTTGACAGTTTCACAATGATCCTTTGGCCAGGTCTGTTATCCTCTTGAGGAACAGACTGAAATAAATACTGAACTGAAGCAGAAAAACCAACATTGCTATTATTCAGTATATGCTGTCAATGATGAATGTCAAAACATTCTGATTGACACTCAAACAGAATGCTATGTACCAAGTCTGTTATTATCTTGATAAGCAGACTAAAATACAAGCTGAGTTATGGCAAACAGGATTATAACATGCAGAAGGAAAACAAACACAGGGATTTGTTAACCCAGTTCGGTGCAACATCACCTACTCTGGGGGCATACCAAGCCAGGAAGAAGATCCACTATCAGCAGTATTAATTTAGAGTTAAACTCCCCCGTTTACAACTCTTCACTTAATCCCTACCCAATGTAATCTATACCTAGGAACTCCTAGATATAAACCTCCAGTTTCCATTCCTATCACTACAAATACAATGTAATGCTAAACAACTTGAACTTGCTTCACAGCTTCGTTCAAGATCATAACAACTCTTACCTACAGGCTTTGTGTTACAAATACTCTCAGCTTTGAACACTGAGAAACACATGGTAACCTTCCCACAGGTTGAGAGGTTTACCTCACACACACCCCTAATTTTACATTATTTGAGGCATACTAAAACTAGGTTACAATATGCTATTTATAACCTAAGTACCCAACTGGATTTGGGCCTTCAGAAATCGCAGCAACCTTATTCTTTGCTGTTACAAAGTCAGCAGAAACTTTTGCTACAATCAAGGTCTTCAATCTTTTAGTTCCTAAAATATCTCCATATTTAGTTCCTAAATATTCTGATTGAGTCTTTAAGACCTCCACAAGGAAGTTAGGATATTCACCAAATATCCTCACTAATCCCAGAATATATACCTGAATTAATTAATTAAGTTTTCTACACATGTGCGATGTCACACGCATGATGTCGTGATATCGTACATGACATGTTGGTCCAGATGTTGAACTTCTTCAACCCAACATATTAAAACAACAGAGCTGATTACATTATTTGTTTTACAAAATTAATGCCAATGCTAAGGTATTAACACATAACAATGCATAAACATGTATATGGTTTTCATAATAAGTATGAACGAACATGTATATACATGAAGTAAGACATGGTTTAGACATAACATCAACTTAATCATGAAAAACAAGTTAAACTAAGGAAAGGTATTAGCATCCTAAGTATCAATAGTATCCTATATGAACCTTTTGAAAGTATTTGTGTTATGTTATTGCTTGTTTGCTATTGATTGGAAATGTTTTATTGGGATATGGCCAAAAGGTTTTATTAAGTTTGCTCGCCAAAACTTCACGACCGTGTGCCTACGTATCCTTATACGGATGGAATAAGAGCAAGCGTAATTCACCTAACTAAGGGTGAAGTAGCACTTGATATTGATCAAGGTTCCAATGGGGGGAGTAAGTATTTATAACAAACACACTTACAACAGTTACAAACTCTTACTTAAATTTAAGTTGAAAGTGAAAATGACTCTAACAAGGTCAAAGGGAAAATAGGTATTGCTAAACTACCTATGACATCAAGTCAATAAAGAGTTCTTTCCCTTGGGTTTAGGATAAAATATAAACGAAAGATAATCAAGATGTTCTAGCATGACATCCACAAAGATAAGCAAATGATAAAGACAGATGTTCAATCATGACATCAAAGGTAAACAAATGGTAAAGAAATATGTTCAAGCACAACATCACAAAGGTAAGCAAATGAAGAAGATGTTCAAGAATTATATCAACAAAGATAAACACATAATAAAGAAGATTTTCAAGCATGACATCAACAAAGATAAAAAATGGTAAAGAAGATGTTCAAACATGACATCAACAAGGATAAACAAGGTTGAAGAAGATGTTCAAGCATGACATCCACAAAGGTAAACATATGATAAAAAAGATGTTCGAGCATGCCATCTACAAAGATAAGAAAATGAAGAATATGTTCATACATTACATCAATACAAAGATATGAAAACATGATCATAATAATATCAAGCATGGTACGTAAACACATATGTACAACATGTGAACAAGAATAAAGCTACAACAACATCAATCAAAGATGTATAAAGTTAACATGAATATGAATTACATGGATATATAATCATGAAGAAACAAATATGAATGACATAACAATGCATAAACATGTATATGGATTTCATAATAAGTATGAACGAACATGTATATACATGAAGTAAGATATGGTTTAGACATAACATCAACTTAATCATGAAAAACAAGTTAAACTAAGGGAGGGTATTAGCATCCTAAGTATCAATAGTATCCTATATGAACCTTTTGAAAGTATTTGTGTTATGTTATTGTTTGTTTTCTATTGTTTGGAAATGTTTTAGTGGGAATGGGCTAAAGGTTTTATTAAGTTTGCTCGCCAAAACTTCACGGTCGTGTGCCTACGTATCCTTATAAGGATGGAATAAGAGAAACCGTAATTCACCTAACTAAGGGTGAAAGAACACTTCGTATTGATCAAGGTTCCAAATGGGGGAGTAAGTGTTCATAACAAACACACTTACAAGAGTTACAAACTCTTACTTAAATTTAAGTTGAAAGTGAAAATGACTCTAACAAGGTCAAAGGGAAACTAGGGATTGCTAAACTACCTATGACATCAAGTCAATATAGAGTTCATTCCCTTGGATTTGGGAAAAAAGATAAACAAAAGATAAGCAAGATATTCAAGCATGACATCCACAAAGATAAGCAAATGATAAAGAAAGATGTTCAAGCCTGACATCAAAGGTAAACAAATGGTAAAGAAAGATGTTCAAGCACGACATCCACAAAGATAAGAAAATGAAGAAGATGTTTAAGCATGACATCAACAAAGATAAACACATAATAAAGAAGATGTTCAAGCATGACATTAACATAGATAAAAAAAATGATAAAGAAGATGTTCAAGCATGGCATCAATAAGGATAAACAAGGATGCAGAAGATGTTCAGGCATGACATCCACAAAGGTAAACACATGATAAAAAAGATGTTCAAGCATGCCATCTATAAAGATAAGCAAATTAAGAAGATGTTCATACATTACATCAAGTCAAAGATATGAAAAAAATGATCATAACAATATAAAGCATGGTACGTAAACACATATGTACAACATGTGAACAAGAACAAAGCTACAACAACATCAATCAAAGATGTATAAAGTTAACATGAATATGAATGAAATGGATATATCATCATGATGAAACAAAGAAGAATAAACATGTATATGAATTTCATAATAAGTATGAACGAACATATATACACATGAAGTAAGTCATGGTTTAGACATAACATCAACTTAATCATGAAAAACAAGTTAAACTAAGGGAAGGTATTAGCATCCTAAGTATCAATAGTATCCTATATGAACCTTTTGAAAGTATTTATGTTATGTTATTGTTTGTTTGCTATTGTTTGTAAATGTTTTATTGGGAATGACCTAAAGGTTTTATTAAGTTTGCTCGCTAAGAATTCACGGTCGTGTGCCTACGTATCCTTATAAGGATGGAATCAAAGCAACTGTAATTCACATAACTAAGGGTGAAAGAAAACTTGATAGTGATCAAGGTTCCAAAGGGGGGAGTAAGTGGTCATAACAAACACACTTACAAGAGTTACAAACTCTTACTTAAATTTAAGTTGAAAGTGAAAATGAATCTAACAAGGTCATAGGGGAACTAAGGACTGCTAAACTACCTATGACATCAAGTCAATAAAGAGTTCTTTCCCTTGGATTTGGGCAAAAAGATAAACTAAAGATAATCAAGATGTTCAAGCATGACATCCAAAAAGATAAGCAAATGATAAAAAAAGATGTTCAAGCATGACATCAAAGGTAAACAAATGGTAAAGAAATATGTTCACGCACGACATCCACAAAGGTAAGCAAATGAAGAAGATGTTCAGGAATGATATCAACAAAGATAAACACAAAAAAAAGAATATGTTCAAGCATGACATCAACAAAGATAAAAAAATGGTAAAGAAGATGTTCAAACATGACATCAACCAGGATAAACAAGGTTAAAGATGTTCAAGGATGACATTCACAAAGGTAAACACATGATAAAAAAGATGTTCAAGCACGCCATCTACAAAGATAAGAAAATGAAGAAGATGTTCATACATTACATCAATACAAAGATACGAAAACATGATCATAAGAATATCAAGCATGGTACGTAAACACATATGTACAACACGTGAACATGAACAAAGCTACAACAACATCAATCAAAGATGTATAAAGTGAATATGAATATGAATGACATGGATATATCATCATGAAGAAACAAAGATGAATGACATAACAATGCATAAACATGTATATGGTTTTCATAATAAGTATGAACTGACATGTATATACATGAAGTAAGACATGGTTTAGACATAACATTAACTTAATCATGAAAAATAAGTTAAACTAAGGGAAGGTATTAGCATCCTAAGTATCAATAGTATCCTATATGAACCTTTTGAAACTATTTGTGTTATGTTATTGTTTGTTTGCTATTGTTTGGAAATGTTTTATTGGGAATGGCCAAAAGGTTTTATTAAGTTTGCTCGCCAAAACTTCACGGTCGTGTGCCTACGTATCCTTATAAGGGTGAAAGAACACTTGATATTGATCAAGGTTCCAAAGGGGGGAGTAAGTGTTCATAACAAACACACTTACAAGAGTTACAATCTCTTACTTAAATTTAAGTTGAAAGTTAAAATGACTCTAACAAGGTCAAAGGGAAACTAGAGATTGCTAAACTACCTGCGACATTAAGTCAATAAAGAGTTCTTTCCCTTGGATTTGGGCAAAAAGATAAACAAAATATAAGCAAAATTTTCAAGCGTGACATCCACAAAGATAAGCAAATGATAAAGAAAGATGTTCAAGCATGACATCAAAGGTAAATAAATGCTAAAGAAAGATGTTCAAGCATGACATCCACAAAGATAAGCAAATGAAGAAAATGTTCGAGCATGAAATCAACAAAGATAAACACATAATAAAGAAGATGTTCAAGCATGAAATTAAGAAAGATAAAAAAAAATGGTAAAGAAGATGTTCAAGCATGGCATCAACAAGGATAAACAAGGATGAAGAAGATGTTCGGGCATGACATCTACAAAGGTAAACTCATGATAAAAAAGATGTTCAAGCATGCCATCTATAAAGATAAGCAAATGAAGAAGATGTTCATACATTACATCAAGTCAAAGATATGAAAAAATAATCATAACAATATCAAGCATGGTACGTAAACACATATGTACAACATGTGAACATGAACAAAGCTACAACAACATCAATCAAAGATGTATAAAGTTAACATGAATATGAATGACATGGATATATAATCATGAAGAAACAAAGATTATTGAAACAACAATGCATAAACATGTATTTGGATTTCATAATAAGTATGAACGAACATGTATATACATGAAGTAAGACATGGTTTAGACATAACATCAACTTAATCATGGAAAAAGAGTTAAACTAAGGGAAGGTATTAGCATCCTAAGTGTCAATAGTATCCTATATGAACCTTTTGAAAGTATTTGTGTTATGTTATTATTTCTTTGCTATTGTTTGGAAATGTTTTATTGGGAATGGCCAAAAGGTTTTATTAAGTTTGCTCGCCAAAACTTCACGGTTGTGTGCCTACGTATCCTTATAAGGATGGAATAAGAGAAACCGTAATTCACCTAACTAAGGGTGAAAGAACACTTGATAGTGATCAAGGTTCCAAAGGGGGGAGTAAGTTTTCATAACAAACACACTTACAAGAGTTACAAACTCTTACTTAAATTTAAGTTGAAAGTGAAAATGACTCTAACAAGATCAAAGGGGAACTAGGGATTCCTAAACTACCTATGACATCAAGTCAATAAAGAGTTCTTTCCCTTGGATTTGCGCAAAAAGATAAAAAAAAGATAAAAAAAAGATAAGCAATATGTTCAAGCATGACATCCACAAAGATAAGTAAATGACTAAGAAAGATGTTCAAGCATGACATCAAAGGTAAACAAATGGTAAACAAATATGTTCAAGCACGACATCCGCAAAGGTAAGCAAATGAAGAAGATGTTCAAGAATGATATCAACAAAGATAAACACATAATAAAGAAGATGTTCAAGCATGACATCAACAAAGATAAAAAAAATGGTAAAGAAGATATTCAAGCATGGTATCAACAAAGATAAACAAGGATGAAGAAGATGTTCAAGCTTGACATCCACAAAGGTAAACACATGATAAAAAAGATGTTCAAGCACTCCATCTATAAAGATAAGCAAATAAAGAAGATGTTCATACATTACATCAATTCAAATATATGAAAAAATGATCATAACAATATCAAGCATGGTACGTAAACACATATGTAAAACATGTGAACAAGAATAAAGCTACAACAACATCAATCAATGATGTATAAAGTTAAAATGAATATGAATGACATGGATATATAATCATGAAGAAACAAAGATGAATGACATACCAATGCATAAACATGTATATGGATTTCATAATAAGTATGAACGAACATGTATATACATGAAGTAAGACATGGTTTAGACATAACATCAACTTAATCATGAAAAACAAGTTAAACTAAGGGAAGGTATTAGCATCCTAAGGATCAATAGTATCCTATATGAACCTTTTGAAAGTATTTGTGTTATGTTATTGTTTGTTTGCTATTTTTTGGAAATGTTTTATTGGGAATGGCCTAAAGGTTTTATTAAGTTTGCTCGCCAAAACTTCACGGCCGTGTGCCTACGTATCCTTATAAGGATGGAATAAGAGCAACCGTAATTCACCTAACTAAGGGTGAAAGAACACTTGATATTGATCAAGGTTCCAAAGGGGGGAGTAAGTGTTCATAACAAACACACTTACAAGAGTTACAAACTCTTACTTAAATTTAAGTTGAAAGTTAAAAAGACTCTTCCAAGGTCAAAGGGGAACTAGGGATTGCTAAACTACCTATGACATCAAGTCAATAAAGAGTTCTTTCCCTTGGATTTGGGCAAAAAGATAAACAAAAGATAAGCAATATGTTCAAGCATGACATCCACAAAGATAAGCAAATGATAAAGAAACATGTTCAAGCATGACATCAAAGGTAAATAAATGGTAAACAAATATGTTCAAGCACGACATCCACAAAGGTAAGCAAATGAAGAAGATGTTCAAGAATGATATCAACAAAGATAAACACATAATAAAGAAGATGTTGAAGCATGACATCAATAAAGATAAAAAAAACACGTAAAGAAGATGTTCCAACATGACATCAACAAGGATAAACAAGGTTGAAGAAGATGTTCAAGCATGAGATCCACAAAGGTAAACACATGATAAAAAAGATGTCCAAGCACGCTATCTACAAAGATAAGAAAATGAAGAAGATGTTCATACATTACATCAATACAAAGATACGAAAATATGATCATAACAATATCAAGCATGGTACGTAAACACATATGTACAAAATGTGAACATGAACAAAGCTACAACAACATCAATCAAAGATGTATAAAGTTAACATGAATATGAATGACATGGATATATCATCATGAAGAAACAAGGATGAATGATATAACAATGCATAAACATGTATATGGTTTTCATAATAAGTATGAACGTACATGTATATACATGAAGTAAGATATGGTTTAGATATAACATCAACTTAATCATGAAAAATAAGTTAAACTAAGGGAAGGTATTAGCATCCTAAGTATCAATAGTATCCTATATGAACCTTTTGAAAGTATTTGGGTTATGTTATTTTTTGTTTGCTATTGTTTGGAAATGTTTTAGTGGGAATGGGCTAAAGGTTTTATTAAGTTTGCTCACCAAAACTTCATGGTCGTGTGCCTACGTATCCTTATAAGGATGGAATACGAGGAACCTAAGACATCAAGTCAATATAGAGTTCATTCCCTTGGATTTGGGCAAAAAGATAAACAAAAGATAAGCAAGATGTTCAAGCATGAGATAGTATCCTATATGAACCTGTAGCGGTGTATTCGTCACTTTAGATTTATTGATTAAATCAAAAGCAAAGCATACAAGATAGAGTCTCCACCGCACTTCTATTTATCCAAAGGAATGGCTAGAAAGCGAACAAAAGCCTAAGAAGTTTTACGCATAGAAAACTAATAAAAGGTCAGAGATCTGGGTAAGGGGGTAATTATGCTGTGGGAAGGTGTTAAGCACCCACAACATCCTTAGTACTCTAAGGGAACCTCTTTTCACAACTTGTTGTATCAATTTATTTGTTTATGAAATATTTTTGTGCAAACATTGATTGAAGGGATGAGAGAAGAATATACAATTTTATTATTTTTTGTGTTTGGATGGATGAAACCCATTGCCTACGTACCTTTCATGAAAGATAAGGATCAAAACGCCGTAGTTCGGCTAAAAGATTTCCAAAAAGTGAGTGGATTGATTTTAAACAAAAGCCTTAAGGTCTTTCATTATCAACGGGAGAAAACTCAACCTGAACCAACAATCCACCATGCGAGAACAACTTCAACACGCTAGTGAGGGGTTAACCCTATAATAAGCATGGAAGTCTTATAATTCAATCACTAAGGATGTGGTGAGATTTACATCAACCACTATGATAATTCAGATCTATAGCTAATGCATGAAAACATATCAAGAAGTGGACAGGAGCCACAAAAAGCAATTGAGTGGGTTGAATTAACCATTTGGAATTATTCACAAAATGAAGTCAAAGTTGACATCAAAGTTTATTCACAATGAGTATTAATGAAAATGAAGTTTGAAAATCAAAGGCTTAAGGCCTAGGTTTCTAGTTTTGAAAACAAGTGAGAATGTTTGCACAAAGTTTTCTGGTTTTTGAGTTAAGGATGAAAACAAGGTTCAAAGTTAAGCACAAAAGGGGTGAGGGTTAAGGTTAAGGGACGAAGCCACAGATAGGAGTTGCTTTCTCAAGATCATAGAAATGATCTAAGGAAGTTCCTTTGGAATTAGGCAACACAAAGCAATAAGCAAAATAAGGAGGGTGGTCTCATAAGAGAGCAACAAAAGATGGAATCGGAGTGCCAATCAATGGTCTTACATCCAACTCCACAAAAGAAGCAAAATAGGATATGGAGTTCCAATCAATGGTCTTAAGTCCAGCTCCCCAATAGGAACAGGAAACAGATGGCCAATCAATGGTCTTACATCTGACTCCTCAAACAAAACAAATAACAAATGCAAAGCAAACATGTGAATGATGCACAAATAAGCAAACAAGCAATCAATTATCACACACTATACATAACCAAGGGGCTCAAGCAAGGTTGGGCTTTAGTCAAGGGGTCATATCGACTTTGACAAACAAGCCAAATACTGGAAGGGTGGTCAGGCTCTTAACCTCTAACATTGAGAGTTAGGGTGAGCAGATGAAATGGGAGATGAGGGTTATGCCTCATAACTCTTAACCCGGGCCTGGGTGAGCTTGAATCAAAGAAGGTGTGGGAGTCCAGAATGAGGAACTCTATTCCACAATGACTGACTCTATATACAAGATTTTGGGTTTTTATTCAAAATGCGTCAACACATAGTGTGAGCAAGATGAAGGACTCAACTGAATATCAGGGGATGGATTGCACATCCCTTTTATCTGCCAATGCCTTTTCACTTAGGAGGTCTTTATGTAACCATGCCTCATTGAGGTCTTTAGCACAAAATTAAACAATAAAAAACATGGCCTCTTAAGGAGGGCTTCAGACAGGTGCCTGCCAAAAACAGCAGGTCTTCCAGACTACATGGAGATCAAGAGATTACCTAAGTGGTATGCCAACCACAAGCAAAGCAAAGCAACTCAAATAATGAGTTAAAGCGGCTAAAGTACCTGTGAGAAAAGCTAAAACATCAGTAAGGTACTCAGACAAAACAACCAACAGTTAACAACAGTCAGACAATCCCAATATGCACAACAAGTAATCCATAGAAGGCAAACACTCAAGTGATTCACTACCAAAGGACCTACAAAATAACCAAGGGTTAGTAAACAATGCCAATAGCAAAGCTCAAATGAGGAAGCAACATCAACCATGGGGATGAATGCTTGATCCTGAAATTCAAAGCTCAAATTGTGAGTTCAAACCCCTAAGGCAAAGCCTAGGGTCAAAGGTAAAGAAAAAAGTCAAAACAGAAGCTAAAACTCAACATAAAGCTCATTTAAACAATCATGAACATGTCCTAAAAAGGACCAAGTCAAAAGCATTAAGCAAAATCATGTAGTGAACAAGAGAAGACAAAGACAATTTCAAAGCACACATTTGGACATTAAGAATCAAAATTCCATATCAAAACAGAAATGAATCAAACAATTCTGGAAATTTTTATGTGCACACAACATGTCCAATACAATCATCATGCCAAAAATCATAAACAGAGGAGCTCATTTGACATGGAAATGAAAATGCACAAGTATGACATCAAATTGTATGACACACATTGTCACACCATACAATCATGTGTATAAAACAGAAATGAAAAATGAGAAAAATGCACAATCAAGCCTTAAAGGTCAAGCAACATGTTGGGAATCATCATACAAAATTTCATGGCAATTGGAGCATTACTGAGCATTTCACAATAGAAAGAATGGAGCAATGTCACAAATGCATACATGTTCACATAATCAGCCACAATTCAAATTTCAGAAGTGATAAAATCATGAAATTACCACCAAGAAATAATAGACACTTCAAGGACCATGTTGCAAAAAATTTGGAATTAATTGGATGATTTTTCAATTTGATATGAATTTTTGAAGTTAGCAAAAATATTTGAAATGAAAATGATCATGCATAGGCAATTATGGAGGGAAAGGTTAAATGTGGATTAATTTGAAAAAGATGCAGACGGCTGGAATCGAAGCTGGTATATGAAAAAGAGAAAAGCGCTGAAGCCAAATTCCAGAGCCAGGTATCGAAGCGAGGGAGCATGCTAAAACGCAAAGTTTCATTTATGAGGTGGCGACACAGTCACGGTCAATGCATACGCGTGGAGTGGTCAAAGGAAGCTAGGCCAATCAATTGGCCAAATGGACACACGCGTGGCATCTGAATGGGATAAAACCCTAGCGCCTCAAGGTCTGTACAGACGGCGGCGGTCAAGGCGGAAACCACCGTCTTCTTCGTGAAGACGGCGGAGGAACAGTGTACGCATGCACAATTTTTTTCCAGAATCAGCCAAAATTTATATCATTCGAACCGTTATCACACAAGGAACACGAATCCATCATCAAATCATATTAATTCATCATAACAAATGCAAATCGAGCAAAAACATTATTGGATTCAAAACTTCAATTCATCATATCTCAGCCATTACTCAACCATTTCACACGAAATTTAGATCAAATTAATCAGCAAGAGAAGAACTACAAGATCATGCACATAAAATCAGCAATTAAGAGGATCGAAAAACCTACCTCTTGAAGAGCAGTTGCTAAAATCTATGGATTCAAGGCCTTGCAAGCTGCAGATCTACTCCTGATATGATGTCTTGAAGCTTTATGCAATAATTGAAGCTTGAAGATGCTTGGATCGAGCTCAATAATCAATTTCCATCTTCATGTTCTTGCTTGGAGTATGCTTGATTTCCACTCGAATCCTTCAAACCAAAGCTTGATCTGCACTAAATGAAGATCAGAGAACAAGAATATGCAAGAAAATCACTAGCTTATGTGAAGAAAATGTGAATTTGGATTGAGAGAAAATTTTGGAGGGAATTTGGATCTAGATCTAGAATTGATGAATAATGAACAATTCTGTTAGGATTTGGTTTATATACTCTGTCCTAATCTCCTCCAAATTAAAATTAAGCATGGTTTAATTGAGATTAGTGAAAATAAGGTGTATGGCAAATTTTGGAAAATTGGTGGTGCATGGAGCATTTGGACGTGAACAGTAGCAAATGAGAGCTCAAGTTCACTTAAAATCTTCCCATGCACATGTTGGCAATGGTATTTTGTCCATACAATGCACCAATTTCAAATTTGTCATTTTCCCTCCAAAATGGGCATGAAAGAACAAATGATCATATGATTAAATTTCATGCTATGTGATGAATGATTTGGAAAATATAAGTCATGACAAGCAAAATGCAAAAAGAGGCACTCAAATTGGAGTTATGAGTCAAAAGTTATGGCCTTTTGAAGTTCCATGCACACTTGGCAATGATTTGATCATATCTCCTCAATCATTCATCAGATGCTCATGATCTTGGACTTTTTGGAAATGGGAGAGAGAGATCTTCAACTTTCATGTTGGACAAAAATTCATTTGAAGCTTCTTTGATGTTGGAAAGTTGAGTTGAATTTGGTCCAAAAACTTGCTATTTTTGGAAACTTGAAATTATAGGTCACTTTCCATTTTGGGAAACTTTTGCTTTGACTTCAAATCTTCAATGTAGATGTTTGACATGATGAATAAGCCTTGTTTGAAGATGAATGAGATGAAGAAACTCAATTTCCACACTCAAAGCCTTCAGTTGACTTTCAGTTGACTGCATTGGTCCTTAAATGACCTGAAAATATTCTGATGAACTTGGGCCTCAACCACTTGGGGAATTTGCTCCAAAATGGACCTATAGCTCATATAAGCTCAATGTAATGATCACATGATCCATATCTCAATGGAAACTTCATCTCTTGCACAAAGGATTCACTTGAATTGCCTTGACCTGTTGACTGCTTAAGCTGCAAGACAAATGTTAGATGACATATTTTTGTACATTTTTGGTTATTGATTAAAAGAAAAGCAATGATATACAAATGCAGGCAATGCTTGGTGATCAAGAATCACTCTCAAGAAGATCCTACCCACAGGGAAGGAAGCAAGGTGTCCAATGATCCTTGAGGCTATGCAGTGCTATGATATGATGCCATGAGGGATCTTAGGGACAAAATTGGGGTCTTACAGATGCCCCTATTTAAGGTCATTCTAGCTGGAGAAATGAAGGTTAAAATCTTCATCTCGACGCGGTAGAATGGGCTTAAATAACAATAATGAGACAAATTTTGGTCCCTAAGAGACCTCATGATGCGAATGTATGAATGCAGAATAAACAAAATCTGTGGGGAATATGGGTCCACAAAGAAGAAAAGAAAATCAGGAGAAAAGACAAATCCACAGGAATGATGCATTTCCTAATGGAACAGAGACTCAACGGGGATTCTCATGGGGATAAGAAAAGAAAAGAATGCGTGAGCAGGACACGAGTTTAAACTGGAGACTATACTGGGGAATAAAAGACCGACACTGGGGAAAAGAGTTCCAAAGGGAACAAATCCATTGGAAAGACTCAAGCTGACTCAAAAACGCATGTATTGGGGAAAACGCCAACACAGCAAAAGTATCCACAAAGGATACTTCGGATGAAAATCCGGACTCAGGATGGGGAAAGATTCACACAGAACCTCCCTGCTGGGAAAAAAATGCATGTATTGGGGAAGACGCCAATACAGCAAAAGGGTGAATCACAACAGAAACTCCGCTGGGGAATGTCTAACAAAGACTCTCCAGGGGAAGCAAAAGGGTGAGATGTTACCGGTTACTGGGTAACAAACTCAAAGAGACATGTGATCTAAACACCGGTTACTGGGTGAAAGAACAACACGCTTAGGAAGAATGAATATCTAAGACCGGTATAAGGGTGAGAGATATCAATCAACCAAACATCCGAGGAAGACCTAAAAAAGGTACATCAACTCAGGAAAATCTGACTCCACAGGGGACCAAGGTCATAATAGGGAGCAGAAAGGAAGGAACACCAGGGATACCGGTTACTGGGTATATAATAGGTGACTAACCAAAGCGTGAATTGGTTTACTTCCAAAACACTCATCATCCGAAAGGAGGGCTTGAAAAAGCAAATCGACTTACAGGATGGACATTCGACTCCGCAACGGGAAAACGAATCTTACTCAAATGGGGAAGGACAAAAGGCTTCAACCAAAGAGCGCATGAGATATATTATCCATTACCGTCAGAACGTGGATAGTATACTCGCATGGAAGGAACACCAGGGATACCGGTTACTGGATATATAATAGGTGACCGACCGAAACGTGAATTGGTTTTTATTGCCAAAACACTCATCATCCTGGAAGAGAGCAAACGCAAACTTGTTAAAGGATGGACATTCGATTCCACAAGGAATACGAATCTTACTCCACTGGAGAAACAATCAAAAGATTTTGACCAAGGAGTGCATGAGATATATTATCTATTACCGTCAGAACGTAGATAATATACTCACATGGAAGGAACACCAGGGATACCGGTTACTGGGTATATAATAGGTGACCGATCGAAAAGAGAAACAATCCTTACCAACAACAACAAGGTAGACGAAAGATAACTCACTGGGGATAAATTGCAAGCATACGACAATTATCCAGGAGACATATCACCGGTTACTGGGAGATACGCTCAACAAAGGGAGAAATGAATATTCGATTCCGCAAAGGGAATACGAATCTTACTCGACTGGGGAAACACAACAGGCTTCGACTGAAGAGTGCATGAGATATATTATCCATTACCGTCAGAACATGGATAGTATACTCGCATGGAAGATTATCCACAACCGGTTACTGGGTTAATAAAGGATAAATCAACCGAAAAGAAAGGCATCGGGATACCAGAACTAGGTATATAAAGATGACCGATCAAAGGGAGCAACAATCATCACCGGCAAAAGGGTAGATGAAAGAGGACTCACTGGGGATGCATTGATATAAAAAATTAATGATCCGGGGAACAAATCACTGGCAAACGGTGAAAGGACCCACTGAGGATAAAATTGCTAGCATACGACTATTATCCACAAGAAAGAGGGAAGACCTGCTGGGGATACAATTGCTTACTCAGAGCAATCATCCAGAAGAGAGAGGGAATATCAACATCGAATACTGGATGAAGACAAACACAAAGAGGGGTTTACATCTACCGAATACTGGGTAGAAAACCACAGAAGAGTAACCGTCATCGGTTAGGATGAACAACAAGGTTAACTCTGCAAAGGGGAGAACAAAGGATTTACAACTATCGAATACTGGGTAGAAGACCAAAGACTCAGTTGAGGATAAGGTGAATGATTGCCGGTTATTGAGCAATTATCCAACTATTCCACAAGGAAGCACAGACTCTGATAGGGAGAAAACAACAACATAGGATTTACAACTACCGAATACTGGGTAGAAAACCGCAAAATCCGCCATCAACCAGGATGAACCACAAAGGTTACTTCTGCTAGGGGAATAGAGATAGGACTTACAACTACCGGTTACTGGGTATAGGCCACAACTCTGATGAGGATACAAAAGTAGGGTTTACAACTACTGAATACTGGGTAGAAAACCAAAGTCTCTGCGTGGGGAGCGAAAGGATCACAACTCTGCACGGGGAAAAACAAATAGGGTTTATAACTACCTGTTACTGGGTAGAAAACCACAAACTCTGTCGGAGAGCAAGAAAATAGGATTTACAACTACCGACTACTGGGTAGAAATCCACAAAGGATATGACTTACAACTACCGGTTACTTGGTAGAAGCCACCGACTCTTGCTGAGGAACCACAGGTTCACAAATACCAATCACTGGGTAAACAACCACAGATTTCGCAAAGAGGGAAAAAGGTATATAGGATTTACAACTACCGAATACTGGGTAGAAAACCACAAAGATAGGACTTACAACTACCGGTTACTTGGTCGAAGCCACAAATTCCGCTGAGGATAAAGTGAATGATTGCCGGTTACTGAGCAACTATTCATTTATACCACAGGGAAGCACAAGAGGCAGTCATCAAAGGCCAATTTAGGATCAAACTAAAATGGCAAACTGAATCAAGACTCATCCTAATGAGGATATAACTCAATAAGGAAAACCCATCCCAATATATGTGTTGGGAGGAAACGGAAACAACCGTCATCCACGAGGAAATATCTCAGTGGGGAACTGCAGAAGGAATGACAGACACTTTCTGCTTATGGGGCTGACTCTATATTGAGAGATTAGACACCCGACATCTGCTTGGGGAGATCTACAGGGAAGATCTATATCACCAATCAGCAGGAGACAACAAACAAAATATATATGGCAAAAATGCAACATGAATATCTGAATGTTGAAAGTATGCATGAATATGCGTGATTTATGTTTGATGAATGCTGACAAAACAGACATATCTAACACAAACAGGTCCAGGGAACAAACGCCTGGTACTACACCACAGAGAGAAAGCCAGGATCACCAGAGAATAACCAATTCTGACGGGATCAGGGACAACAAGGATCATATGCAAGGAATGAATCATCAGTCTCAGTTGGGAAAAAGGAGCTCACTGCACAGGCGAAAACTGCCACCAAAGCAACTCCAAACAACTCCACCGGGGGAAAACCCACTGAGGGAGAAAAGATCACACAAATAGGTTCTGCCACACAAGCAACTCTACTAGGGATCAAAGATATTAGGAAATCACCAAGCCTCTGCAGGGGAGGTATCATCACAGATACAATCCACCATGCCACAAATCTACTGGGGATTTATCTGAGGAAGAGAAGGAGAGCCGGGGATCAACCACCAAATACTGAACCTTCCACAAGGAAACCACAACTGCTGAGGAGGAAAGAATCACTGCTCTGCTGAAGAGAGAGGAGGTGAAAACCTCAACAAGCACTCTGAATGGGGAGAGTCATAACAAAGGCTCTGCTCAACAAAATCTGTTCGGGAGAAATCCCAACAGACACCCTGCTCGGGGGGAACACAAAATCTCAACAGAAGCTCTGCTTGGGGAGCAACCCTAACAACAATCTGGAGAAAGAGGATACAACCATGCCAGGAATATGAACAAATGTCTTACCCTGTTGGAAATCATGCCACCCTTGGGAGAGCAATGAGAAATTCTTAAGTATCCTTTTATCATTGTGAATGTTCACTTTGTTTAAAAACAATTTTGAAAAATTTGTTTGTTTAAAACAATGACATTTTATCAATTAAAAACATGCAAACCATTTGTTGAATTAATACAAATAAGAGTGCAAATAATTGGATAAAAGCTCAAATTGATTTGATGGAATGGTAGTCTGCAAATGGCAAGACTCCATAGATCTGTACAAATTTGAAATCGGTGATATATATTGGAAGAGGGCTACATTGAATATAATGACCATTTCTCTACCAATTTGAATCCGATGTATTTGAAGCTTCAGTTGACGATGACTGAGCGAGAATCTCTGATGAAAAGACAGTTGTGAAACAGAAAGTCTTGTCAGGATGCAGTTACTTGCCAAATCCCTAATTTTTGCCTAGATTGCCCCAGAGCGAGGTACTCAATCTAGCGGGATGCAAATATACTCTTTTTCCATGTCTCTAATTTTTGCCTGGATCGCCCTTTCGGGTTTTCAATCCACCGAGACGCTCATTTTTGCCTAAGTCGCCCTTTCGGGTTTTCAACTTAGCGAGCTATTCTGTTTTTATTTACTTTTTTTTTAGGCAAAGTATTTCTTGACTGCATCTGAATTCACAAGACGAGTGAAATCCTCCCCATCCATAGTTGTTAGCATCAAAGCTCCGCCTGAAAAAGGCTCTCTTGACAACATATGGACCCTCGTAGTTTGGAGTCCACTTGCCCCTGGAATCGGGCGCGAAAGACAAGACTTTCTTGAGCACGAGGTCACCTTCTCGGAACACACGAGGCTTGACCTTCTTATTGAATGCTTTCTTCATTCTCTGCTGATATAACTGACCATGGCACATGGCAGTCAATCGCTTCTCTTCAAATAAATTCAACTGGTCGTAACGACTCTGAATCCATTCAGCATCAGTCAACTTGGCTTCCATCAAGACTCTCATTGATGGGATCTCCACCTCTACTGGGAGAACAACCTCCATGCCGTAAACAAGAGAGAAAGGGGTTGCCCCTGTTGAAGTGCGGACAGATGTACGATATCCATGCAAAGCAAATGGCAGCATCTTATGCCAATCTTTGTACGTGACAACCATTTTCTGGATAATCTTCTTGATATTCTTGTTAGCAGCTTCAACAGCCCCATTCATCTTGGGTCTGTAGGGAGAGGAATTATGGTGTGCAATCTTGAACTCAGCGCACAACTCTTCCATCATTTTGTTGTTCAAGTTAGATCCATTATCAGTAATGATCTTATCAGGCACACCATAACGGCATATCAGCCGATTCTTGACAAACTTCACGACCACCTGCCTGGTCACATTAGCATACGACGCCGCTTCAACCCACTTGGTGAAGTAGTCAATTGCTACGAGAATAAACCTGTGTCCGTTGGACGCTTTCGGTTCAATCATGCCGATCATGTCAATTCCCCACATAGAGAAAGGCCATGGTGATTAAATCACATTCAGAAGTGTCGGAGGAATATGAATCTTGTCCGCATAAATCTGACACTTGTGGCATCTCTTCACATATTTGCAGCAGTCAGACTCCATTGTCAGCCAATAGTAGCCTGCTCTCAACATCTTTCTAGCCATGGCATGTCCATTAGAATGTGTACCAAATGAACCCTCATGGACCTCAGTCATCAACAGGTCTGCTTCGTGTCTATCCACGCATCTGAGCAGAACCATGTCAAAATTTCTCTTGTAAAGCACTTCGCCATTGAGGTAGAAACTGCCTGCTAGTCTCCTCAAAGTTTTCCTGTCTTTCACAGATGCCCCAGGCGGGTAAACCTGGTTCTGAAGGAAATTCTTGATATCAAAATACCAAGGCTTATCGTCTTTGACTTCTTCAACTGCAAACACGTGAGCTGGTCTGTCCAAACGCATCACAGCAATATTGGGAACTTCATTCCAATACTTGACCACAATCATGGAAGCAAGCGTAGCAAGCGCATCTGCCATCCGATTATCCTCTCGAGGAATATGATGAAAGTCAACTTCTGTAAAGAACGTTGAAATTCTCCTCGCATAATCTCTGTACAGAATGAGACTTGGCTGATTCGTCTCCCATTCACCCTTGATCTGATTGACAACTAGGGCCGAATCACCATACACATCAAGGTGCTTGATCCTCAGATCAATGCATTCTTCTAATCCCATAATACAGGCTTCGTATTCAGCCATATTATTCGTGCATTTGAAAGTTAGCCTTGCTGTAAAAGGAATATGTGTGCCCTGAGGAGTAATGATTACTGCCCCAATTCCATTTCCATACTGATTTACAGCGCCATCAAACACCATCGTCCATCTGGAACCAGGTTCTGGACCTTCATCAAGTGTAGGCTCATCGCAATCTTTCATTTTCAAATACAGAATCTCCTAATCTGGGAAGTCGTACTGAACAGACTGATGATCTTCAATCGGCTGATGTGCTAAATGGTCAGCCAAGATACTACCTTTGATAGCTTTCTGAGCTCGATACTCAATATCATACTCAGATAACAACATCTGCCAACGGGCAATCCTCCCAGTTAAAGCAGGCTTCTCGAAGATGTACTTGATTGGATCCATTCTGGATATCAACCAAGTTGTATGATTTATCATGTACTGGCGTAAACGCTTAGCAACCCAAGCCAAAGCACAACACGTCTTCTCAAGCATAGAGTATCGAGACTCACAATCAGTGAACTTCTTACTCAGGTAGTAGATAGCAAATTCTTTCTTTCCCGATTCGTCTTGCTGACCAAGAACACAACCCATTGAGTCTTCAAGAACAGTCAGATACATGATCAGAGGTCTTCCTTCTACAGGCGGAGACAAGATCGGAGGTTCAGACAGATACTCTTTGATACTGTCGAAAGCTTTTTGGCAATCCTCGATCCAATCAAGAGACTGATCTTTCCGGAGGAGCTTGAATATCGGCGCACATGTGGCAGTCATGTGGGATATAAATCTGGAAATATAATTCAAGCGGCCAAGAAAACCTCGGACTTGCTTTTCAGTTTTGGGCGCAGGCATCTCTTGTATTGCTTTGACCTTTGCAGGATCAACCTCAATACCTCTCTCGCTGACTATAAAGCCCAATAACTTGCCAGAACGGACTCCAAATGTACACTTGTTCGGATTCAGACGAAGCTTGTACTTCCTCAAACGCTGAAAAAGCTTCAACAAGTGCTCAACATGTTCAACTTCCGTTCGTGACTTAGCAATCATATCATCAACATAGACCTCTATCTCCTTGTGCATCATATCATGAAACAAGGTAGTCATAGCTCGTTGATACGTGGCTCTGGCGTTCTTCATACCGAAGGGCATCACTCGATAACAGAATGTTCCCCAAGGTGTGATGAATGTTGTCTTCTCCATATCCTCGGGTGCCATCTTGATTTGATTATATCCGGAAAATCCGTCCATAAACGAAAAGACTTTGAATTTAGCTGTATTGTCTACCAACATGTCAATGTGTGGCAGAGGGAAATCATCTTTTGGACTAGCTTTATTCAAATCACGGTAATCCACACACATACGGACTTTTCCGTCTTTCTTAGGCACAGGCACAATGTTGGCCACCCATTGAGGATACGTAGAAGTCACCAGAAACCCCGCATCAATTTGCTTCTGAACTTCCTCTTTGATCTTCACTGCCATGTCTGGATGAGTTCTTCTGAGCTTCTGCTTCACAGGCACGCACTCAGGCTTCAGAGGCAGGAAATGTTGCACAATATCTGTATCTAGACCTGGCATGTCTTCATACGACCAAGCGAAGATATCGGAATATTCTTGTAGCAAACTGATCAACCCCTTCTTGACAGACTCTTCAAGGAGTGCCCCAATCTTCACTATTCGAACACAATCTTCAGACCCCAAGTTGACTGTTTCCAGATTCTCAAGATGCGGCTGAATGATTTTCTCTTCGTGCTCAAGAAGACGGGTAATCTCGTCAGGAATCCCTTCAACATCATCTTCCTCTGCTTCGAATACAGGGAATTCAAAATTGGGAGATGGCGTTGGATCATTATGTTCAATGGGTTTTAGAATCAACCTGCATAATGATTTTGGATAATAAAAAACTTTAGAATTTAAACAAGCAAATCATTATGCAGATGAAAGGATTGCTTTTATTCTTGTTTTTTCAGGGTTTTTTGTGATCACCAATTTCATGCAAAAAGCAAAAAGTGAAAACAAAATGGAAAAACAAATGTTTAACATGAATTTATTAAATTAAATATCATTGTATATATGATGCCAACAATGTCATCACTTCTCCTTTTGGCATGGGAGAAGGGTTTTTAAACAAAGTGATTGTTACTCTGATCTATGAATGACTGTAGGAACATCTACAGCGACCCAATTGTGGCAGATCCCGCCAGGGATGACAAAATTGTCAGTATCCTTTGCATCCCCTTCCAAGATAACAACAACTTCTTCAGCTCGATCGTCGTGGATGAAACCTCCACTCTTGAACAACCCTTTCTCATTGAAAACCCCTGAAGAATAGCCAATGCCAGCCCGGGACTTGTTATCTTCAAGCTCGATCATTTTTCCTAGACCAGCAACTGCACCATATTCAATGGCCAGTTTTGCATCACGATAGGAAGCAAATGAAGGAGTCCTCTTCTCAACAGGCTCGGCTATAGACAAAGCTTGAAAAGGAGTTCCAACTTCATCTTCAGTATCAATGTATGAGAAAGAAGACAAGTGGCTAACCAGGAGAGCCTTTTCTCCCCCTACCACAACCAGTTTCTTATTCTTAATGAATTTCAGCTTCTGGTGTAGGGTGGATGTCACGGCGCCAGCCTCGTGAATCCATGGTCTACCAAGGAGACAACTATAAGATGGGTGGATATCCATAACCTGAAAGGTGATCTGGAAATCACTTGGTCCAATCTTGATTTGGAGATCAACTTCCCCAATCACAGTCTTACGCGACCCATCAAAAGCTTTCACAACAACACCACTCTGCCTCACGGGAGGCCCTTGATATGACAATCTAGAGAGAGTGGTCTTTGGCAATACATTTAGAGATGACCCAGTGTCCACCAATACGTTGGACATGGCATCGTTCTTGCAATTCATGGATATATGTAAAGCCATGTTGTGGTCTCTTCCCTCCTCAGGGAGATCAACGTCACAGAAACTCAAAGTGTTGCAAGCAGTAATGTTTGCAACAATACTGTCAAACTGTTCAATTGTGACATCATGATCAACATAAGCCAAGTGCAAGACTTTCTGCAGAGCCTCTCTGTGCGGTTCTGAATTCAGAAGCAACGATAGCACAGAGATCTTGGACGGCGTTTGTAGAAGCTGGTCTACAACGTTGTACTCACTCTTCTTGATGAGCCTCAGCATCTCATCACAGTCTTCATTCACAGTGCCACTAGGGCCAACAGAAGAAGTAGGAGTCTTTTGTACAGAGGAGGATTTAGCAACAGGTGCCGGGTTCGGAGGATTCACAACATCCCCCACCGGACACTCAACAGAGTCAGCAACAGCCCGAGGCTTCGGGGGTGCAGAAAACACACGACCGCTACGGGTCAACCCACTCACATCATCTATATTCACAACAGAGGATGAAGGCAAAGGCATTTCTTTCCCATCTTCAACAGCAACAACACTGTAACGAAAGGGAATTGCTTTATCAGATGAATAAGGCACAGGACCTGTAGGCTTGATAATCAGGGAAGGAGAAACCTTCTGCTTGCTACCATCGTATCGAATGACAACATGCTCAGGGATCTTGAACACCGGAGAAATCATATTAACCTCTGGTTCATCTTCATCAACATTTCTGTTCTGAAGAATCTCAATAGTCCCATCGTCTAGCAATTCTTGCAGATCTTTTCGCACTTGGCGGCAACCCAAACGATTGACAGAGCAGATACGACATTTGTCATGGTCGTGCTCCAGATGACTGTAGTCACACAGTAGACGATGCAACTCAACCAATGACTGTCGGATATGGCTAACATATTTGACCTTGTATTTGCCAGGGCAACCCTGGACCATGTTAACTGACTTCCCATGCTCGTGCAATGGGTTCTTCGTAACATTGGGGCATGAGTCCTCAAAGCTCAGAATACCGCATCTCATAAGGTCTTGAACCTTAGTCTTCAACGGAAAGAAGTTTTCCACATTATGACCCGGAGCACCGGAGTGGTAAACACAATGTTGATCAGGCTTATACCACCACTGAGGGTTAGCAGGTATAGCCGGAGGATCCCTAGGAGTAATCAGTTTCCGCTCTATCAAAGAGGGATACAGCTCTGCATATGATACAGGAATCAGATCGAAAGTGATCTTCTTCCTCTCATAACTCGTACTAGCTGGATTACTGTTGCGAGGCTGGTAAGCCTGCTGCTGAGGGCGATGCTGTTGCTGATACTGTTGAGATAGCTGTTGATTATTATTGTGCTGATGATGATATTACTGATTGTCTCTGAAGACAGGCGCTACATGAGCCACCTGATGCTGATTGCTGGCATGACGCACAGGCTTCCTCTTGGCAGAGGGTCTTCTGGATTTGACATGGGTTGCACAGCATGTGCCTCCCCATCTTTCTTCTTAGCAAATTCCCCATATCGCTTGCTAGAAGAGCCTTCATCCTTGGTCAGCCGTCCTTCACGGACTCCTTCCTCTAGTCGCATCCCCATGTTCACCATTTCAGTGAAGTCAGAAGGAGCGCTAGCAATCATCCGCTCGTAATAAAATGAACTCAAAGTCTTCAGAAAGATTTTGGTCATTTCCTTCTCTTCCAGCGGAGGAGTAATCTGAGCTGCCAGCTCCCGCCACCTCTGGGCGTACTCTTTGAATGTCTCTTTGTCCTTTTGGGACATGGCTCTGAGCTGATCCCGATCGGGAGCCATATCCACGTTGTATTTGTATTGCTTGACGAAGGCTTCGCCAAGATCATTGAAGGAACAGATGTTTGCACTGTCCAAACTCATATACCATCGTAGTGCAGCACCAGACAGACTGTCTTGGAAATAATGAATCAGCAGCTGATCATTATCCGTTTGAGTAGACATTTTCCTGGCATACATAACCAGGTGGCTGAGCGGGCAGGTGTTGCCCTTGTACTTCTCAAAGTCTAGGACCTTGAATTTGACAGGTATTTTCACACCGGGAACTAAACAGAGCTCGGCTGCAGACTTGCCGAACAAATCCTTTCCTCGAAGGGTCTTCAAAACCTTGCGGAGTTCAAGAAATTGGTAATTCATCGCGTCCATCTTCTCATGAACATCTGGGCCCTCAGACGGCTCAGAATGATAGATGGTGTCGTCTACCCTAGGAATGGTATGCACGACAGGAGGAGGCATTGCAAGGACCGGGCTAGATGCCGGCATGGAAGCAAATGTTGGCGCAGGAATGTCAGGCATAAAACCAGGAGGCATCCCCCACGGAAACCCGGGCGGCATGGCTGTTGGCACAAAATGGGCACTGGCAGCTGGCACTGTTGACGAGACAACCTCAGAAATAACAGTCCTCTGGGGAGGAGTTGCAGGCGTCGTAGACGGCTGATTCTGAGCAGCTAAGAATTGCTCCATCAGAGCAGTGAGTCTGGCAACTTCATCCTTCAGCTCACGGTTCTCTTGCTCAAGATGATCTATCAATCTGGAAAAGTTGGCTCTGGTGTAGTACCGATGAGTCAGCTTGTCTTCAAAATAAATGAAGAGCATAGAGTTAGGCCACAGACAAGAAGACCGGAACAACACCTTCTTATGCA
Source organism: Lathyrus oleraceus (assembly GCF_024323335.1). Taxonomy (NCBI): domain Eukaryota; kingdom Viridiplantae; phylum Streptophyta; class Magnoliopsida; order Fabales; family Fabaceae; genus Lathyrus; species Lathyrus oleraceus. The sequence goes on along the minus strand of NC_066579.1, from coordinate 287,091,050 downwards.
AATGATGCATGCAATGTTTGTGCATATGCTTTGTTTTTTTTTTCAAGGAACTTTTAGGGTATTATTTGCAAATTTTCGAATATTTAAGCATTTTTATCGCATATGGAAAATATCTCATCAAATATATTTGAGAAAAATAAATACAGCATTGTTAATTATTACAAGAGAGAAGGAAAATAAACATCCTATGGATCCCTAGAAGCTCGGGATGCCGGAAGATAAGCTGCACGAAGCCTATTGATCTCTCTCTCTCATATGCTGCTTCCATATCCGCCTTATCTTTGGCGAGTCTGTCATACCTCCTTTTCCAGAACTTGGAAGACTGAGGAAGTAGAGAAGTCCATGCATCATTCGGATCATCAATGACTTGATACTTGAGGAACTCGATCAGAGCATCCTTCTCCTTAAGCTGTTGAAGCAACTCTTCTCTTTCACGGATCCAGGCACGTGAAAGGTCTTCATCTCTCAACTCCTCTACGCCTTGATTAGGGAGGGTTGAAGGCCCAGCCATAACCAAAGGTGTAGGTCTCGGATAATCATAGGGCATGAGATACTCGGATGCTCTCTTCCTTACCCAAGTAGTATACGGCTCCAAAGCAATGCAGTTCTTCGGACCCAACTCACTTCTACCCTTCTTGTGAATCTTGCGCCAAGCGCGAACCATCCTGGCTTTCAGGCCTTGGGGATCTTTACCCTCCTGAAAGAACACACCTTCTAACAGAATGTTATTAGGTTTATCCTTTAGGGGGAACCCAAGCTGACGACGTGCTAATATAGGGTTGTAGCTAATCCCACCACATGTACCAAGAAGAGGCACATTGGAGAATTCACCATAAGAATCAATGATTTGGACACCATCATATGCACGATCATACCAAGAGATATCATCATTAGTGAGAGACATGAGTCTCGTAGACCACCATAGACATCCCTTGTTCTCCTTGAAAGCGACCGTCTGCGGTAAGTGAGAAATAAACCACTTATACAACAGAGGCAAACAGCACACAATAGCGCCACCATCCTTTGCATTCCTCAAGTGCAAAGAGACATAGGTATCACCCAACAGAGCCAGAACGGGATTAAGAGCAGAGAAGATCCTAATGGCGTTCACATCCACAAATTTGTCGATGTTGGGAAACAATACCAATCCATAGATGAGAAGCACGAATATGGCTTCAAAGGCATCCTCACTCATGGCCTTCCCATAAATGGTAGCTTGGGCGATGAGGAACTCAGAAGGAAGACCTTGAATTCCACCTTTGGTAGTCATATGAGCTTTAACCAAGGATTCATCTATGTGCAACATGTCAACTATCTCTTGAGCAGTAGGAATACTCTCCAAGCCACTAAACGACAACTGGTCCAGAATAGGAATACCCACAAGATGAGCATACTCGTCAAGGGTAGGCAATAGCTGAAAGTCTGGAAAAGTGAAGCAGTGATACAGAGGATCATAGAACTGCGCCAAAGTACTCATCAACCCTTCATCAACCTGAGTAGTCAGAAGAGGCAGAAGCTTTCCATAACGAGCTTTGAAACCCAAGGGATCTAATACATAAGATGTCAGATTCCTTAACTCTTTCAGATCGGGTTGTCGAAAGCTGTACTTCTTTGTATGCCTTTTTTGTCTTTCCATATCTGAAAATTTTGCAAATAAACCCCTTAAGTTCCTTGAAAATTTTCTTTTTATCTGATGATATGGATGCAGATGAATGCATGAATGCATGAATGCAACAATCACACTCAAGGATCAAGCAAAGCACACCAGACAAAGGTCATGGGATGGTTCATATTATCCATAATATCAACCATCCATTTTGGTGGATTATGGTTTTCACCTTATCAACACCCAAGTTCCATTGATATTAACGATATATGAACTACTCAACCATCCCTAATATCAATCATCCATTTTGGTGGATTATGGTTTGCACCTTATCAACACCCAAGTTCCATTGATATTAACGATAGTTGAACGGATCAACCATGAATCACAGGTTTGTTGTGAGTCACGAACATGGAGTCTCAGTTAAGAACCACCCAAAGGGAGTGTACTATGGTTTAAACCTGCCGAACATCTTCTACCAGAGGTTCCCATAGTCATCATCCCATCTTTCAAATATTATCGGAGGAACGAATACTCGTATTCCAAAAATATTCTCAAGAGAGACTCTTATGAGTGTAGTATCGCGTAACAATCACATCAGATCTTACATCTGAACGACCTCCGCACTACGTCCTAAAAATAGGCCAAGATGGGCTTGGTAAACTAAGATCCTTGGCTTCTACGGCACATATCGAAAGAATAATGCCTAACCACAAATAACTTGTGTGACATCATTAATCCAACATGACCTCCACCAAGTGAACGGACTCGCAAGTCAACTTGCTAAGGAATAACTCCACACAAGTCGACGAGACTATGCCATTCTCCAATCATAAGGTGCACTCGAGTTCGGGTATAGAACTCATCTCGCAGAGATCACCAAGCAAACAACAATTGATATATCAAGCAATTCAAGCATTACAATCAATACAGTAATCCCAAATTGTACAAAAATATGTCATAAACAAATAGACAAATATGATACAACAAGGTATGAAAAGTTGGCAAACCCACTAGGAATGATTTCCCCAGCAGAGTCGCCACTTTTCTGTAGCGGTGTATTCGTCACTTTAGATTTATTGATTAAATCAAAAGCAAAGCATGCAAGATAGAGTCGCCACCGCACTTCTATTTATCCAAAGGAATGGCTAGAAAGTGAACAAAAGCCTAAGAAGTTTTATGTAACACCCTTCTAAAATACCCCAAATATTTAATTAAAATAGCAATATATCAATCAGAGTAATTATGCAATTAAGGGTGTCACACAATCATTTCACACCATTCACCATAATAACTGTCATGCTCTTTTATTAATTCAAAACATAAAGCATTTGCACAATACGCAGCGGATAGAAATCAAATCAATCATGCAAAACATGTAACACATTACATGTAAAATTATTCAACAAGGTAAAACATCCCGTCCCGATGTTACATCTATCAGAGCATGACCCACTAAGGAGACTACACTAGACTCCAAGCACTAGCTTCTACTCAATCACTGCTCGTTACCTGAAAACATAGTTGTAAGGGTGAGTTCCTCAATCGATATAATAAGCATTATAAAATATCATGTAATGCTAAGTAAATAACACATCAATCACCCTAATCATATCACACATTCAGTAACGGCACATCAACTCAAATATCATACTCAATACCAACACAATTCATACTCATACTCAATGCCAACACAAACACACGTATAATATTGGAATACATCCATTCATATTATACGCCATACATACATTATGCAATGAGACTCCATGCATGCGGTACCGACTATTCGTGAACATATAGTTCACCTCACCGATCAAATCCAGATACGGCTACCAAGCTCACTAGTCCCACTCATTTGAGACCTAGTGACTCACTCACTAATTCCTCACCATGGGAATTAGCTACCACCCCAAGGGCTATGCTATGCACGCTAATCACCTAGCATGCAAACATCAACAACAATCCACAATGATTTACTCACTAATTCCTCACCATGGGAATTAGCTACCACCATAAAGGCCACAATATGCATGCTAAATCACCTAGCAAATGCAAAATCATCAACAATAATCCACAATGGACATATGCTCACACTCTAAGCCATAAAACAGTCCATTCACCAACACATGCATAATATATACATTCACAACATTATGCATATTTTCACACATCATCAGCATATTTATCACATAATCATATCATGTCATGCCAATTAATCCAACACAGTATTAGCACACTCTACTAATACCTATTCTACTCAAAACAACGGGAAATAATCCCTACTATATCACACACCGATATAGGCCAATCACCAATTATGTTCACAACATTAAAATATTAATTTTTCCAATTTCCAACAGTGTTAACCGGTTAACGCCCTGGGTTAACCGGTTAACGCAGACCAAAAACACGCTTTCTGGCAAAACTCAACAGTGTTAACCGGTTAACGCCCTGGGTTAACCGGTTAACGCATACAGAACAACAATTTTCACAAATCACAACAGTGTTAACCGGTTAACGCCCTGGGTTAACCGGTTAACGCAAGCAAAACAGCAATACTTCACAATTCCTAACAGTGTTAACCGGTTAACACCCTGGGTTAACCGGTTAACGCAAGACAGAAAGCTGTTCCTGCGCTAACACGAAGCAGAATGCAGAATTCTCCGCATTTTCCGCCGTTGGAGGACTTCCGGACCTCCGATTTCAATTCCGTAAAAAGCTACACTTTCGGGAAATCAAGACTCATCCAATTACAGATTCAATTACAGCTTTTACATAACTTATTCATCTCAATTTTTCAGCATTCAACATCCCAATTAGGGTCAAATCAATGGCTTATCACTACCCATTACATGTTAACCCATAATACCCATTAAACGACGATAAACCCCCCTTACTTGAGTTAATCCGGCGAATCTTTAAGCTTCAAGCTTTTCTCTTCGCCAACCTTCTTCCTCTTGTTCTGTCTCTTTGCCCTTTCTCCACTTCTCTGCCGCTTCTCTGTTTTCACGTGAAAACCCTCTTTACCAATTGGAACTCTTTTTCTTATTTCCAACTTATATATTTTCCAATAATTATTATTCCAATAATAATAATAATAATAATCCAATAATTCCAATTATTTAATTAAATTAATAAATATAATATTAACTTAAATTAAATAATTATCTTATTTTTATCGGGGTGTTACAACTCTCCCCCACTAAAAGAGTTTTCGTCCTCGAAAACATACCTCAAGCGAATAACTCCGGATAAGACTCCTTCATCTGACTCTCAAGTTCCCAAGTCACATTGCCACCTGCTGGTCCTCCCCAAGCTACCTTCACCAAAACAATCTCTTTACCCCGCAACTGCTTCAACTCTCGATCCTCGATCCTCATAGGTGATGTTTCAACAGTCAGGTTATCTCTCACCTGTACATCATCTACTTGGACTACATGCGACGGATCATGAATGTACCTCCTCAACTGAGACACATGAAAAACCTCATGCAAATTCGCAAGCGACGGCGGTAAAGTGATACGATAGGCTACCTCCCCTATCCTCTCCAAAATCTGATAAGGACCAATAAATCGAGGTGTCAACTTCTTCGACTTCAAAGCTCGACCAACCCCAGTTATCGGAGTAACACGAAGAAACACATGATCTCCCTCTTGAAACTCAAGTGACTTCCTCCTCTTGTCGTGATAACTTTTCTGACGACTCTGAGCAATCCTCATCTTCTCCTGAATCATCTTAATCTTTTCCGTAGTTTGTTGAACAATCTCCGGTCCAACCACAGCACTCTCACCGGACTCATACCAACATAAAGGCGTCCGACATCTCCTACCATACAAAGCTTCAAACGGTGCCATACCAATGCTCGAATGAAAACTATTGTTGTAGGTAAACTCAATCAAAGGTAAATAACAATCCCAAGCACCTCCCTTTTCCAAAACACAAGCCCTCAAAAGATCCTCTAGTGATTGAATCGTCCTCTCAGTCTGACCGTCAGTCTGCGGATGATATGCAGAACTCAATCTCAGCTTAGTTCCCAAAGCCTTCTGCAAACCTTCCCAGAACTTCGATGTAAATCTAGGATCTCTGTCCGAAACAATACTAGACGGAATACCATGCAAACTTACAATCTTCTCAATATACAACTCAGCTAATCTCTCTAACGGATAATCCATTCTGATCGGAATGAAATGAGCCGATTTCGTCAATCTATCGACAATCACCCAAATAGCTTCAAAATTCTTACTTGTCCTCGGTAAACCAGAAACAAAATCCATACTGATACTGTCCCACTTCCACTCTGGAATAGCCAACGGTTGCATTAGCCCAGACGGCTTCTGATGCTCAATCTTTGACTTCTGACAAGTCAAACAAGAATAAACAAAACTTGCAATTTCTCTTTTCATTCTCGGCCACCAGAATAGCTTTTTCAAATCATGATACATCTTCGTAGCTCCAGGATGAATACTCAGGCCACTACGATGTCCTTCCTCAAGAATACTCTTCTTAAGTTCGGTAACATCCGGAATACACACCCGATTACCAAATTTCAAAACACCATTCTCATCAACTCTGAATTCACCACCTTGACCTTGATTCACTAGAGTCAACTTATCAACCAAAAGCACATCGGATTTCTGACCCTCTCTAATCTCATCCAGAATACCACTCGTTAACTTCAACATTCCCAATTTAACACTATTGTGAGTACTCTCACACACCAAACTCAAGTCTCTAAACTGCTCAATTAAATCCAATTCCTTAACCATTAACATAGACATATGCAATGATTTCCGACTCAATGCATCAGCCACTACGTTTGCTTTACCCGGATGGTAATTCAAACCAAAGTCATAATCCTTCAGAAACTCTAACCATCTCCTCTGTCTCATATTCAGCTCTTTCTGATCAAACAAATACTTTAAACTTTTATGGTCACTGAAAACCTCAAATCTTGACCCGTACAAATAATGCCTCCATAACTTCAGAACGAACACCACAGCTGCCAACTCTAAATCGTGTGTCGGATAGTTCCTCTCATGAACCTTCAGTTGTCTCGAAGCATAAGCCACAACCTGCTTATTCTGCATCAACACACCACCCAAGCCTAACAATGACGCATCATAGTAAACCTCAAATAGTTCTGACGGACTCGGTAATATCAGAATAGGAGCAGTAGTTAACCTTCTCTTTAACTCTTGGAAACCTTCTTCGCATTTTGAGTCCCAAACAAACGCTTGCCCCTTTCTAGTCAACATCGTCAATGGTAACGCCAACTTAGAAAATCCCTCAATGAATTTCCTATAATAACCAGCCAAACCAAGGAAACTCCTTATCTCAGAAACTGACTTCGGAGCTTCCCACTTAGATACCGCTTCTATCTTAGAAGGATCAACAGCAACACCACCTCTTGAAATCACATGACCAAGAAAACTAACCTCTTCTAACCAAAATTCACACTTGGACAGTTTAGCAAATAACTTCTTTTCTCGAAGAACTCCTAAAACCACTCTCAAATGTTCAGCATGCTCTTCTTCAGATTTCGAATACACCAAAATATCGTCAATAAACACCACAACAAACTGATCTAGGTACGGATGGAAAATCCTATTCATATACTCCATAAATACTCCAGGCGCATTAGTCACACCAAAAGGCATCACAGAATACTCATAATGTCCATACCTTGTTCTGAAAGCAGTCTTCTGAATATCCTCAGTTTTCACACGTATCTGATGATATCCCGACCTCAAATCTATTTTGCTGAACACACTCGCGCCAACTAACTGATCCATCAAATCATCAATCCTCGGCAAAGGATACCGATTCTTGATCGTCACTTTATTCAGTTGCCTGTAGTCCACACACAACCTCATAGTACCTTCTTTCTTCTTAACCAATAACACTGGTGCACCCCACGGTGACACACTCGGACGAATAAATTTCTTATCCAACAGATCTTCCAGCTGACTCTTCAATTCAGTTAACTCAACAGCAGACATACGGTACGGAGCCATCGATATCGGCCTAGTACCAGGTACCAAATCAATCGAGAACTCAACTTCACGCTCTGGCGGTAATTCATTCACCTCTTCAGGAAACACATCAGGAAAATCACACACCACGGCTAGATCGCAAATCACCAGTTTATCTTTAGCCTCCAAAGTCGCTAACAGCATAAACAACTCTGCCCCATCTGCTACTTCCTCATTCACCTGCCTTGCTGATAGAAACAAATCCTTTCCTCCCTCAATCTCAGGAAAGATCACAGTCTTATCAAAACAGTTGATATAAACTCGGTTAGACACCAACCAGTTCATGCCCAGAATAACATCAATCTGCACTAGTGGAAGACACACTAGGTCCATCCCAAAGTCTCTACCAAAAATACTCAAAGGACAATTTAAACAAACTGAAGTAGTAGTCACTGAACCCTTCGCAGGAGTATCAATCACCATACTTCCATGCATCTCAGATATCTCTAATTTAAGTTTCACAGCACAATCCAAAGATATAAAGGAATGAGTCGCACCTGTGTCAATAATAGCTACAAGAGGAAAGCCATTAATATAACACGTACCTCGGATCAAACGATCATCTGCAGAAGTCTCAGAACCCGATAAAGCAAAGACCTTGCCTCCCGACTGATTCTCTCTCTTCGGCTTAGGACACTGTGGACTGATATGACCCACTTCTCCACAGTTGAAACAAGTCACAGTCTTCAACCGGCACTCTGCAGCCAAGTGACCACCTTTTCCACACTTGAAACACTTCTTCTCATTGCTGGTACACTCATGGATACGATGTCCAGCCTGACCACATCTGAAACACTTAGCAGGGGCACTAGAGTCTCCCCCACTAGGCCTCTTCATCCCACTCTGTCTCTGGAAACCTTTGCCAGCTGCATACGGTTTCCCACGATCATTCTGATTCTTGCCTTTCCTATCAACCCTCTGCTGATAGCTCTCCGCTCTGGCTTTGGTATCCTGTTCAAAAATCCTGCAACAGTCAACCAAGTCAGAAAACACTCTGATCCGCTGATACCCAATAGCCTGCTTGATCTCGGGACGTAACCCGTTCTCAAACTTCACACATTTCGAAAATTCCCCAGTAGCCTCGTTATAGGGAGTGTAATACTTTGACAGCTCTGTGAACTTAGCAGCATACTCAGTAACAGACCTGTTACCCTGCTTCAATTCTAAGAACTCTATCTCTTTCTTTCCTCTGACATCCTCTGGAAAGTACTTCCTCAGGAATCTCTCTCTGAACACAACCCAAGTGATCTCAGCATTCCCAGCAGTTTCCAACTCAGTGCGGGTAGCAACCCACCAATCATCTGCTTCTTCTGACAGCATATGCGTACCGAACCTGACCTTCTGGTTATCGGCACACTCAGTCACTCGGAAGATCCTCTCGATCTCCTTCAACCACTTCTGAGCACCATCTGGATCGTATGCTCCCTTGAACATTGGAGGATTGTTCTTCTGGAACTCACTCAGTTGACGAGCAGCTCCCATTCCCACAACATTCGGATTCCCTCCAAGTACTCCAGCTAGCATACCCAGAGCCTCAGCAATCGCAGCATCGTCTCTACCTCTTCCAGCCATCTCTATTCTGAAAACCCAACAAGCTAAAACAATAAGTACTGATAGGGTTACACAACACCTATCACGTACAGGGGAACAGAATAATTACGACTCGACTCGACCGACTATGCTCTGATACCACTAATGTAACACCCTTCTAAAATACCCCAAATATTTAATTAAAATAGCAATATATCAATCAGAGTAATTATGCAATTAAGGGTGTCACACAATCATTTCACACCATTCACCATAATAACTGTCATGCTCTTTTATTAATTCAAAACATAAAGCATTTGCACAATACGCAGCGGATAGAAATCAAATCAATCATGCAAAACATGTAACACATTACATGTAAAATTATTCAACAAGGTAAAACATCCCGTCCCGATGTTACATCTATCAGAGCATGACCCACTAAGGAGACTACACTAGACTCCAAGCACTAGCTTCTACTCAATCACTGCTCGTTACCTGAAAACATAGTTGTAAGGGTGAGTTCCTCAATCGATATAATAAGCATTATAAAATATCATGTAATGCTAAGTAAATAACACATCAATCACCCTAATCATATCACACATTCAGTAACGGCACATCAACTCAAATATCATACTCAATACCAACACAATTCATACTCATACTCAATGCCAACACAAACACACGTATAATATTGGAATACATCCATTCATATTATACGCCATACATACATTATGCAATGAGACTCCATGCATGCGGTACCGACTATTCGTGAACATATAGTTCACCTCACCGATCAAATCCAGATACGGCTACCAAGCTCACTAGTCCCACTCATTTGAGACCTAGTGACTCACTCACTAATTCCTCACCATGGGAATTAGCTACCACCCCAAGGGCTATGCTATGCACGCTAATCACCTAGCATGCAAACATCAACAACAATCCACAATGATTTACTCACTAATTCCTCACCATGGGAATTAGCTACCACCATAAAGGCCACAATATGCATGCTAAATCACCTAGCAAATGCAAAATCATCAACAATAATCCACAATGGACATATGCTCACACTCTAAGCCATAAAACAGTCCATTCACCAACACATGCATAATATATACATTCACAACATTATGCATATTTTCACACATCATCAGCATATTTATCACATAATCATATCATGTCATGCCAATTAATCCAACACAGTATTAGCACACTCTACTAATACCTATTCTACTCAAAACAACAGGAAATAATCCCTACTATATCACACACCGATATAGGCCAATCACCAATTATGTTCACAACATTAAAATATTAATTTTTCCAATTTCCAACAGTGTTAACCGGTTAACGCCCTGGGTTAACCGGTTAACGCAGACCAAAACACGCTTTCTGGCAAAACTCAACAGTGTTAACCGGTTAACGCCCTGGGTTAACCGGTTAACGCATACAGAACAACAATTTTCACAAATCACAACAGTGTTAACCGGTTAACGCCCTGGGTTAACCGGTTAACGCAAGCAAAACAGCAATACTTCACAATTCCTAACAGTGTTAACCGGTTAACACCCTGGGTTAACCGGTTAACGCAAGACAGAAAGCTGTTCCTGCGCTAACACGAAGCAGAATGCAGAATTCTCCGCATTTTCCGCCGTTGGAGGACTTCCGGACCTCCGATTTCAATTCCGTAAAAAGCTACACTTTTGGGAAATCAAGACTCATCCAATTACAGATTCAATTACAGCTTTTACATAACTTATTCATCTCAATTTTTCAGCATTCAACATCCCAATTAGGGTCAAATCAATGGCTTATCACTACCCATTACATGTTAACCCATAATACCCATTAAACGACGATAAACCCCCCTTACTTGAGTTAATCCGGCGAATCTTTAAGCTTCAAGCTTTTCTCTTCTCCAACCTTCTTCCTCTTGTTCTGTCTCTTTGCCCTTTCTCCACTTCTCTGCCGCTTCTCTGTTTTCACGTGAAAACCCTCTTTACCAATTGGAACTCTTTTTCTTATTTCCAACTTATATATTTTTCAATAATTATTATTCCAATAATAATAATAATAATAATCCAATAATTCCAATTATTTAATTAAATTAATAAATATAATATTAACTTAAATTAAATAATTATCTTATTTTTATCGGGGTGTTACATTTTACGCATAGAAAACTAATAAAAGGTCAGAGATCTGGGTAAGGGGGTAATTATGCTGTAGGAAGGTGTTAGGAACCCACAACATCCTTAGTACTCTAAGGGAACCTCTTTTCACAACTTGTTGTATCAATTTATTTGTTTATGAAATATTTTTGTGCAAACATTGATTGAAGGGATGAGAGAAGAATATACAATTTTATTATTTTTTGTGTTTGGATGGATGAAACCCATTGCCTACGTACCTTTCATGAAAGATAAGGATCAAAACGCCGTAGTTTGGCTAAAAGATTTCCAAAAAGTGAGTGGATTGATTTTAAACAAAAGCCTTAAGGTCTTTCATTATCAACGGGAGAAAACTCAACCTGAACCAACAATCCACCATGCGAGAACAACTTCAACACGCTAGTGAGGGGTTAACCCTATAATAAGCATGGAAGTCTTATAATTCAATCACTAAGGATGTGGTGAGATTTACATCAACCACTATGATAATTCAGATCTATAGCTAATGCATGAAAACATATCAAGAAGTGGACAGGAGCCACAAAAAGCAATTGAGTGGGTTGAATTAACCATTTGGAATTATTCACAAAATGAAGTCAAAGTTGACATCAAAGTTTATTCACAATGAGTATTAATGAAAATGAAGTTTGAAAATCAAAGGCTTAAGGCCTAGGTTTCTAGTTTTGAAAACAAGTGAGAATGTTAGCACAAAGTTTTCTGGTTTTTGAGTTAAGGATGAAAACAAGGTTCAAAGTTAAGCACAAAAGGGGTGAGGGTTAAGGTTAAGGGACGAAGCCACAGATAGGAGTTGCTTTCTCAAGATCATAGAAATGATCCAAGGAAGTTCCTTTGGAATTAGGCAACACAAAGCAATAAGCAAAATAAGGAGGGTGGTCTCATAAGAGAGCAACAAAAGATGGAATCGGAGTGCCAATCAATGGTCTTACATCCAACTCCACAAAAGAAGCAAAATAGGATATGGAGTGCCAATCAATGGTCTTAAGTCCAGCTACCCAATAGGAACAGGAAACAGATGGCCAATCAATGGTCTTACATCTGACTCCTCAAACAAAACAAATAACAAATGCAAAGCAAACATGCGAATGATGCACAAATAAGCAAACAAGCAATCAATTATCACACACTATACACAACCAAGGGGCTCAAGCAAGGTTGGGCTTTAGTCAAGGGGTCATATCGACCTTGACAAACAAGCCAAATACTGGAAGGGTGATCAGGCTCTTAACCTCTAACATTGAGAGTTAGGGTGAGCAGATGAAATGGGAGATGAGGGTTATGCCTCATAACTCTTAACCCGGGCCTGGGTGAGCTTGAATCAAAGAAGGTGTAGGAGTCCAGAATGAGGAACTCTATTCCACAATGACTGACTCTATATACAAGATTTTGGGTTTTTATTCAAAATGCGTAAACACATAGTGTGAGCAAGATGAAGGACTCAACTGAATAGTAGGGGATGGAGTGCACATCCCTTTTATCTGCCAATGCCTATTCACTTAGGAGGTCTTTATGTAACCATGCCTCATTGAGGTCTTTAGCACAAAGTTAAACAATAAAAAACATGGCCTCTTAAGGAGGGCTTCAGACAGGTGTCTGCCAAAAACAGCAGGTCTTCCAGACTACATGGAGATCAAGAGATTACCTAAGTGGTATGCCAACCACAAGCAAAGCAAAGCAACTCAAATAATGAGTTAAAGCAGCTAAAGTACCTGTGAGAAAAGCTAAAACATCAGTAAGGTACTTAGACAAAACAACCAACAGTTAACAACAGTCAGACAATCCCAATATGCACAACAAGTAAGCCATAGAAGGCAAACACTCAAGTGATTCACTACCAAAGGACCTACAAAATAACCAAGTGTTAGTAAACAATGCCAATAGCAAAGCTCAAATGAGGAAACAACATCAACCATGGAGATGAATGCTTGATCCTGAAATTCAAAGCTCAAATTGTGAGTTCAAACCCCTAAGGCAAAGCCTAGGGTCAAAGGTAGAGAAAAAAGTCAAAACAGAAGCTAAAACTCAACTTAAAGCTCATTTAAACAATCATGAACATGTCCTAAAAAGGACCAAGTCAAAAGCATTAAGAAAAATCATGTAGTGAACAAGAGAAGACAAAGACAATTTCAAAGCACACATTTGGACATTAAGAATCAAAATTCCATATCAAAACAGAAATGAATCAAACAATTCTGGAAATTTTTATGTGCATACAACATGTCCAATACAATCATCATGCCAAAAATCATAAACAGAGGAGCTCATTTGACATGGAAATGAAAATGCACAAGTATGACATCAAATTGTGTGACACACATTGTCACACCATACAATCATGTGTATAAAACAGAAATGAAAAATGAGAAAAATGCACAATCAAGCCTTAAAGGTCAAGCAACATGTTGGGAATCATCATACAAAATTTCATGGCAATTGGAGCATTACTGAGCATTTCACAATAGAAAGAATGGAGCAATGTCACAAATGCATACATGTTCACATAATCAGCCACAATTCAAATTTCAGAAGTGATAAAATCATGAAATTACCACCAAGAAATAATAGACACTTCAAGGATCATGTTGCAAAAAATTTGGAATTAATTGGATGATTTTTCAATTTGATATGAATTTTTGAAGTTGGCAAAAATATTTGAAATGAAAATGATCATGCATAGGCAATTATGGAGGGAAAGGTTAAATGTGGATTAATTTGAAAAAGATGCAGCCGGCTGGAATCGAAGCTGGTATGTGAAAAAGAGAAAAGCACTGAAGCCAAATTCCAGAGCCAGGTATCGAAGCGAGGGAGCGTGCTAAAACGCAGAGTTTCATTTATGAGGTGGCGACACAGTCACGGTCAATGCATACGCGTGGAGTGGTCAAAGGAAGCTAGGTCAATCAATTGGCCAAATGGACACACGCGTGGCATCTGAATGGGATAAAACCCTAGCGCCTCAAGGTCTGTACAGACGGCGGCGGTCAAGGCGGAAACCACCGTCTTCTTCGTGAAGACGGTGGAGGAACAGTGTACGCATGCACAATTTTTTTCCAGAATCAGCCAAAATTTATATCATTCGAACCGTTATCACACAAGGAACACAAATCCATCATCAAATCATATTAATTCATCATAACAAATGCAAATCGAGCAAAAACATTATTGGATTCAAAACTTCAATTCATCATATCTCAGCCATTACTCAACCATTTCACACGAAATTTAGATCAGATTAATCAGCAAGAGAAGAACTACAAGATCATGCACATAAACTCAACAATTAAGAGGATCGAAAAACCTACCTCTTGAAGAGCAGTTGCTGAAATCTATGGATTCAAGGCCTTGCAAGCTGCAGATCTACTCCTGATATGATGTCTTGAAGCTTTATGCAATAATTGAAGCTTGAAGATGCTTGGATCGAGCTCAATAATCAATTTCCATCTTCATGTTCTTGCTTGGAGTATGCTTGATTTCCACTCGAATCCTTCAAACCAAAGCTTGATCTGCACTAAATGAAGATCAGAGAACAAGAATATGCAAGAAAATCACTAGCTTATGTGAAGAAAATTTGAATTTGGATTGAGAGAAAATTTTGGAGGGAATTTGGATCTAGATCTAGAATTGATGAATAATGAACAATTCTGTTAGGATTTGGTTTATATACTCTGTCCTAATCTCATCCAAATTAAAATTAAGCATGATTTAATTGAGATTAGTGAAAATAAGGTGTATGGCAAATTTTGGAAAATTGGTGGTGCATGGAGCATTTGGACGTGAACAGTAGCAAATGAGAGCTCAAGTTCACTTAAAATCTTCCCATGCACATGTTGGCAATGGTATTTTGTCCATACAATGCACCAATTTCAAATTTGTCATTTTCCCTCCAAAATGGGCATGAAAGAACAAATGATAATATGATGAAATTTCATGCAATGTGATGAATGATTTGGAAAATATAAGTCATGACAAGCAAAATGCAAAAAGAGGCACTCAAATTGGAGTTATGAGTCAAAAGTTATGGCCTTTTAAAGTTCCATGCACACTTGGCAATGATTTGACCATATCTCCTCAACCATTCACCAGATGCTCATGATCTTGGACTTTTTGAAAATGGGAGAGAGAGATCTTCAATTTTCATGTTGGAAAAAAATTCATTTGAAGCTTCTTTGATGTTGGAAAGTTGAGTTGAATTTGGTCCAAAAACTTGCTATTTTTGGAAACTTGAAATTATAGGTCACTTTCCATTTTGGGAAACTTTTGCTTTGACTTCAAATCTTCAATGTAGATGTTTGACATGATGAATAAGCCTTGTTTGAACAAGAATGAGATGAAGAAACTCAATTTCCACACTCAAAGCCTTCAGTTGACTTTCAGTTGACTGCATTGGTCCTTAAATGACCTGAAAATATTCTGATGAACTTGGGCCTCAACCACTTGGGGAATTTGCTCCAAAATGGACCTATAGCTCATATAAGCTCAATGTAATGATCACATGATCCATATCTCAATGGAAACTTCATCTCTTGCACAAAGGATTCACTTGAATTGCCTTGACCTGTTGACTGCTTAAGCTGCAAGACAAATGTTAGATGACATATTTTTGTACATTTTTGGTTATTGATTAAAAGAAAAGCAATGATATACAAATGCAGGAAATGCTTGGTGATCAAGAATCACTCTCAAGAAGATCCTACCCACAGGGAAGGAAGCAAGGTGTCCAATGATCCTTGAGGCTATGCAGTGCTATGATATGATGCCATGAGGGATCTTAGGGACAAAATTGGGGTCTTACAGAACCTTTTGAAAGTATTTGTGTTATGTTATTACTTTTTTGCTATTGTTTGGAAATGTTTTATTGGGAATATCCAAAAGGTTTTATTAAGTTTGCTCGCCAAAACATCACGGTCGTGTGCCAACGTATCCTTATAAGGATGGAATAAGAGAAACTGTAATTCACCTAACAAAGGGTGAAAGAACACTTGATAGTGATCAAGGTTCCAAAGGGGGGAGTAAGTGTTCATAACAAACACACTTACAAGAGTTACAAACTCTTACTTAAATTTAAGTTGAAAGTGAAAATGACTCTAACAAGGTCAAAGGGGAACTAGGGATTCCTAAACTACCTATGACATCAAGTCAATAAAGAGTTCTTTCCCTTGGATTTGGGCAAAAAGATAAAAAAAAGATAAGCAATATGTTCAAGCATGACATCCACAAAGATAAGCAAATGACTAAGAAAGATGTTCAAGCATGACATTAAAGGTAAACAAATGGTAAAGAAAGATGTTCAAGCATGACATCCACAAAGATAAGCAAATGAAGAAGATGTTCAAGTATGACATCAACAAAGATAAACACATAATAAAGAAGATGTTCAAGCATGACATCAACAAAGATAAAAAAAATGGTAAAGAAGATGTTCAAGCATGGTATCAACAAAGATAAATAAGGATGAAGAAGATGTTCAAGCATGACATCCACAAAGGTAAACACATGTTAAAAAAGATGTTCAAGCACTCCATCTATAAAGATAAGCAAATGAAGAAGATGTTCATACATTACATCAATTCAAATATATGAAAAAATGATCATAACAATATCAAGCATGGTACGTAAACACATATGTACAACATGTGAACAAGAATAAAGCTACAACAACATCAATCAATGATGTATAAAGTTAAAATGAATATGAATGACATGGATATATAATCATGAAGAAACAAAGATGAATGACATAACAATGCATAAACATGTATATGGATTTCATAATAAGTATGAACGAACATGTATATACATGAAGTAAGACATGGTTTAGACATAACATCAACTTAATCATGAAAAACAAGTTAAACTAAGGGAAGGTATTAGCATCCTAAGTATCAATAGTATACTATATGAACCTTTTGAAAGTATTTGTGTTATGTTATTGTTTGTTTGCTATTTTTTGGAAATGTTTTATTGGGAATGGCCTAAAGGTTTTATTAAGTTTGCTCGCCAAAACTTCACGGCCGTGTGCCTACGTATCCTTATAAGGATGGAATAAGAGCAACCGTAATTCACCTAACTAAGGGTGAAAGAACACTTGATATTGATCAAGGTTCCAAAGGGGGGAGTAAGTGTTCATAACAAACACACTTACAAGAGTTACAAACTCTTACTTAAATTTAAGTTGAAAGTTAAAAAGACTCTAACAAGGTCAAATGGGAACTGGGGATTGCTAAACTACCTATGACATCAAGTCAATAAAGAGTTCTTTCCCTTGGATTTGGGCAAAAATATAAACAACAGATAAGCAATATGTTCAAGCATGACATCCACAAAAATAAGCAAATGATAAAGAAAGATGTTCAAGCATGACATCAAAGGTAAACAAATGGTAAACAAATATGTTCAAGCACGACATCCACAAAGGTAAGCAAATGAAGAAGATGTTCAAGAATGATATCAACAAAGATAAACATATAATAAAGAAGATGTTGAAGCATGACATCAATAAAGATAAAAAAACTCGTAAAGAAGATGTTCCAACATGACATCAACAAGGATAAACAAGGTTGAAAAAGATGTTCAAGCATGACATCCACAAAGGTAAACACATGATAAAAAAGATGTCCAAGCACGCCATCTACAAAGATAAGAAAATTAAGAAGATGTTCATACATTACATCAATACAAAGATACGAAAACATGATCATAACAATATCAAGCATGTTACGTAAACACATATGTACAACATGTGAACATGAACAAAGCTACAACAACATCAATCAAAGATGTATAAAGTTAACATGAATATGAATGACATGGATATATCATCACGAAGAAACAAAGATGAATGACATAACAATGCATAAACATGTATATGGTTTTCATAATAAGTATGAATGGACATGTATATACATGAAGTAAGACATGGTTTAGATATAACATCAACTTAATCATGAAAAATAAGTTAAACTAAGGGAAGGTATTAGCATCCTAAGTATCAATAGTATCCTATATGAACCTTTTGAAAGTATTTGTGTTATGTTATTGTTTGTTTGCTATTGTTTGGAAATGTTTTATTGGGAATGGGCAAAAGGTGTTATTAAGTTTGCTCGCCAAAACTTCATGGTCGTGTGCCTAAGTATCCTTATAAGGATGGAATAAGAGCAACCATAATTCACCTAACTATGGGTGAAAGAACACTTGATATTGATCAAGGTTCCAAAGGGGGGAGTAAGTGTTCATAACAAACACACTTACAAGACTTAAATACTCTTACTTAAATTTAAGTGAAAGTGAAAATGACTCTAACAAGGTCAAAGGGAAAATAGGGATTGCTAAACTACATGTGACATTAAGTCAATAAAGAGTTCTCTCCCTTGGATTTGGGCAAAAAGATAAACAAAATATAAGCAAAATGTTCAAGCATTACATCCACAAAGATAAGCAAATGATAAAGAAAGATGTTCAAGCATGACATCAAAGGTAAATAAATGGTAAAGAAATATGTTCAAGCATGACATCCACAAAGATAAGCATATGAAGAAGATGTTCAAGCATGACATCAACAAAGATAAACACATAATAAAGATTATGTTCAAGCATGACATTAACAAAGATAAAAAAAAATGGTAAAGAAGATGTTCAAGCATGGCATTAACAAGGATAAACAAGGATGAAGAAGATGTTCGGGCATGACATCTACAAAGGTAAACACATGATAAAAAATATGTTAAAGCATGCCATCTATAAAGATAAGCAAATTAAGAAGATGTTCATACATTACATAAAGTCAAAGATATGAAAAAATGATCATAACAATATCAAGCATGGTACGTAAACACATATGTACAACATGTGAACAAGAACAAAGCTACAACAACATCAATCAAAGATGTATAAAGTTAACATGAATATGAATGACATGGATATATCATCATGAAGAAACAAATATGAATGAAACAGCAATGCATAAACATGTATATGGATTTCATAATAAGTATGAACGAAGATGTATATACATGAAGTAAGTCATGGTTTAGACATAACATCAACTTAATCATGGAAAAAGAGTTAAACTAAGGGAAGGTATTAGCATCATAAGTATCAATAGTATCCTATATGAACCTTTTGAAAGTATTTGTGTTATGTTATTATTTTTTTGCTATTGTTTGAAAATGTTTTATTGGGAATGGCCTAAAGGTCTTATTAAGTTTGCTCGCCAAAACTTCACGGGCGTGTGCCTACGTATCCTTATAAGGATGGAATAAGAGAAACCATAACTCACCTAACTAAGGGTGAAAGAACACTTGATAGTGATCAAGGTTCCAAAGGGGGGAGTAAGTGTTCATAACAAACACACTTACAAGAGTTATAAACTCTTACTTAAATTTAAGTTGGAAGTGAAAATGACTCTAACAAGGTCAAAGGGGAACTAGGGATTGCTAAACTACCTATGACATCAAGTCAATAAAGAGTTCTTTCCCTTGGATTGAGGCAAAAATATAAACAAAAGATAAGCAATATGTTCAAGCATGACATCCACAAAGATAAGCAAATGATAAAGAAAGATGTTCAAGCATGACATCAAAGGTAAACAAATGGTAAACAAATATGTTCAAGAACGACATCCACAAAGGTAAGCAAATGAAGAAGATGTTAAAAAATGATATCAACAAAGATAAACACATAATAAAGAAGATGTTGAAGCATGACATCAATAAAGATAAAAAAAACTCATAAAGAAGATGTTCCAACATGACATCAACAAGGAAAAACAAGGTTGAAGAAGATGTTCAAGCATGACATCCACAAAGGTAAACACATGATAAAAAAGATGTCCAAGTACGCCATCTACAAAGATAAGAAAATGAAGAAGATGTTCATACATTACATCAATACAAAGATATGAAAACATGATCATAACAATATCAAGCATGGTACGTAAACACATATGTACAAAATGTGAACATGAACAAAGCTACAACAACATCAATCAAAGATGTATAAAGTTAACATGAATATGAATGACATGGATATATCATCATGAAGAAGCAAAGATTAATGACATAACAATGCATAAACATGTATATGGATTTCATAATAAGTATGAATGAACATGTATATATATGTAGTAATACATGGTTTAGACATAACATCAACTTAATCATGAAAAACAAGTTAAACTAAGGGAAAGTATTATTGGGAATGTTTTATTGGGAATGTTCTATTCTTTGGAAATGTTTTATTGGGAATGGCCTAAAGGTTTTATTAAGTTTGCTCGCCAAAACTTCACGGTCGTGTGCCTACGTATACTTATAAGGATGAAAATAGAGCAACCGTAATTCACCTAACTAACGGTGAAAGAATACTTGATAGTGATCAAGGTTCCAAACGGGGGAGTAAGTGTTCATAACAAACACACCTACAAGAGTTACAAACTCTTACTTAAATTTAAGTTGAAAGTGAAAATGACTCTAACAAGGTGAAAGGGAAACCAGGGATTGCTAAACTACCCATGTCATCAATTCAATAAAGAGTTCTTTCCCTTGGATTTGGGCAAAAAGATAAACAAAAGATAAGCAAGATGTTCAAGCATGACATCCACAAAGATAAGCAAATGATAAAGAAAGATGTTCAAGCATGACATCAAAGGTAAACAAATCATAAAGAAAGATGTTCAAGCATGACATCTACAAAGATAAGCAAATGAAGAAGATGTTCAAGTATGACATGAACAAAGATTAAAAAATGATAAAGAAGATGTTCAAGCCTGGCATCAACAAGGATAAACAAGGATGAAGAAGATGTTCAGGCATGACATCCACAAAGGTAAACAAATGATAAAAAAGATGTTCAAGCACGCCATCTACAAAGATAAGCAAATTAAGAAGATGTTCATACATTACATCAAGTCAAAGATATGAAAAATGATCATAATAATATCAAGCATGGTACGTAAACACATATGTACAACATGTGAAGAAGAACAAAGCTACAACAACATCAATCAAAGATGTATAAAGTTAACATGAATATGAATGACATGGATATATCATCATGATGAAACAAAGATGAATGACATAACAATGCATAAACATGTATATGGATTTCATAAAAAGTATGAACGAACATGTATATACGAGAAGTAAGTCATGGTTTAGACATAACATCAACTTAATCATGAAAAACAAGTTAAACTAAGGGACGGTATTAGCATCCTAATTATCAATAGTATCCTATATGATACTTTTGAGAGAATTTTTGATATGTTATTGTTTGTTTGCTATTGTTTGGAAATGTTTTATTGGGAATGGCTAAAGGTTTTTTTAAGTTTGCTCGCCAAAACTTCACGGTCGTGTGCCTACGTATACTTATAAGGATGGAATCAGAGCAACCGTAATTCACCTAACTAAGGGTGAAAGAACACTTGATAGTGATCAAGGTTCCAAAGGGGGGAGTAAGTGTTCATAACAAACACACTTACAAGAGTTACAAACGCTTACTTTAATTTAAGTTGAAAGTGAAAATGACTCTAACAAGGTCAAAGGGAAACTAGAGATTGCTAAATTACCTGTGACATCAAGTCAATAAAGAGTTCTTTACCTTGGATTTGGGCAAAAATATAAACAAAATATAAGCAAGATGTTCAAGCATAATATCCACAAAAATAAGCAAATGATAAAGAAAGATTTTCAAGCATGACATCAAAGGTAAATAAATGGTAAAGAAAGATGTTTAAGCATGACATCCACAAAGATAAGCAAATGAAGAAGCCGTTCAAGCATGACATCAACAAAGATAAACACATAATAAAGATGTTCAAGCATGACATTAACAAAGATAAAACAAAATGGTAAAGAAGATGTTCAAGCATGGGATCAACAAGGATAAACTAGGATGAAGAAGATGTTCGGGCATGACATCTACAAAGGTCAACACATGATAAAAAAGATGTTCAAGCATGCCATTTACAAAGATAAGCAAATGAAGAAGATGTTCATACATTACATCAAGTCAAAGATATGAATAAATGATCATAACAATATCAAGCATGGTACGTAAACACATATGTACAACATGTGAACAAGAACAAAGCTACAACAGCATCAATCAAAGATGTATAAAGTTAACATGAATATGAATGACATGGATATATCATCATGATGAAACAAAGATGAATGACATAACAATGCATAAACATGTATATGGATTTCATAATAAGTTTTAACAATGATGTATATAATGAAGTAAGTCATGGTTTATACATAACATCAACTTAATCATGAAAAACAAGTTAAACTAAGGGAAGGTATTAGCATCCTAAGTATCAATAGTATCCTATATGAACATTTTGAAAGTATTTGTGTTATGTTATTGTTCGTTTGCTATTGTTTGGAAATGTTTTATTGGGAATGGCCTAAAGGTTTTATTAAGTTTGCTCGCCAAAACATCACGGTCGTGTGCCTACGTATACTTATAAGGATGGAATCAGAGCAACCGTAATTCACCGAACTAAGGGTGAAAGAACACTTGATAGTGATCAAGGTTACAAAGGGGGGAGTAAGTGTTCATAATACACACACTTAAAAGAGTTACAAACTCTTACTTAAATTTAAGTTGAAAGTGAAAATGACTCTAACAAGGTCAAAGGGAAACTAGAGATTGCTAAATTACCTGTGACATCAAGTCAATAAAGAGTTCTTTTCCTTGGATTTAGGCAAAAATATAAACAAAATATAAGCAAGATGTTCAAGCATAATATCCACAAAAATAAGCAAATGATAAAGAAAGATGTTCAAGCATGACATCAAAGGTAAATAAATGGTAAAGAAAGATGTTTAAGCATGACATCCACAAAGATAAGAAAATGAAGAAGATGTTCAAGCATGACATCAACAAAGATAAACACATAATAAAGATGTTCAAGCATGACATTAACAAAGATAAAAAAATGGTAAAGAAGATGTTCAAGCATGGCATCAACAAGATTAAACAAGGATGAAGAAGATGTTCGGGCATGACATCTACAAAGGTCAACACATGATAAAAAAGATGTTCAAGCATGCCATTTACAAAGATAATCAAATGAAGAAGATGTTCATACATTACATCAAGTCAAAGATATGAAAAAATGATCATAACAATATCAATCATGGTACGTAAACACATATGTACAACATGTGAACAAGAACAAAGCTACAACAGCATCAATCAAAGATGTATAAAGTTAACATGAATATGAATGACATGGATATATCATCATGATGAAACAAAGATGAATGACATAACAATGCATAAACATGTATATGGATTTCATAACAAGTTTTAACAATGATGTATATACATGAAGTAAGTCATGGTTTATACATAACATCAACTTAATCATGAAAAACAAGTTAAACTAAGGGAAGGTATTAGCATCCTAAGTATCAATAGTATCCTATATGAACCTTTTGAAAGTATTTGTGTTTTGTTATTGTTCGTTTGCTATTGTTTGGAAAAGTTTTATTGGGAATGACCTAAAGGTTTTATTAAGTTTGCTCGCCAAAACTTCACGGTCGTGTGCCTACGTATACTTATAAGGATGGAATCAGAGCAACCGTAATTCACCGAACTAAGGGTGAAAGAACACTTGATAGTGATCAAGGTTACAAAGGGGGGAGTAAGTGTTCATAATAAACACACTTACAAGAGTTACAAACTCTTACTTAAATTTAAGTTGAAAGTGAAAATGACTCTAACAAGGTCAAAGGGAAACTAGAGATTGCTAAATTACCTATGACATCAAGTCAATAAAGAGTTCTTTCCCTTGGATTTAGGCAAAAATATAAACAAAATATAAGCAAGATGTTCAAGCATAATATCCACAAAAATAAGCAAATGATAAAGAAAGATGTTCAAGCATGACATCAAAGGTAAATAAATGGTAAAGAAAGATGTTTAAGCATGACATCCCCAAAGATAAGCAAATGAAGAAGATGTTCAAGCATGACATCAACAAAGATAAACACATAATAAAGATGTTCAAGCATGACATTAACAAAGATAAAAAAAAATGGTAAAGAAGATGTTCAAGCATGGCATCAACAAGGATAAACACGGATGAAGAAGATGTTCGGGCATGACATCTACAAAGTTCAACACATGATAAAAAAGATGTTCAAGCATGCCATTTACAAAGATAATCAAATGAAGAAGATGTTCATACATTACATGAAGTCAAAGATATGAAAAAATGATCATAACAATATCAATCATGGTACGTAAACACATATGTACAACATGTGAACAAGAACAAAGCTACAACAGCATCAATCAAAGATGTATAAAGTTAACATGAATATGAATGACATGGATATGTCATCATGATGAAACAAATATGAATGACATAATAATGCATAAACATGTATATGGATTTCATAATAAGTTTTAACAATGATGTATATACATGAAGTAAGTCATGGTTTATACATAACATCAACTTAATCATGAAAAACAAGTTAAACTAAGGGAAGGTATTAGCATCCTAAGTATCAATAGTATCCTATATGAACCTTTTGAAAGTATTTGTGTTATGTTATTGTTCGTTTGCTATTGTTTGGAAAAGTTTTATTGGGAATGGCCTAAAGGTTTTATTAAGTTTGCTCGCCAAAACTTCACGGTCGTGTGCCTACGTATACTTATAAGGATGGAATCAGAGCAACCGTAATTCACCGAACTAAGGGTGAAAGAACACTTGATAGTGATCAAGGTTACAAAATGGGGAAGTAAGTGTTCATAATAAACACACTTACAAGAGTTACAAACTCTTACTTAAATTTAAGTTGAAAGTGAAAATGACTCTAACAAGGTCAAAGGGAAACTAGAGATTGCTAAATTACCTATGACATCAAGTCAATAAAGAGTTCTTTCCCTTGGATTTAGGCAAAAATATAAACAAAATATAAGCAAGATGTTCAAGCATAATATCCACAAAAATAAGCAAATGATAAAGAAAGATGTTCAAGCATGACATCAAAGGTAAATAAATGGTAAAGAAAGATGTTTAAGCATGACATCCACAAAGATAAGAAAATGAATAAGATGTTCAAGCATGACATCAACAAAGATAAACACATAATAAAGATGTTCAAGCATGACATTAACAAAGATAAAAAAAATGGTAAAGAAGATGTTCAAGCATGGCATCAGAAAGATTAAACAAGGATGAAGAAGATGTTCGGGCATGACATCTACAAAGGTCAACACATGATAAAAAAGATGTTCAAGCATGCCATTTACAAAGATAATCAAATGAAGAAGATGTTCATACATTACATCAAGTCAAAGATATGAAAAAATGATCATAACAATATCAATCATGGTACGTAAACACATATGTACAACATGTGAACAAGAACAAAGCTACAACAGCATCAATCAAAGATGTATAAAGTTAACATGAATATGAATGACATGGATATATCATCATGATGAAACAAAGATGAATGACATAACAATGCATAAACATGTATATGGATTTCATAATAAGTTTTAACAATGATGTATATACATGAAGTAAGTCATGGTTTATACATAACATCAACTTAATCATGAAAAACAACTTAAACTAAGGGAAGGTATTAGCATCCTAAGTATCAATAGTATCCTATATGAACCTTTTGAAAGTATTTGTGTTATGTTATTGTTCGTTTGCTATTGTTTGGAAAAGTTTTATTGGGAATGGCCTAAAGGTTTTATTAAGTTTGCTCGCCAAAACTTCACGGTCGTGTGCCTACGTATACTTATAAGGATGGAATCAGGGCAACCATAATTCACCGAACTAAGGGTGAAAGAACACTTGATAGTGATCAAGGTTACAAAGGGGGGAGTAAGTGTTCATAATAAACACACTTACAGGAGTTACAAACTCTTACTTAAATTTAAGTTGAAAGTGAAAATGACTCTAACAAGGTCAAAGGGAAACTAGAGATTGCTAAATTACCTGTGACATCAAGTCAATAAAGAGTTCTTTCCCTTGGATTTAGGCAAAAATATAAACAAAATATAAGCAAGATGTTCAAGCATAATATCCACAAAAATAAGCAAATGATAAAGAAAGATGTTCAAGCATGACATCAAAGGTAAATAAATGGTAAAGAAAGATGTTTAAGCATGACATCCACAAAGATAAGAAAATGAAGAAGATGTTCAAGCATGACATCAACAAAGATAAACACATAATAAAGATGTTCAAGCATGACATTAACAAAGATAAAAAAAATGGTAAAGAAGATGTTCAAGCATGGCATCAACAAGGATAAACAAGGATGAAGAAGATGTTTGGGCATGACATCTACAAAGGTCAACACATGATAAAAAAGATGTTCAAGCATGCCATTTACAAAGATAATCAAATGAAGAAGATGTTCATACATTACATCAAGTCAAAGATATGAAAAAATGATCATAACAATATCAATCATGGTACGTAAACACATATGTACAACATGTGAACAAGAACAAAGCTACAACAGCATCAATCAAAGATGTATAAAGTTAACATGAATATGAATGACATGGATATATCATCATGATGAAACAAAGATGAATGACATAACAATGCATAAACATGTATATGGATTTCATAATAAGTTTTAACAATGATGTATATACATGAAGTAAGTCATGGTTTATACATAACATCAACTTAATCATGAAAAACAAGTTAAACTAAGGGAAGGTATTAGCATCCTAAGTATCAATAGTATCCTATATGAACCTTTTGAAAGTATTTGTGTTATGTTATTGTTCGTTTGCTATTGTTTGGAAAAGTTTTATTGGGAATGGCCTAAAGGTTTTATTAAGTTTGCTCGCCAAAACTTCACGGTCGTGTGCCTACGTATACTTATAAGGATGGAATCAGGGCAACCATAATTCACCGAACTAAGGGTGAAAGAACACTTGATAGTGATCAAGGTTACAAAGGGGGGAGTAAGTGTTCATAATAAACACACTTACAAGAGTTACAAACTCTTACTTAAATTTAAGTTGAAAGTGAAAATGACTCTAACAAGGTCAAAGGGAAACTAGAGATTGCTAAATTACCTGTGACATCAAGTCAATAAAGAGTTCTTTCCCTTGGATTTAGGCAAAAATATAAACAAAATATAAGCAAGATGTTCAAGCATAATATCCACAAAAATAAGCAAATGATAAAGAAAGATGTTCAAGCATGACATCAAAGGTAAATAAATGGTAAAGAAAGATGTTTAAGCATGACATCCACAAAGATAAGAAAATGAAGAAGATGTTCAAGCATGACATCAACAAAGATAAACACATAATAAAGATGTTCAAGCATGACATTAACAAAGATAAAAAAATGGTAAAGAAGATGTTCAAGCATGGCATCAACAAGATTAAACAAGGATGAAGAAGATGTTCGGGCATGACATCTACAAAGGTCAACACATGATAAAAAAGATGTTCAAGCATGCCATTTACAAAGATAATCAAATGAAGAAGATGTTCATACATTACATCAAGTCAAAGATATGAAAAAATGATCATAACAATATCAATCATGGTACGTAAACACATATGTACAACATGTGAACAAGAACAAAGCTACAACAGCATCAATCAAAGATGTATAAAGTTAACATGAATATGAATGACATGGATATATCATCATGATGAAACAAAGATGAATGACATAATAATGCATAAACATGTATATGGATTTCATAATAAGTTTTAACAATGATGTATATACATGAAGTAAGTCATGGTTTATACATAACATCAACTTAATCATGAAAAACAAGTTAAACTAAGGGAAGGTATTAGCATCCTAAGTATCAATAGTATCCTATATGAACCTTTTGAAAGTATTTGTGTTATGTTATTGTTCGTTTGCTATTGTTTGGAAAAGTTTTATTGGGAATGGCCTAAAGGTTTTATTAAGTTTGCTCGCCAAAACTTCATGGTCGTGTGCCTACGTATACTTATAAGGATGGAATCAGAGCAACCGTAATTCACCGAACTAAGGGTGAAAGAACACTTGATAGTGATCAAGGTTACAAAGGGGGGAGTAAGTGTTCATAATAAACACACTTACAAGAGTTACAAACTCTTACTTAAATTTAAGTTGAAAGTGAAAATGACTCTAACAAGGTCAAAGGGAAACTAGAGATTGCTAAATTACCTGTGACATCAAGTCAATAAAGAGTTCTTTCCCTTGGATTTAGGCAAAAATATAAACAAAATATAAGCAAGATGTTCAAGCATAATATCCACAAAAATAAGCAAATGATAAAGAAAGATGTTCAAGCATGACATCAAAGGTAAATAAATGGTAAAGAAAGATGTTTAAGCATGACATCCACAAAGATAAGCAAATGAAGAAGATGTTCAAGCATGACATCAACAAAGATAAACACATAATAAAGATGTGCAAGCATGACATTAACAAAGATAAAAAAAATGGTAAAGAAGATGTTCAAGCATGGCATCAACAAGGATAAACAAGGATGAAGAAGATGTTCGGGCATGACATCTACAAAGGTCAACACATGATAAAAAAGATGTTCAAGCATGCCATTTACAAAGATAAGCAAATGAAGAAGATGTTCATACATTACATCAAGTCAAAGATATGAAAAAATGATCATAACAATATCAATCATGGTACGTAAACACATATGTACAACATGTGAACATGAACAAAGCTACAACAACATCAATCAAAGATGTATAAAGTTAACATGAATATGAATGACATGGATATATCATCATGAAGAAACAAATATGAATGAAACAACAATGCATAAACATGTATATGGATTTCATAATAAGCATGAACGAACATGTATATACATGATGTAAGACATGGTTTAGACGTAACATCAACTTAATAATGAAAAACAAGTTTAACTAAGGGAAGGTATTAGTATCCTAAGTATCAATAGTATCCTATATGAACCTTTTGAAATTATTTGTGTTATGTTATTGTTTGTTCGCTATTGTTTGGAAATGTTTCGTTGGGAATGGCCAAAAGGTTTTATTAAGTTTGCTCGCCAAAACTTCACGGTCGTGTGCCTACGTATCCTTATAAGGATGGAATAAGAGCAACCGTAATTCACCTAACTAAGGGTTAAAGAACACTTGATATTGATTAAGGTTCCAAAAGGGGGAGTAAGTGTTCATAACAAACACACTTACAAGAGTTACAAACTCATACTTAAATTATAGTTGAAAGTGAAAATAACTCTAACAAGCTCAAAGGGGAACTAGGGATTGCTAAACCACCTATGACATCAAGTCAATAAAGAGTTATTTCCCTTGGATTTGGGCAAAAAGGTAAACTAATGATAATCAAGATGTTCAAGCATGACATCTAAAAAGATAAGAAAATGATAAAGAAATATGTTCAAGCATGACATCAAAGTTAAACAAATGGTAAAGAAATATGTTCAACCACGACATCCACAAAGGTAAGCAAATGAAGAAGATGTTCAGGAATGATATCAACAAAGATAAACACGTAATAAATAATATGTTGAAGCATGACATTAACAAATATGAAAAAAAAATGATAAAGAAAATGTTCAAGCATGGCATCAACAAGGATAAACAAAAATGAAGACGATGTTCAGGCATGACATCCACAAAGGTAAACACATGATAAAAAAGATGTTCAAGCATGCCATCTATAAAGATAAGCAAATGAATAAGATGTTCATACATTACATCAAGTCAAAGATATGAAAAAATGATCATAACAATATCAAGCATGGTACGTAAACACATATGTACAACATGTGAACAAGAACAAAGCTACAACAGCATCAATCAAAGATGTATAAAGTTAACATGAATATAAATGACATAAACAATGCATAAACATGTATATGGAATTCTAAATAAGTTTTAACGATGATGTATATACATGAAGTAAGTCATGGTTTATACATATCATCAACTTAATCATGAAAAACAAGTTAAACTAAGGGAAGGTATTAGCATCCTAAGTATCAATAGTATCCTATATGAACCTTTTGAAAGTATTTGTGTTATGTTATTGTTCGTTTGCTATTGTTTGGAAATGTTTTATTTGGAATGGCCTAAAGGTTTTATTAAGTTTGCTCGCCAAAACTTCACGGTCATGTGCCTACGTATACTTATAAGGATGGAATCAGAGCAACCGTAATTCACCGAACTAAGGGTGAAAGAACACTTGATAGTGATCAAGGTTACAAAGGGGGGAGTAAGTGTTCATAATAAACACACTTACAAGAGTTACAAACTCTTACTTAAATTTAAGTTGAAAGTGAAAATGACTCTAACAAGGTCAAAGGGAAACTAGAGATTGCTAAATTACCTGTGACATCAAGTCAATAAAGAGTTCTTTCCCTTGGATTTTTAGGCAAAAATATAAACAAAATATAAGCAAGATGTTCAAGCATAATATCCACAAAAATAAGCAAATGATAAAGAAAGATGTTTAAGCATGACATCAAAGGTAAATAAATGGTAAAGAAAGATGTTTAAGCATGACATCCACAAAGATAAGAAAATGAAGAAGATGTTCAAGCATGACATCAACAAAGATAAACACATAATAAAGATGTTCAAGCATGACATTAACAAAGATAAAAAATAATGGTAAAGAAGATGTTCAAGCATGGCATCAACAAGGATAAACAAGGATGAAGAAGTTGTTCGGGCATGACATCTACAAAGGTCAACACATGATAAAAAAGATGTTCAAGCATGCCATTTAAAAAGATAATCAAATGAAGAAGATGTTCATACATTACATCAAGTCAAAGATATGAAAAAATGATCATAACAATATCAATCATGGTACGTAAACACATATGTACAACATGTGAACAAGAACAAAGCTACAACAGCATCAATCAAAGATGTATAAAGTTAACATGAATATGAATGACATGGATATATCATCATGATGAAACAAAGATGAATGACATAATAATGCATAAACATGTATATGGATTTCATAATAAGTTTTAACAATGATGTATATACATGAAGTAAGTCATGGTTTATACATAACATCAACTTAATCATGAAAAACAAGTTAAACTAAGGGAAGCTATTAGCATCCTAAGTATCAATAATATCCTATATGAACCTTTTGAAAGTATTTGTGTTATGTTATTGTTCGTTTGCTATTGTTTGGAAAAGTTTTATTGGGAATGGCTTAAAGGTTTTATTAAGTTTGCTCGCCAAAACTTCACGGTCGTGTGCCTACGTATACTTATAAGGATGGAATCAGAGCAACCGTAATTCACCGAACTAAGGGTGAAAGAACACTTGATAGTGATCAAGGTTACAAAGGGGGGAGTAAGTGTTCATAATAAACACACTTACAAGAGTTACAAACTCTTACTTAAATTTAAGTTGAAAGTGAAAATGACTCTAACAAGGTCAAAGGGAAACTAGAGATTGCTAAATTACTTGTGACATCAAGTCAATAAAGAGTTCTTTCCCTTGGATTTAGGCAAAAATATAAACAAAATATAAGCAAGATGTTCAAGCATAATATCCACAAAAATAAGCAAATGATAAAGAAAGATGTTCAAGCATGACATCAAAGGTATTTAAATGGTAAAGAAAGATGTTTAAGCATGACATCCACAAAGATAAGCAAATGAAGAAGATGTTCAAGCATGACATCAACAAAGATAAACACATAATAAAGATGTTCAAGCATGACATTAACAAAGATAAAAAAAAATGGTAAAGAAGATGTTCAAGCATGGCATCAACAAGGATAAACAAGGATGAAGAAGATGTTCGGGCATGACATCTACAAAGGTCAACACATGATAAAAAAGATGTTCAAGCATGCCATTTACAAAGATAATCAAATGAAGAAGATGTTCATACATTACATCAAGTCAAAGATATGAAAAAATGATCATAACAATATCAATCATGGTACGTAAACACATATGTACAACATGTGAACAAGAACAAAGCTACAACAACATCAATCAAAGATGTATAAAGTTAACATGAATATGAATGACATGGATATATCATCATGATGAAACAAAGATGAATGACATAACAATGCATAAACATGCATATGGATTTTATAATAAGTTATAACAATGATGTATATACATGAAGTAAGTCATGGTTTATACATAACATCAACTAAATCATGAAAAACAAGTTAAACTAAGGAAAGGTATTAGCATCCTAAGTATCAATAGTATCCTATATGAACCTTTTGAAAGTATTTGTGTTATGTTATTGTTCGTTTGCTATTGTTTGGAAAAGTTTTATTGGGAATGGCCTAAAGGTTTTATTAATTTTGCTCGCCAATACTTCACGGTCGTGTGCCTACGTATACTTATAAGGATGGAATCAGAGCAACCGTAATTCACCGAACTAAGGGTGAAAGAACACTTGATAGTGATCAAGGTTACAAAGGGGGGAGTAAGTGTTCATAATAAACACACTTACAAGAGTTACAAACTCTTACTTAAATTTAAGTTGAAAGTGAAAATGACTCTAGCAAGGTCAAAGGGAAACTAGAGATTGCTAAATTACCTGTGACACCAAGTCAATAAAGAGTTCTTTCCCTTGGATTTAGGCAAAAATATAATCAAAATATAAGCAAGATGTTCAAGCATAATATCCACAAAAATAAGCAAATGATAAAGAAAGATGTTCAAGCATGAGATCAAAGGTAAATAAATGGTAAAGAAAGATGTTTAAGCATGACATCCACAAAGATAAGCAAATGAATAAGATGTTCAAGCATGACATCAACAAAGATAAACACATAATAAAGATGTTCAAGCATGACATTAACAAAGATAAAAAAAATGGTAAAGAAGATGTTCAAGCATGGTATCAACAAGGATAAACAAGGATGAAGAAGATGTTCGGGCATGACATCTACAAAGGTCAACACATGATAAAAAAGATGTTCAAGCATGCCATTTACAAAGATAATCAAATGAAGAAGATGTTCATACATTACATCAAGTCAAAGATATGAAAAAATGATCATAACAATATCAATCATGGTACGTAAACACATATGTACAACATGTGAACAAGAACAAAGCTACAACAGCATCAATCAAAGATGTATAAAGTTAACATGAATATGAATGAGATGGATATATCATCATGATGAAACAAAGATGAATGACATAACAATGCATAAACATGTATATGGATTTCATAATAAGTTTTAACAATGATGTATATACATGAAGTAAGTCATGGTTTATACATAACATCAACTTAATCATGAAAAGCAAGATAAACTAAGGGAAGGTATTAGCATCCTAAGTATCAATAGTATCCTATATGAACCTTTTGAAAGTATTTGTGTTATGTTATTGTTAGTTTGCTATTGTTTGGAAATGTTTTACTGGGAATGGCCTAAAGGTTTTATTAAGTTTGCTCGCCAAAACTTCACGGTCGTGTGCCTACGTATACTTATAAGGATGGAATCAGAGCAACCCGTGTTCACCGAACTAAGGGTGAAAGAACAGTTGATAGTGATCAAGGTTACAAAGGTGGGAGTAAGTGTTCATAATAAACACACTTACAAGAGTTACAAACTCTTACTTAAATTTAAGTTGAAAGTGAAAATGACTCTAACAAGGTCAAAGGGAAACTAGAGATTGCTAAATTACCTGTGACATCAAGTCAATAAAGAGTTCTTTCCCTTGGATTTAGGCAAAAATATAAACAAAATATAAGCAAGATGTTCAAGCATAATATCCACAAAAATAAGCAAATGATAAAGAAAGATGTTCAAGCATGACATCAAAGGTAAATAAATGGTAAAGAAAGATGTTTAAGCATGACATCCATCAAGATAAGCAAATGAAGAAGATGTTCAAGCATGACATCAACAAAGATAAACACATAATAAAGATGTTCAAGCATGACATTAACAAAGATAAAAAAAATGGTAAAGAAGATGTTCAAGCATGGCATCAACAAGATTAAACAAGGATGAAGAAGATGTTCGGGCATGACATCTACAAAGGTCAACACATGATAAAAAAGATGTTCAAGCATGCCATTTACAAAGATAATCAAATGAAGAATATGTTCATACATTACATCAAGTCAAAGATATGAAAAAATGATCATAACAATATCAATCATGGTACGTAAACACATATGTACAACATGTGAACAAGAACAAAGCTACAACAGCATCAATCAAAGATGTATAAAGTTAACATGAATATGAATGAGATGGATATATCATCATGATGAAACAAAGATGAATGACATAAAAATGCATAAACATGTATATGGATTTCATAATAAGTTTTAACAATGATGTATATACATGAAGTAAGTCATGGTTTATACATAACATCAACTTAATCATGAAAAACAAGATCAACTAAGGGAAGGTATTAACATCCTAAGTATCAATAGTATCCTATATGAACCTTTTGAAAGTATTTGTGTTATGTTATTGTTAGTTTGCTATTGTTTGGAAAAGTTTTATTGGGAATGGCCTAAAGGTTTTATTAAGTTTGCTCGCCAAAACTTCACGGTCGTGTGCCTACGTATACTTATAAGGATGGAATCAGAGCAACCGTAATTCACCGAACTAAGGGTGAAAGAACACTTGATAGTGATCAAGGTTACAAAGGTGGGAGTAAGTGTTCATAATAAACACACTTACAAGAGTTACAAACTCTTACTTAAGTTTAAGTTGAAAGTGAAAATGACTCTAACAAGGTCAAAGGGAAACTAGAGATTGCTAAATTACCTGTGACATCAAGTCAATAAAGAGTTCTTTCCCTTGGATTTAGGCAAAAATATAAACAAAATATAAGCAAGATGTTCAAGCATAATATCCACAAAAATAAGCAAATGATAAAGAAAGATGTTCAAGCATGACATCAAAGGTAAATAAATGGTAAAGAAAGATGTTTAAGCATGACATCCACAAAGATAAGCAAATGAAGAAGATGTTCAAGCATGACATCAACAAAGATAAACACATAATAAAGATGTTCAAGCATGACATTAACAAAGATTAAAAAAAATGGTAAAGAAGATGTTCAAGCATGGCATCAACAAGGATAAACAAGGATGAAGAAGATGTTCGGACATGACATCTACAAAGGTCAACACATAATAAAAAAGATGTTCAAGCATGCCATTTACAAAGATAAGCAAATGAAGAAGATGTTCATACATTACATCAAGTCAAAGATATGAAAAAATGATCATAACAATATCAATCATGGTACGTAAACACATATGTACAACATGTGAACATGAACAAAGCTACAACAACATCAATCAAAGATGTATAAAGTTAACATGAATATGAATGACATGGATATATCATCATGAAGAAACAAATATGAATGAAACAAGAATGCATAAACATGTATATGGATTTCATAATAAGAATGAACGAACATGTATATACATGAAGTTAGACATGGTTTAGACGTAACATCAACTTAATAATGAAAAACAAGTTTAACTAAGGGAAGGTATTAGTATCCTAAGTATCAATACTATCCTATATGAACCTTTTGAAAGTATTTGTGTTATGTTATTGTTTGTTCGCTATTGTTTGGAAATGTTTCATTGGGAATGGCCAAAAGGTTTTATTAAGTTTGCTCGCCAAAACTTCACGGTCGTGTGCCTACGTATCCTTATAAGGATGGAATAAGCGCAACCGTAATTCACCTAATTAAGTGTTAAAGAACACTTGATATTGATTAAGGTTCCAAAAGGGGGAGTAAGTGTTCATAACAATCACACTTACAAGAGTTACAAACTCTTACTTAAATTTAAGTTGAAAGTGAAAATGACTCTAACAAGGTCAAAGGGGAACTAGGGATTGCTAAACTACCTCTGACATCAAGTCAATAAAGTGTTATTTCCCTTGGATTTGGGCAAAAAGATAAACAAAAGATAAGCAATATGTTCAAGCATGACATCCACAAACATAAGCAAATGATAAAGAAAGATGTTCAAGCATGACATTAAAGGTAAACAAATGGTAAAGAAATATGTTCAAGCACGACATCCACAAAGGTAAGCAAATGAAGAAGATGTTCAGGAATGATATAAACAAAGATAAACACATAATAAAGAAGATGTTCAAGCATGACATCAACAAAGATAAAAAAATGGTAAAGAAGATGTTCAAAAATGACATCAACAAGGATAAACAAGGTTGAAGAAGATGTTCAGGCATGACATTCACAAAGGTAAACACATGATAAAAAAGATGTTCAAGCACGCCATCTACAAAGATAAGAAAATGAAGAAGATGTTCATACATTACATCAATAAAAAGATATGAAAACATGATCATAACAATATCAAGCATGGTACGTAAACACATATGTACAACATGAGAACATTAACAAAGCTACAACATCATCAATCAAAGATGTATAAAGTTAACATGAATATGAATGACATGGATATATAATCATGAAGAAACAAAGATGAATGACATAACAATGCATAAACATGTATAACGATTTCATAATAAGTATGAACGAACATATATATACATGAAGTAAGACATTGTTTAGAGATGACATCAACTTAATCATGAAAAAAGAGTTAAACCAAGGGAAGGTATTAGCATCCTAAGTATCAATAATCCTATATGAACCTTTTGAAAGTATTTGTGTTATGTTATTGTTTGTTTGCTATTGCTTGGAAATGTTTTATTGGGAATGGCCAAAAGGTTTTATTAAGTTTGCTCGCCAAAACTTCACGGTCGTGTGCCTACGTATCCTTATAAGGATGGAATAAGAGCAACCGTAATTCACCTAACTATGGGTGAAAGAACACTTGATATTGATCAAGGTTCCAAAGGGGGGAGTAAGTGTTCATAACAAACACACTTACAAGAGCTACAAACTCTTACTTAAATTTAAGTTGAAAGTGAAAATGACTCTAACAAGGTCAAAGGGGAACTAGGGATTGCTAAACTACCTATGACATCAAGTCAATAAAGAGTTCTTTCCCTTGGATTTTGGCAAAAAGATAAACTAAATATAATCAATATGTTCAAGCATGACATCTAAAAAGATAAGCAAATGATCAAGAAATATGTTCAAGCATGACATCAAAGGTAAACAAATGGTAAAGAAATATGATCAAGCACGACATCCACAAAGGTAAGCAAATGAAGAAGATGTTCAAGAATGATATCAATAAAGATAAACACATAATAAATTAGATGTTCAAGCATGGCATTAACGAAGATAAAAAAAATGATAAAGAAGATGTTCAAGCATGGCATCAACACGGATAAATAAGGATGAAGAAGATGTTCAGGCATGACATCCACAAAGGTAAACACATGATAAAAAAGATGTTCCAGCATGCCATCTATAAAGATAAGCAAATTAAGAAGATGTCCATACATTACATCAAGTCAAAGATATGAAAAAATGATCATAACAATATCAAGCATGGTACGTAAACACATATGTACAACATATGAACAAGAACAAAGCTACAGCAACATCAATCAAAGATGTATAAAGTTAACATGAATATGAATGACATGGATATATAAACATGATGAAACAAAGATGAATGACATAAAAATGCATAAACATGTATATGGATTTCATAATAAGTATGAACGAAGATGTATATACATGAAGTAAGTCATGGTTTAGACATAACATCAACTTAATCATGAAAAACAAGTTAAACTAAGGGAAGGTATTAGCATCCTAAGTATCAATAGTATCCTATATGAACCTTTTG
This sequence comes from Lathyrus oleraceus, assembly GCF_024323335.1. NCBI lineage: Eukaryota > Viridiplantae > Streptophyta > Magnoliopsida > Fabales > Fabaceae > Lathyrus > Lathyrus oleraceus. The sequence continues at coordinate 287,052,924 of NC_066579.1, read as the reverse complement.
AAAGTATTTGTGTTATGTTATTGTTCGTTTGCTATTGTTTGGAAATGTTTTATTGGGAATGGCCTAAAGGTTTTATTAAGTTTGCTCGCCAAAACTTCACGGTCGTGTGCCTACGTATACTTATAAGGATGGAATCAGAGCAACCATAATTCACCTAACTAAGGGTGAAAGAACACTTGATAGTGATCAAGGTTCCAAAGGGGGGAGTAAGTGTTCATAATAAACACACTTACAAGAGTTACAAACTCTTACTTAAATTTAAGGTTAAAGTGAAAATGACTCTAACAAGGTCAAAGGGGAACTAGGGATTGCTAACCTACCTATGACATCAAGTCAATAAAGTGTTTTTTCCCTTGGATTTGGGCAAAAAGATAAACTAAAGATAAGAATTATTTTCAAGCATGACATCCACAAAGATAATCAAATGATAAAGAAAGATGTTCAAGCATGACATTAAAGGTAAACAAATGGTAAACAAATATGTTCAAGCACGGCATCCACAAAGGTAAGCAAATGAAGAAGATGTTCAATAATGATATCAACAAAGATAAACACATAATAAAGAAGTGGTTCAAGCATGACATCAACAAAGATAAAAAATGGTAAAGAAGATGTTCAAACATGACATCAACAAGGATAAACAAGGTTGAAGAAGATGTTCAAGCATGAGATTCACAAAGGTAAACACATGATAAAAAAGATGTTCAAGCACACCATATACAAATATAATAAAATGAAGAAGATGTTCATACATTACATCAATACAAAGATATGAAAACATGATCATAACAATATCAAGCATGGTACGTAAACACATATGTACAACATGTGAACATGAACAAAGCTACAACAACATCAATCAAAGATGTATAAAGTTAACATGAATATGAATGACATGGATATATCATCATGGAGAAACAAAGATGGATGAAACAACAATGCATAAACATGTATAAGGATTTCATAATAAGTATGAACGAACATGTATATACATGAAGTAAGACATGGTTTAGACATAACATCAACTTAATCATGAAAGAAGAGTTAAACTAAGGGAAGGTATTAGCATCCTAAGTATCAATAGTATCCTATATGAATCTTTTGAAAGTTTTTGTGTTATGTTATTGTATGTTTGCTATTTTTTGGAAATGTTTTATTGGGAATGGCCAAAAGGTTTATTAAGTTTGCTCGCCAAACCTTCACGGTCGTGTGCCTACGTATCCTTATAAGGATGGAATAAGAGCAACCGAAATTCACCTAACTAAGGGTGAAAGAACACTTGATATTGATCAAGGTTCCAAAGTGGGGAGTAAGTGTTCATAACAAACACACTTACAAGAGTTACAAACTCTTACTTAAATTTAAGTCGAAAGTGAAAATGACTCTAACATGGTCAAATGGGAACTAGGGTTTGCTAAACTACCTATGACATCAAGTCAATAAAGAGTTCTTTCCCTTGGATTTAGGCAAAAAGATAAAATAAAGATAAGCAAGATGTTCAAGCATGACATCTAAAAAGATAAACAAATGATAAAGAAAGATGTTCAAGCATGACATCAAAGGTAAACAAATGGTAAAGAAATATGTTCAAGCACGACATCCACAAAGGTAAGCAACTGAAGAAGATGTTCAGGAATGATATCAACAAAGATAAACACATAATAGATAAGATGTTCAAGCATGACATCAACAAAGATAAAAAAAATGGTAAAGAAGATGTTCAAACATGACATCAACAAGGATAAACAAGGTTGAAGAAGATGTTCAAGCATGACATCCACAAAGGTATACACATGATAAAAAAAATGTTCAAGCACACCATCTACAAAGATTAGAAAATGAAGAATATGTTCATACATTACATCAATACAAAGATATGAAAACATGATCATAACAATATCAATCATGGTACGTAAACACATATGTACAACATGTGAACATGAACAAAGCTACAACAACATCAATCAAAGATGTATAAAGTTAACATGAATATGAATGACATGGATATATCATCATGAAGATACAAAGTTTAATGACATAATGTGCATAAACATGAATATGTATTTCATAATAAGTATGAACGAACATGTATATTAATGAAGTAAGACATGGTTTAGACATAACATCAACTTAATCATGAAAAACAAGTTAAACTAAGGGAAAGTATTAGCATCCTAAGTATCAATAATATCCTATATGATACATTTGAAAGTATTTTTGTTATGTTATTGTGTCTTTGCTATTGTTTGGAAGGTTTTATTGGGAATGGCCTAAAGGTTTTATTAAATTTGCTCGCCAAAACTTCACGGTCGTGTGCCTACGTATATTTATAAGGATGGAATTAGAGCAACCGTAATTCACCTAAGTAAGGGTGAAAGGACACTTGATACTGATCAAGGTTCCAAAGGGGGGAGTAAGTGTTCATAATAAACCCACTTACAAGAGTTACAAACTCTTACTTAAATTTAAGTTTTAAGTGAAAATGACTCTAACAAGGTCAAAAGGGAACTAGGGATTGCTAAACTACCTATGACATGAAGTCAATAAAGTGTTCTTTCCCTTGGATTTGGGAAAAAAGATAAACCAAAGATAAGCAAGACGTTCAAGCATGACATCCACAAAGATAAGCAAATGATAAAGAAAGATGTTCAAGCATGACATCAAAGGTAAACAAATGGTAAAGAAATATGTTCGAGCACGACATCCACAAAGGTAAGCAAATGAAGAAGATGTTCAGGAATGATATCAAAAAAGATAAACACATAATAAAGAAGATGTTCAGGCATGACATCAACAAAGAGAAAAAAATGGTATAGAAGACGTTCACACATGACATCAACAAGGATAAACAAGCTTGAAGAAGATGTTCAACCATGGCATTCACAAAGGTAAACACATGATAAAAAAGATATTCAAGCACGCCATCTACAAAGATAATAAAATGAAGAAGATGTTCATACATTACATCAATACAAAGATATGAAAACATGATCATAACAATATCAAGCATGGTACGTAAACACATATGTACAAAATGTGAACATGAACAAAGCTACAACAACATCAATCAAAGAAGTATAAAGTTAACATGACTATGAATGACATGGATATATCATCATGAAGAAACAAAGATGAATGAAACAACAATGCATAAACATGTATAAGGATTTCATAATAAGTATGAACGAACATGTATATACATGAAGTAAGACATGGTTTAGACATAACATCAACTTAATCATGAAAAAAGAGTGAAACTAAGGGAAAGTATTAGCATCCTAAGTATCAATAGTATCCTATATGAACCTTTTGAAAGTATTTGTGTTATGTTATTGTTTGTTTGATATTGTTTGGAAATGTTTTATTGGGAATGGCTAAAAGGTTTTATTAAGTTTACTCTCCAAAACTTCACGGTCGTGTGCCTACGTATCCTTAGAAGGATAGAATAAGAGTAACCGTAATTCACCTAACTAAGGGTGAAAGAACACTTCATATTGATCAAGGTTCCAAAGGGGGGAGTAAGTGTTTATAACACACACACTTACAAGAGTTACAAAGTCTTACTTAAATTTAAGTTGAAAGTGAAAATGACTCTAACAAGGTCAAAGGGGAACTATGGATTGCTAAACTACCTATGACATCAAGTCAATAAAGAGTTCTTTCCCTTGGATTTGGGCAAATAGATAAACAAAAGATAAGCAAGATGTTGAAGCATGACATCCACAAATAGAAGCAAATGATAAAGAAAGATGTTCAAGCATGACATCAAAGGTAAACAAATGGTAAACAAATATGTTCAAGCACGACATTCACAAAGCTAAGCAAATGAAGAAGATGTTCAAGAATGATATCAACAAAGATAAACATATAATAAAGAAGATGTTGAAGCATGACATCAACAAAGATAAAAAAAATCATAAAGAAGATGTTCTAACATGACATCAACAAGGATAAATAAGGTTGAAGAAGATGTTCAAGCATGACATCCACAAAGGTAAATACATGATAAAAAAGATGTTCAAGCACGCCATCTACAAAGATAATAAAATGAAGAAGATGTTCATACATTACATCAATAAAAAGATATGAAAACATGATCATAACAATATCAAGCATGGTACGTAAACACATATGTACAACATGTGAATATGAACAAAGCTACAACAACATCAATCAAAGATGTATAAAGTTAACATGAATACGAATGACATGGATATATCATCATGAAGAAACAAAGATGAATGACATAACAATGCATAAACATGTATATGGTTTTCATAATAAGTATGAACGAACATGTATATACATGAAGTAAGACATGGTTTAGACATAACATCAACTTAATCATGATACACAAGTTAAACTAAGGAAAGGTATTAGCATACTAAGTATCAATAGTATCCTATATGAACCTTTTGAAAGTATTTGTGTTATGTTATTGTTTGTTTGCTATTGTTTGGAAATGTTTTATTGGGATATGGACAAAAGGTTTTATTAAGTTTGCTCGCCAAAACTTCACGGTAGTGTGCCTACGTATATTTATAAGGATGGAATTAGAGCAACCGTAATTCACCTAAGTAAGGGTGAAAGAACACTTGATACTGATCAAGGTTCCAAAGGGGGGAGTAAGTGTTCATAATAAACCCACTTACAAGAGTTACAAACTCTTACTTAAATTTAAGTTGTAAGTGAAAATGACTCTAACAAGGTCAAAGGGGAACTAGGGATTGCTAAACTACCTATGACATTAAGTCAATAAAGTGTTCTTTCCCTTGGATTTGGGCAAAAAGATAAACCAAAGATAAGCAAGACGTTCAAGCATGACATCCATAAAGATAAGCAAATGATAAAGAAAGATGTTCAAGCATGACATCAAAGGTAAACAAATGGTAAAGAAATATGTTCAAGCACGACATCCACAAAGATAAGCAAATGAAGGAGATGTTCAAGAATTATATCAACAAATATAAACACATAATAAAGAATATTTTCAAGCATGAAATCAACAAAGATAAAAAAAATGGTAAAGAAGATGTTCAAACATGACATCAACAAGGATAAACAAGGTTGAAGAAGATGTTCAAGCATGACATCCACAAAGGTAAATATATGATAAAAAAGATGTTCAAGCATGCCATCTACAAAGATAAGAAAATGAAGAATATGTTCATACATTACATCAATACAAAGATATGAAAACATGATCATAATAATATCAAGCATGGTACGTAAACACATATGTACAACATGTGAACAAGAATAAAGCTACAACAACATCAATCAAAGAAGTATAAAGTTAACATGAATATGAATGACATGGATATATAATCATGAAGAAACAAAGATGAATGGCATAACAAAGCATAAACATGGATATGGATTTCATAATAAGTATGAACGAACATGTATATACATGAAGTAAGACATGGTTTAGACATAACATCAACTTAATCATGAAAAACAAGTTAAACTAAGGGAAGGTATTAGCATCCTAAGTATCAATAGTATCCTATATGAACCTTTTGAAAGTATTTGTGTTATGTTATTGTTTGTTTGCTATTGTTTGGAAATGTTTTAGTGGGAATGCGCTAAAGGTTTTCTTAACTTTGCTCGCCAAAACTTCACGATCGTGTGCCTACGTATCCTTATAAGGATAGAATAAGAGCAACCGTAATTCACCTAACTAATGGTGAAAGAACACTTGATATTGATTAAGGTTCCAAAGGGGGGAGTAAACGTTCATAACAACACACCTTACAAGAGTTACAAACTAATACTTAAATTATAGTTGAAAGTGAAAATAACTCTAACAAGCTCAAAGGGGAACTAGGGATTGCTAAACTACCTATGACATCAAGTCAATAAAGAGTTCTTTCCCTTGGATTTGGGCAAAAAGATAAACTAAAGATAATCAAGATGTTCAAACATGACATCTAAAAAGATAAGCAAATGATAAAGAAATATGTTCAAGCATGACATCAAAGTTAAACAAATTGTAAAGAAATATGTTCAACCACGACATCCACAAAGGTAAGCAAATGAAGAAGATGTTCAGGAGTGATATCAACAAAGATAAACACATAATAAATAAGATGTTCAAGCATGACATTAACAAAGATGAAAAAAAGTGATAAAGAAGATGTTCAAGCATGGCATCAACAAGGATAAACAAAAATGAAGAAGATGTTCAGGCATGACATCCACAAAGGTAAACACATGATAAAAAAGATGTTCAAGCACGCCATCTATAAAGATAAGCAAATGAAGATGTTCATACATTACATAAATACAAAGATATGAAAAAATGATCATAACAATATCAATCATGGTACGTAAACACATATGTACAACATGTGAACAAGAACAAAGCTACAACAACATCAATCAAAGATGTATAAAGTTAACATGAATATGAATGACATGGATATATCATAATGATGAAACAAAGATGAATGACATAACAATGCATAAACATGTATATGGATTTCATACTATGTTTTAACAATGATGTATATACATGAAGTAAGTCATGGTTTAGACATAACATCAACTTAATCATGAAAAACAAGTTAAACTAAGGGAAGGTATTAGCATCCTAAGTATCAATAGTGTCCTATATGAACCTTTTGAAAGTATTTGTGTTATGTTATTGTTCGTTTGCTATTGTTTGGGAATGTTTTATTAGGAATGGCCTAAAGGTTTTATTAAGTTTGCTTGCCAAAACTTCACGGTCGTGTGCCTACGTATACTTATAAGGATGGAATCAGAGCAACCGTAATTCACCTAACTAAGGGTGAAAGAACACTTGATAGTGATCAAGGTTCCAAAGGGGGGAGTAAGTGTTCATAATAAACACACTTACAAGAGTTACAAACTCTTACTTAAATTTAAGTTGAAAGTGAAAATGACTCTAACAAGGTCAAAAGGGAACTAGGGATTGCTAACCTACCTATGACATCAAGTCAATAAAGTGTTCTTTCCCTTGGATTTGGGCAAAAAGATAAACTAAAGATAAGCAATATGTTCAAGCATGACATCCACAAAGATAAGCAAATGATAATGAAAGATGTTCAAGCATGACATTAAAGGTAAACAAATGGTAAAGAAATATGTTCAAGCACGACATCCACAAAGGTAAGCAAATGAAGAAGATGTTCAATAATGATATCAACAAAGATAAACACATAATAAAGAAGATGTTCAAGCATGACATCAACAAAGATAAAAAAATGGTAAAGAAGATGTTCAAATATGACATCAACAAGGATAAACAAGGTTGAAGAAGATGTTCAAGCATGAGATTCACAAAGGTAAACACATGATAAAAAAGATGATCAAGCACGCCATCTACAAAGATAAGAAATGAAGAAGATGTTCATACATTACATCAATACAAAGATATGAAAACATGATCATAACAATATCAAGCATGGTACGTAAACACATATGTACAACATGTGAACATGAACAAAGCTACAACAACATCAATCAAAGATGTATAATATTAACATGAATATGAATGACATGGATATATCATCATGAAGAAACAAAGATGGATGAAACAACAATGCATAAACATGTATATGTATTTCATAATAAGTATGAACGAACATGTATATATATGAAGTAAGACATGGTTTAGACATAACATCAACTTAATCTTGGAAAACAAGTTAAACTAAGGGAAAGTATTAGCATCCTAAGTATCAATAATATCCTATATGATACTTTTGAAAGTATTTTTGTTATGTTATTGTTTGTTTGCTATTGTTTGGAATTGTTTTATTAGGAATGGCCTAAAGGTTTTATTAAGTTTGCTCGCCAAAACTTCACGGTCGTGTGCCTACGTATCCTTATAAGGATGAAATAAGAGCAACCGAAATTCACCTAAATAAGGGTGAAAGAACACTTGATATTGATCAAGGTTCCAAAGGGGGGAGTAAGTTTTCATTACAAACACCCTTACAAGAGTTACAGACTCTTACTTAAATTTAAGTCGAAAGTGAAAATGACTCTAACAAGGTCAAATGGAAAGTAGGGATTGCTAAACTACCTATGACATCAAGTCAATAAAGAGTTCTTTCCCTTGGATTTAGGCAAAAAGATAAACTAAAGATAAGCAAGATGTTCAAGCATGACATCTAAAAAGATAAGCAAATGATAAAGAAAGATGTTCAAGCATGACATCAAAGGTAAACAAATGGTAAAGAAATATGTTCAAGCACGACATCCACAAAGGTAAGCAACTGAAGAAGATGTTCAGGAATGATATCTACAAAGATAAACACATAATAGATAAGATGTTCAAGCATGACATCAACAAAGATAAAAAAAAATGGTAATGAAGATGTTCAAACATGACATCAACAAGGATAAACAACGTTGAAGAAGATGTTCAAGCATGACATCCACAAAGGTAAACACATGATAAAAAAGATGTTCAAGCACACCATCTACAAAGATTAGAAAATGAAGAATATGTTCATACATTAGATCAATACAAAGATATGAAAACATGATCATAACAATATCAATCATGGTATGTAAACACATATGTACAACATGTGAACATGAACAAAGCTACAACAACATCAATCAAAGATGTATAAAGTTAACATGAATATGAATGACATGGATATATCATCATGAAGAAACAAAGTTTAAGGACATAAAATGCATAAACATGTATATGTATTTCATAATAAGTATGAACGAACATGTATATATATGAAGTAAGACATGGTTTAGACATAACATCAACTTAATCTTGGAAAACAAGTTAAACTAAGGGAAAGTATTAGCATCCTAAGTATCAATAATATCCTATATGATACTTTTGAAAGTATTTTTGTTATGTTATTGTTTGTTTGCTATTGTTTGGAATTGTTTTATTGGGAATGGCCTAAAGGTTTTATTATGTTTGCTCGCCAGAACTTCACGGTCGTGTGCCTACGTATCCTTATAAGGATGGAATTAGAGCAACCGTAATTCACCTAACTAAGGGTGAAAGAACACTTGATATTGATCAAGGTTCCAAAGGGGGGAGTAAGTGTTCATTACAAACACACTTACAAGAGTTACAGACTCTTACTTAAATTTAAGTCGAAAGTGAAAATGACTCTAACAAGGTCAAATGGGAAGTAGGGATTGCTAAACTACCTATGACATCAAGTCAATAAAGAGTTCTTTCCCTTGGATTTGGGCAAAAAGATAAACCAAAGATAAGCAAGACGTTCAAGCATGACATCCACAAAGATAAGCAAATGCTAAAGAAAGATGTTCAAGCATGACATCAAAGGTAAACAAATGGTAAAGAAATATGTTCAAGCACGACATCCACAAAGGTAAGCAAATGAAGAAGATTTTCAGGAATGATATCAAAAAAGATAAACACATAATAAAGAAGATGTTCAGGCATGACATCAACAAAGATAAAAAAATGGTATAGAAGATGTTCAAACATGACATCATCAAGGATAAACAAGGTTGAAGAAGATTATCAAGCAAGACATTCACAAAGGTAAACACATGATAAAAAAGATATTCAAGCATGCCATCTACAAAGATAAGAAAATGAAGAAGATGTTCATACATTACATCAATACAAAGATATGAAAACATGATCATAACAATATCAAGCATGGTACATAATGTAACACCTCAAAGTTTGCCCTCCTCTTCTTGGGACTGGTTTGGCACATTGCATTGCATATTTTAGGGCATTAGGTATTGCATTTTTGCATATCATCTGAAAACAAAAAAGTCATCCTCCAAAGTCTTTTCAGAATATGGAGAGGTTGCATGATTCAAGCCTGAGGGTTTCCATGGATTGATGATCAACCATCTGAGGGTGTGCACTTCAATTAGGGTTTCCTGATCCCTCAAAGGTTTCGAGCATTATCTTGTTTGCAAGGATATATTACCATCATCATGGTTCTATCATCATCAAGGGTTTCATCATTCAGTCTCAAGTTCCTCTGGATTAGGGTTTTGACCTCTGGTCAATCCTAATCAATGCCATTCTTCCAGCCAGGATTTCTCAAGGAGATGAGGCATTCTATTGGGATGAAGATCACATGGTTATGTTGAAGAGCTTATATGAGCTAGGGTTTCATTTCTGAGCCAATTCCTCGAGTGGTAGAGGTTCAAGCTGGTCAGGGCATGTCAAGGTCATCTTAGGACCTATACAGTCAACTGTGCCAGAGCTGAGGGTTATGAGGTGGGAGATGAGTTGAGACACCTCATTCATGTTCAAAAGAGGTCCATTCATCATTACAAACATATATCTTGAAGATTTTGAAGTCAAATCAAAAGTTTCCAAAAATGGAAAGTGACCTGTAATTGAAAGTTTCCAAAATGGCAAGTTTTTGGTTCACATTCAACTTGACTTTTCAACATCAAAGAAGCTTCAAATGGATTTTTGGTGAACATGAAAGTTGAAGATCTTTCTTTCCTCGTTTCAAAAATTCCAAGATCATGATTATCTGATGATTGGTTGAGGAGTTATGGCCAAATGATCACAAAGCATGCATGGAAGTTCAACATGGCATAACTTTTGATTCAAAACTCCAAATTGAGCCACTCTTTTTGCAAAATGCTTGTCTTGACCAATGCTTTCCAAATCTACCATTGCCTTACATGGAAAAAGCTCATGTGATAACTTGTTCATTCATGTACATTTTGGAGGGAAAAGTGATAATTCAAAATTGGTTGATGCTACCAACAAAATACCACTTCCATTGTGTTTATTAGATGATTTTAAGTGGATTGGGATGCTTGCATGGTACTGTTCACGTATGGGAAGGCCATGCTAAGCACACTTGTGAATTTTGCAAAACACCTTATATTTCCTTAATCTCATTTAACCAAGCCTAATTGTGATTAGCATGGTGATTAACACAGAGTATATAAGCTAAATCCTAACAGAATTTGCTCAGAATCACAATTTTAGATCTAGAATTCCATTTTCCCTCCAAAACTCTCTCTCCTTGGATTTCAAATTTTCTTCACACAACCACAAGATTTCTTCATAGATCCTTCATCCTCATGGAATTTGGAGCATGATTCATCCATTTTTCGTGGCAATTGAGCTGGTTTTGAAAACATTCAAGCACATGAACATGTCAATGGAAAGTTGAAATTCAACAAGATTCAAGAGGATTCAAGTGTTGATTCCTATTCAAAGCTTCAAAAGAGGTGTTAGAGAGAAGATCTGGAGCTTCTAGAGCCTTGAACACGTGGATTTGAACACTGCACATCAAATAAGCTTGAAATTTGATCCTCATTATTTGCCTTTTCATGTATATGATCTTGTAGAGCTTGCTTTGCTGATGATGCTGATAGTTTTAGAATTTAATTTGGTTAAGAATCGAGTGAGATATGTGGAATTAAAGTTTGAGTGTTGAAAATGTTTCTCTTCGATCCGTTTGATATATGGAGAATTAGGCTTAGATATTGTGATATTCGTGATCTACGTTGCAAGACCTTTCCAACGGTATATAGTTTGTAAAATTCTGGAAAAAAAAGTTGCAACTCCACCGTGTACACGGTTGGAGAAGACGAACGGAACTACTGTTCCGGCGTCTGGTGTGGTGGCTTAGGGTTTCATCTAAACGCTGTGTTTCCTGTTGTATCTGGACCTTGGCCGAGCGGGTTCGAATCCTGGCTTGCGCATTTTGTGCATTTTAGTTGAATTTCCATTTAGTCCGTACGTGCACCTGTTCGATTCCTACCAATTGCGTTTTTAGATTTTATTTTTAGCGCTCATTCTTGACCTCACGTTCCTGAGTTCGATTCTGGTTGGATGTATGTTTGTGAATTTATTTTGAGCGCTACTTTTATTTGCCATGCCTGAGATCGATTCCAGTAGATGCACATTCGAATTTTATTCAAATTTCCTTTTCCATATTATTTCCACATTATTTTCATTTTATTCCAATATTTTTCATCAACTTCCAAAAATCATAAAAAATAGAATACATATCCAAATTAATCCAATCTTTTTTTCACATGTTCATTTTAATGTTTAGTTTTTTTAGCATTTATTTCCTAATTTTTGGATTGCTGGAATTTTAAATGCACTTGATTGTTTTCACATGATGTTATATTGACATGTTGGATTCATTGTTTTGTAATATGCTCATGATTTATCCAATTGGCTCGAAATTTGACATGCTTGTTTCTAACATGTGACTGGATTTTTGAGAATTGGTTTGGCATTTTTATCTTGTTCTACCACTGTTTTGGATACATGGACATGTTGTGTGATAATTTGTGTCACAATTTGTATGTTGCATTTGTACATTTTCATTCATATGCCATTTGATCCCTTCTAGAGTTGATTTTTTGTATGATGTCCATTCTTTACATGGTAAGCTTGTATAAAAATTTTCATGATCATTGGATTCATTTCTGTTTTAATGTGGATTTTCTATTCTTAATGTCCAATTGTGATCACATTGTTTGCCTTTGCCTTATCTTGATTAATTGATGGCTTTGCTTAATGATTTGGCTTTGGTACTTTTGATGCCTTCTTCTTGTTTGATTGAATGTGCTTCATAGGAAATATTGACTTCTGTTTTGGTAATTTGCCTTGCCTTTGACCCTAGTCTTTGCACTAGTGGTTTGTACTCACCAATTGTGTTTGTGTTTCAGGTATTTAGCACTAATGATTGGTGTGGCCTCATCATTTGAGATGCCATTTGCTTTGTTTACTAAACTTTGTTGTGTTGTAGGTCCCTTGATGTGATGAACTCACTTGAGTGATTGCATTTGAGACTTACCTTGTGTATAACTGTTGGATGTTCCATTGTGTTGTCTGTTTGGTTTTTCTGAATGTAAATATTAACTGTTTGGCTTTTGTACAGGTACATTAGTCGCTTTTAGCTCTTGCTTGAGCTTTGCTTTGGTTTGTGGTTTGGTTTACCACTTAGGTAACCTCTCTAACTCCATGTAGTCTGGAAGCCCTGTCGCTTTTTTGGCAGGCGTTTGGCTGAAGTCCTCCTTAAGAGGCAATGTCTGTGTTTGTTTATATTTGTGCCAAAGACCTCCTTGTCGAGGCATGTTACTTGTTAAGTCCTCCTAAGTGAAGAGGCAATTGACAGATAGAAGGGACCAGTAGCCAGTCCCCTGTTAGTCGTTGAGTCGTTCATTATGCTCGCACTACGTGCTGACGCTCTTGAACCTACCCCAAGATCCTTGTATAGAGTCAGTCAAGTGGAATAGGGTCCCTCTTTCTGGACTCCCACGCTTTCCTTGATTGGAGCTTACCCAGGCCAGGGTTAAGAGCCATGAGGTCTAATCCTCATTACCTTTCATCTGCTCACCCTGACGGTCAATGTCAATGGTTAAGAGCTTCAGACACCCATACAGTTTTGGCTTATTTGTCGAGGTTGATATGACCCCTTGACTAAAGCCCAACCATTTTGTCTGAGCCTCTTGTTTGTATATAGAGTGTGATGATTGCTTGTGTGTTTGCTTTTCATACATGTCTATTTGCTGTTTGTTTGACTTGCTTCCTGTGCGAGTTAGGTTCTGATTAGATACCTCAACCTAGGGCTATTGTGGATTGCATGACAACTATTAGGCTCGAGTCAGTCTCCCTTTTAGTTCGTTATTCCCTTGGTCTCTGGTTAGGAGAGTTTCTCCCCTGTTAAGGGGAACTACGTCGCCCTGATTCTCATACCAGATGAGATACGTAGGCAGGAGATCATGCGAGATCTCTCCGGGCACCCTTTTTCTTTTCTGTGTGTGTTTTGCTTGAAAACTATTAGGTCCGAGTTCCCGACTCCCTTTTAGTCTGTGCGTTCAACCTCTTTGTTTCTTTTGACGTCTCAGCGTCTTCTTGGTGTTTGTGTGACAACTACTAGGCTCGAGTTCCAGACTCCCTTTTAGTTTGTCAATCGGAGAGCCTCTTTCTGTGGTGTTCGTCGGTTAGCGATTGTTTGTTTGTTGGAGTCGGATGTAAGTCTAGCTATTGGCATTCCGTTTCCTTGTTTGCTTTTGTTTGGAGTCGGATATAAGTCCAACTATTGGCATTCCGTTTCCTTGTTGAGTTTCTTTTGACGTCTCAGCGTCTCTGTGTTGTGTTTTATTCCGGCGTGCATTAGCCGAACTACGGTAGCTCTGATTCTCATTCCAGATGAGATACGTAGGCATAGGATGCGATATCCTAGTGAGCACGCCTCCCGTTTCCCTTTCCCCCGAACTACGTCGACTCTGATGTTTGGTTCTGACAAACTACGTAGGCCCAGGATGTGACATCCTGCCGAGTCCGCTTCCTCCATCTTCTTTCGCCTGTTTATTATTCCAGTGTGTGCATTCTTTGAGCAGTTTATCAACAACCTTTTCCTATTCTTTTGAGCGTGGATCCCGTCGAGTACGGCGGACGTGAGGGGTGCTAATACCTTCCCCTTGCGTAGCCGACTCCCGTACCTTGCAATCTCCGGTCGTAAGACCGTTCCTTTCCCATTTCTTAGGTTAGTCCAGCGCTTCCTTTCCTTCATAGGATGAATAGTGTCAGTGGCGGCTCTGTAAACTTGTTTTTTCTGCCGGTTGTTTTTCGCGTTGCGACAGCTGGCGACTCTGCTGGGGACTGGAAGTTGACCTCTTGCTGGTCCATCTTCCCTAAGCGAGTCAATCCTAGCGCTCTCTAGGATAGTTTTGGTTGCTTTTACTGCTTTATTTATTGCATTTATGATTATTACACTGTGACTGTATATATTTGCATATATGTTTGCATGCATCATATTATCACTGTGCTGGATGCTGGACAGGTTTGGTTCCTCTGATTTGGGGTGGGTGTTCTGAGTGGGGCTAAAACCCAGGCCCGAGTATACACCTAGGATTAGCATGGTCTCATGTTGCCTCTCATGTTAGGTCAACATGTTTTTGGCGACGTGACATACCACAGCCGGACGAGGTTCATCTGAGAGAGTCCTTCCGGGTGGAGTTATTCCATTTTGATTGGATTATCTCTTTTGAGCTGTTGACTTCGGTGACCGTTCTTTCCCGGATTTTTGGTTTAGATGATCTTATGAGAGCTGCAACGACACACCCGAAAGGGCAAACCCGTTGAGTATCTTGCCCGATTGTCGAGACCATTATCCGCCTTAGGATGACCTTGTTAGAATTCACCTGTGAGGGGAGGGTTGATTCCTACAGATGCATGTTCTGATGGTGACTTTGGTGGTGACTAATGGTTCAGTTCTTGATCTGGGTCCTATTTATAAGTCGGATTTATGGATTTATTTCTGAGACGCCGAAGTTCTATCCGTGGTATTTATCAGCGGGTTCCGTTTATTTCGGATCCCCAGGTTGAATTTGAAGTTATTTGTCCAGAGGTTCATGTTGTTATCAGATCAGTGGTTCTCTAGTGATGATGGTGATATATCCTTCCGTTCCGTTTATTTCGGAACCCCGAGTTGGATTTATGGTTACTGATTCCTTCAGATGGTTGTGATTAGTTCAGAGACCGGAACTCAGTGCAGTGGATGTTCAGATGACTTGGAGGATGGCACTATGCATTGCATTCATACATCAGCATCATCCCCATTTTGCATTCATCTACATCTAACTCATGTCTATCCATACTCAGGGTACATTCTCGATTGAGATTCTGGTTGAGAGACATCCTGATGTCAGAATGTTATTGTCAAATTATTATCCGTCTCGATGAAGCCAGAATCAAAGGACAGAATGTTCCTCATACGGATAGACATTGCATTCATGCGTGAGTCATAATAATCTGTCTTCTGTTTTGCAGGTGTCAGTATCTAACATGTTTGATTGACTCAGGAATCATTGCTCGCGCACGTAGAATCATTCCTTTGCACGTAGCACGTCCGCACAGATACCCTACCAGACGCAACAAACCCAAACTGATGGATCCACCCAACGCAGATATTCTCGAGCTGAAAGAGAAGATGGGAGAGTTGATCAACGTTATGCAAGGGTTCGCCTTGGGGCAGAAGGCACTTGTTGAGAAAGTGGAAAAGCTCGAGCGGGCTTCGGCTGCCAATAGTGGCAAAAATCAGGAGGGTATCTCCAACAGTGGTCTTGGTGGTTCTATGGATGGGGGAGATCTCAGAAAGAAGGCAACTACTGCTGGTGTAGTCCTCAACAACGGTGGTGGTTTTGGTTTTGCTGTAGGCGGTGGACCAGGTCCTATGAAGGATAATCAGTTTCCTCCTTTCTTTGGGGCTGAGGAGGATAGAGAGGAAGACCAGTTCTCTGTGCTAAATGAGCAATTTGGTCAGTACGGTGTTCCGCCGCCAAACAAGGAGATTCAGGTGCTAGCAGAAAAGATCAGGGCTCTGGAAAGCCATGCTACTCCTGGGGCTATCAATATGACAAACATGGGGCTGGTTGAGGGGATTGTGATCCTGCAAAAGTTTAAAGTGCCCACGTTTGATAAATACAATGGGAGTTCTTGCCCGGAAACTCATCTCCAGGCCTCTGTCCGAAAGATATCTGCCTATACAATGGACCAGAAGCTCTGGATGTACTTCTTCCAGGATAGCTTATCTGGTGGGTCTCTTGAGTGGTACACCAAGTTGAGATCCTCAGATATTAAGAGCTGGCAGGATTTGGGAGATGCTTTCTTTAAACAGTACCAATTCAATGCTGACATGGCTCCTAGCCGTACCCAGTTCCAGGGTATGTCTCAGAAGCCGAACGAAGGGTTTAAAATATATGCACAAAGGTGGAGGGAGTTGGCTGCCAGAGTTCAACCTCCGCTGGTGGATTGGGAGATGTCTGATCTGTTCATGGGTACCCTGCAGGGGATTTTTGCTGAAAGGATGGTGGGCTGTCCCGTCACTGGCTTTGCAGACATAGTAGTGGCTGGTGAGAGAATTGAAAGCTGGCTGAGAATGGGGAAGATACAGGAAAATGCTCCGTCGTCTGGATTAAAGAAGCCCTTTGGTGATAGTCAGCGCACGAAGGAGGGAGAATCGAGTGATGTGTATGCCCAAAGGGGACGCGGTAGGGATCGTTACCACCCGTATGCTGCTACAGTAACGATTCCTACTGGTAATCAATCTGTACAACAGCAACAACAGTCACCTCAACAGAGAACACAGAGAGCTGGGTGCCAAGTGAGAAGAAGGATGACTGATCGTCAGTTCGATAAGTCACCCATGGCTTATGCTCTTCTGTTTAAGAGGTTGAAGGATCTTGGGTTGGTTCAGCCGAGGACGTTGGCTCCGGTAGGACCAGTTCAAAGGCTTGCAGGTTATAATGAGAACGTCAAGTCCGCGTTCCATTCTGGAGCACCCGGGCATAGCATTGAGGGTTGTAAAGCTTTTAAGCATGTCGTTCAAGATTTGGTGGATTCTAAAGCCGTCAATTTTGCACCGACACCGAATGTTAATGCTAACCCCATGCCGGTGCATGGTCCTATGGGGGTGAACGTTATGTCAGAAGATAAGAGAAAAATAGAGGTGACGGATGTGGATCAGTTGAGAACTCCAATGTCTGTGGTTAAGAGACATCTGATGAAGAGTGGAGTTTTCCCTGGTTGTGATAATTGTTGCATTGCTTGCACTGTCACTCCAAACGGTTGTGTGATGTTGAGGGAGACGGTTCAGAGGATGATGGATGGGGGACGTCTCCGATTTGAGAAAGTTGATTGGGGGGAAGAAGATATCTTTGTCAACCAACTGTCATCGGTCAAGTACGTGGAAATGGACGGTGAAATATTTGAAACACCAAGTCAGGCGTTTGAAACCGTTAAGGTGGAGAATGCCATTTTTGCTAAGGAAGAGAAGAAGCCGTCCATTTCTTCTTACAAACAGGCTGCTGAGGTGGTGAAGAGTGGAGAAGCCCCAGGTTAGGGAAGGATGATAGACATCGCCGCCAAGGAAGATATGTTTGGGGTTGGCTATCAGCCGGGCCGAGGCTCGTCTGGGCAGAATAGAGGACGTCGTTCGCCATTCACGTTCACCAGTGCTGGAATGTTAGATCCAGATCGCATCTGTGCGGTGGGTGAAGAGATCGGCAGTGACTGCGAGCTCGACTCGTGGATAAAACCGTGCGTACCAGGGATGGAGATCCAGAACTGGAAGGCCGAAAAGATCATCACTGTTACTCTACGTGAAGAGTAATATTTCTGTTTTTCAATTCTGTTTGCATGAAAGCCATACGTTTTGCCCGAAATGCAATGGTCCATTGTAAGGGCCACCTCATATGTTTCATTTTGCAATGTTTGCATCATCAATAAAAGGATGTTTTTCATTAAAAGCGGTGTTCCTGTTTTTCATTTATTTTTGCAGTTTAAAACAAAAATAAAATGGCAATGTTTTCATTTTTCTTTTAATTTGCTTCGCTCCGGTTCTAATGCAATGCATGAATCAACATTCATGCAGATGCGATCTTCCTCCAGATCTCATTGATAACAACCCTGTTACACCCTCATATGACTTCGACAATCCGATCTATCATGCCGAAGAAGAAGGCGAAGAAGATTGTGAACTGCCGGAGGAATTAGCCAGGTTGTTGAAGCAAGAGGAGAAGGTGATTCAGCCGCACGAGGAGCAAGTCGAGATTGTGAATCTGGGTACCGAGGAGGTCAGAAAGGAAGTGAAAGTTGGGGCCGCTTTGGAGGTGAATGTCAAGAGCAGAATGGTAGCACTGTTGAAAGAGTATGTTGATATCTTCGCCTGGTCTTATCAAGATATGCCAGGGTTGGATACCGATATCGTTGTGCACAAGTTACCATTGAGAGAAGACTGTCCTCCAGTGAAGCAGAAGTTGCGCAGAACTCGACCCGAGATGGCCATGAAAATTAAAGAGGAAGTACAAAAGCAGTTGGATGCTGGTTTCCTAGCTGTCACTAATTATCCGCCTTGGGTCGCGAACATTGTTCCGGTGCCGAAGAAGGATAGGAAGGTGAGAATGTGTGTGGACTACCGGGATTTGAACAGAGCTAGCCCGAAGGATGATTTTCCACTACCTCATATCGATGTGTTGGTAGACAATACAGCTCAATTCTCGGTGTTTTCCTTCATGGATAGCTTTTCTGGCTATAATCAAATTAAAATGTCGCCAGATGATATGGAGAAAATAACGTTCATCACACCGTGGGGCACTTTTTGCTATAAGGTGATGCCATTCGGTCTCAAGAACGCCAGTGCCACGTATCAGAGGGCTATGGTGACTTTGTTTCATGATATGATTCATCATGAAATCGAATGCTATGTCGATGACATGATAGCAAAGTCCCAAACAGAAGAGGGGCATCTGGTAGATCTGGCCAAGCTGTTTGACCGATTGAGACAATTCAGACTGAGGTTGAATCCGAATAAGTGCACTTTCGGGATGCGGTCCGGTAAGTTGTTGGGGTTTATTGTGAGTGAAAGAGGAATCGAGGTCGATCCTGCTAAAGTAAAAGCAATACAAGAAATGCCTGAACCGAGAACAGAAAAGGAGGTTCGTGGTTTCTTAGGTAGATTGAACTACATTTCACGGTTCATATCTCATCTAACAGCCACGTGTGAACCCATATTTAAGCTGTTGAGAAAAGATCAAACGGTCATGTGGAATAATGATTGCCAAGCGGCATTTGAAAAAATAAAAGAATATTTGCAGGAACCTCCGATTCTGATGCCTCCTGTGGAGGGACGACAGTTAATTCTGTACTTGACGGTCCTCGAGGGGTCTATGGGGTGTGTACTGGGGCAACATGACGAGTCTGGTCGAAAAGAGCATGCGATTTACTACCTTAGCAAAAAGTTTACCGATTGTGAAACAAGATATTCACTGCTCGAGAAAACTTGCTGCGCTGATAACATGAAATAATATAACATTCTAGGACTCAATTTAATTAAATTATATTATTATTTACTTCAATTTATTTCATTTTATTAGATATTACGCGGTATTTTCTTTCTATTTATCTCAGGTGGTTTATTTGAAGCACAAGTAAAAAAGGAAGAAAAGGAGGTGCAAAAAGGAATGAAAAGAACCAAATATCAAAAGCCAAAGCCAAAGCCCAGCCCAAAAAGCACAGGCGTTGTGCCTGTGACGAGCGTCACAAAGGCTGTGACGAGCGTCACGCTTTACACACTTGTGTGACGAGCGTCACACATGGTGTGACGGACGTCACACCATTCTCCTATATTTTTGGCTTCAGAGACGTTGAGTCCTATTTGCATGCCTGACCATTCGCCACGTGAAGACCTTTGACGCGGAATACCTTTGGAAACAGTTACAACAAGTGACCAATATAAATAGTAACCTTACGGAAAACCCTAGAGGTTCCACGCTTCTTCGCCGTTTTCTCTTTTTCGCATTTTTTCTCTTCCAGCAGTACAAGCACATTTTTACAGCATTACTTTTACGATTTTTATATTGTTTCCTTTGCAATTTCTATTTTTCTTTTCCAGCAATTAATTAATTTTTCGCACAGTAGTTTCTACACCGGAAACTATTGTGTACCTTTCACTGGATCTAACCTTACGTTAGAATCTAGTTTTTTTTATTCCTTCGCTTTTATTTTTCTGTTTGATTGAAGAATTCAAGAACAAATCCAACCGGTCTGTGGTGGAGTGTTCAAGACTGCTGTTAATAACTCAGGTTCTTTAATTATTGTTTGAATTTATATATGCCATGCTTTACTGTTTACTTATATTATTTGCCTGAGATGAATTTGTTTATGCATGATAATTATTTAAATCTGTTTAGCATGTCTGGCTAATTTATTTAGGTATCGGTATGTAAAGTAAGCAGAATGAAGGAATCAAAACCAAATTGGTTTAATTAAGTTTAAAATTAAAATCACTCTTTTTACGGTCTCAATTTACAGGTTTAATAACAAGGTTTTTGTACGAAAGTAAAAGACATAAAGAAGTTAAAAGCAATAGAACGAGAGTTTGAGTTTTTGACTGGACAGTGTTAATTGGACATTAATTCTAGATCAGGGCGAGAGAAATTTTTAGAGTTAATTAAATTCTAATCTTTTTCAAAAAGTATTTTTAAAGGTTGAATGTGAGGAAGAGAGTTAAGCATTTGAATTTAATTATATAACCTAAGTCAACAGAGCGAGAGTTTGAGATAAGGGTGTTTAAACGATTAGTGTTTTCTTAAAAAGAGTTTCTACGGATTCTATTGTTTTCAAAAAGTGGTTTTTGACTTAACTAATAAGTGACAGCTACGTTAATATAAAATCATAGTTTATTCAACAGAGCGAGAGTTTGAGATAAGACTTTTGATCAATAGTGTCAACTGAAAAGATTTATTTTAAAACCAAGAAACCAACGAAGAATTGATTCCCTAATTACGACGAACTACATACCGATATCCGTTTAATTGATATTTAATCTAGATTTTTAGTTTAGTTTTAGCTTTTCCCCCTAACAATCAAAGTATTATCCGCCTTAGCTTTACGAAGTAACCTTAGAAAACGGTATATCGATTCATAAGTCCCTGTGGGATCGATATCTTTTAAAGTCGACTCATAGAGTCGCGATCAAGTTTTTGGCGCCGTTGCCGGGGACTTTTATTTAGTCGATATCGTAACTCTTCTGTTACGCTGTAGAGACTAAGGCTTTTCTTTTTCTTTTCTTTCTTTCGTTAATTTGTATGCCACACACTCGCTCACAAGGCGAGCCGTTCTACTTACGAATCAACGATATCGAACTATATCTCCGAGTCTTACGACGAATTCGGGAATATCATGCTGCAAACAATCTCCCTCCTGTTGAACTTCCTGATTTCAAAAATATTTTCCCTTCGATACCCGAGATGGCAGAACCAGCTCGTGCTCTTCGAGATTACGCCGCTCCATCGCAAGATGAGCCGCATTCGAGTATTGCTCCACCCGCAATCGAAGCAAACAACTTTGAACTTAAACCTTCACTGTTGCAGGCAGTGCAACAGAACCAATTCTCTGGAAATCCTACCGAGGATCCAAACCTTCATTTATCCGTATTTGTCCAATACGCTGATACTGTTAAAGCTAATGATGTCACTTCAGAGGCAATTCGACTTCGTCTTTTTCCTTTCTCGTTAAGATAGCGCTGATAGCGCTAGAAGATGGCTTCAATCTCTTCCTTCCAACTCAGTCACCACATGGAACGAGTTGACGAAAGTTATTCTTGGCGACCCGATACTTTCCGCCGAGCAAAACAGCTATGTTAAGAGCCCAGATAAATGGATTTAAACAAAAAGATAACGAGTCTCTCTTCGAAGCATGGGAAAGATACAAAGACATGATGAGACTTTGTCCACACCATGGTTTAGAAGACTGGTTAGTAATTCATACCTTCTATAATGGTCTCTTGTACAACACGAGGTTAACAATAGATGCCGCCGCAGGTGGTGCACTAATGAACAAACCATATGCTGACGCTTACCAACTTATCGAAAGCATGGCTCAAAACCACTATCAGTGGGGAAGTGAACGAACAATGGTAGAAAAACCTCAAACGAAAACTGGCATGTACGAGATAAGTAACCTTGATCATGTTAATGCAAAAGTGGATGCTCTGGTCCAGAAAATTGAAAGTTTAAATGTATCACCTCCAGCCACCGTGGTAGCCATAACTCAGAATTGCGAAGTCTGTGGAATCCAAGGTCACACTCCTGCAGATTGTCAACTTCTAACAGGAATCCAAGCGGAGCAAGTAAACTATTCTCAAGGAAGCCCCTACTCGCATACCTATAACTCAAATTGGAAGAATCATCCCAATTTTTCATATAAGAGTAATAATGCTTTATACGCACCTGGACAATCTCCAAATCAAGCCCCAGCTATACCTCCAGGATATCAGAAGCCGATCCCATCTACACCTAACAATAACGCCCCTAGGAAATCCAACTTGGAAATCATGATGGAAAACTTTATAGCCTCTCAACAACAAACCAATAAAGATTTCCTAAACCAGAATGTACACACTGGCGAACAAATTAAACAACTAGCAAGTAAAGTAGATGCCCTGGCTACCCATAACAAAATGCTGGAAACGCAAATATCACAAGTAGCCCAACAACAAGCACCTACTGCTGCCCCAACTGGTACATTTCCTGGCCAACCCCAACCTAACCCAAGAAGCCACGCTCATGCAATTATACTGAGAAGTGGAACGGAAGTGGAAGGACTGTCTGACCCAAGGATAGAAAACCAAAACTCTAAAAAGTCAACTGAGGAGGAAAGTGAACCTAAGGAAAAGGAAGAGAGTAATAAGGAAACCGTAGAAAAGAAGGAACCTTATGTACCTCCACCACCTTATAAACCACCTATCCCTTACCCTCAAAGGCTTATAAAAACCAAAGATGTGGACCAATTCAAAAAATTTGTTGACCTACTAAAACAATTAAACGTCACAATTCCGTTTATAGAAGCTATTACGCAGATGCCCTCATATGCCAAGTTTTTAAAAGAAATTCTTTCTAATAAAAGGAAACTTGAAGATAGCGAAACTGTTACACTCACCGCTGAATGTAGCGCTATAATCCAGAATATGCCTCCTAAACTTAAAGACCCAGGTAGTTTCTCTATACCCTGTCACATAGGAAAATTTGTCATTGACAAAGCCTTATGCGATTTAGGAGCCGGTATTAGTGTTATGCCTTTATCCATATGCAAGAGACTTGAAATGGGAGAATTAAGACCAACTAAAATGTCTGTGCAATTAGCAGATCGTTCCGTTAAATACCCTGTAGGAATTCTTGAAAACGTTCCAGTGCGCATAGGTCAATTCTACATTCCAACCAATTTTATAATTATGGATATTAGAGAAGATGAAGTTACACCCATTATACTGGGAAGACCGTTCTTAGCAACGGCCGGTGCAATCATAGACGTAAAACGAGGACGACTCACTTTTGAAGTAGGAGAAGAGAAAATTGAGTTCATTCTTTCCCAATTTTTGAAATCACCTGCAATAGAAGATACATGTTACTTCATGGATATCATCGATGAATGCATAAAAGAAACTGAGTTAGAAAAAGACAAATCATCTGACTATCTTGTAGAAGACAAACTTAACCAATGTTTAGCAATAACACCGGATCCTACGCAATGCCTTAAGAAACCAACCCTAGACCTGAAAACACTTCCCAAAAATCTGAGATATGAATTCCTAGACTTAGAACTTGAACGACCACTGATAGTTAATGCTGACCTAGGAAGACTCGAAACAGAAAAACTCCTACATATCTTAAGAAAATATCCAACCGCACTAGGTTACAACATCACCGATCTTAAAGGAATAAGTCCTTCTATTTATATGCACCGCATCATGCTAGAAGAAGACTGTAAAACTTCTAGGGAACACCAGAGGAGACTAAACCCGATCCTGAGTGAGGTAGTGAAGAAGGAAATAACCAAGTTATTAGAGGCAGGTATCATATACCCTATATCTGATAGCAAATGGGTTAGTCCTGTACATGTAGTACCAAAGAAAGGAGGTATAACAGTCATTGAAAATGAAAAAGGAGAAACTATAACCAAACGAATCGAATCGGGATGGAGAATGTGCATTGACTATAGGAAACTAAACAAAGCAACCCGAAAAGATCATTTCCCTTTACCATTCATTGACCAGATGTTAGAACGATTAGCAAAACATTCTCATTTCTGCTATCTAGACGGTTACTCAGGTTTCTTTCAAATACCGATTCACCCTGATGACTAAGAAAAGACAACATTCACATGTCCTTTTGGTACCTTCGCTTATAGACGAATGCTGTTTGGCTTGTGTAATGCTCCTGCAACCTTCCAAAGGTGCATGATGGCAATATTCGCCGATTTTCTAGAAAACATCATGGAAGTATTTATGGATGACTTTTCCGTATGCGGACAAAGCTTTGAATAATGCCTTGAAAACCTAGAAAGAGTTCTAGAGCGATGTGTAAAAGTAAACCTAGTACTTAATTGGGAAAAATGTCACTTTATGGTACAAGAAGGAACTGTTTTAGGACACATCATCTCGAACAGAGGAATTGAAGTAGACAAAGCCAAAATAGAGGTAATCGAAAATCTTCAACCCCCGAAAACTGTGAGAGAAGTACGAAGCTTCTTAGGACATGCCGGTTTTTACCGACGATTCATTAAAGACTTCTCTAAAATAACTAAACCTTTGACCGGACTATTAATGAAGGATGCTGAATTCATATTCGATAATAGATGTTTAGAAGCATTTCAAACGCTTAAACAAGCACTGATCTCCGCACCCATAATGCAGACACCAGATTGGAATGAACCATTCGAAATAATGTGTGATGCCAGTGATTACGCTGTAGGTGCTGTTTTAGGACAACGAAAGGATAAAAAGCTTCATGTTATATATTACGCAAGTAGAACTCTAGATGAAGCACAAATGAATTACGCCACAACCGAGAAAGAACTTCTAGCAGTAGTGTTTGTGCTAGATAAATTTCGTTCTTACTTGGTCGGAGCCAAAATAATCATCTACACTGACCACGCTGCTATCAAATACCTCTTAACAAAAAAGGATGCTAAACCTAGACTCCTAAGGTGGATCCTGTTGCTACAAGAGTTCGATTTGGAAATCAAAGACAAGAAAGGAACTGAAAACGTAGTAGCAGATCACCTCTCGAGACTTGAGAACCTTGAACCGGAAAGAACATCAATTAACGATGATTTCTCGTACGATAAGCTTATAGCTGCTTTGGAAGAAAATAAAGCTGATAAACAGGTAGAAACCACCTTAGCTATATGTGTTACACCGTGGTACGCTGACCTCGTCAATTATTTAGCTGCCGGAATAGTTCCACCTACTTTATCCTACCAGCAGAAGAAACGATTCTTCTATGACATAAAACACTATTACTGGGATGACCCCTTACTTTTTAAAAGAGGCCCCGATGGTATTTTCCGTCGGTGTATACCCGAGGAAGAGGTAGAAAATATAATCCAACACTGTCACTCCGCTCCTTATGGTGGACATGCAAGTACATCCAAGACCTGCTCTAAAATCCTACAAGCCAGTTTTTATTGGCCAAATATATGGAAGGATGTACATGCAGCTATTAAGAAATGTGACAGATGTCAACACACAGGAAACATATCTAGACGTGACGAGATGCCACAAAAGGGCGTTTTGGAAGTAGAGATTTTCGATGTGTGGGGAATAGACTTCATGGGACTGTTTCCATCCTCATTCGGTAACAAGTACATACTCGTGGCAGTTGACTACGTATCGAAATGGATTGAAGCTATAGCTTCTCCAACAAACGACACACGAGTAGTAACTAGACTCTTTAAGAATATAATATTTCCAAGGTTTGGTGTCCCAAGAATAGTAGTCAGTGATGGTGGATCGCATTTCATATCCAAGGTACTCGAAAAACTACTGCTTAAGTATGGCGTAAGACATAGAGTTGTGACACCTTACCACCCTCAAACCAGTGGGCAAGTGGAAGTGTCTAACAGAGAAATCAAACAGATACTAGAGAAAACAATCGCCACTTCAAGGAAAGACTGGTCATTGAAATTACCAGAAGCTTTGTGGGCTTACCGAACTGCTTACAAAACTCCCATAGGGACAACCCCATTTAAGCTCATTTATGGAAAATCCTGTCACCTCCCGGTAGAATTAGAACATAAAGCTATTGGGCTATTAAAAATCTAAATTTAAACTATAAAGCTGCCGGCGAAAAGAGAATCCTTGATATAAGCGAATTAGAGGAACTCAGAAGAGACGCTTACGAAAATGCCAGAATCTACAAAGAAAGAACAAAACAATGGCATGACAAGCGCATATCAAGGAAAATCTTCAAACAAGGCGATACAGTCCTTTTATTTAACTCTAGGCTAAAGTTATTTCCGGGAAAACTACGATCTAGATGGTCAGGTCCTTTTCAAATCACCAATGTTTTTCCCAGTGGAGCAGTAGAAATTAAAGGCAAATCTATGGAACCATTTACCGTAAACGGGCAACGTCTAAAACATTATCACTATGCAGAAAACAATGAAGATTCGCAAGTCTTGCACTTAGACGAAATGCCTCCAGAACTTATAGATTATAATTGATAGTTTTTATGTCGAGCTTGCGACATTAAACAAAGCGCTTAGTGGGAGACAACCCACAAATATTTATATATTTTTTTATTTCTTCCTTAATTATTCTTTTAAATTTTATTTAGTATTCTTTCTTAATTTATTTTAATTTATTAAAAAGCCTTTTTCTTCTTCTTTCGGCATTTGGCCAAATCCTGACTAAAACTCTTGTTTTTCTTTTCTCTAGCTAACACTAACCTGATGGGACAAATTGACCGTATGGGTATCAAATTCAGAGGAACAGCTCAGAAACAAAAGTTTGAGGAACTAGCCACGAGAGAGATGCTACCTAGCCTGTATGCTGATGACTTGGCAATGACTGCCCTTGGACTAAGACAAAGTGTCCTGTATTTGTTGAATCAGATAGGGTGGGAAACCTCTCCTATCCGTAGACATTTCGTCACTTACCGGAGACTAACATTAGAATTCCTTAGCTCCCTGATCTATCTACCCAGCCATGGAAAAGGAATAAGTAGAGGTTTCATCCAGTTCATAATGTTTAACATGGAGTACCAATTTAATATTCAAGACTTTACCAACCTTTTAGGTTTCCCTACCTCCTTTGATACATTTACAGTGAGCCAAGAAGAACTTTTTGAATATAGAGAACTTGAACACTTTTGGGGAAGCTTGACTGGAAATGACGATCCCGAGGAACATGAGTTTCTCTCTGGAAACATACATAACCCGACCTTCCGTTATTTCCATAAGATCCTGACCCACACCTTATTTGGGAAGAAGCCAAACAGTACCACAGTTTCACGTGATGAACTCTTCATCATATTTTGTGCTTCCCAGAACCGTCCAGTAAACGGTGCCACTTTTATGTTGGCAAATTTAGACCACCTTATCCAAGATGAACGAGCACCAATTCGAATAGGCGGTTTGATAACCATGATTGGTAATGCTATCGGATTACGTCAGCCTATGCTTGACTTAAGCCCTTTTTGTGGCATTACTATTATGAGTATACCCTTCCTCTTCAACACTATGTTTATAGAAAACCTAGGGTCTGACGAGTTTGAGCTTATAATTAATAACCAAGTTCTTTGCCTATTCACCATGCCCGATCCTAGGACTAGTGTTCATAACCGCAATAACTGGCTCTACAATCTGAACGAAACCCCCTATCCTACTAGATCCACTGAATCCATCCTGGACTATGAGATTTGTGATGACCAGATTCCTTATGCTGAATCTGACCCTCAGACACCATCTGGTTACTATGATATTGACCCTCCTCCTCAACCTGTTCAGACCGAAGAATCGGCAATACCCGACCTTAGACATCATATGCCCGGAATTGATTATAACACCGCCATTGAAGCTTTGATGTCAGAACAAGACGCCCTCAGAGAAGAGTTCGCTAACATGAGACAAGAATTTCTGGGATACATGAACGGTATGACAAATCAGTTTCACGAGTTGCTAAACAGTGTTAACTCCTTTGCTCCTCCGGCCAGAGATCATGCAGATGGATAGAAGTTGTTTTCCTTAGTTATTTAGTTTTAAGTTAGATTATTCATTAATGTTATTTCAAATTAAGTTCGTATTTGTTTCTTTTTCGCATTTTTTTTTCTTCCAATGTTACATTATGATTATTTTATGAAGCTATTGATTTATTTTACTTTATTATGAATTATGCAATATCTATCAATAATGCTCTCTACTGTTGCTGCCTACATAACTTATTAAAGAAAAATATAATTATGCACGTAGAATAGCATGCAGGGAAATTTAAATAGCATAATAAAATAATCTGAAGCAAAACAAAATAAATAATAAAAATAAATTACCAAAATCATTATGAAGAACGCAAGCAGAAACCATGCCAATATAACTGTGTGACGAGCGTCACACAATCTATCACGGACGTCACGCTAAGTGCTTGTGACGCCCGTCATGCCCCTGTAACGAGCGTAACACCCCTCTGATTAGGTGAACGTTACAAAGCCGTTGGAGACGACCGTTACACCTCTTCACCTTTTTACCTTCCCCATTTATTCACATTTACCCACATTTATTTACTTTTCAACCACTCCCTTTCCAACTTCAAATTTTTTCCTATAAATACCCACCATACCTTTCTTCCTACATCACAACTATTCTATACAATCAAATATATTTCTTTTCTTTCCTAATTACTTCTTCCAACTCATTCATCAGTATGGCGGGAAATCAAAATTTTGGAAACATCATCTTCCGATCTGAAGATGATAACTATCAAAGAGAGCAATTCGAGCGTTTCCAACAACGAGGTGTCACCTCTACCAGGTATCCTGATTCAACTTGTTTACAACAATTAGGATTACTTCAAGGTATCGAGTGGATGCTCCGCCTTGCCGATCTAACCTTTCTATGCACTCATAATCAACCTACCTACCCCTCCCTAACCTTAGAATTTTTAAGTTCATATGCGTACAACACTCCCACCGGTGAAGACGAATTCTTAACCGGTACCACAACCTTCCGTATGTTCAACACCGAGTACTCCTTATCCCAAAACCAATTGAGCACCATGCTACAGTTCCCTGTAGAAGGTCAAGTCTACCCCAGAATCCCTCCAAACTTAAACTGGAACACAGTTGCCGCTTTCGACCTCTTTAGGAAAATATCCGGTGTAGATGCCAACAACTGGGAAGAGCTCCTTGTTTCCCATATACATAACCCACCTATCCGGTACTTCATCCGCATCCTACAAAACACAGTTTTTGGAAGACCGAACAACAGCAATGTCAACGCAAAGGAACTATTCTTCCTCGAATGCGTCTTCGAACCGAATGCTAAGGTAAACGCCGCCTCCTTCCTATTTCATCATATCCGCACCTTATGTGCTAGAGGCCGTCAACCTTTTGTAATTGGTGGATTAATCACCACCATAGCACTTGGCTTAAACCTAGGGGACCGACTCCAAACTTTAGAATCTTTACCTCCCCTATTTATGGACATAGGCTACAGTCGGTCCAGCCGCCTAATCAAGAACATAATAGGCGGAGGGTATTATCTTATGGTGAATAACCAGGCAGTCCCAAGCGTTGTTCTACCCAACATTGCCTTAACCGATGTCACCAATCCCAACCGCCACCTCTATGATCTGAATGCTCCCGAAGCTACCGAGCCTTCACATACAAACCCGTCTACCGACGAGTTCGACGAAATGGAGCACGGTGATCAGATTCCTGCACAACAGTCAGTCCCGCTCAACCCTTCCGATAATGCAGCTGGCCCATCCTCACGACGTCGTCGACGAAGAAGGCCTGCAACCAATGACGACATCATGGATGCTATTGATGGTATGCAAGCACAGAATCTCGAAATGATGCAAATGATGCGCCAAATGCAACAACAACAGGAAGCGAGGAATGCCTTAACCGACCAGCGGTTCACTGATTTGCTTAACAGGTTTGACAACTTAGAAGTACATCAACGATCACCAGGTCCAAGAACAAGAGGCGGCAGGCAGCCTTAACTTTAGTTTCCTTTTCCTTTCTTTTTGTAATTCATTTCTTTTCCTTAAAACATTGGGGACAATGTTTCATTCAAGTATGGGGGGGAAAACCGTGTTCTTTCTATCCTCCCTTCTTCAAGTATGTACCTTTCTTTTCATTGTTATTTCCCTATATAAAAAAAAAATATATTTCTTATAATATAGATTTATTTTAAGTTAAGTCCCTAGTGTGAAAAATTTCTATTATCTATTCCCTCAAAAAATTTCATGAGCCATAACAAATATTCAACACACTCAGTAAGTATAAAGG
Source organism: Lathyrus oleraceus (assembly GCF_024323335.1). Classification (NCBI taxonomy): domain Eukaryota; kingdom Viridiplantae; phylum Streptophyta; class Magnoliopsida; order Fabales; family Fabaceae; genus Lathyrus; species Lathyrus oleraceus. Next base: position 287,022,144 of record NC_066579.1, on the reverse strand, counting down.
TTGCGTATTTTATCAAACTTGAGACAAATTAAGACTAAAACTATTACCGCCCCGACACTCTAAACAAACCTCAACATGTTAGATCAGAAAGGCAGCTGTTATACAAATCCCTGGATTTTTAACCTTATAATAACCCCGAGTAGTTTATACGAGAAGTCAGCACCATCTTAATAGCAAACTACGTGGAGGGCCGATGAACATAAGTGAATGATTCCCAAAGTAACATAAAAATATATATATATCAGGAAATGCACTAATTAAGTTAGGTGATCCTTACCAGATCATTTAATCTAAAGGTTGCAGATCATACAAAAGCATAATATGAAAGATCCATTATGAGTTGGTTCAGCAGGTATCTGGTGCTGAACTTGGTAGGGCGGACTACGGTCCGATCCCCCGCAATTTGCAATGGACTGAATAACGAAGTTATCCGACTTATGTACCAGAACTTCTAGCAAAAAGGGGATCAGAATCACTAACCGGTTACTCCACTATGTGCGCGAAAAGATAAAGGGCTTAATGTGATTTTGCTAGAATGAAAACGGGTGAAATAAGAGTAAAGGAACTAGGATAGCTATAATGGCATTACTCGAACTGGTTTGCATAAGGTGGGGTTATCTGAGATTGTGACGGTGGTTGTTAATGTCGAGATTTAACTCAAGTTACTTCTAAACAAGGTTTACATGCAACCTAGTACGAATTGATGTGTGTTTTGAAATTTCATCTGGCTAAAATTTTTAAAACAAGTTCTATACTGTATTTTGCTTGAGGACAAGCAAAGATCTAAGTATGGGGGAGTTTGATAACATGAAATAATATAACATTCTAGGACTCAATTTAATTAAATTATATTATTATTTACTTCAATTTATTTCATTTTATTAGATATTACGCGGTATTTTCTTTCTATTTATCTCAGGTGGTTTATTTGAAGCACAAGTAAAAAAGGAAGAAAAGGAGGTGCAAAAAGGAATGAAAAGAACCAAATATCAAAAGCCAAAGCCCAGCCCAAAAAGCACAGGCGCTGTGCCTGTGACGAGCGTCACAAAGGCTGTGACGAGCGTCACGCTTTACACACTTGTGTGACGAGCGTCACACATGGTGTGACGGATGTCACACCATTCTCCTATATTTTTGGCTTCAGAGACGTTGAGTCCTATTTGCACGCCTGACCATTCGCCACGTGAAGACCTTTGACGCGGAATACCTTTGGAAACAGTTACAACAAGTGACCAATATAAATAGTAACCATACGGAAAACCCTAGAGATTCCACGCTTCTTCGCCGTTTTCTCTTTTTCGCATTTTTTCTCTTCCAGCAGTACAAGCACATTTTTACAGCATTACTTTTACGATTTTTATATTGTTTCCTTTGCAATTTCTATTTTTCTTTTCCAGCAATTAATTAATTTTTCGCACAGTAGTTTCTACACCGGAAACTATTGTGTACCTTTCACCGGATCTAACCTTACATTAGAATCTAGTTTTTTTTATTCCTTCGCTTTTATTTTTCTGTTTGATTGAAGAATTCAAGAACAAATCCAACCGGTCTGTGGTGGAGTGTTCTAGACTGCTGTTAATTACTCAGGTTCTTTAATTATTGTTTGAATTTATATATGCCCTGCTTTACTGTTTACTTATATTATTTGCCTGAGATGAATTTGTTTATGCATGATAATTATTTAGATCTGTTTAGCATGTCTGGCTAATTTATTTAGGTATCGGTATGTAAAGTAAGCGGAATGAAGGAATCAAAACCAAATTGGTTTAATTAAGTTTAAAATTAAAATCACTCTTTTTACGGTCTCAATTTACAGGTTTAATAACAAGGTTTTTGTACGAAAGTAAAAGACATAAAGAAGTTAAAAGCAATAGAACGAGAGTTTGAGTTTTTGACTGGACAGTGTTAATTGGACATTAATTCTAGATCAGGGCGAGAGCAATTTTTAGAGTTAATTAAATTCTAATCTTTTTCAAAAAGTATTTTTAAAGGTTGAATGTGAGGACGAGAGTTAAGCATTTGAATTTAATTATATAACCTAAGTCAACAGAGCGAGAGTTTGAGATAAGGGTGTTTAAACGATTAGTGTTTTCTTAAAAAGAGTTTCTACGGATTCTATTGTTTTCAAAAAGTGGTTTTTGACTTAACTAATAAGTGACAGCTACGTTAATATAAAATCATAGTTTATTCAACAGAGCGAGAGTTTGAGATAAGACTTTTGATCAATAGTGTCAACTAAAAAGATTTATTTTAAAACCAAGAAACCAACGAAGAATTGATTCCCTAATTACGACGAACTACATACCGATATCCGTTTATATGATATTTAATCTAGATTTTTAGTTTAGTTTTAGCATTTCCCCCTAACAATCAAAGTATTATCCGCCTTAGCTTTACGAAGTAACCTTAGAAAACGGTATATCGATTCATAAGTCCCTGTGGGATCGATATCTTTTAAAACTACGCGATAGAACTGTGCACTTGCAGTTTGTACCCCAAATTCGACTCATAAAGTCGCGATCATGCGCTTTGGTATGGGTTGCTCGCCGACTGAGACAGTATACGCTGGTTCATACCACTTTGTTGATTTCCAAGATGGATCCGATCAAGTATATATTTGAGAAGCCAGCATTGACCGGATGGGTTGCGAGATGGCAAATGATTTTAACGGAATATGATATACATTATACATCTCAGAAAGCAATCAAGGGGAGTGTATTGTCTGACTACCTCGCCCAGCAACCCATTGAGGATTATCAACCGATGAAGTTTGAGTTCCCTGATGAGGACATCATGTTTCTCAAATCGAAAGATTGTGAGGAACCGATCCCGGAGGAGGGGCCTGACCCTGAATCCGAATGGATTCTATTGTTTGATGGGGCCGTTAACGTGAATGGTAGTGGAGTTGGTGTTGTTTTGGTTACGCCGAAAGGATCCCACATTCCTTTTTCTGCCTGACTAACATTTGAGTGCACCAACAATGTAGCTGAGAATGAAGCTTGTATCCCGGGTATCGAACCTTGGTGTGTACGCCTACTGGGGCAACACCTTTCTCACTTGTGTATCGAATGGAAGCTGTGCTACCGGTTGAGGTCCAGATTCCTTCGTTGAGAGTCCTGATGGACGTGAAATTGAAAGAAGCTGAATGGGTAAGGACTCGGTATGAAGAGTTGAGCCCGATTGAGGAAAAGAGGCTGGCGGCCATTTGTCATGGGCAGTTGTACCAGCAACGGATGAAGCGTGCTTTTGACCGAAAGGTACGACCTCGTGTGTATCACGTAGGGGATATGGTGTTGAAAAGGATCCTTCCTCCTCAAAACGATCGTAGGGGAAAGTGGACACCTAATTATGAGGGTCCATTCGTGGTCAAGAAGGTTTTCTCTGGCGGAGCCTTGTTGTTGACAACCATGGATGGCGAGGATTTTCCATCCCCTGTGAATGCGGACGCAGTTAAAAAATACTTCGTATAAGAGACCCGCTGGACGAAAAGAATAAAATAGTCCAGGCAAAAATGGGCATCCCGGCGAACCAAAAAAATAAATAAATAAAAAGGTTCGGGCAAAAATTAGGGATAAAAGAAAAAACTGTACACCCGGCAAGTCGAAAACCCCACAAGGGCGGCTTAGGCAAAAAAGGGTATCCTGGTGGGCTGAAAACCCGAAAGGGCGGTCCAGGCAAAAGAGGGATTGAAACGAACAACTGCGTCTGGCATGATCGTTTGTGCTTTGGGTACGACATGGATAATCCCCAGCAGAGATCGGTCGGAAGCGTCTTGTTCAGAAGGCAGAAAGTGCGGAGAGTTTTGAGGACATATGGGGTGTAACTGAGTTGGAACTCGATGAGATCACGGGTTCACATTGCCATTAGGATAGATTTTTCCTTTTGTGCGCAATTACCTCTTTTCAAGGATTGCTTCCTGTGTATTGCTCGATTTTGAGCCACCTTTTTCAATCAATAAAATGCATATTCAGTCAAATAATTTTGTTTTTGTTTTCATTACCGCTTTGATTGCAAAAACATCCGTTTATTTTGATAAAGAATCTTTGCATTTTGAGACATACAGGTCCCTTCCAATGCATGTTTATAGGATTGAAAGCTTGAAATCTTATTCGGAAGGTTGAGTGACCCAGGTGTTGAAATCTTGGTGCTTGGGGCACGCTTTTATCTGACGATCTCTTTTGCAGGTGTTGTTAGATATTTTCACTCACTTGCAGCTTGTGATGTGATGCTTTTTGACAAAAGATCCCCGTGGAGTCCAATCAGGGACAAGAGATTGAAGAATGGTGAAAAGACGGCGAGAGAATTGCGACGATCCTTGAGTGTTAATCAAGAAGACTCTTCAAAGTCTGAAGAAGTGGAAAGTTAATACTGTGGTTAAGTGGTGAATGCCAATGTTCGACGAGTCGACCGGTGTTCCGTGCCAGATATTTCGTATTTTCCCTAGCAGGGTAGGGATTGTTATCTCCCCAGCGGGTTCGAGATCGGTGTTTCCTCGGCATCCGGGTCTGAAGGTTGTTGTTTCCCCTAGCAGGTTTGAGATTGTTATCTCCCCTAGCAGGGTTGAGATTGTTATATCCCCAGCAAGTCGAAAGGTTGCCGTTTCCCCAGTGGAAGTGTGCGTAGATTGCTGTCTCCCCAGCGAATTCCCCAAGCGGATCGGGTTCAGTGGAGGTCATCCCCAGTGAGGGTTATTCTTTCCCCAGCGGCAGTGCTATTCCCCAGCAGGGTGGAGATTGGAGTGGTATCGAGTTCCTCAGCAGAGTGCCTCGAGCTTCCCAGTAGAGTCCCTTGAGGGGGATACTTGTTTATGCATTCATCATTTAGATAAGCATAGAATATTGCATAACTCACTGCGTAGCATTTCCATGGTTATGGAGCATTACGCTGTAAAAAAAACTCATGCATAAGCATTGTAAGCATAAGCTAGTCTCAAGCCGTGGTTACCGTTTGAGGATTGGTTTCGCCGGATGGTGAAGATGTTACTCCGAGGAGTTTAGCATTATGACGTTGGATCAACGCGACTCAAGCCGTGGTTACCGTTTGAGGATTGGTTTCACCGGATGGTGAAGATGTTACTCTGAGGAGTTCGGCATCGTGATTCTGAATCAACAATTTTCCCCAGTAGTGCAATATTGGAGGAAGAATTTCTATCGTGCGAGACGGAAGTTGGAAGATCTTACTCTGAGGAGTTCGGCATCGTGATTTTGGATCAACAGTATTCCCCAGTTAGTCCCCGGCAAGCGTCTGCCTTGTTTTGACATATGTAGATGTCATCCATGCGATATCGGTAAATGTCTGGTCGTGTATCTTTTCTTTGGTGTCGGTAAACATCATTGTTCGATGTCAGTAAACGTCGAGTTCCTTCCAAGTCATCGGTAAATGTCTGGTCGTGTATCTTTTCTTTGGTGTCGGTAAACATCATTGTTCGATGTCAGTAAACGTCGAGTTCCTTCCCAGTCATTGGTAAATGTTTGGTCGAGTATCCTTTCTTTGGTGTCGGTAAACATCATCGTTCGATGTCAGTAAACGTCGAGTTCCTTCCCACTCATTGGTAAATGTCTGGTCGAGTATCCTTTCTTTGGTGTCGGTAAACATCATTGTTCGATGTCAGTAAACGTCGAGTTCCTTCCCAGTCATTGGTAAATGTCTGGTCGAGTATCCTTTCTTTGGTGTCGGTAAACATCATTGTTCGATGTCAGTAAACGTCGAGTTCCTTCCCAGTCATCGGTAAATGTCTGGTCGTGTATCTTTTCTTTGGTGTCGGTAAACATCATTGTTCGATGTCAGTAAACGTCGAGTTCCTTCCCAGTCATCGGTAAATGTCTGGTCGTCCTTTCTTTGGTGTCTGTAAGCATCATTGTTCGATGTCAATAAACGTCGAGTTCCTTCCAAGTCATCGGTAAATGTCTGGTCGTGTATCTTTTCTTTGGTGTCGGTAAACATCATTGTTCGATGTCAGTAAACGTCGAGTTCCTTCCCAGTCATTGGTAAATGTTAGGTCGAGTATCCTTTCTTTGGTGTCGGTAAACATCATCGTTCGATGTCAGTAAACGTCGAGTTCCTTCCCACTCATTGGTAAATGTCTGGTCGAGTATCCTTTCTTTGGTGTCGGTAAACATCATTGTTCGATGTCAGTAAACGTCGAGTTCCTTCCCAGTCATTGGTAAATGTCTGGTCGAGTATCCTTTCTTTGGTGTCGGTAAACATCATTGTTCGATGTCAGTAAACGTCGAGTTCCTTCCCAGTCATCGGTAAATGTCTGGTCGTGTATCTTTTCTTTGGTGTCGGTAAACATCATTGTTCGATGTCAGTAAACGTCGAGTTCCTTCCCAGTCATCGGTAAATGTCTGGTCGTCCTTTCTTTGGTGTCTGTAAGCATCATTGTTCGATGTCAGTAAACGTTGAGTTCTTTCCCAGTCATCGGTAAATGTCTGGTCGTGTATCTTTTCTTTGGTGTCGGCAAACATCATTGTTCGATGTCAGTAAACGTCGAGTTTCTTCCCAGTCATCGGTAAATGTCTGGTCGTCCTTTCTTTGGTGTCGGTAAACATCATTGTTCGATGTCAGTAAACGTCGAGTTCTTTCCCAGTCATCGGTAAATGTCTGGTCGTGTATCCTTTCTTTGGTGTCGGTAAACATCATTGTTCGACGTCAGTAAACGTCGAGTTCCTTCCCAGTCATCGGTAAATGTCTGGTCGTGTACCCTCTGATATGTCGCCATCAGAGGGGTGTTTGGTGTTATTTCCGACATTGCCAACGGAATTAGCATGGGAAAATGGAGAACGGGGTTCATTGTTTGGCAGCAAGTTTGACATGAAGTTGTCAGGGTCCAAATGCGGTGATCAGGGATTATCCGCGCAAAATCAATCAAAGAAGTACCGGGGTTCAAGAAAAAGAATCAAAGAAGTACCGGGGTCCAAGAAAAGAAAAAAAAGAGAGAAGAAATCAAAAAGTTTTGGGGTTCAAGAAAAACAAAAAAAAGATAATAATCCCCAGCGGAGCGCAAATTGTTCGTCTATTCTTGGTATTCAACCACTCTTCACTCTGATCATCTGAAAGCCGAGGCTGTTCATATCGACAGGTTCACAGTGGATTGAATAGGGGCAGCTGTAACACCTCAAAATTTGCCCTCCTCTTCTTGGGACTGGTTTGGCACATTGCATTGCATATTTTAGGGCATTAGGCATTGCATTTTTGCATATCATCTAAAAACAAAAAAGTCATCCTCCAAAGTCTTTTCAGAATATGGAGAGGTTGCATGATTCAAGCCTGAGGGTTTCCATGGATTGATGATCAACCATCTGAGGGTGTGCACTTCAATTAGGGTTTCCTGATCCCTCAAAGGTTTCGAGCATTATCTTGTTTGCAAGGATATATTACCATCATCATGGTTCTATCATCATCAAGGGTTTCATCATTCAGTCTCAAGTTCCTCTGGATTAGGGTTTTGACCTCTGGTCAATCCTAATCAATGCCATTCTTCCAGCCAGGATTTCTCAAGGAGATGAGGCATTCTATTGGGATGAAGATCACATGGTTAAGTTGAAGAGCTTATATGAGCTAGGGTTTCATTTCTGAGCCAATTCCTCGAGTGGTAGAGGTTCAAGCTGGTCAGGGCATGTCAAGGTCATCTGAGGACCTATACAGTCAACTGTGCCAGAGCTGAGGGCTATGAGGTGGGGAGATGAGTTGAGACACCTCATTCATGTTCAAAAGAAGTCCATTCATCATTACAAACATATATCTTGAAGATTTTGAAGTCAAATCAAAAGTTTCCAAAAATGGAAAGTGACCTGTAATTGAAAGTTTCCAAAAATGGCAAGTTTTTGGTTCACATTCAACTTGACTTTTCAACATCAAAGAAGCTTCAAATGGATTTTTGGTGAACATGAAAGTTGAAGATCTTTCTTTCCTCTTTTCAAAAAGTCCAAGATCATGATCATCTGATTATTGGTTGAGGAGTTATGGCCAAATGATCACAAAGCATGCATGGAAGTTCAACATGGCATAACTTTTGATTCAAAACTCCAAATTGAGCCACTCTTTTTGCAAAATGCTTGTCTTGACCAATGCTTTCCAAATCTACCATTGCCTTGCATGGAAAAAGCTCATGTGATAACTTGTTCATTCATGTACATTTTGGAGGGAAAAGTGATAATTCAAAATTGGTTGATGCTACCAACAAAATACCACTTCCATTGTGTTTATTAGATGATTTTAAGTGGATTGGGATGCTTGCATGGTACTGTTCACATATGGGAAGGCCATGCTAAGCACACTTGTGAATTTTTGCAAAACACCTTATATTTCCTTAATCTCATTTAACCAAGCCTAATTGTGATTAGCATGGTGATTAACACAGAGTATATAAGCTAAATCCTAACAGAATTTGCTCAGAATCACAATTCTAGATCTAGAATTCCATTTTCCCTCCAAAACTCTCTCTCCTTGGATTTCAAATTTTCTTCACACAACCACAAGATTTCTTCATAGATCCTTCATCCTCATGAAATTTGGAGCATGATTCATCCATTTTTCGTGGCAATTGAGCTGGTTTTGAAGACATTCAAGCACATGAACATGTCAATGGAAAGTTGAAATTCAACAAGATTCAAGAGGATTCAAGTGTTGATTCCTATTCAAAGCTTCAAAAGAGGTGTTAGAGAGAAGATCTAGAGCTTCTGGAGCCTTGAACACGTGGATTTGAACACTGCACATCAAGTAAGCTTGAAATTTGATCCTCATTATTTGCCTTTTCATGTATATGATCTTGTAGATCTTGGTTTGCTGATGATGCTGATAGTTTTAGAATTTAATTTGGTTAAGAATCGAGTGAGATATGTGGAATTAAAGTTTGAGTGTTGAAAATGTTTCTCTTCGATCCGTTTGATATATGGAGAATTCGGCTTAGATATTGTGATATTCGTGATCTACGTTGCAAGACCTTTCTAACGGTATATAGTTTGTAAAATTCTGGAAAAAAAGTTGCAGCTCCGCCGTGTACACGGTCGGAGAAGACGACCGGAACTACTGTTCCGGCGTCTGGTGTGGTGGCTTAGGGTTTCATCTAAACGCTGCGTTTCCTGTTGAGCGCTACTTTTATCTGCCATGCCTGAGTTCGATTCCAGTAGATGCACATTCAAATTTTATTCAAATTTCCTTTTCCATATTATTTCCACATTATTTTCATTTTATTCCAATATTTTTCATCAACTTCCAAAAATCATAAAAAATAGAATACATATCCAAATTAATCCAATCTTTTTTTCACATGTTCATTTTAATGTTTAGTTTTTTTTAGCATTTATTTCCTGATTTTTGGATTGCTGGAATTTTAAATGCACTTGATTGTTTGCACATGATGTTATATTGACATGTTGGATTCATTGTTTTGTAATATGCTCATGATTTGTCCAATTGACTCGAAATTTGACATGCTTGTTCCTAACATGTGACTGGATTTTTGAGAAATGGTTTGGAATTTTTATCTTGTTCTACCACTGTTTTGGATACATGGACATGTTGTGTGATAATTTGTGTCACAATTTGTATGTTGCATTTGTACATTTTCATTCATATGCCATTTGATCCCTTATGGAGTTGAGTTTTTGTATGATGTTCATTCTTAACATGATAAGCTTTTATAAAAAATTTCATGATCATTGGATTCATTTCTATTTTAATGTGGATTTTCTATTCTTGATGTCCAATTGTGATCACATTGTTTGCCTTTGCCTTATCTTGATTAATTGATGACTTTGCTTAATGATTTGGCTTTGGTCCTTTTATGGCCTTCTTCTTGTTTGATTGAATGTGCTCCATAGGAAATATTGACTTCTGTTTTGGTAATTTGCCTTGCCTTTGACCCTAGTCTTTGCACTAGTGGTTTGTACTCACCAATTATGTTTGTGTTTCAGGTATTTAGCACTAATGATTGGTGTGGCCTCATCATTTGAGATGCCATTTGCTTTGTTTACTAACCTTTGTTGTGTTATAGGTCCCTTGATGTGATGAACTCACTTGAGTGATTGCATTTGAGACTTACCTTGTGTATAACTGTTGGATATTCCATTGTGTTGTCTGTTTGGTTTTTCTGAATGTAAATATTAACTGTTTGGCTTTTGTACAGGTACATTAGTCGCTTTTAGCTCTTGCTTGAGCTTTGCTTTGGTTTTTGGTTTGGTTTACCACTTAGGTAACCTCTCTAACTTCATGTAGTCTGGAAGCCCTGTCGCTTTTTTGGCAGGCGTTTGGCTGAAGTCCTCCTTAAGAGGCAATGTCTGTGTTTGTTTATATTTGTGCCAAAGACCTCCTTGTCGAGGCATGTTACTTGTTAAGTCCTCCTAAGTGAAGAGGCAATTGACAGATAGAAGGGACCAGTAGCCAGTCCTTTGTTAGTCGTTGAGTCGTTCATTATGCTCGCACTACGTGCTGACGCTCTTGAACCTAACCCAAGATCCTTGTATAGAGTCAGTCAAGTGGAATAGGGTCCCTCTTTCTGGACTCCCACACTTTCCTTGATTGGAGCTCACCCAGGCCAGGGTTAAGAGCCATGAGGTCTAATCCTCATTACCTTCCATCTGCTCACCCTGACGATCAATGTCAGTGGTTAAGAGGTTCAGACACCCATACAGTTTTGGCTTGTTTGTCGAGGTTGATATGACCCCTTGACTAAAGCCCAACCATTTTGTCTGAGCCTCTTGTTTGTATATAGAGTGTGATGATTTCTTGTGTGTTTGCTTTTCATACATGTCTATTTGTTGTTTGTTTGACTTGCTTCCTGTGCGAGTTAGGTTCTGATTAGATACCTCAACCTAGGGCTATTGTGGATTGCATGACAACTATTAGGCTCGATTCAGTTTCCCTTTTAGTTCGTTATTCCCTTGGTCTCTGGTTAGGAGAGTTTTTCCCTTGTTAAGGGGAACTACGTCGCCCTGATTCTCATACCAGATGAGATACGTAGGCATGAGATCATGCGAGATCTCTCCGGGCACCCTTTTTCTTTTCTGTGTGTGTTTTGCTTGACAGCTATTAGGTCCGAGTTCCCGACTCCCTTTTAGTCTGTGCGTTCAACCAATTTGTTTCTTCTGACGTCTCAGCGTCTTCTTGGTGTTTGTGTGACAACTACTAGGCTCGAGTTCCAGACTCCATTTTAGTTTGTCAATCGGAGAGCCTCTTTCTGTGGTGTTCGCTGGTTAGCGATTATTTGTTTGTTGGAGTCGGATGTAAGTCCAGCTATTGGCATTCCGTTTCCTTGTTTGCTTTTGTTTGGAGTCGGATATAAGTCCAGCTATTGGCATTCCGTTTCCTTGTTGAGTTTCTTTTGACGTCTCAGCGTCTCTGTGTTGTGTTTTGTTTCGGCGTGCGTTAGCCGAACTACGGTAGCTCTGATTCTCATTCCAGATGAGATACGTAGGCATAGGATGCGATATCCTAGCGAGCACGCCTCCCGTTTCCCTTTCCCCCGAACTACGTCGACTCTGATGTTTGTTTCTGACAAACTACGTAGGCCCAGGATGCGACATCCTGCCGAGTCCGCTTCCTCCATCTTCTTTCGCCTGTTTATTATTCCAGTGTGTGCATTCTTTGAGCACTTTATCAGCAACCTTTTCCTAATCTTTTGAGCGTGGATCCCGTCGAGTACGGCGGACGTGAGGGGTGCTAATACCTTCCCCTTGCGTAACCGACTCCTGTACCTTGCAATCTCTAGTCGTAAGACTGTTCCTTTCCCATTTCATAGGTTAGTCCAGCGCTTCCTATCCGTCATAGGATGAATAGCGTCGGTGGCGGCTCTGTAAACTTGTTTTTTCCGCCGGTTGTCTTTCGCGTTGCAACACATAAACACATATGTACAAAATGTGAACATGAACAAAGCTACAACAACATCAATCAAAGATGTATAAAGTTAACATGACTATGAATGACATGGATATATCATCATGAAGAAACAAAGAAGAATGACATAAAAATAAACTAAATATAAACAAGATGTTCAAGCATGACATCTAAAAAGATAAGCAAATTATAAAGAAAGATGTTCAAGCATGACATCAAAGGTAAACAAATGGTAAAGGAATATGTTCAAGCACGACATCCACAAAGGTAAGCAAATGAAGAAGATGTTCAGGAATGATATCAACAAAGATAAATACATAATAAAGAATATGTTCAAGAATGACCTCAACAAAGATAAAAAAAATGGTAAAAAGATGTTCAAACATGACATCAACAAGGATAAACCAAGTTGAAGAAGATGTTCACGCATGACATTCACAAAGGTAAACACATGATAAGAAAGATGTTCAAGCACGCCATCTACAAACATAAGAAAATGAAGAAGATGTTCATACATTACATCAATACAAAGATATGAAAACATGATCATAACAATATCAAGCATGGTACGTAAACACATATGTACAACATGTGAACATGAACAAAGCTACAACAACATCAATCAAAGATGTATAAAGTTAACATGAATATGAATGACATGGATTTATCATCATGAAGAAACAAATATGAATGACATAACAATGCATAAACATGTATATGGATTTCATAATAAGTATGAACGAACATGTATATACATGAAGTAAGACATGGTTTAGACATAACGTCAACTTAATCATGAAAAACAAGTTAAACTAAGGGAAGGTATTAGCATCCTAAGTATCAATAGTATCCTATATGAAACTTTTGAAAGTATTTGTGTTATGTTATTATTTGTTTGCTATTGTTTGGAAATGTTTTATTGGGAATGGCCTAAAGGTTTTATTTAGTTTGCTCGCCAAAACATCACGGTCGTGTGCCTACGTATCCTTATAAGGTTGGAAACAGAGCAACCGTAATTCACCTAACTAAGGGTGAAAGAACATTTGATAGTGATCAAGGTTCCAAAGGGGGGAGTAAGTGTTCATAACAAACACACTTACAAGAGTTACAAACTCTTACTTAAATTTAAGTTGAAAGTGAAAATGACTCTAACAAGGTCAAAGGGAAACTAGGGATTGCTAAACTACCTATGCATCAAGTCGATAAAGTGTTCTTTCCCTTGAATTTGGGAAAAATGATAAACAAAAGATAAGCAAGATGTTCAAGCATGACATCCACAAAGATATGCAAATGATAAAGAAAGATGTTCAAGCATGACATCCATAAAGATAAGAAAATGAAGAAGATGTTCAAGCATGACATCAACAAAGATAAACACATAATAAAGAAGATGTTCAAGCATGACATTAACAAAGATAAAAAAAATGGTAAAGAAGATGTTCAAGCATGGCATCAACAAGGATAAACAAGGATGAAGAAGATGTTCAGGCATGACATCCCCAAAGGTAAACACATGATAAAAAAGATGTTCAAGCATGGCATCTATAAAGGTAAGCAAATGAATAATATGTTCATACATTACATCAAGTCAAAGATATGAAAACATGATCATAACAATATTAAGCATGGTACGTAACCACATATGTACAACATGTGAACAAGAACAAAGCTACAACAACATCAATCAAATATGTATAAAGTTAACATGAATATGAATGACATGGATATATCATCATGATGAAACAAAGATGAATGACAAACAATGCATAAACATGTATATGGATTTCATAATAAGTATGAACGAACATGTATATACTGAAGGAGAATTGCCATCCAAGGCGCAACGGAATTTAAAATTTTCTCCATTTAGTGATCCTTACGAATGGGCATGATCAGTGATAGAATCTTTACCTCTTGTGGCGATCACGAACGTTGAACGATGACAACGTCTCTACTCAGTCCACACGAACGGGTTCCTTCAATCTCAGTGCTAGCTGGTACGAATGAAGGCTTTGAGTGAGAGAGAGAGGGAAAAGAAATTCCAAGTCTCTACTTGAATTTCAGTCTGAGTGGAGTCACAATGCTTCTACCCAAGGGGTTCTATTTATAGAACCACTTGTGTGGGCTTCAAGCTAAAAAGCCCACTTAAGTGTATTTTGGGCCATATCTCATAATATGCCAAAATCACTTAAGTATTTGGTACCTTACCATATTTCGTCTCCCACTTAAGTGCACCGTACCTTACGGTGTTCCTTAGTTACTCTATTTCTCATCAATCCATCCTTATTGTGTGACCCTGTAGGTTTTCGCGACGTTGGCAATTATATTAAATCACGCATTTAACATAATAAACAGTGAGCGGTATCTAGCAACACATCACTGCTACCCAAGACACGAAAATGTCATGTGATCTGACAAAACCTCCTGTGATAATAATTATGTGTATAATCACTCCTTTGCCCTTATGTCTATATTGAACACAAGGTATAGACCGTGTCACCCTTGTCCAATTCAATATTGGGCCCATAGACATTTATCCTGTAACGCAGGATGGGCCAATTCCATCTAGGACACTCATGTCCCTCAGCATGCTTTGTGGAGTACCCATCAACTGTCTTTATGGTTATCCAGTTACGGACAACGTTGGATCAACAATAAAGCACTCGACTCTACATCTAGGATCCATAGTGGTTTCAGGTCGAAGAGTGGTATACACTATTATCACCATGAGAATAACTTATGACACTTTGCATAACTTTCTATATAGTATTCTCATAGTGGGTCAATCCGGTATAAATATTACTCCTAATATTCATACCTATGTTTAAGACTTGATTACTCTTTATCCATGATCCATGAGATGTGATCATCAGTCTACACACATAATATTCTTAATGCTTTAATGTTATCCCACTTCACACTAAAGCTCGACTACAGATACTTTAAGAATAGTGTCCTTATGTTTAATGTGTTCTCATGATTAAGTCACACTTAATACATTAAACGAACTATCTATTCCAGGGACTTTATTAATCAACCATAATAAAGAAAATGCCTTTTATTATTAATAAATAATTCGATACAACTACCAAAAGTATAGGCCTCTAGGGCTTACACCAACAATCTCCCACTAGCACTAGAGCCAATCAGGCATACCCCGTATGCCCATTGATCTAGTATGGCCATCATGCTTCTGCTGCGTAAGAGGCTTTGTCAGTGGGTCAGCTATATTGTCAAGTGTAGGTACTTTACATATTTTCACATCTCTTCTATCTATTATCTCTCGAATGAGATGATAACGCCTAAGTATGTGTTTGGATCGTTGGTGAGATCTAGGCTCCTTAGCTTGTGTGATAGTACCATTGTTATCACAATAGAGAGCAATGGGATCCACTATGCTAGGAACTATGTCAAGTTCACTAAGGAACTTCTGATCCAAACAACTTCCTTTGCTGCACTTGAGGCAGCAATATACTCGGCCTCGGTTGTAGAATCAGCAACTGTATCTTGCTTTGAACTTTTCAAGCTCACAGCGCCACCATTTAAGCAAAACACATAACCATTGGAACCATTAAAGCGTCTCAGCACTCTGTCTATGTACTCTGACTTAGGCCAAGCATTTTATGATCTATCTCTATAGATTCTGATTCCTAATATATAGGTTGCTTCACCTAGGTCCTTCATAGAAAAGCATTTCCCCAACCAAGACTTTACTTGTTGCAGGGTAGGGACATCGTTTCCAATGAGTAATATGTCATCTACATATAATACCAGGAAAACGATCATGCTCCCACTAACCTTCTTGTAGACACAAGGCTCATCTTTGTTTTTGATGAATCCATGAGTAATACATCACCTTGATTAGATATCCATATATCTTAGGTAGGTGACATATCCTGCCTGACCTACGCTGGTCTTATTCTACTTGAGCAGGTTGCTCTTACACAACTACTTGTGTTTCCTGCTCTAATTCCTCCATAGGTGTATCGATGCTTTGTGATTCTTGAATTTCTTCAAGCTCTACTTTCCTCCCACTGATTCCTTTGGAAATAAAATCCCTTTCCAGGAAAACTCCAGTTCGAGCGACAAACACTTTGCCCTCTGAAGGATTGTAGAGGTAATACCCTCTTGTTTCTTTAGGATACCCCACAAATAAGCATTTGTCAGATTTGGGCTCAAGCTTAGTTGAAATTTGTCGTTTCACATAAACTTCGCAACCCCAAATCTTCATGTAAGACATATGTGGTTTCTTACCACTCCATATCTCATATGGTGTCTTTTCAACCTTTTGGATGGAACACGGTTAAGTGTGTAAGCTGATGTCAATAGCGCATGTCCCCAAGAGAAGTTTGGAAGATCGGCGTGACTCATCATGGATCGGACCATGTCCAACAGGGTTCGATTTCTTCTCTCAGATACACCATTCCATTGGGGTGTTCCAGGAGGAGTGAGTTGGGATAGGATCCCACACTCTTTCAGATGGTCATCAAACTCTAGGCTTAAATACTCACCACCTCGATCTGATCGAAGAGTTTTAATATTCTTACCTAGTTGGTTTTGTACTTCATTCTTGAATTCCCTGAACTTTTCAGAGGACTCTGATTTGTGTTTCATTAAATACACATAACCATATCTACTGAAATCATCAGTGAATGTGATGAAGTACTGAAAACCTCCTCTGGCTGGTATGTTCAGTGGTCCACATACATCAGTATGTATGAGGGCCAAAAGATCATTAGCTCTTTCACCTTTTCCTGTGAATGGAGACTTTGTCATCTTTCCAATTAAACAAGATCTGCATGTTTCATATGATTCATAATCAAAAGAGTCCAACAGTCCATCTTTATGGAGTTTGGAAATGCGTTTCTCATTTATGTGGCCTAATCGACAATGCCAAAGGTAAGTTGGATTTAACTCATTAGGTCTCATCCTTTTAGTATTAATGTTATAAATTGGCATTTCAAGATCAAGGACACATAGTCCATTGTTCATTTGTGCAGTAGCATAGAATATATCATTCAGATAAATTGAGCAACAATTGTTCTTTATTATGAATGAAAACCAAACTTGTCCAAACAAGAAACGGAAATAATATTCGTGCTAATTGCAGGTACATAATAACAGTTCTCTAACTGAATTATTAAACCACTAGGTAAAGTCAATACATAAGTTCCTACGGCTAAAGCAGCAACCTTTGCTCCATAGCCAACTCGTAGATCGACTTCACCTTTTGCCAAATCTCTACTCTTTTTCAGCCCCTACACATTTATACAAATGTGAGAACCGCATCCAGTATCTAATACCCATGATGCGGAAGTAGATGAATTAATAACAAAAATACCTGAAGTTGAAGTCTCTACTCCATTCTTCTTATCTTCCAGGTACTTTGGGCAGTTTCTCTTCCAGTGTCCGGTCTTACCGCAATGGAAGCAAGTGCCTTCTTTTGCTATGACTCCACTAGGCTTTAAAGCAGCAACGGTGGGTTTGGGTTTGGCAACTTCCTTGCCCTTCCCTTTATCACCCTGCTTAGTGGGCCTTTTGTTCTGTCTCTTTCCATTTCCGATCATCAGAATGGACTTCCCTTTTGACTTCAGATTCTGCTCGGCAGTTCTTAACATGGCGAGCAGTTCAGGAAGAGATTTGTCCATATCAATCATAATTAAATTTAGGACAAATTGACTGAATCTATCTGGCAACGATTGCAAGATCAAATCAGTCGCAAGTTCCTTTTCGAGGGGAAAACCCAATCTCTCAAGGTTTTCCATATACCCAATCATCTTGAGCACATGGGGACCTACAGGGGCTCCCTCAACTAACTTGCCTTGAAAAAGGGCTTTTGAAACTTCAAACCTCTCATGCCTTGCTTGCTCTTGATAGAGCATTTTCAGGTGTTCGATCATATCAAACGCTGACATGTTCTCATGTTGCTTTTGCAATTCTGAGTTCATGGTAGCTAGCATGAGACAAGCAGTTTCATTGGCATCATCGACATGCTTCTTATAAGCATCTCTTTCTGCCTTAGGTGCAGAACTATGAGGTTCCTCTGAAGGAACAGGTGTCTCCAAGACATACAGCTTTTTATCATGTTTGAGGACAATCCTCAGGTTTCGGTGCCAATCCAGAAAATTTGTCCCAGACAATTTTTCATTATCAAGGATTGATCGCAAAATGTTGTTAGAGGTGTTTGCTGTCATGGTTATCTACACAAGGATTAATGAAAATATAAGTATCATTGACATATTTAATTAGGCCTTTAATTAAATATGCTTCCACTATTTTATTCAAAACAAATGACCCTCATCACTTGATTCGAAAAATCCCGTTGGAAGATTTTCTAGTGGGTCGAGATCCATATTTCACTTTGTTCTAAGTCCGCGTAGGCGGATTACACAAAACTAGGTTATTTAGGTAGGAACTCCTTCCAATTGTATCTCATACAACTCTCGAAAATTTCAGTTGGGTGAATAACTCCTTATTCCAATCCATCATATGGATCATTCCCAACTCTTGCTTCTGAACATATATATAATCTTATTATAATTTGTTTAGTTAAGTTTGACCCATTGTTTTAACATGTCTTGGAAAACTGTTTTCCGCCTTGCGTTAACCGGTTAACCAAATGCGTTAACCGGTTAACACTGTTTGAAAATTAAATTTTTTTATTTCGTATCGCGTTAACCGGTTAACCATAAGCGTTAACCGGTTAACACTGTTCCAAAAAGTGTTTAGAGAGCACAACTCTTGTGCAGTCAAACCCCAATCGCATAACTCTCTGACAACACAACCCTTGTGCCGTCACTAACCCTGATGCACCAATTTCAGACCGTCAAACACATCTCGATTGTTAATTCAGTATGATTGATCAACACGTCATTGCTTCACCATACTAATGTCGGATCAAGAAGCAAACAACCATTGATCGCTCAAAGGAAAATAATCATTGAGTGTTTGAATGAACGAAACGAGAACACTATATCATATATAATGTATTTTGCATCAGGATTACATATATCATATATATGTAACTTGATCGATCTCAATTTAATCTTTGATTCATTCTGTCTTTAATCATATTAATACAAAACAAAACAGTTATCAGATTCATGGTTTTGTAAGTGGCTCTGATACCACTGAAGGAGAATTGTCATCCAAGGCGCAGCGGAATTTAAAATTTTCTCCATTTAGTGATCCTTACGAATGGGCATGATCAGTGATAGAATCGTTACCTCTTGTGGCGATCACGAACGTTGAACGATGACAACGTCTCTACTCAGTCCACACGAACGGGTTCCTTCAATCTCAGTGCTAGCTGGTACGAATGAAGGCTTTGAGTGAGAGAGAGAGGGAAAAGAAATTCCAAGTCTCTACTTGAATTTCAGTCTGAGTGGAGTCACAATGCTTCTACCCAAGGGGGTTCTATTTATAGAACCACTTGTGTGGGCTTCAAGCTAAAAAGCCCACTTAAGTGTATTTTGGCCCATATCTCATAATATGCCAAAATCACTTAAGTATTTGGTACCTTACCATATTTCGTCTCCCACTTAAGTGCACCGTACCTTACGGTGTTCCTTAGTTACTCTATTTCTCATCAATCCATCCTTTGTGTGTGACCCTGTAGGTTTTCGCGACGTTGGCAATTATATTAAATCACGCATTTAACATAATAAATAGTGAGCGGTATCTAGCAACACATCACTGCTATCCAAGACACGAAAATGTCATGTGATCTGACAAAACCTCCTGTGATAATAATTATGTGTACAATTACTCCTTTGCCCTTATGTCTATATTGAACACAAGGTATAGACCGTGTCACCCTTGTCCAGTTCAATATTGGGCCCATAGACATTTATCCTGTTACGCAGGATGGGCAAATTCCATCTAGGAGACTCATGTCCCTCAGCATGCTTTGTGGAGTACCCATCAACTGTCTTTATGGTTATCCAGTTACGGACAATGTTGGATCAGCAATAAAGCACTCGACTCTACATCTAGGATCCATAGTGGTTTCAGGTCGAAGAGTGGTATACACTATTATCACCATGAGAATAACTTATGACACTTTGCATAACTTTCTATATAGTATTCTCATAGCGGGTCAATCCGGTATAAATATTACTCCTAATATTCATACCTATGTTTAAGACTTGATAACTCTTTATCCATGATCCATGAGATGTGATCATCAGTCTACAAACATAATAGTCTTAATGCTTTAATGTTATCCCACTTCACACTAAAGCTCGACTACGGATAGTTTAAGAATAGTGTCCTTATGTTTAATGTGTTCTCATGATTAAGTCACACTTAATACATTAAATGGACTATCTATTCCAGGGACTTTATTAATCAACCATAATAAAGAAAATGACTTTTATTATTAATAAATAATTCGATACAAGTACCAAAAGTATTGGCCTCTAGGGCTTACACCAACAATCTCCCACTAGCACTAGAGCCAATCAGGCATACCCCGTATGCCCATTGATCTAGTATGGCCATCATGCTTCTGCTGCGTAAGAGGCTTTGTCAGTGGGTCAGCTATATATTCAAGTGTAGGTACTTTACATATTTTCACATCTCTTCTATCTATTATCTCTCGAATGAGATGATAACGCCTAAGTATGTGTTTGGATCGTTGGTGAGATCTAGGCTCCTTAGCTTGTGCGATAGCACCATTGTTATCACAATAGAGAGCAATGGGATCCACTATGCTAGGAACTATGTCAAGTTCACTAAGGAACTTTTGATCCAAACAACTTCCTTTGCTGCACTTGAGGCAGCAATATACTTGGCCTCGGTTGTAGAATCAGCAACTGTATCTTGCTTTGAACTTTTCAAGCTCACAGCGCCACCATTTAAGCAAAACACATAACCATTGGAACCATTAAAGCGTCTCAGCACTCTGTCTATGTACTCTGACTTAGGCCAAGCATTTTATGATCTATCTCTATAGATTCTGATTCCTAATATATAGGTTGCTTCACCTAGGTCCTTCATCGAAAAGCATTTCCCCAACCAAGACTTTACTTGTTGCAGGGTAGGGACATCGTTTCCAATGAGTAATATGTCATCTACATATAATACCAGGAAAACGATCATGTTCCCACTAACCTTCTTGTAGACACAAGGCTCATCTTTGTTTTTGATGAATCCATGAGTAATACATCACCTTGATTAGATATCCATATATCTCAGGTAGGTGACATATCCTTCCTGACCTACGCTGGTCTTGTTCTACTTGAGCAGGTTGCTCTTACACAACTACTTGTGTTTCCTGCTCTAATTCCTCCATAGGTGTATCGATGCTTTGTGATTCTTGAATTTCTTCAAGCTCTACTTTCCTCCCACTGATTCCTTTGGAAATAAAATCCCTTTCCAGGAAAACTCCAGTTCGAGCGACAAACACTTTTCCCTCTGAAGGATTGTAGAGGTAATACCCTCTTGTTTCTTTAGGATACCCCACAAATAAGCATTTGTCAGATTTGGGCTCAAGCTTAGTTGAAATTTGTAGTTTCACATAAACTTCGCAACCCCAAATCTTCATGTAAGACATATGTGGTTTCTTACCACTCCATATCTCATATGGTGTCTTTTCAACCTTTTGGATGGAACACGGTTAAGTGTGTAAGCTGATGTCAATAGCGCATGTCCCCAAGAGAAGTTTGGAAGATCGGCGTGACTCATCATGGATCGGACCATGTCCAACAGGGTTCGATTTCTTCTCTCAGATACACCATTCCATTGGGGTGTTCCAGGAGGAGTGAGTTGGGATAGGATCCCACACTCTTTCAGATGGTCATCAAACTCTAGGCTTAAATACTCACCACCTCGATCTGATCGAAGAGTTTTAATATTCTTACCTAGTTGGTTTTGTACTTCATTCTTGAATTCCTTGAACTTTTCAGAGGACTCTGATTTGTGTTTCATTAAATACACATAACCATATCTACTGAAATCATCAGTGAATGTGATGAAGTACTGAAAACCTCCTCTGGCTGGTATGTTCAGTGGTCCACATACATCAGTATGTATGAGGGCCAAAAGATCATTAGCTCTTTCACCTTTTCCTGTGAATGGAGACTTTGTCATCTTTCCAATTAAACAAGATCTGCATGTTTCATATGATTCATAATCAAAGGAGTCCAACAGTCCATCTTTATGGAGTTTGGAAATGCGTTTCTCATTTATGTGGCCTAATCGACAATGCCAAAGGTAAGTTGGATTTAACTCATTAGGTCTCATCCTTTTAGTATTAATGTTATAAATTGGCATTTCAAGATCAAGGACACATAGTTCATTGTTCATTTGTGCAGTAGCATAGAATATATCATTCAGATAAATTGAGCAACAATTGTTCTTTATTATGAATGAAAACCAAACTTGTCCAAACAAGAAACGGAAATAATATTCGTGCTAATTGCAGGTACATAATAACAGTTCTCTAACTGAATTATTAAACCACTAGGTAAAGTCAATACATAAGTTCCTACGGCTAAAGCAGCAACCTTTGCTCCATAGCCAACTCGTAGATCGACTTCACCTTTTGCCAAATCTCTACTCTTTTTCAGCCCCTACACATTTATACAAATGTGAGAACCGCATCCAGTATCTAATACCCATGATGCGGAAGTAGATGAATTAATAACAAAAATACCTGAAGTTGAAGTCTCTACTCCATTCTTCTTATCTTCCAGGTACTTTGGGCAGTTTCTCTTCCAGTGTCCGGTCTTACCGCAATGGAAGCAAGTGCCTTCTTTTGCTATGCCTCCACTAGGCTTTAAAGCAGCAACGGTGGGTTTGGGTTTGGCAACTTCCTTGCCCTTCCCTTTATCACCCTGCTTAGTGGGCCTTTTGTTCTGTCTCTTTCCATTTCCGATCATCAGAATGGACTTCCCTTTTGACTTCAGATTCTGCTCGGCAGTTCTTAACATGGCGAGCAGTTCAGGAAGAGATTTGTCCATATCAATCATAATTAAATTTAGGACAAATTGACTGAAACTATCTGGCAACGATTGCAAGATCAAATCAGTCACAAGTTCCTTTTCGAGGGGAAAACCCAATCTCTCAAGGTTTTCCATATACCCAATCATCTTGAGCACATGGGGACCTACAGGGGCTCCCTCAACTAACTTGCCTTGAAAAAGGGCTTTTGAAACTTCAAACCTCTCATGCCTTGCTTGCTCTTGATAGAGCATTTTCAGGTGTTCGATCATATCAAACGCTGACATGTTCTCATGTTGCTTTTGCAATTCTGAGTTCATGGTAGCTAGCATGAGAGAAGCAGTTTCATTGGCATCATCGACATGCTTCTTATAAGCATCTCTTTCTGCCTTAGGTGCAGAACTAGGAGATTCCTCTGAAGGAACAGGTGTCTCCAAGACATACAGCTTTTTATCATGTTTGAGGACAATCCTCAGGTTTCGGTGCCAATCCAGAAAATTTGTCCCAGACAATTTTTCCTTATCAAGGATTGATCGCAAAATGTTGTTAGAGGTGTTTGCTGCCATGGTTATCTACACAAGGATTAATGAAAATATAAGTATCATTGACATATTTAATTAGGCCTTTAATTAAATATGCTCCCACTATTTTATTCAAAACAAATGATCCTCATCACTTGATTCGAAAAATCCCGTTGGAAGATTTTCTAGTGGGTCGAGATCCATATTTCACTTCGTTCTAAGTCCGCGTAGGCGGATTACACAAAACTAGGTTATTTAGGTAGGAACTCCTTCCAATTGTATCTCATACAACTCTCAAAAATTTCAGTTGGGTGAATAACTCCTTATTCCAATCCATCATATGGATCATTCCCAACTCTTGCTTCTGAATATATATATATAATCGTATTATAATTTGTTTAGTTAAGTTTGACCCATTGTTTTAACATGTCTTGGAAAACTGTTTTCCGCCTTGCGTTAACCGGTTAACCAAATGCGTTAACCGGTTAACACTGTTTGAAAATTAAATTTTTTTATTTCGTATCGCGTTAACCGGTTAACCATAAGCGTTAACCGGTTAACACTGTTCCAAAAAGTGTTTAGAGAGCACAACTCTTGTGCAGTCAAACCCCAATCGCATAACTCTCTGACAACACAACCCTTGTGCCGTCACTAACCCTGATGCACCAATTTCAAACCGTCAAACACATCTCGATTGTTAATTCAGTATGATTGATCAACACGTCATTGCTTCACACTACTAATGTCGGATCAAGAAGCAAACAACCATTGATCGCTCAAAGGAAAATAATCATTGAGTGTTTGAATGAACGAAACGAGAACACTATATCATATATAATGTATTTTGCATCAGGATTACATATATCATATATATGTAACTTGATCGATCTCAATTTAATCTTTGATTCATTCTGTCTTTAATCATATTAATACAGAACAAAACAGTTATCAGATTCATGGTTTTGTAAGTGGCTCTGATACCACTGAAGGAGAATTGTCATCCAAGGCGCAGCGGAATTTAAAATTTTCTCCATTTAGTGATCCTTACGAATGGGCATGATCAGTGATAGAATCGTTACCTCTTGTGGCGATCATGAACGTTGAACGATGACAACGTCTCTACTCAGTCCACACGAACGGGTTCCTTCAATCTCAGTGCTAGCTGGTACGAATGAAGGCTTTGAGTGAGAGAGAGAGGGAAAAGAAATTCCAAGTCTCTACTTGAATTTCAGTCTGAGTGGAGTCACAATGCTTCTACCCAAGGGGGTTCTATTTATAGAACCACTTGTGTGGGCTTCAAGCTAAAAAGCCCACTTAAGTGTATTTTGGCCCATATCTCATAATATGCCAAAATCACTTAAGTATTTGGTACCTTACCATATTTCGTCTCCCACTTAAGTGCACCGTACCTTACGGTGTTCCTTAGTTACTCTATTTCTCATCAATCCATCCTTTGTGTGTGACCCTGTAGGTTTTCGCGACGTTGGCAATTATATTAAATCACGCATTTAACATAATAAATAGTGAGCGGTATCTAGCAACACATCACTGCTATCCAAGACACGAAAATGTCATGTGATCTGACAAAACCTCCTGTGATAATAATTATGTGTACAATTACTCCTTTGCCCTTATGTCTATATTGAACACAAGGTATAGACCGTGTCACCCTTGTCCAGTTCAATATTGGGCCCATAGACATTTATCCTGTTACGCAGGATGGGCAAATTCCATCTAGGAGACTCATGTCCCTCAGCATGCTTTGTGGAGTACCCATCAACTGTCTTTATGGTTATCCAGTTACGGACAATGTTGGATCAGCAATAAAGCACTCGACTCTACATCTAGGATCCATAGTGGTTTCAGGTCGAAGAGTGGTATACACTATTATCACCATGAGAATAACTTATGACACTTTGCATAACTTTCTATATAGTATTCTCATAGCGGGTCAATCCGGTATAAATATTACTCCTAATATTCATACCTATGTTTAAGACTTGATAACTCTTTATCCATGATCCATGAGATGTGATCATCAGTCTACAAACATAATAGTCTTAATGCTTTAATGTTATCCCACTTCACACTAAAGCTCGACTACGGATAGTTTAAGAATAGTGTCCTTATGTTTAATGTGTTCTCATGATTAAGTCACACTTAATACATTAAATGGACTATCTATTCCAGGGACTTTATTAATCAACCATAATAAAGAAAATGACTTTTATTATTAATAAATAATTCGATACAAGTACCAAAAGTATTGGCCTCTAGGGCTTACACCAACAATCTCCCACTAGCACTAGAGCCAATCAGGCATACCCCGTATGCCCATTGATCTAGTATGGCCATCATGCTTCTGCTGCGTAAGAGGCTTTGTCAGTGGGTCAGCTATATATTCAAGTGTAGGTACTTTACATATTTTCACATCTCTTCTATCTATTATCTCTCGAATGAGATGATAACGCCTAAGTATGTGTTTGGATCGTTGGTGAGATCTAGGCTCCTTAGCTTGTGCGATAGCACCATTGTTATCACAATAGAGAGCAATGGGATCCACTATGCTAGGAACTATGTCAAGTTCACTAAGGAACTTCTGATCCAAACAACTTCCTTTGCTGCACTTGAGGCAGCAATATACTCGGCCTCGGTTGTAGAATCAGCAACTGTATCTTGCTTTGAACTTTTCAAGCTCACAGCGCCACCATTTAAGCAAAACACATAACCATTGGAACCATTAAAGCGTCTCAGCACTTTGTCTATGTACTCTGACTTAGGCCAAGCATTTTATGATCTATCTCTATAGATTCTGATTCCTAATATATAGGCTGCTTCACCTAGGTCCTTCATAGAAAAGCATTTCCCCAACCAAGACTTTACTTGTTGCAGGGTAGGGACATCGTTTCCAATGAGTAATATGTCATCTACATATAATACCAGGAAAACGATCATGCTCCCACTAACCTTCTTGTAGACACAAGGCTCATCTTTGTTTTTGATGAATCCATGAGTAATACATCACCTTGATCAGATATCCATATATCTCAGGTAGGTGACATATCCTGCCTGACCTACGCTGGTCTTGTTCTACTTGAGCAGGTTGCTCTTACACAACTACTTGTGTTTCCTGCTCTAATTCCTCCATAGGTGTATCGATGCTTTGTGATTCTTGAATTTCTTCAAGCTCTACTTTCCTCCCACTAATTCCTTTGGAAATAAAATCCCTTTCCAGGAAAACTCCAGTTCGAGCGACAAACACTTTTCCCTCTGAAGGATTGTAGAGGTAATACCCTCTTGTTTCTTTAGGATACCCCATAAAAAAGCATTTGTCAGATTTGGTCTCAAGCTTAGTTGAAATTTTTCGTTTCACATAAACTTCGCAACCCCAAATCTTCATGTAAGACATATGTGGTTTCTTACCACTCCATATCTCATATGGTGTCTTTTCAACCATTTGGATGGAACACGGTTAAGTGTGTAAGCTGATGTTAATAGCGCATGTCCCCAAGAGGAGTTTGGAAGATCGGCGTGACTCATCATGGATCGGACCATGTCCAACAGGGTTCGATTTCTTCTCTCAGATACACCATTCCATTGGGGTGTTCTAGGAGGAGTGAGTTGGGATAGGATCCCACACTCTTTCAGATGGTCATCAAACTCTAGGCTTAAATACTCACCACCTCGATCTGATCGAAGAGTTTTAATAAAGAAGATGTTCAAGCATGACAATAACAAAGATAAAAAAAATGGTAAAAAGATGTTCAAACATGACATCAACAAGGATAAACCAAGTTGAAGAAGATGTTCACGCATGACATTCACAAAGGTAAACACATGATAAGAAAGATGTTCAAGCACGCCATCTACAAACATAAGAAAATGAAGAAGATGTTCATACATTACATCAATACAAAGATATGAAAACATGATCATAACAATATCAAGCATGGTACGTAAACACATATGTACAACATGTGAACATGAACAAAGCTACAACAACATCAATCAAAGATGTATAAAGTTAACATGAATATGAATGACATGGATTTATCATCATGAAGAAACAAAGATGAATGACATAACAATGCATAAACATGTATATGGATTTCATAATAAGTATGAACGAACATGTATATACATGAAGTAAGACATGGTTTAGACATAACATCAACTTAATCATGAAAAACAAGTTAAACTAAGGGAAGGTATTAGCATCCTAAGTATTAATAGTATCATATATGAACCTTTTGAAAGTATTTGTGTTATGTTATTGTTTGTTTGCTATTATTTGGAAATGTTTTATTGGGAATGGCCAAAAGGTCTTATTAAGTTTGCTCTCCAAAACTTCACGGTCGTGTGCCTACGTATACTTATAAGGATGGAATCAGAGCAACTGTAATTCACCTAACTAAGGGTGAAAGAACACTTGATAGTGATCAAGGTTCCAAAGGGGGGACTAACTGTTCATAACAAACACACTTACAAGAGTTACAAACTCTTACTTAAATTTAAGTTGAAAGTGAAAATGACTCTAACAAGGTCAAAGGGGAACTAGGGATTGCTAAACTACCTCTGACATCAAGCTAATAAAGAGTTCTCTCCCTTGTATTTGGGCAAAAAGATAAACTAAAGATAAGCAAGACGTTCAAGCATGAAATCCACAAAGATAAGCAAATGATAAAGAAAGATGTTCAAGCATGACATCAAAGGTAAACAAATGGTAAAGAAATATGTTTAAGCACGACATCCACAAAGGTAAGCAAATGAAGAAGATGTTTAGGAATGATATCAACAAAGATAAACACATAATAAAGAAGATGTTCAAGCCTGACATTAACAAAGATAAAAAAATGGTAAAGAAGATGTTCAAGCATGGCATCGACAAGGATAAACAAGGATGAAGAAGATGTTCAGGCATGACATCCACAAAGGTAAACACATGATAAAAAAGATGTTCAAGCATGCCATCTATAAAGATAAGCAAATGAAGAAGATGTTCATACATTACATAAAGTCAAAGATATGAAAAACTGATCATAACAATATCAAGCATGGTACGTAAACACATATGTACAACATGTGAACAAGAACAAAGCTACAACAACATCAATCAAAGATGTATAAAGTTAACATGAATATGAATGGCATGGATATATCATCATGATGAAACAAAGATGAATGACATAACAATGCATAAACATGTATATGGATTTCATAATAAGTATGAAAGAACATGTATATACATGAAGTAAGACATGGTTTAGACATAACATCAACTTAATCATGAAAAACAAGTTAAACTAAGGGAAGGTATTAACATCCTAAGCATCAATAGTATCCTATATGAACCTTTTGAAAGCATTTGTGTTAGGTTATTATTTGTTTGCTATTGTTTGGAAATGTTTTATTGGGAATGGCCTAAAGGTTTTATTAAATTTGCTCGCCAAAACTTCACGGTCGTGTGCCTACGTATCCTTATAAGGATGGAATCAGAGCAACCGTAATCCACCTAACTAAGGGTGAAAGAACACTTGATAGTGATCTAGGTTACAAAGGGGGGAGTAAGTGTTCATAACAAACACACTTACAAGAGTTACAAACTCTTACTTAAATTTAAGTTGAAAGTGAAAATGACTCTAACAAGGTCAAAGGGGAACTAGGGATTGCTAAAATACCTATGACATCAAGTCAATAAAGAGTTCTTTCCCTTGGATTTAGGCAAAAAGATAAACTAAAGATAAGCAAGATGTTCAAGCATGACATCCACAAAGATAAGCAAATGATAAAGAAATATGTTCAAGCATGACAACAAAGCTAAACAAATGGTAAAGAAATATGTTTAAGCACGACATCCACAAAGGTAAGCAATTGAAGAAGATGTTCAGGAATGATATCAACAAAGATAAACACATAATAAAGAATATGTTCAAGCATGACATCAACAAAGATAAAGAAAATGGTAAATAAGATGTTCAAACATGACATCAACAAGGATAAACAAGGTTGAAGAAGATGTTCAAGCATGACATTCACAAAGTTAAACACATGATAAAAAAATATGTTCAAGCATGCCATCTATAAAGATAAGAAAATGAAGAAGATGTTCATACGTTACATCAAGTCAAAGATATGAAAAAATGATCATAACAATATCAAGCATGGTACGTAAACACATATGTACAACATGTGAACAAGAACAAAGCTACAACAACATCAATCAAAGATGTATAAAGTTAACATGAATATGAATGGCATGGATATATCATCATGATGAAACAAAGATGAATGACATAACAATGCATAAACATGTATATGGATTTCATAATAAGTATGAAAGAACATGTATATACATGAAGTAAGACATGGTTTAGACATAACATCAACTTAATCATGAAAAACAAGTTAAACTAAGGGAAGGTATTAACATCCTAAGTATCAATAGTATCCTATATGAACCTTTTGAAAGCATTTGTGTTAGGTTATTATTTGTTTGCTATTGTTTGGAAATGTTTTATTGGGAATGGCCTAAAGGTTTTATTAAGTTTGCTCGCCAAAACTTCACGGTCGTGTGCCTACGTATCCTTATAAGGATGGAATCAGAGCAACTGTAATCCACCTAACTAAGGGTGAAAGAACACTTGATAGTGATCTAGGTTACAAAGGGGGTAGTAAGTGTTCATAACAAACACACTTACAAGAGTTACAAACTCTTACTTAAATTTAAGTTGAAAGTGAAAATGACTCTAACAAGGTCAAAGGGGAACTAGGGATTGCTAAACTACCTATGACATCAAGTCAATAAAGAGTTCTTTCCCTTGGATTTAGGCAAAAAGATAAACTAAAGATAAGCAAGATGTTCAAGCATGACATCCACAAAGATAAGCAAATGATAAAGAAATATGTTCAAGCATGACATCAAATCTAAACAAATGGTAAAGAAATATGTTCAAGCACGACATCCACAAAGGTAAGCAATTGAAGAAGATGTTCAGGAATGATATCAACAAAGATAAACACATAATAAAGAAGATGTTCAAGCATGACATCGACAAAGATAAAGAAAATGGTAAAGAAGATGTTCAAACATGACATCAACAAGGATAAACAAGGTTGAAGAAGATGTTCAAGCATGACATTCACAAAGTTAAACACATGATAAAAAAATATGTTCAAGCACGCCATCTACAAAGATAAGAAAATGAAGAAGATGTTCATACGTTACATCAATACAAAGATATGAAAACATGACCATAACAATATCAAGCATGGTACGTAAACAAATATGTATAACATGTGAACATTAACAAAGCTACAACAACATCAATCAAAGATGTATAAAGTTAACATGAAATTGAATGGCATGGATATATCATCATGATGAAACAAAGATGAATGACATAACAATGCATAAACATGTATATGGATTTCATAATAAGTATGAAAGAACGTGTATATACATGAAGTAAGACATGGTTTAGACATAACATCAACTTAATCATGAAAAAAAAGTTAAACTAAGGGAAGGTATTAACATCCTAAGTATCAATAGTATCCTATATGAACCTTTTGAAAGCATTTGTGTTATGTTATTATTTGTTTGCTATTGTTTGGAAATGTTTTATTGGGAATGGCCAAAAGGTCTTATTAAGTTTGCTCGCCAAAACTTCACGGTCGTGTGCCTACGTATACTTATAAGGATGGAATCAGAGCAACCGTAATTCACATAACTAAGGGTGAAAGAACACTTGATAGTGATCAAGGTTCCAAAGGGGGGACTAACTGTTCATAACAAACACACTTACAAGAGTTACAAACTCTTACTTAAATTTAAGTTGAAAGTGAAAATGACTCTAACAAGGTCAAAGGGGAACTAGGGATTGCTAAACCTCCTATGACACCAAGTCAATAAAGAGTTCTCTCCCTTGTATTTGGGCAAAAAGATAAACTAAAGTTAAGCAAGACGTTCAAGCATGAAATCCACAAAGATAAGCAAATGATAAAGAAAGATGTTCAAGCATGACATCAAAGGTAAACAAATGGTAAAGAAATATGGTCAAGCACGACATCCACAAAGGTAAGCAATTGAGAAGATGTTCAGGAATGATATCAACAAAGATAAACACATAATAAAGAAGATGTTCAAGCATGACATCAACAAAGATAAAGAAAATGGTAAAGAATATGTTCAAACATGACATCAACAAGGATAAACAAGGTAGAAGAAGATGTTCAAGCATGACATTCACAAAGTTAAACACATGATAAAAAAATATGTTCAAGCACGCCATCTACAAAGATATGCAAATGAAGAAGATGTTCATACGTTACATCAATACAAAGATATGAAAACATGACCATAACAATATCAAGCATGGTACGTAAACACATATCTACAACATGTGAACATGAACAAAGCTACAACAACATCAATCAAAGATGTATAAAGTTAACATGAATATGAATGACATGGATATATCATCATGAAGAAACAAAGATGAATGACATAACAATGCATAAACATGTATATGGATTTCATAATAAGTATGAATGAATATGTATATACATGAAGTAAGACATGGTTTAGACATAACATCAACTTAGTCATGAAAAACAAGTTAAGGTATTCAAGACATGCATGTTAAGGTTCAATATGAGCACAATCAAAGGTTCAATATCATACAAAAGGTTTGAACATGTAAGCATACAAGTCATACAAATACATGTTATCACAAGTTTAAAGCATTTGCAAAGACATAAACAAATACAAAAACAAGGACACACATGCACACAAAGGTTCAACAAAATATGAAAGAATGACATGTGAATCATGGATCAATGGCAAAATAAACACACTGAAGTTCATGTAATAGTAACAAATTTCAAAGCACATAAACATGTAACATGCATTAAAGTAAGTAAAAATTATGTCAAAAACCAAGAGGCACATATTAACAACATCAAACAAAGCTCATATATTATGCACAACATTCATACAAGTCACGGTGATCAAGAAAAATTAAAGTACCAACCAAAGAAGATCATTTGAAACCCTAAAATAATCCTAAAAGTGTACCAACTTTGGACATGCATAAGTATGTTAAAAAGAAATCAATTATGGAATTTCTTTTCACCATCATAAAATAGACAAAATTATGAACACATGGCAAAAAAGAGTGGCTCAAAAAGGCTTAGGGATAATCAAGTTATGAGCCTTTGTAGTTATGAAAAACAACAAAAATAAAATAGACAAAAAAAAAATACAATGAATAAAATGGGTCTGGGGCGAGGGGGATTCGAACCCCAAACCTTTTGCACATACAAAGCCTTAACAGGCACGTTTTTACCACCGGGGTGGTAATACATCCACTAATTTATTTGCAAACAATTAAATAAGTAATAAATCAAGTTCCAGAAACTTGAAAATGGCGCCATCATCATCTTCTTCAACCTCGCGACCATACTCTAATGGCCAAAACTCAACTTGCTCATTTCTCAATGAAATTCAAAGATGTGAATATAAAAGTTTCTTAAAATTTAACTAGGAAATTAATGGTATAATTTAATTAAACTAAAACTCAAAGAATAAGAAACACGATCCTAAAAACCAGAAACTAAACCTAGATGTTAAGTCATGCCAAACATCACATACACACATGATAAATTGCAATTGACCTAGGGTCCACAATCAACACATCAAATGTTATACTTTTGCTTCAGAAATCAAACATTAATGATGCATGTATGACTGAATTCAAAAATAAGAAAAGCTTACCTATTGAAGCAAGGTTCAATGCCTTTTTCACTAATTCCAGAAGCAAACAAATGATCCATTTAGCACCTTTGATCCTTCCTGAAGCTGTAGGTGCCCTTGGTTTGTTCTGAAATGGCTTGAACTGTTCTATCCAAATCAAAATGCAAGTGACTGATTTTTGAAATGGATGTGGTGTTTGGGGTGTGACAGTTGTGTTTTAATTGTTTGAAGAACTTCTATTTGATGTTTATAAGGTGTTTGGATGGTTGGTTTGAAGAATTTTCAACAGAAATGGAATTTGGAAGCTTGAGGTTTAGAAGTTGCAACAATGGAGTTTTGGATGCAATTCTTGGTGTGTTGAGTTCTGAGGCTTGGCCCTCTATTTATAGAGGCCCTAAAGGGCTCAAGTAACTTGCATAAAATGATCTTAGTTCAATTTGAATGCTGGTTTGGATGTTTGGTTTCATTTTGTACAAAAATTCATGTTTGCTTCATGATGAAAATGTGGAGTTAATCAAGGATCTTGGCCATGCTTTTATGAAGTCTAGGAGGTTGTTTCTGGTTTTAGATGTTAATTATGATCAGAGGAAACAATTTAGAGGCTCAAGTAAAAACCTGTTGGCAAAAGTGATCCTGTATGCAAATGGATATCAAGCTTTATGCAAGATGTTCCAAAAATGGCATGATGAAATGGATAAAGGTTTAATTCTTTGTCTAATGCACCAAATACTTGTGTAAAGTTCTGACTATGGTGAGATTTGTACATAAAATGACCTGAACTCAAGGGATTTGCACATTTGAAATGGTTTTCCTCCAAGAATTCAT
This sequence comes from Lathyrus oleraceus, assembly GCF_024323335.1. Taxonomy (NCBI): domain Eukaryota; kingdom Viridiplantae; phylum Streptophyta; class Magnoliopsida; order Fabales; family Fabaceae; genus Lathyrus; species Lathyrus oleraceus. Next base: position 286,988,265 of record NC_066579.1, on the reverse strand, counting down.
CTTGAACATGACTTGAAATTCAAGTTTGGAACTCCAACTTCCCATTTTTGAAACTCATAGCTCATGCATGGGAAAAAAATTTACTTGTGCTTTTTGGAAAGCCCAAGACATTATCTAAAACTTTCATGTTTTGATTTTTTGCTGAATCAAAGTGGATCATAATGAAAAACTGGTTCTAAAGTTTATTACTTTTTAGGGATCAAAGATGACTTGAAAATTTTCCAAGTGTTTCAACTTGAGACACCAACTTCATGACCTCATAACTCAAAATCCTTGAACTTTTAGGGAGTCAACCCCTAGGAGAAATTTGAATATGGAACAAGATATTTTATTTGTGCTTTGGACCAAAGAAAATGGCTGTATGGATTGGAATTTATGCCTTTGGGAAGTTTGCCACTTATGACATGAAATTTGGATACTTAGTGAAATTTTCAATGTCTTCAAGATTTCCCTTTTTGCAAGTAACCTCAATTCTCTTGATTTTTCTTGATCAAATTCACAAAATAAACATATCTTCATGAAATTTAACTTGAGAAGTTCATATTTGATCTTAAATCTCAAAAGTCAAAGGTTTGACTTTGTAGTGCATTGGTTGTGTATCAGATGAATTTGAATTTCTTGATCTTCAATGAACTCAAACTCTTGAGCCAATTGAACATCATGGATGATCTCTAAGGATGTAATTGAGTGTGTTGAGTCATGTATCAAGGCTTGAGATCATGTCTTGATCAAAATTCTCAGATGAAATTGAATGTTGCTGAGAAATCGTAATTGGTGAGCCATATGAAAGTGAAGCTTGATGCACTTGTGATTAGGCCATAATACACTTATTTGTTAATGGAGATATATATATTGAGTGTATGAGAACTTGATTTATTGATGATTAATCCAAAACTTTGACTGATCAATTGTTTGAGCTCTTTGAGGGAAACCCTAATTCACAGATGAAACAAATCTAGGCATATCTTGATCTTGAAGTTAGCTATGCATGAATGATGTCTAGGATGCAAATGATTATGAAATATAGGGGTAAGATTTGGGGTGTGACAGTTTCCCCTATTTAAATAACTTTACCAGATGATAGTGATGATAATTCTCATGAAATCAGAGTGAAAGGTATTTAAATATAAAAATAACTAGAAATTTTGCCCCTAGATGCAATGGCAGGCTATGCCATTGAAAAACAAACTCACTTTTTGGTATATATATTTTGATCTGTTGGGGATATGATGCAAAATGCAATGAATTGTAGCATGATGATTTATGATGAATGATAAATATGATATGTAGGAAATGATGGATATAAGGTATAATGTCAATGACCATGAGCAACAAACTCAGTGGGGATAACATATATTGGGGAAAAAACAAACTAGGGAATATTCGAAGTGATTGATCACCAGGTTCAGGCATGACTGGATGACACTGAGAATAACAAGAAATAAAAAAAAACCAGAAATATTCAAAATGATTGATCATCAGGTTCAGGCATGACCGGGTGACACTGAGAATAACAAGAAAAAAACAAACTAGGAATATTCAAAGTGATTGATCACTAGGTTCAGGCATGACTAGATGACACTAAAAATAGCAAACTAGAAGTATTCAAAGTGATTTATCAACAAGTTCAAGCATGACCAGTTGATACTTAGAAATATCCTCATTGGAGTTTTCAAACAAGATAAAACATCCAATCCTCTGGAAATTCCTTACATTGAAGAGTTCAAACATGACCTTCAGGAACCACCAGGAAGAATACAGGGTAGTTAAACTCTTTTGTATGTGCCAAATCAAATTGGACTTAGACCGCAAGCAAAGGTATCACAATCAGCTTCTAATGAATTTAATGCCATCAACAACTGGACTTTAACAATGATGCCAACAATAATTGCACTTTCAAAATAGAATTCCAGCAACAACTGGACTTCAAGGTGATTATTGGGGTTAACCAAATAGACTTGCACAGGGTACGCCAATAACTTACTAGGGAAAAATACATTGGTCATGTCCAAACTTCGAGGTACCAACAACAATTGGATTTTCAACTGGAGTGCCAGTGATAGCTGGACTTTTGGAGTTAGAAGAATGACAACTAACAACAAAGATTTAGATTAATCGTCAAATGTGCATGCTTGAGCATGGTGTGAATGATCATGATATGCAAATGCTGACTCTGGAGAGACAAAGAGTTTTGTGGAGACTTAATGGTGAATACATCCTCAACACTAGTAACTCAAATAAGTATCACAAGATGGACACTGGGGAGATCCTCAAACTTGGGAGTTGCACACAATCAAAGGATTTATCCAAGACTGCTTGTCAGTTTAGACTTCAATGGGGATTTTTGTAATGACAGTGTAAAAGTGTTTCTGTAACCTTGAGACTTCTTGGGGAGATAAAAGATTTCCATTTCTATGTTTCCATATGTCAAAGAAAAATTATGTTTTTCAAAGTGTTTTTAAAACATTTTCTTTTCAAAACCTTTTCATTTTTGTAGCGGGGTATTCGTTACCTTTAGATTTATTGACTAAATCAAAAGTAAATCATTAAATTCGAGTCGCCACCGCACTTCTATTTATCCAAAGTAAAGGTTAGAAAGCAAACAAAAACCGAGAAGTTTTATCAAATAAAAAACTAATAAAAATGTCAGAGATCTGGGTAAGGGGGTTGGTTATGCAATGGGAAGGTTTTAAGCACCCAAAACATCCTAGGTACTCCTAGGGAGCCCTTTTCACAATTTGTTGTAAGATAGGTTGGTATTTGTGAAAAATTATTTGTGCAAACATGATTGGGGAGATGAGAGAAGAATGTACAAATTATTTACAATTTTGTGTTTGAATGGATAAACCCATTGCCTACGTACCATCTTAAAAAAGATTAGGATCAAAACCTCGTAGTTCAGGGTAAAAATCTCAAAAGAAGTTGGTGAATTGATTGGTCCAAAAGCCTTAAGGTCTTTTGTTATCAAAAAGGGAGAAAACTCAACCTAAAACCACAATCCACCATGTGAGGATAACTTCAACATGCTAGTGAGGGGTTAACCCTATAATAAGCATGGAAGTCTTATAGTCACTCACTAAGGATACATGTGAGTATTATATCATCCACTAAGATGACTCAAACCTAACATCTAATGTTTATGAAAAGCTTTGGTAAGAAGTGGCCATTGAAACCACAAAAACAATTGAGTGAGTTGTATTAACCAATGAAAAGTATTTACAAAGTATGGTCAAAGTTGACTTAGGATTCAATTCAAAATAAGTGTTATAAAGAGAAAGTTTGAAAATCAAAAGCATAATGCTTAGGTTTCTAATTTTGAAAACAAAAGGTTAATGTTTGCACAAAAGTTTTTGCTTGGGTTAGAGTGGAGGGAAGAAGAAGAATGGCTAAGTCCTAAACATACAAAAGATGAAGGAAGAGAAACAAAACCACAATGGAGTTCCCTTCTTGAGATCATAGTGATGATCCAAGTAGCTCCCATCCTTTGGAATAAGCAAGCAAATAAGCAAATACTCAAGCAATCAAGCACACAATCAAACAAGCTCCTAGGAATCTTCCAATGGCTTTTTTATCTCTCACTTTGGATGCTCATGACAATGGTTCTTCAATTTGGCTCAAGTTGGAATCCCTAGCACAAGAACACACACATCAAAAAGTTCCACAATGCAAACAAAGAATGGACAAGAGTGAGTTTAGAGATTAGGTCTTTTCAATTCATCTTCAACATTAAGCATTCTAAAGGCATGAGGCCTAGTTGCTATGGTGTAATGCTCCATCTTGATGGATATGCTACGCGCTTTTAGAGATGCAATGCTATGTAATGATTATTATTATTATTATTATTATTATTATATGTAGCATGTAAGTATATTTGGGCATCGTGAGATGCCAAGCAAGTTGGGTTTTGAGGAGATGCCAAGTATGATTGGGATTTGAAGGTTCCAATAAGAATTGAGCTTTGGATGTGCCAATAAGGATTGGCTTTGGAAGTGCCAAAAAAAGTTGGGCTTTGACTTTTTCATTTGTTTTACAAGGCTTCACGCTATGCTAAATGAATAATATGCATGAGTTAATGGACATGATTAATGCATGGTGATGGTTTGTACAATGGTTAAAAAGATGCTCATGTGGAGGGAGGTAGCATATTTGAGGCTAGGATAAGGGTTATGAAGACGTGACTCTCCAACGCCTATTCCAGGTTGAATAGTTGTTGATACCCCTTTGCACTTAATTTGAAACATTGAGGGAATTTGTACCTTCATAATCTGTCTCTGCCCCAGTCTTGAAACTGTATTCCCATGATTAACCATATCTTAAAGCGATTGACTTCTTGTGCTCTTGAGGTGGCCTACCTCATTACAAGCCTTGAAGTGATTTTGCCCCTGGCTGGCTGATCTTGGAGAGATTTTCCGAATCTCGACGTGATTGCCCCATATTGACTGCATCTTGAAGCGGCTTGCCCTTCTGCTCAACAGAGTCTTTAGGCATTTTCCCCCTTGGCGCGATCAAACTTTCCATTGTGGAAACTTTATTGATGTTAAGTGCTTATTCACGAATAAGAGTGTTTGTTTCGAAAATGATAATTTTAATGCTATGTTTATGTCAATTTCAAAATCCAAGTTTGTTCACTGAGATGATGACATATAATGAATGATTCACTAGTTAGAATGTCATATCAATACCAACACAATCAATAATCAAATCATTTAGGAGTCAGTTTTAACACAAACCCATTGTAGTATGCTTTCGAAATAAACCCAACTTCAATTAGGTCTTTTGAGGGTTGTGACGCGGTCTGTTTCACAATTTTAGAAAGAAAATGATTTCTGGATCAAAATTTATTTTAACCCACCCATTCTCCTTGATGTTCTCCAGTCTTACGTTCAGTTAATTCGACACAAGTGTTCACCTTTCAAAAAGGATTTTGAATGGTAGAAGTGATGGTTAAGGAACCAATTAGGTTTTTGGAGTGGAAGTCACCCACTTTTTGTTTGGATTTTGTTTGTAGCCACACATATTTGTTCTTGCTGAGGATTTTTGCCTTTTAATTTTCCTCTTTTATTTTTGTTTTTTGCTTTCCCTGACTTTTTCATAGACTGATCTTTTGAGTTTGCACTCTATCGAAATGCCCTGATTTTTGCCTAAGTCACTTCTTTTCGAGTTTTCGACTTAGCGAGCTTTCTTTTTGATTTTGTATTTATTTTGGATTTCTCTTTTTTTGTTGGAATAAATTGTGTGACATTTGTTTGTTTTATTTATTATAAGATTTGTGATTGCCTCGTTCTTTTTGTTGGAGAGGGACAACCATTGTGGAGTTATTGTTTTTCGACCTCTCGTGAAGGATAAGACGTGGTTGATCCTCAGATGGGATACTTTGATTTTTAAATTAGAACACATGGTCAAACTAATAGAAGACTACCACGCCCCTGGTTAAAATTAGGGGTTTTTTCGTACAAAAAGAAACTCATACTCCGTGGCTCAAAGGGGTTGACTAGGGATTATCTTCCTTATATCTCCAGTGTTTAGGGATTTGAAACAATGCCTTATATTGTCAGCAAAATTTTATTCAAAAGCGTACAACCAGTAGTCTTATGTATTTCAATTTCATCATTCTCCTTTTGATTTTACTTAAAAAAAAGTTTAATACAGATAAAATAAATATGGGTGAACACGAATGGATTTATTCAAAACATGCATATTCATTTCATTATTGTTATTATTTGAAAACAAACTAGTTTTACAAGTGAATAACACTCAACAAACAACAAAGATTACAAATAAAAATGGTTAAACAACCTAAAGATCATCGGCATGATTAGCCTTTGTATCATCTCACAAGTTGGGGTCATCATACTTGTACAACTTGATGTGATGGTCCTCAAGGAGGTTCCCCTTCAGACTCTTTCAACATATGCAACCTTTTTGGATCTACCATTTCTTCCAATTGCACCAATTATGGCTTGTAGATGTTCCTGCCTACAGAGGCATGGGCTTGTTCAGTATGTTTAGGTCATTTGGTGTGAACATGATAGCCTTTGAGTCGACCAGGTCTTGTACCTTATGCTTCAAGGCTCTGCAATTCTCAAGTGTATGCTCGGGTTCCCCTGAGTGAAACTCACATCTAGCATCTGTGTCATAACCTGGAAGAAGAGGTATTGGAGGAGGCCATAGTTTTCTGAATTGAACCAACGAGTTGTTGAGCAATTGAGGGAGTAGTTGATAGTAGGGCATAGGAATTGGATCAATCCTTCTTTCCGGTTTCCTCTGTTTATGTTTTTTCTGCCCTTGGTTTCTGTTGTTCATAGCAGGCTGTTGATTATGGGAAGCTTGAGCTTGTGGAGGCTGTTGGTGCTAATGTTGTGATTGATGCTAGAACAGTGGTTGTTTGTATTGGGCAAAGATAACATATGGGTAATGTGACATGGGAGCTTGCAATTAAGGGTGATCATTCTCCATGATAGCAATTGTCGCACCTTCCGTCTTCTTGGTGAAGCTATCTTGAGGTTTCTTGGCCATTGTTTGCTGATTAGCAGCACCAACAATCTTCCTAGTTTTAAGTCATTTTTAATACATTCGTCGATTGTCACAATGTTAGATAAATTTGAGGACATACTACCAACCATTTTCTCTAAGCACAAACGTTGAAGCGTACCCATGAAAATATCAACCAATTATGTATTAGACAATGGAGGTCTAACGCGAGTAATCATTTCTCACCATCTTTAAGCATACTCTATAAAGGTTTTGTACGTTCTTTGAGTCTAATTTTGTAACTGTAGTCTTGTATGGGCCATGTCCAAGTTGTACTTGTACTGTTTCAAGAAGGCTTCAGGCAGGTCCTTCCTAGATTGGATCTTGTTGCGCTCGAGGCCCATATACCAATCAAGAGATACCCCAGATAGACTATCTTGAAAGGAATGGATAAGTAACACGTCATTATCAATGTAGGAAGCCATCTTCCTGCAGTACATAGTGATGTGGCTTCTCGGACATCCGAGCCCTTTATATTTTTCTAGATCTGGTACCTTGAACTTTTAAGGTAAGACTATGTTTGGTATAAGACATAACTCTTTCGCTTCCATACCATACATGGAAAATGCCTCAATAGCCTTGATGCACTCTTCTAGCAACTGATATTCAACATGATTGCTTTAACTTGCACCAGGAATATTCTGATTGATAACTTGACCTTGCAAATAAGCTTGAGAATTAGGAAATTGAGCAGCTTATGGAGTAGTTTGAGCATGATACATTAAACCAGGGTTAACAGTCTGTTGGACCCCATACGGAGCATAGGGTGCCCCAGGATAAGAAAACGGAGGTACAACAACAGAAGGTGACCCAGGATAGCAAAAGGCATTCTAGATTGAAAGCCTTGGTACGAATACTGAGCATTAGGCTGAGAAACTTGAGAAGGTATTTGAACATGAATGTGGGGACTGTAACACCCCTTTTTTTACCCCAAAATACTTAACATATAATCAGAGTAAATAAGCACGCATATCAACAAAAGGGCGTCACATCGATGTTTTCAAAAACTAAAAGCTTTCAAAAACCAAACATCATTCATCATCAATATACAATACACCTGGTCATTGAAAATAACACATTTCACTTATCATGAATATTCAAGCATATGCGTTCGCAGCGGAAAATAACGAATATCCATGCATTTCATAAAATGATCCATTTCCCATACCATGATCATCTCTCAATAATCTCTTCACTTAAACATGTTCACAAGTAATACCGTAAAATGTATCCAAATCAGATATGAGTTCAATACTACCAATCTACCCAGTGTTACATGACCAGAGCATTGACTCACTACTTAGTCTCTAAACGAAGTACCGCAACTCTCCAGCTAATCTCGAGTGAGCTACCGTCCACTTACTTCAGCGATACTACTCCTGAGTATCTGCGTGATACCCATGTAAAGGTAACATTCAAACAGAAAGGGTGAGAATTCAAATCATTATGAAGAGGTATAATCAAGCACAATGATTAAATCAACAATTAAAGGAATTCATCACACTTCATATAACCATGTAAATAATATTCATCAACATCTATTTCACATGTTTCAAACATCCATCAAAACTCAAGAAGTATAACATTCAAACCCAATATTATATTCCCCAAAAATACACATAACTACAACTATCACATAATTTACCAAGTTATGTATCCAAACATCACCAAATTCAATTACCATATCTCATACACACATCACAATCACACCAATGCAAACATTCAATTATCACATAACTCTAATGTGACTCAATGCATGACATGTGACTCTATGCATGTGGTACCATCTACTACCACGCCTATTTCCAATTAAGGATCAACGTGTGCAACATCTACCACGCCTATTTCCAATTAAGGATCAACGTGTGCAACATCTACCATGCCTATTTCCAATTAAGGATCAACGTGTGCAACATCTACCACGCCTATTTCCAATTAAGGATCAACGTGTGCAACATCTACCACGCCTATTTCCAATTAAGGATCAACGTGTGCAACATCTACCACGCCTATTTCCAATTAAGGATCAATGTGTGCTACGTCTATTTCCAATTAAGGATCACCGTCTATTGTGAACCCACGGTTTCACCGCTTCCACAATGAAGCCGACCATGCCATGAATGAATGTACAAATACCAACACATATGCAATTAAGATCATCTCTACCATCTTAACATTCCACATATCACCATAATTCAACTCTGAATTATCCACCAATGGTACATATACACATTCATAACAAATACACCATTCACAAATCCACCAATGGTACATATACACATTCATAACAATATATCATTCACACTCCACCAATGGTACATATACACATTCGTAATAATATATCATTCACAAATCCACGAATGGTACATATACACATTCATAACAATATATCATTCACAAATCCACCAATGGTACATATACACATTCATAACAAATACACCATTCACATAATATGCAATTAACCAATTCATGTTACCACATGAATAATATCAACAAATAACAACAACTCGTCAACATCTTAACATCATCGACATAACAACATAATTATCACGCAATCATATTACAACAATCCAACGATTCATCAACCAAACGTATAAACCAATATATTTATCAATATAGTAGGCATGTGAATATTATTAAAACATATTAACAATCAATACCATGTTTTAGGTATGAGCACTAGCTTTCTAACGCTTCAAACGCCACCAAAATCGGACTTACGAGTTAAAAGTTATGATCAAAACCGTGCACGAAGGCATTACTAAAAAGTTGTTGTTTATTAAATTTTCCAACATAATTTTCATCTTCTTCAACCCCCAAAACGTCCATGAAATAATCTCCAAAATTATTTTATTCCTGAAACAAAGTTATAGCCCTCTGTTTCAGATATCCAACGCTTCAAACGGCACTCAATTTGGACTTACGGATCAAAAGTTATGACCAAAACGATTTCGACAATAAAACATAAAAAAGGTCGCGATTGTGACGGACAGCATGCCGAATTTTCTGCGTTTTTCATCGTTGGAGGACTTCCGGACCTCCGATTTCGATTCCGTAAAAAGCCACATGTTCAGAAAATTATAACACACACAATATTCTAAATATATAACGTTAATTTGCAGTTTTAACACAATCAATCACCACAATCAAGCATACTCATCAAAACCTAACAATTCCAAACAATCATACAAAATTAGGGATTTTAACCTAAACATACATCTACCATTGACCCGATCATACTGACCCATAATAATAATGATTCCCCCCTTACCTCTTCAATCTTCTGGAAACCCTAGCTCCTCTCGTGTTCTTCCCCTCTTCTCCTCACTTTTCCTCTTCTCTTTCTCTATTGTTGTCAAATGATCAAGTGAATCCTAATTCTCACTCTCCTCCCCTTTATTTATAGTATTCTATTTGGGCTCTATTTAAATATCTAAATTAAACTAACACCACATACACACTAAGTTAATTAATACAATTATTTAATTATATCTCATGCCCAATAAGACCTAATATTTAAATATCTCTATTTAGTTCAATTAAATTAAACTAACACCACATACACACTAAGTTAATTAATACAATTATTTAATTATATCTCATATCAACTAAATAATTAATTAACACACCAAATTAATTAATATAATCAATTATTATACCACCTAATAACCAATTAATTAATTAACACTCCAATAAATAAAATAAAATATAATAATAATAGTATAATACTAAAATTGGGTTGTTATAGGGACCTTTATATTCATACTCATTTTCAACAGGTGCTTCGGCAGTTACATGTACGGGGTTCTGTCGAGGTTACTCCTCATGATTGTCAATGTCCATTACTTGAGGAGATAGATTGGGAGGTTTTCCCCATGGATGAACAAAACAATTCACATTGACTATATGCACATGCATTGGCTGAAAAGGAATGAAGGCCCCCCCATTAGCAGTCTGAGGAACAGAATTCCGAGGCACGCCCTAGGGATATACAGTAGGATGCACATTAGGCCCCGGAACAGAGGTGGGTTGATTTGGGATAGGTTGAGCAGTATTCTCGGTAAGAGTCTTAATGACAACAGAAATGGTAGCCTCTATTTGAGTACGTAGGTACTCTAAGATGGAGTCCACCTGACCTTCCCTTGAAACTAATTCATCTGGCCCTGGAACTTATCCAAGGTCTCCTTATAAGTAGCATTCTCTTGTTCAATATCAACCATGATCTTATGTCTGTTAGCTCTTGTGAAGTATTTGTGCCAGAGAGTCATTATTTTCTCTAGATGTTTGAAAGAGAACGATATGAACTTTCTGATTTGTATGCATGAAATGCAAATGAATGTATGTATATGTTGTGGGTGGAACATAAATAGATATGCAATATCCATTTATTCAAAGGTTCAATGATACAATAACTTAGGTTCAAAAGTCTGGTATATACACGATGGCACAATAATAGTATGCAATTGTATAGGTTAAAGGTTCAATACGCTATGGATAATCTGTCCATACTGCTTGATATGTGTTCAAAGGTCCGACGTTACACAACAACAAAGGTATGTAGGGTATTGGTTTCCTGCAAAAACCCAATGTCGCGGCTGGAAAAATGACAGAGTCGTAACCATCCTTTATTCATTTTTAAGGAACATGGAAATGATGATAAAACCTAGACTAAGGGTGAGATGTTAGATTTGGGAGTCGGTTAAGTAAGGGGAAGGTGTTAGGCACCCCTTACCTCCATTGTACTCAATGGTATCCTCCTTCAATTCTAGGGTTAGTGTGTATTTCTAATGTGTTTGCTTGATTAGTAATTGATTATTTAATTATTTGTTTATTTATTTACATAAGGTATTCTATTTAAATGCATGAGAGACCCAAAAATATTTTTATAATTGTACTCGCTAGAGTTTCTAAATCTATGCCTACGTATGTTTGCATTAGGTGAAAGATCAGAGTATCGTAGTTCTTCTTAAAAATGTTGGTTGGTTGAGTGCTTTTATCCCTTAAACCCTAAATAATTAATAATTTAAAAACCTAAATAATTATTAATTAATTATTGACATTTAGTTAAAATCAGTTAAATTAACTTGATTAATCATGAAGTTTTTTATTAATAAGTATAATTAAAATAAAGAACTAGCTAATTAAAAAAAAGGGGTATATGTTCAACTAGATTAGTAATTCGGGTGTAAAAGGGGGTGCGAAGAGTAGTGGAGAGAGGCCCATCAGAGTCTAAAGGCCACGCTGGAAAGAGAAGTATGCAGAGAGAGAGTCAACGTTTGTCTCTCTTTGGACCTCTTGATCAAGATCATAGGAAGATCACTGGGTTTGATCTCAACCTTTGTTTTTAATGACGGGTCAAAGTATGGTCAATACGAGGCTATGATGTGTGGTCAATAGGGGATATACGGCGAGACCGTGTGCAGGGGAACATCCATTGACTATGATAGTTAACTGATCTGGAGTGTCATGAGGAGGCCACTTGGCAGCCTCTATCCCATTTTAGCGCTATCCCATCTCTCATCCATCTTTCTCTCTCTTACCCTTTCTTTCTCTCTCTACTCTTTCTATTCTCTCTACCCTTCTCCCTATGGCCACCCCTTTCTTCATCTTAACTCACCTCCCAGACCATCACCTTCAACTGGAATCTTCATGTTCATCATGAACATGAAGAACACTCAACCCAGAAATCGATCCCCCACCGTACCCTTCCCTGAAACCACTGCGAGTCTCAGATCTTCAATTGAAGCTTAATCAGGATCTTCAACCGATGTTCATATGGGTGATGAACATCAACCCAGAAACCTTTAAGGCCCATTGTCGCATCCGCGAAAAACAACCGGCGGGAAAAAAACAAAACAAACAGAGCCGCCACCGTGCGTTATTTATCCCAAAGAGGGAAAGGAAACGCTCGAAGTAAACCTGGAAAAGACATGGTCTCGCGACCAAAGAGAGATAGGATCGGGAGTCGGTTATGCGAAGGGAAGGTATTAGCACCCCTACGCATCCGTCGTACTCGACGGGATCCACGCTCAAAAGGATAGAAGAAAGGTTGCTAAACACTGCTCACAAGCTGCACACACACACTAGAATAAAACACAGATGGAAGAAGAGGGGAAAGGGCTCGCTAGGATATCGCATCCTATTCCTACGTATCTCATCTGGAATGAGAATCAGAGCTACCGTAGTTCGGCTCACGCACGCCGAAACAAAAACACACAGGAAACCGACTGCCAATCGCTGGACTTATGTCGGACTCCACACAAACAGGCAAACATGGAAACCGAACGCCAATCGCTGGACTTACATCAGACTCCGAACCAACAAACACACACAGGAAACCAACTGCCAATCACTGGACTTATGTCGGACTCCAAACACACACAAAAGGGGTTAACAGGACGCTGAGTCGTCAAGAAGCAACAAAAAAGGTTGAACAAACAAGCTAACAGGGAGTCCGGTACTCGAGCCTGCTAGTTGTCAAGCAAACACACACCAAAAAGGAAAAGGGTGCCCGGAGAGACCTCGTACGATCTCCTGCCTACGTACCTCATCTGGTATGAGGATCAGGGCGACGTAGTTCCCCTTAACAGGGAAAGAACTTCTAACCTAACCAGAGACTGGGAAATGACAAACTAAAAGGGAGCCTGACTCGAGCCTAATAGTTATCATGTAATCCACAATGGTCCTAGGTTGAGGTTTCTATCTAACTTGCACAGGGAGCAAGCTATCTTAAACAGCACAGTCAAACAACACAAGCACAATAAACAATCACACACACTATATGCAATCAATTGGGCTCATACAAGGTTAGGCTGTGAAACACAAGCCAACTGGAATCGGGTGTAGTTAGCTCTTAACCCTAACATTGAGCGTTAGGGTGAAGCAGATGAAATGGGAAGTGAGGGTAAGACCTCACAGCTCTTATCCCTGGCCTGGGAGAGCTTGACTCAAAATAGAAGATGTGGGAGTTCAGAATGTAGGAACTCTTCTCCACAAGTGACTGACACAACATGATCTTGGGTTATTATCCACAATGCATCAACACAAGGTGTGTGAGCAAAGTGAATGACACACTGAGTAGCAGGAGATGGATTACACATCTCTTTTATCTGCCAATTGCCTCTTAAGAGGTCTTTACCTGCTTGGCACAAAAGTAAACATTCACAAGCATTGCCTCTTAAGGAGGGCTTCAGACAGGTGCCTGCCCACATAACAGGACAGGTCTTCCAGACTACATGAAGTCAAAGGAATTATACCTCAGTGGTTAAGCAACCAAGCAAAAGCAAGTTCAAATTGAACTTAAGCAACTTATGTACCTGAAAACAATCTAAACAAATCAGTTCAACTGTACAGACAAACAGACAACAACTAATATCAAACAGTCAAACCCAATGAGCAAAGGCATAAGCCAACAAGTCAAACTCAAATGAGTTAAAAACCCTACAAAACACACAAGGTTAGTAGTCAAAAGTAAACATCAAAGGCTCAAGTGATAGAGCACCAACAACTAAGGAACTTGAATGCTCCACCTGAAATCAAAGCTCAAACATAAGCAACCAACCACTAGGTCAAAGCCTAGGGTCAAAGATGGAGAAAAAATCCAAAACAGAACATGAAATTTAACATGAATCAACTTCATTCAATCAAGAACACAATCCAAAAAGTCTCATCTCAATATCATTCACCAAATCCATTTCATGAACCAAACATGGCAAGGTATGCAAATTGTGACCACATTGTGACATCAGAATGAACAAATGCACATTAAATAAAAAATGATTCAAATAATCTTGGAAAAATTCATGAGTAAACAAAACATACAACATGATCATCACACAAAAAAATTAGAGGCATTGGACATCATTTGGCATGGCAAACACATTGCATAAGTCAAGACAATCACAACAAGCACATTTGTGACACCAATTGTCACACCAAGTTAGCATAGGCATAAAACAGAGATGGATCATAGTAAAAACCTCAAACCAAAGCCAAAACAACACTCAACATGTCTAGAAATAGTGTGCAAAATTTCACATTTATTGGATAAAGAACAAGCATTTCACAATCAAATGAAATTCAAGGCAATCCAAAAGCTCACATGTGACCATCCAGAATGAAAAATCTCAATCAAATCAGAAATCAATCCAAAAATTCCACCAAAAATCATGAACATTCACAACATTCATATCAAGCATCATACAAAAAATCAAGGCAATTGGATAACATTTGGCAGGGCAAATTCATCAATCAAGTTGAACATCACAAGGTGTGACACAAATTGTCACACCTAACTTCACATGCTCATAAAACAGAAATGGTGCAAGATAAAAATACCAAATCAACACCATAATTTCAATCCATGAGTCTAGTTTCAACATGTAAAATTTCATGAGCATTGGATTAAAAATGAGCATTTCACAAAAGTATGATCAAGGCAAGGTACAAAATGGACATGTATTCAAACTCTCTAGGCAACATAATTTCCAGGCCAGGCACAATTTTGGAATTAATAATCAAAAAATAGTAGACAAAAATAGAAACACAATGCAAAAAATCTCATCATTTTTGGAGCATTTTTTAATTATATATGAATTTTAGAAGTTAAAGAAAAAATAAAAAAAAACATGTGAAACATGTACATGAACACATGGAGGGAAAGGCAAAAATCAAAGAAGCATTTGAAATAATGTCACCGCCTAGAATCGAACCAGACGCATTTTCAAATTTGGTTTTGGCGCTCAATCAAAACGACCACGTTTTGGTCACAAGCCCTAAACTCAGCGCGCTGCATGGCTTTTGTAGCGAATCAAAATTTCCTAGCTAATTCGTAGCTAAAGTCCTAGCGAAATGGTAGCAAATACTGGACAGCAAGGTTGAAGATGAAGATCATCTTCCAAATTTCCAGATTTTCAAAACAACACCAAAACTCAAAATCAAGCACAGCATCATGCATTATTTTTCACGTACATCATAAATCCATGAATCAATTACACAAAAAACATCATCAAACGCATGGATCGAAGGAAATAAAGTTTATCATCAAAACTTCAAACGCATGGATCTATATGAATATATCATCATTTTTCTTGATTCAAAGTGCGGATTCATCACCATTAAAAGATCTACATGATAGACATAATAATTTTGAGAATTAAGGAAGTCGAAAAAGTGACCTCTTGATGAGCAGCACTTGGATTCACGTGTTTCAAAGCCTTGCAGTGCTTCAATCTTCTTCCCACGTGCTTTGAGAGGCAAATGATGATGAATCGGAAGCTCAAATGTTCTTGAATCAAGCTGAATCCTCAACTGCCATGTAAGTTTCAAGAGATGAACATGAACTTGTATGCAATGAATTCCTCTGTTTCCACGTCCAAAGATGCTCAATTATAGCTCAGGATGATGAATCAACCAAGGAAAATGATTGTGATTGAAGAAATTTGGAGAAAAAAAGTGAGAGAGAATTTTGAGATTTTGAGAATTCTAGATCTAGAATTGGTAATTGTGAAAAACAGTTATGGTTTAAGGCTTTATAGTCAATGTTAATCATGATTAGGAAAGGATTAGGACAAATGCACATGAGTTTAATCACTTTGTGGTGTAAGTGCAAAAAATGGATTTTCTACTTCATGCACCTTCATGCACGTGAACAGTGCACATGCAATGCCAAAATCCACTTAAAAACTTCCCATGCAAGGTTTGGAATGATATTGTATGCATATGTTCAACTAAAAATGAATTTATGAAATTTTTTCCAAAATCTTCATGAATGAACCAATACCATGCAAATGAGATTTTATTCCAAATGATGCCATGCTTGGAAAATACATGTTATAAGGATCAAAGTGCAAAAAGAACCACCCAAATTGGCCTTTTGGTTTGAAAGTTATGCTCCTTTGAAGTTCAAACCACACTTTGCCATGCTTTGATCATATCTCCTTAACCACACATGAGAAATTGATGATCTTGGACTTTTTGGAAATGGGAGAGAAAGATCTACAACGTTCATGTTCAACAAAATTTCATTTGAAACTTTCTTGACGATGTAATTTGAAGTTGAAGCTAGGTTAAAAACTTTCCATTTTTGGCAAATTCAAATTATAGGTCACTTTCTATTTTTGGAAAGTTTTGGCCTGACTTTAAATCCTTCAATGTTGATGTTTGAAATGTCAAATGAGAGTTGTTTGAACATGAATGAAGTATTTCTAGCCACTTCCCACCTCCAAATCCAACAGTTGAATGGACATTTGACTTTTGTTGACCTTAGATGAATTGATCATGCATAGATGATTTTGAGCCTCAACCACTTGATGAAATAACTCCAAAATGAAACCCTAGCTTATACAGGCTCCATAAAATCACATGATGATCCCCATCTCATTAAAGACCTCATCTCCTTGAAGAACCCTGACTGGTATAATGCAACTGATTAGGGTTGACCAGAGGTCAAAACCCTAATCCCAAGGAACATGATCAGGCACAATGACCCTCTTGATGATGATAAAACCATGATGACGGTGATGTACCATTTCAACCAAAATAATACCCAACCTTCTTGAGGAACCAAGAAACCCTAATTGAAGCACAAACCTCAGATGATTAGTGATCAATTCATGAGACCCTCAAGCTTGAATCTCTTAACCCCTCTATCTTCTGAGAAAGACCTAGGAGGATGACTTGCTCATTGTTTCAACAAGATATGCAAAGATGTAATGCCTAATGTCCTACAAAATGAAATGCAATATGTTAAGCTAGTCCCAAGAGAGGAGGGCAAATTTTGAGGTGTTACAGCGGCCCCTATTCAATCCACTGTGAACCCGTCGATATGAATAGCCTCGGCTTTCAGATGACCAGGGTGAAGAGTGATTGAATACCAAGAACAGACGAACAATTTGCACTCTAATGGGAAATAATTAACAATGCCTGTCAGAATCGGCAAAGAAGCGATCTCAAAAGAAGAATCCGTCTGGTACGGAGAAAGTCGGCCTGAACACCGAACAGAAATGTTGACCTGTATACCAAAATAAATGGTAACACAGGAACCATGGCCTGAACGTCGCTCATCAGTCTGAATACTGAGCATCGGAACATGAGAGTATTAATGTCGGTCTGAATACCGGGAGATTGGCCTGAATGCCCAACAACTGGCCTGAATGTCGTATCGGTCCGAATACCGGAAAGCTGGCCTGAGTGCCGCGAGCTGCATCGATCTGAACTTCGGAAGCTTCTTCGATCTGAAAATCGGAAACTGGCTTGAGTGCCACAAGTGCTTCGACCTGAACGTCGGAAACTTCTTCGATCTGAAAATCGGAAACTGGCCTGAGTGCCACAAGTGCTTCGACCCGAACGTCGGAAACTTCTTCGATCTGAAAATCGGAAACTGGCCTGAATACCACAAGTGATTCGACCTGAACGTCGGAAACTTCTTCGATCTGAAAATCGGAAACTGGTCTGAATACCACAAGTGCTTCGACCTGAACGTCGGAAACTTCTTCGATCTGAAAATCGGAAACTGGTCTGAATACCACAACGGTCTGAATACCGGAAAGCTTCATGCCTGTCAGCATTGGCAGAAATAAGGGACGATGATAGATGAGGCGGCATGTGTGCCAACGACCCATGCTGGGGATAACAAGCCATGAGCATACTATCCTCTATTCCACCCTAGCAGACGAACAATTTGCGCTCAGTTGGGGATTATTCTCTTCTTACTTTTTTATTTTTTCTTTTGAACCCCGAAACTTTCCGATCGATAATCTCTTTTTCGTTTTTCTTGAACCCCGAAACAAATATTTTCTTTCGCGCGTATGATCCCCGATCATCGCAGTTGAACCCCGACATCTTCATAGTAGTCTTGTTTGCCAAACAATGAACCCCGCTCTCCAGTTGAACCCCAGTCGCCTGACGATAACTTGTGATCGCCATTGTGAACCCCGTTCTCCAGAAAACACCCCGTGTCTCCCTTTCTCCATTTGAACCCCAGCCGCCTGACGATAACTTGTGATCGCCATTGTGAACCCCGTTCTCCAGAAAACACCCTGTGTCTCCCTTTCTCCATTTTCTTGTGATAATTCCGCTGCCAACGTCGGAAATAACACCAAAACACCACTCTGATGGCGACATATCAGAGGGTACACCTTCACAACAGGAACGTAACATGTGCATTTCTTCCTCAGAAGACACCCATAACGACTTCTGTCAGCCTCAGCCGAAGTCCAAGGTGACACATGATCAGAAGATAATCCTGAGGACCTCATCCCGGATATAATCCTCAACTCCAATCTCCGTTTGAACCCCATTCTCCAGAAAATGCCGCAACACTTCCTTTTCTCCATTCTTCGATTTTCGCGCTGATCGCGTAACGTTCTTTGATCTTCATTTCCATCTCCGCCCGACGGAAAAGTTTCCACCAATATCGCACTACTAGGGAACATTGTTACTCCAACATCATGATGCTAAACTCCTCAGAGTAACATCTTCACCATCCGGCGAAACCAACTCCCAAGCGGTAACCACGACTTGAGTAACCGATGCTTGCAATGCTGATGTTGATCTTCCAACTAGCAAAACCACTCCTCCAACGTATAATCCCGGTATGGAACTAAATGAGACTGATGCGTATACCATTTTCCGTTAACCTGATTCACAACCAAAGCTGAATCTCCATATATAACAAGGTTCTTGATCCTCAAATCAATCGCCTCTTCAATCCCCAAGATACAAGCTTCGTATTCAGCCACGTTGTTGGTGCACTCAAATGTTAGCCGGGCAGCAAAAGGAATGTGGGATCCTTTCGGCGTAACCAAAACAGCACCAACACCACTACCATTCACGTTAACGGCCCCATCAAACATCAGAATCCATTCGGATTCAGGGTCAGGCCCCTCCTCCGGGATTGGTTCCTCGCAATCTTTCGATTTGAGAAACATGATGTCCTCATCAGGGAATTCAAACTTCATCGGTTGATAATCCTCAATGGGTTGCTGGGCGAGGTAATCAGACAATACACTCCCCTTGATTGCTTTCTGAGAGGTATATTGTATATCATACTCAGTCAAAATCATTTGCCACCTCGCAACCCGTCCGGTCAATGCTGGCTTCTCAAAAATGTACTTGATTGGATCCATCTTGGAAATCAACAAAGTGGTATGAACCAGCATATACTGCCTCAGTCGGCGAGCAGCCCAGACCAAAGCACAACAAGTTTTCTCGAGCAGTGAATATCTTGTTTCACAGTCGGTAAACTTTTTGCTAAGGTAGTATATGGCATGCTCTTTTCGACCAGACTCGTCATGCTGCCCCAATACACACCCCATAGACCCCTCGAGGACCGTCAAATACAGAATTAACGGTCGTCCCTCCGCAGGAGGCATCAGAATCGGAGGCTCCTGCAAATACTCTTTTATCTTTTCAAATGCCGCTTGGCAATCATTTTTCCACCTGACCGTTTGATCTTTCCTTAACAACTTGAATATGGGTTCACACGTGGCAGTTAGATGAGATATGAACCGTGAAATGTAGTTCAATCTACCTAAGAAACCACGAACCTCCTTTTCTATTCTCGGTTCAGGCATTTCTTGTATTGCTTTTACTTTAGCAGGATCAACCTCGATTCCTCTTTCACTCACAATAAACCCCAGCAACTTACCGGACCGCACTCCGAAAGTGCACTTATTCGGATTCAACCTCAGTCTGAATTGTCTCAAACGGTCAAACAACTTGGCCAGATCTACCAAATGCCCCTCTTCTGTTTGGGACTTTGCTATCATGTCATCAACATAGCATTCAATTTCATGATGAATCATATCATGAAACAAAGTCACCATAGCTCTCTGATAAGTGGCACCGGCGTTCTTGAGACCGAATGGCATCACCTTATAGCAAAAAGTGCCCCACGGTGTGATGAACGTTGTTTTCTCCATATCATCTGGCGACATTTTAATTTGATTATAGCCAGAAAAGCCATCCATGAAGAAAAACACCGAGAACTGAGCCGTATTATCTACCAACACATCAATGTGAGGTAATGGGAAATCATCCTTCGGGCTGGCTCTGTTCAAATCCCGGTAGTCCACACATATTCTCACCTTCCCATCCTTCTTCGGGACCGGCACAATATTCGCGACCCAAGGCGGATAATTGGTGACAGCGAGGAAACCAGCATCCAACTGCTTCTGCACTTCCTCTTTAATTTTCAAGGCCATCTCGGGTCGAGTTCTGCGCAACTTCTGCTTCACTGGAGGACAATCTGCTCTCAACGGTAACTTGTGCACAACGATATCAGTATCCAACCCTGGCATATCTTGATAAGACCAGGCGAAGATATCAACATACTCTTTCAACAAGGCTACCATTCTGCTCTTAACATTTGCCTCCAAAGCAGCCCCAACTTTCACTTCTTTTCTGACCTCGTCGGTACCCAGATTCACAACCTCGACTTGCTCCTCGTGTGGCTGAATCACCTTCTCCTCTTGTTTCAACAACCTGGCTAATTCCTCCGGAAGTTCACAATCTTCTTCGCCTTCTTCTTCAGCATGATAGATCGGATTGTCGAAGTCATATGAGGGTGTAACAGGATTGTTATCAATGAGATCCGGAGAATGATCGCATCTGCATGAATGTTGATTCATGCATTGCTTTAGAACCGGAGCGAGACAAATTGAAAAGGAAAATGAAAACATTGCCATTTTTATTTTTGTTTTTAAACTGCAAAAATAAATGAAAAACAGGGAACACCGCTTTTAATGAAAAACATTCATTTATTAATGATGCAAATTTTGCAAAATGAAACATGAGGTGGCCCTTACAATGAACCATTACGTTTCGGGCAAAACGTATGGCTTCCATGCAAACAAAAATTGAAAACAGAAAATATTACTCTTCAAGTAGAGTGACAGTGATGATCTTTTCGGCCTTCCAGTTCTGGACTTCCATCCCTGGTACGCACGGCTTTATCTAGTGATCAATCTCACAGTCACTGTCAACTTCTTCACTCACCATACAGATGTGATCTGGATCCAGCATTCCAGCACTGGTGAATGTGAAAGATGGACGACGTCCTCTACCTTGTCCAGACGAGCCTCGGCCCGGCTGATAACCCACTCCAAATCTATCCTTCTTGGCGGCGATGTCCATCATCTTCCCCCAACCGGGAGCTTCCCCACTCTTCACCACCTCAGCGGCCTGCTTATACGAAGAAATGGACGGCTTCTCCTCTTCTTTGGCAAAAAGAGCATTCTCCACCTTGACGGTTTCGAATGCTTGACTCGGCGTTTCCCATATCTCACCGTCCATTTCCATGTATTTGAACGATGACAAGTGGCTGACGAAGATATCCTCTTCCCCACAAACGGTGACGACCTGCCCGTCCCAGATATACTTCAGCTTCTAGTGCAAAGTCGAAGTCACTGCCCCAGCAGCATGGATCCATGGTCTACCCAACAGGCAATTGTATGTCGGCTGAATATCCATGACATAGAATACCGACTTAAACACCTCAGGCCCAATCTTCACCGGGAGCTCTACTTCCCCAAACACTGCCCTCTTCGAGCCGTCAAAAGCTCTCACTATCAGGTCAGTGGGCGTCAAGATCAACCATTCACAGTTCAGCTTCGCCAAGGCTTTCTTCGGCAACACATTTAAAGAGGAGCCGGTATCAACCAACACGTGCGAAAGCACGGCTCCTTTACATTCCATAGCAATATGCAAAGCCTTATTATGATTACGCCCATCCACGGTTAAATCAAGGTTGGTGAAACCCAGCCCATGACTGGCATTGACATTAGACACCACCGTCTCCAACTGATTGATTGTGATCTCTTGGGGAACATAGGCTCTCTTCAGTATCTTCAGCAAAGCCTCCCTATGCCCCTCGAAGCTCAGCAACAACGACAAGATTGAGATCTTGGATGGGGTCTGCTGCAGATGGTCAACAAGCTTGTACTCAGACTTCTTGATGATCCTCAGGAATTCTTCAGCTTCATCATCAAGTTCTTTCTCCGACCCACCAGGCACCGGTGTCACCACAGGAGTACCTTCATTCACCACTTGTTTCCCTCTTGCCCTGGCTAAAGCCTCGGCCTTTTCTTTCTTTTCTTTTTCTCCTTCCCCACTTCTCAAAGCATCAGGGGCAAACAACCTCCCACTGCGAGTGAACCCACTAGGTCTGGCATTATCCACCTTTGAAACGGTGGTTTCACCTGCAATTTGATCCTCCAACCTCTCCCCATTACAATATACTTCCCCACCATAATGCCACGGCACGGCGTCATCTTTGTCATAAGGAATTGGCCCAGGTACCGTGATAGTAACTGGAGCCGCATCTACCAGCGTTGACAAATCAACCGGGTCGAAATAAATGGTTATCGTGGAGACATCCTCCTTCCCCAAATCCGCTTTCTCAAACCTGAGGCTTCCCTCATCCATCATCCTCTGGACAGCCTCCCTCAAGAGTACACACCCATCAGAAGTAACAGTGCACGCAGCACAACAGTCATCACAGCCCAGGAAGACCCCATTCTTCAACAACTGACGCTTGACTCAGCCAACGGAGTCTTCAACTGATCCATACTCATCAACCCAACTGTTCTTCCACCCTCTGAAATTGCATTCACCCCCATTTGACCATGCGCAGGCATGGGATTAGCATTCACATTTGGAGACGGTGCAAAATTGATTGCCTTAGAATCCACCAAGTCCTGGACCACATGCTTAAAAGCTTTGCAATTTTCTACATTGTGTCCAGGGGCACCAGAGTGAAATTCACATTTGGCGTTCTCATCAAAACTGGGAGGCCTCTGATCAGGTCTCAACGGAGCCAACGTCCTCAGCTGGACCAACCCCAAATCCTTCAGCTTCTTTAACAAGAATGAATAGGTCACAGGTGGTCTATCAAATTGACGATCATTCATTCGCCCTCGCACCTGATACCCAGCCCTCTGCGGTCTCTGTTAAAATGGCTGTCGTTGTTGTTGCGGTTGTTGCTGTTGCTGTTGCTGTTGTGCAGGCTGATTATCAGCAGGAATGGTTACCGCAGCAGCATGCTGGTAATAACGATCCCTACTCTGCCCTCTTTGGGTATACACTGCACTTGTATCACCTTCCTTCTTCCTCTGACCATTTCCAAAGGGCTTCTTCGATCCAGACGACGAAGCACTACCCTGTATCTTCCCCAGCTTTAACCAACTCTCAATTCTTTCTCCGGCCACCACAATATCAGCAAAGTTGGTAACCGGGCATCCAACCATCCTCTCAGCAAAGGTCCCCTGCAGGGTACCCATAAACAGATCTGACATTTCTCGGTCTACCAACGGAGGTTGGACCCTTGCAGCCAGCTCCCTCCATCTTTGCGCATATTCTTTAAACCCCTCATTAGACTTCTGAGACATACCCTGCAGTTGGGTACGGCTAGGAGCCATATCAGCGTTGAACTGGTACAGTTTAAAGAACGCATCACCAAGATCTTGCCAGCTTTTGATATCCGAAGATTTCAATTTGGTGTACCACTACAAAGACCCCCCAGACAGACTGTCCTGGAAGAAGTACATCCACAACTTCTGGTCCATTGTATAAGCAGAAATCTTGCGGACGAAGGCCTGAAGGTGAGTTTCCGGGCAAGAACTCCCATTATACTTGTCAAACGCAGGCGCTTTGAACTTTTGTGGGATCACAATCCCCTCGACCAGCCCCATATTTGACATGTTAACAAACCCCGGAGTAGCATGGCTTTCCAAGGCCCTGATTTTCTCTGCCAGCATCTGAATCTCTTTATTTGGTGGTTGAATGCCATATTGGCCAAATTGTTCATTAAGCATGGAGAACTGATCAGCTTCTCTGTCACCCTCTCTATCCTCCTCAGCCCCAAAGAAAGGAGGAAACAGACTGTCCTTCATATTGTTGCCCATTGGACCCGGTGTACCGCCTGTGGCAACACCAAAACCACCCCCAGCATTAGTCACTACACCAACAGTTGTCCTCTTTCCCAGATCTCCTCCATCCCTGGAACCACCAAGGCCATGGTTAGAGACACCTTCCAGATTGACACCACTGTTGGCAGCTGAAGCCCGCTCGAGCTTCTCCACTTTATCAGCAAGTGCTTTTTGCCCCACGGCAAACCCTTGCATGACATTGATCAATTCATTCATCTTCTCCTTCAGCTCGAGAAAATCTGCGTTGGGTAGATCCATCAGCCTGGGTGTATTGCGTCTGGTAAAGTATCTGTGTGGACGGGTTGTGTGCAGAGGAATGATTCTACGCGCACGAGCAATGGTTCCTGTAACAATCAAGCACGTTAGAAACTGACACCTGCAAAATAGAAGACAAGTTATTATGATTATGCATGAATGCAATGTCTATCCATATGAGGAACACTCTGTCTTTCGATCCTGGCTTCATCGAGACAGATAATAATTCGGCAGCAATATTCTGACATTCATCGATTGATTTTGACATACAGATCAGAGATATATGATTTAGCAAAGATACCACCCAACCATGTGTGTGTTGTGTGAGTGAATACATGAAAGCAAATAAAGCTTGAAGGCCAATCACTGAATGAAAATAACCATTGTATACCAAAAGTGCACAACAAATGCAA
Source organism: Lathyrus oleraceus (assembly GCF_024323335.1). NCBI lineage: Eukaryota > Viridiplantae > Streptophyta > Magnoliopsida > Fabales > Fabaceae > Lathyrus > Lathyrus oleraceus. Next base: position 286,963,139 of record NC_066579.1, on the reverse strand, counting down.
AAGCCATACATCAGGTCTGATACAACTCAAATACAATTCTCCAGAATCAGAAAGAAAATACAAACAAGTGAATTCCGTCAACAGGCCTGACGGTAATCCAACACAAATGACAATAGGAGACTACGCTAAAGAAGGCCCCACAGAAGGCTCCGCATCATCTACCATCTTGGTAAACTTCACGGCAAACCTGAGCTCAGTGTTCTCCTGCTGCAATCTCCCTATCTCCTTCTGGTGAATCTTCATCTGTCTGAAGTAATGATCCCTCTCAGCAAGGTAGTGATCCCTCTCAGCAATAATCTTCGCTTTCTCAACTTCCCATTCTATGGCAAGGACTTTGGCTCTGGCATCTCTCTGACCCCTCACAAGGATTTGTCTTCTCTTCTCATCTTCAATAACCCTCAAGGCCCTAGCTAGTTCCTTCTTGGTAAGGTCATGCTCCTTTGTAGACGACTCCAACGCTTGGCTGATCTTGCGGTAATAGGCAGTATCTATCTCAAAGCGCTTCACCTCTATGGCATGTCTCTTATCCTGGTCTTCTATTCTTCCTTTGATTTCCTGATTAGCCATCTGAATCCTAGCAACACTCATCTCCAACTCAGTCTTCTCTGCTTGCAGCTGATCTCTGGCTTTCTTCATCTCAATGAACTCTTCCATGCTGACAGAAGAACGCGGCCCCTCAATCAATGGGCACCAAGGATCACCTCCAGGAAATGGTAGATGTGTGAGCTCAATCCTCTTCCTAAGCCAATCATCAAACGGAGGAAAAAACCTGCTGTTAACCTTGCCAAAAGGAACCTTGCCCTTCCTCTGAATGTTGCGCCATGCTCCGGACACTTGCATCAACCGTGTCTGATTACCCTCAGCCGGGAAGTAGAAAGACTCCTGAACCTCACACTCGAGAGGAGGAACCTCCATAGCAAACCCCATTTGTCTCCTAAGAAGCGTCGGGTTGTAATTAATGCAACCCTGAACTCCTATAAGAGGCACATTGGGAAAGCTCCCACAATTATAAATGAAGTTTCGTCCCGCCATACCATTGTGAGTCCAAGCTATGTCTTTGGCCCGCAAACCCATCAACCTGGTCACCCAATTAACCGTAGGATCAAGAGAAACAAAAGCACCTCTGGAAGGCAGATACCCCATAAACCACTTGTGCAACAGTTGAGCACAACATCTAATCAATCCCCCTCGCCTCTTCTCGTTCCGATTATGGACCGAGTAATAAACATCCCCAACCAAGGTAGGAATAGGATTCCTCTGCATAAACACCCGGATGGCATTAATGTCCACAAAGTTCTTCTGATTAGGAAATAGGATGATCCCATAGATGCTCACAGCAATCAAGGCACAGATGGTCCTCCAATTACCCACAACAGCATGCTCCTTGGCCTTAGCCTCCAAGAAACTCAGATGAAAACCGGGTAACTTTCCCTTCTCTTTCAAACCCCCCTTGACCATCTCCGGGCTCAAATAAAGAGCACGAGAAATCTCGGCAATATCGGGTTCTGCCTTTGTGACGTAAAAAGGAATCTGATCTCTGATCTGGAGACCCAGGATGCTGGCATAGTCCTCCATCAAAGGCCCTAACAAATAATCCGGGAAAACGAAGCACCTCAAACCCGGGTCATAAAACTGGAGAAGGGTATGAATGGCGCTCCTATCACTGTCTGTGAGTCTGAAAACTAACTTCAGAATGCCACCGTATGCCTCACGGAATAACCCCACATGGTCAGGTGTAATCAATGCTATCATATCCCTCAACATATCAATCTCTGGATTGAAGAAACTGTAGACGACGTCATCTTTCAAGCCGGGCCTCATGTCTGGATCAAAGAAGTCTCTCAACCAGTATCTCGATCAAGAATGTCCCCTGCATATGGATAAACATGTGTTAGATGCAGATAAATGCAAAATGTGAATGATGCTGATGTATGAATGCAATGCACTGTGCCATCCTCCAAGCCATCTGATCATCAATTGTACTGAATTACGGTCTCTGAACTGATCACAACCATCTGAAGGAATATGTAACCACAAATCCCACTCAGGGTTCCGAAATAAACGGAACGGAATGATACATCACCATCATCACTGGGAACTCACTGAACTGATAACCACCAGATCCTCTGAACCAGCCCAGGGAATCCTGAAATAAACGGATCCCCACTGATAAATACCACGGACAAAACTCCGGCGTCTCGGAAAGAAATCCATAAATCCGACTTATAAATAGGACTCTGATCAACGGCTGAACCATTAGTCACCATCAAAGTCACCATCAAAACATGCATCTGTAAGAATCAACCCTCCGCTCACAGGTGAATTCTAATCAGGTCATCCTAAGGCGGATAATGGTCTCGACAATCGGGCAAAGATACTCAATGGGTTTGCCCTTTCGGGTGTGCCGTTGCAGCTCTCTTAAGATCGTCTAAACCAAAGATCCGGGAAAGCACGGTCACCGAAGTCAACTGCCCTAAAGAGATAACCCAACCAAAGTGGAATACCCCACTAAGGAAGAGCTCACTCAGAAGAACCTCGTCCGGCTTGTGGTATGTCACGTCGCAACAACATGCGGATAAAGCAAGTGAGGAAACGTGAGACCACACTAATCCTAGGTGTATACTCGGGCCTGGGTTTTAGCCCCACTCAGAACACCCACCCCAAATTAGAGGAACCACCTGTACAGAAGACAACACAATGATAGTATGATGCATGCAAATATTTATGCAAATATATACACAACATAATAATCATAAATGCAATAAATAGAGCAGCACAAGCAACCTACACTATCCTAGAGAGCGCTAGGAGAGACTCGCTTAGGGAAGATGGACCAGCAAGAGGTCAACTTCTCTATATGTCCCCAGCAGAGTCGCCAGCTGTCGCATCCGCGAAAAACAACCGGCGGGAAAAAAACAAAACAAACAGAGCCGCCACCGTGCGTTATTTATCCCAAAGAGGGAAAGGAAACGCTCGAAGTAAACCTGGAAAAGACATGGTCTCGCGACCAAAGAGAGATGGGATCGGGAGTCGGTTATGCGAAGGGAAGGTATTAGCACCCCTACGCATCCGTCGTACTCGACGGGATCCACGCTCAAAAGGATAGAAGAAAGGTTGCTAAACACTGCTCACAAGCTGCACACACACACTAGAATAAAACAAAGATGGAAGAAGAGGGGAAAGGGCTCGCTAGGATATCGCATCCTATGCCTACGTATCTCATCTGGAATGAGAATCAGAGCTACCGTAGTTCGGCTCACGCACGCCGAAACAAAAACACACAGGAAACCGACTGCCAATCGCTGGACTTATGTCGGACTCCACACAAATAGGCAAACATGGAAACCGAACGCCAATCACTGGACTTACATCAGACTCCGAACCAACAAACACACACAGGAAACCAACTGCCAATCACTGGACTTATGTCGGACTCCAAACACACACAAAAGGGGTTAACAGGACGCTGAGTCATCAAGAAGCAACAAAAAAGGTTGAACAAACAAGCTAACAGGGAGTCCGGTACTCGAGCCTGCTAGTTGTCAAGCAAACACACACCAAAAAGGAAAAGGGTGCCCGGAGAGACCTCGTACGATCTCCTGCCTACGTACCTCATCTGGTATGAGGATCAGGGCGACGTAGTTCCCCTTAACAGGGAATAAACTTCTAACCCAACCAGAGACTGGGAAATGACAAACTAAAAGGGAGCCTGACTCGAGCCTAATAGTTATCATGTAATCCACAATGGTCCTAGGTTGAGGTTTCTATCTAACTTGCACAGGGAGCAAGCTATCTTAAACAGCACAGTCAAACAACACAAGCACAATAAACAATCACACACACTATATGCAATCAATTGGGCTCATACAAGGTTAGGCTGTGAAACACAAGCCAACTGGAATCGGGTGTAGTTAGCTCTTAACCCTAACATTGAGCGTTAGGGTGAAGCAGATGAAATGGGAAGTGAGGGTAAGACCTCACAGCTCTTATCCCTGGCCTGGGAGAGCTTGACTCAAAATAGAAGATGTGGGAGTTCAGAATGTAGGAACTCTTCTCCACAAGTGACTGACACAACATGATCTTGGGTTATTATCCACAATGCATCAACACAAGGTGTGTGAGCAAAGTGAATGACACACTGAGTAGCAGGAGATGGATTACACATCTCTTTTATCTGCCAATTGCCTCTTAAGAGGTATTTACCTGCTTGGCACAAAAGTAAACATTCACAAGCATTGCCTCTTAAGGAGGGCTTCAGACAGGTGCCTGCCCACATAACAGGACAGGTCTTCCAGACTACATGAAGTCAAAGGAATTATACCTCAGTGGTTAAGAAACCGAGCAAAAGCAAGTTCAAATTGAACTTAAGCAACTTATGTACCTGAAAACAATCTAAACAAATCAGTTCAACTGTACAGACAAACAGACAACAACTAATATCAAACAGTCAAACCCAATGAGCAAAGGCATAAGCCAACAAGTCAAACTCAAATGAGTTAACAACCCTACAAAACACACAAGGTTAGTAGTCAAAAGTAAACATCAAAGGCTCAAGTGATAGAGCACCAACAACTAAGGAACTTGAATGCTCCACCTGAAATCAAAGCTCAAACATAAGCAACCAACCACTAGGTCAAAGCTTAGGGTCAAAGATGGAGAAAAAATCCAAAACAGAACATGAAATTTAACATGAATCAATATCATTCACCAAATCCATTTCATGAACCAAACATGGCAAGGTATGCAAATTCTGACCACATTGTGACATCAGAATGAACAAATGCACATTCAATCAAAAATGATTCAAATAATCTTGGAAAAATTCATGAGTAAACAGAACATACAACATGATCGTCACACAAAAAAATTAGAGGCATTGGACATCATTTGGCATGGCAAACACATTGCATAAGTCAAGACAATCACAACAAGCACATTTGTGACACCAATTGTCACACCAAGTTAGCATAGGCATAAAACAGAGATGGATCATAGTAAAAACCTCAAACCAAAGCCAAAACAACACTCAACATGTCTAGAAATAGTGTGCAAAATTTCACATTTATTGGATAAAGAACAAGCATTTCACAATCAAATGAAATTCAAGGCAATCCAAAAGCTCACATGTGACCATCCAGAATGAAAAATCTCAATCAAATCAGAAATCAATCCAAAAATTCCACCAAAAATCATGAACATTCACAACATTCATATCAAGCATCATACAAAAAATCAAGGCAATTGGATAACATTTGGCAGGGCAAATTCATCAATCAAGTTGAACATCACAAGGTGTGACACAAATTGTCACACCTAACTTCACATGCTCATAAAACAGAAATGGTGCAAGATAAAAATACCAAATCAACACCATAATTTCAATCCATGAGTCTAGTTTCAACATGTAAAATTTCATGAGCATTGGATTAAAAATGAGCATTTCACAAAAGTATGATCAAGGCAAGGTACAAAATGGACATGTATTCAAACTCTCTAGGCAACATAATTTCCAGGCCAGGCACAATTTTGGAATTAATAATCAAAAAATAGTAGACAAAAAGAGAAACACAATGCAAAAAATCTCATCATTTTTGGAGCATTTTTTAATTATATATGAATTTTAGAAGTTAAAGAAAAAATAAAAAAAACATGTGAAACATGTACATGAACACATGGAGGGAAAGGCAAAAATCAAAGAAGCATTTGAAATAATGTCACCGCCTGGAATCGAACCAGACGCATTTTCAAATTTGGTTTTGGCGCTCAATCAAAACGACCACGTTTTGGTCACAAGCCCTAAACTCAGCGCGCTACATGGCTTTTGTAGCGAATCAAAATTTCCTAGCTAATTCGTAGCTAAAGTCCTAGCGAAATGGTAGCAAATACTGGAAAGCAAGGTTGAAGATGAAGATCATCTTCCAAATTTCCAGATTTTCAAAACAACACCAAAACTCAAAATCAAGCACAACATCATGCATTATTTTTCACGTACATCATAAATCCATGAATCAATTACACAAAAAACATCATCAAACGCATGGATCGAAGGAAATAAAGTTTATCATCAAAACTTCAAACGCATGGATCTACATGAATATAGCATCATTTTTCTTGATTCAAAGTGCAGATTCATCATCATTAAAAGATCTACATGATAGACATAATAATTTTGAGAATTAAGGAAGTCGAAAAAGTGACCTCTTGATGAGCAGCACTTGGATTCACGTGTTTCAAAGCCTTGCAGTGCTTCAATCTTCTTCCCACGTGCTTTGAGAGGCAAATGATGATGAATCGGAAGCTCAAATGTTCTTGAATCAAGCTGAATCCTCAACTGCCATGGAAGTTTCAAGAGATGAACATGAACTTGTATGCAATGAATTCCTCTGTTTCCACGTCCAAAGATGCTCAATTATAGCTCAGGATGATGAATCAACCAAGGAAAAATGATTGTGATTGAAGAAATTTGGAGAAAAAAAGTGAGAGAGAATTTTGAGATTTTGAGAATTCTAGATCTAGAATTGGTAATTGTGAAAAACAGTTATGGTTTAAGGCTTTATAATCAATGTTAATCATGATTAGGAAAGGATTAGGACAAATGCACATGAGTTTAATCACTTTGTGGTGTAAGTGCAAAAAATGGATTTTCTACTTCATGCACCTTCATGCACGTGAACAGTGCACATGCAATGCCAAAATCCACTTAAAAACTTCCCATGCAAGGTTTGGAATGATATTGTATGCATATGTTCAACCAAAAATGAATTTATGAAATTTTTTCCAAAATCTTCATGAATGAACCAATGCCATGCAAATGAGATTTTATGCCAAATGATGCCATGCTTGGAAAATACATGTTATAAGGATCAAAGTGCAAAAAGAACCACCCAAATTGGCCTTTTGGTTTGAAAGTTATGCTCCTTTGAAGTTCAAACCACACTTTGCCATGCTTTGATCATATCTCCTCAACCACACATGAGAAATTGATGATCTTGGACTTTTTGGAAATGGGAGAGAAAGATCTACAACTTTCATGTTCAACAAAATTTCATTTGAAACTTTCTTGATGATGTAATTTGAAGTTGAAACTAGGTTTAAAACTTTCCATTTTTGGCAAATTCAAATTATAGGTCACTTTCTATTTTTGGAAAGTTTTGGCCTGACTTTAAATCCTTCAATGTTGATGTTTGAAATGTCAAATGAGAGTTGTTTGAACATGAATGAAGTATTTCTAGCCACTTCCCACCTCCAAATCCAACAGTTGAATGGACAGTTGACTTTTGTTGACCTTAGATGAATTGATCATGCACAGATGATTTTGAGCCTCAACCACTTGATGAAATAACTCCAAAATGAAACCCTAGCTTATACAGGCTCCATAAAATCACATGATGATCCCCATCTCATTAAAGACCTCATCTCCTTGAAGAACCCTGACTGGTATAATGCAACTGATTAGGGTTGACCAGAGGTCAAAACCCTAATCCCAAGGAACATGATCAGGCACAATGACCCTCTTGATGATGATAAAACCATGATGACGGTGATGTACCATTTCAACCAAAATAATACCCAACCTTCTTGAGGAACCAAGAAACCCTAATTGAAGCACAAACCTCAGATGATTAGTGATCAATTCATGAGACCCTCAAGCTTGAATCTCTTAACCCCTTTATCTTATGAGAAAGACCTAGGAGGATGACTTGCTCATTGTTTCCACATGATATGCAAAGATGTAATGCCTAATGTCCTACAAAATGAAATGCAATATGTTAAGCTAGTCCCAAGAGAGGAGGGCAAATTTTGAGGTGTTACACCCATGAGCCCCAACCAATCACTAACCCTAGCTCACTCCCAGATGAACCCTAGGGTATGATGAACCCTAGGGTTCATCATATGAACCATAACCCTATTATAAAACTTAACCCTAATGTTGGATGAACCCTAACCCTAAAATGAAGAACCCTAACCTTAGTTTCCCAGAAGCTCTTCAGATCAAACCTAAACTCAATGCAAACACCATCAAACATATATCATAAACAAGCAAGCAATCAACACAAGTAAATACATCAAGAGCAAGGAGATTGTGTGGCCAACCTTCAGAGAGGAGGAGTTCTCTGGTAAAAGGTAAATTCTTTTGACTCTACTTTCCCCTTTTGTTGTTTATCTTTTTCCACGTGTAAGCTTTTTTTCTTTCTATGTGGATGCGAGGTATTTATGGTGATGGTGGCCAAGCTCAAGCAGATTGGGGTTTCAATGTGAAACTTAATCCCTTCGAAATTGGAGCTCTTAGTGAGGTTTAGTGAATTGTAGAAGCAAGGATTATAAGAATTTTTTAGGGTTCTGTCTTCTGCCTAATTCAATCTTAGACTTATGCTTTTATAAAGTAGTTTTTTAGGTTTAGAATTTAATTTGATTGATTATTTTAGGGAGTTTTTCATTTGATTGATGTATAACTTGATTCAGATTTGATTGTACTTCTGATTATTTTTAAGATTTAATTTAGAATTAGAATTAGGTTTTTATATTTGATGTATTTTGAGACTAATTTTAATGTAAATTCGATTGTTTGAATGTATTTGTAAAAAAACAAAGTTTGGATTCATGACATTTTAATCCGTTTCTGATTTCCAATTGCGTGAATTAGGGTTTTAGGTTGGACATTGGGGATGATAAAGATGGACCCGAGGTCATGGGTTTGACCCGGTTTGGATGGTGGATTTTGGATCCTGCTCGATCCAACTTGATAATGGGCTTGGGCCCTTTATTTGACCCCATTGGAATAAGGCCTGGATTAGTCCTAAACAAACAAGTCAGTGGTATCCTAACAAACATTATCCTAATTAAATTATTAGTGTAAACTAATTTAACCTGATTTAATAACTTAATTAAATCTAATCCAATTAATCTATTAATCCGAATAAATAATTATAAATTGATCAAATACCTAATTACTTAATCAATAACCTTAGTCAATATTTTACCAATCTAATTAACCTAATTATTAATAACCTCCACTTAATATCATCAATTAATCAAAAACCAACTAATTTTATTAATCACTATCTAATTCACTTGATAATGTTGACCTAATTAATCTAAAAAATTAGCAATTAATCAGGATAAGATTAGGGTTTAGAAAAGTCAAAATGGTCCTCCTTTGACTTTTCAGGTCATTGGAGTTTACCAGATGACTTGTATGGGAATCTGAATACGTTAGTGACTTGCATCCTAAGTTAGTAGTAAAGACGAATATGATGGTCAAAATTTGGGGTACGACAGTTTCTCCTATTTAATCAGCTTCAGACTGAGATGATGATGATGATGATCCTTCATCTTCTCTAGGCAGAGATGGTTAAATATAGAGAGGAAACCCTAATTTTGACCATGAAGTTAGTAGAGCCTGGGAATGGGCGAGGATTGGATAATCTGTGACACTCTGCTGGCCTCCAAGCCATCTTATGATGGAACCCCTGATGATAAAACCCTGATGAGACCCCGTGGTAAACCCCCTATAAAACTCTGGAGAAACCCCTTGATTTTGGTAGAACCCATTGATAAAAATTCTGGTAGAACCCCTTTGATAGAATTCTTTGATAAAAAACCCTTGATATAATCCTTTGATATAATCCCTTGGGGATGGAAATCTTGATATAATCCTGGTGAAATTCTTCTGACGAAACCCCGGGTGAAACCCCTTGCTAAAAATGCTTTATAGAACCCCATGACAACCTTGATAGAACCATATGATGAATTCCCTTGATACCAACTCCTGATAAAATCCCTTGACATGATCCCTGGTGTATTTGATGGAACATATTCTGTGTGTAGGATAGATTAGTGAGCTTGGGATGCGAGAGGTGAAGACCTTCTCACTAGTTGACAACGATCATTTATGATGATCTACTACTGGATAAATTCCTTTGAAGACTTATTATGAATGAGCTTGTTGGGGAAGTCCTTTATTGAAGAGGTGCTTATGGGAGTGTTACTTACTAGGAAAGGCCAATAAGTGTCCCTGCTTGGGGAAATGTATTGGTATAGCTGGGGGCTAGTCCTCTAAGAGTGGTCACAAATATTATGCTATGTATGCATGTTCATGTGTAAGTATATTTTGAATTGATGTATGTTTTATGCATGATGCAGTTTCTAGGTTGATGCCTCTTTTATGATATGTGTATGTGATGCATGAATTTGTGAGAACCGGTGTTTTCGTGACATTTTGACTCTCTCACCCCTTGAGATTTTGACATGTCCATGGAATAGGCCAGGATGCTCTGGATATCTGAGAGCATGCAATGTGCATTTTTTGGAAAGGGAAGAAACTTTTGTAATGGTTAGATCGTGACTATTGATTTATGGACCCAATGTTTTGCTTGAGAGGTAATGTTGGAGGAATATGACCCCTTTGATGTTTTCAAAATCGAAGTAAAGTATGTTATCTCTTAAAAGATTTTTTTATTATGCCCAACGTTTAAAGCATTACTCACAAATAATTGACATTTTGTAATCAAGCAGAAAAATTGAAAAGCAAAGAAAAAGATTCGAAAAACAAATTTCATTAATTGAGATTTGACCCGTAAATGGGTAATAGTACATAAGGAAGTAATTCTCGTAAGGAGAGATTACCGAAAATGTAAGAAGGTGTAAAAAATGGCAATGAAAAAACATATTTATTCATGTCCCTATTGAACCTGACACATGTTATTATCCCTATGCCTTCGGGTCACAATACTTTGCTTCTGAAGACGATGATAGAATTAATTGCTCCCATCTGAATTATTGTTGTAGGATGAAATAAATGATGCAGTTACATGCCTTTTGAATATCCCTAATTTTTTCCTGGGCCGCTCTTTTCGAGTCTTAGTCCACCACAATGATATATCTTATTTTTCCTAAGCCTCCCTTTTGGATTTTCAACTTATCGGATTTTATTTTTATATGCAAGTCCCTAGTTTTTTTGTATGGATTGCTCTTTCAAGTTTTCAATCCACCGGGAAGCCCAAATTTTTGCCTAAGTCGCCCTTTAGGGTTTTCGACTTAGCGGGCTTTTAACCTCTTTTTCTAGACATAGTATTTTTTGAATGCATATGAGTTTATAGATCATGGTAACTCAGCTCCGTCCATGGTTGTAAGAATCAAGGCTCTGCTAGAGAAGGCATTCTTTATGACGTATAGTCCTTTGAAGTTCGGGGTCCATTTACCGTGGGGATCTTTACAGATGGGTAGAATATTTCTGAGCATTAGATCACCTTCTTTGAAATGTCGAGGACGAACTTTCTTGTCGAATGCTATCTTGAGCCTTCGTTGATATAGTTGGCCGTGACATACCGCATCCATGCGCTTCTCTTATATGAGGTTTAATTGATCGAACCTGGTTTATACCCATTCTGCCTCATCTAATTTAGTCTCCATTAGGAATCTTAAAGAGGGGATCTCGATTTTGATAGGGAGTACGACTTTGGTACTGTATACCATAAAAAAAGGAGTTGCTCTTATTAAAGTGCTAACAGAAGTTCTATAGCCGTGTAATGCAAAAGGGAGCATCTCATGCCAGTCTTTATAAGTTTTCACCATCTTCTGGATGATCTTTTTGATATTCTTGTTGGTTGCTTCTACTCCTCATTCATCTTTGGTCGATAGGGTGACAAGTTATGGTGTTCAATTTTGAAACTCTCGTATAACTCATCCATCACTTTGCTATTTATATTCAACCCTTTATCTGTGATGATTTTGTTGGGAACCCCGTATCGACGAATGATCTCCTTCTTGATGAATCATGCAATCACTTGTCTTGTCACATTGGTGTAAAAAGTAGCTTCTACTCATTTGGTGAAGTAATCGATAGCAACCAGAATGAACCAGTGTCCATTCGTAGCTTTTGGCTCAATCATCCCGATTATGTCTATTCCCCACATGGATAACGGACGTGGAGCAGTCATAACATTTAAGGGAGTATGTGGCACATGTACCTTATCCTCATAGATCTGGCACTTGTGACACTTCTTGACGTATTTGAAACTATCAGTTTCCGTAGTCATCGAGTAATATCCCGCTCTGAGAATTTTCTTAGCCATGGAATGCCCATTGCCGTGAGTTCCAAAGGATCCTTCATAAATTTCTTTGATAAGCATGTCTTTTTCATACCCTTCCAAGCATATGAGTAAGACCATGTCATGATTCCTCTTGTAAAGTACCTCCCCATTAAGGAAGAATTGGGAAGCCAATCTTCTGAGTGTCTTCTTATCCTCACTCAAGGAATTTGTAGGATATTCATGTTTCTGAAGAAATTGTTTGATGTCATGAAACCATGGTTTATTATCCATATCTACCTCTATGGCTACGCAATAGGCAGACTCATCCAAATGGTGAGTCCTTATAGCCGGCGCTTCGTCGTACCACTTGACCTTAAACATGGATGATAGAATGGCGAGGGCGTCTGCTAGTTGATTCTCCTCCCGAGGAATATAATGGAAGGTAACCTCGTTAAGTAAGTGATCATCTTCAAACCGTGGTATCGGTACTGGATTAGCTTAGCATTAGTCCCCCACTATCCCTTGACTTGATTGATGACGGGAGCTGAATCTCCATATACTTCTAGGATATTGATTCTTAGGTTAATGACTTCGTCAATCCCTAGGATACATGCCTCATATTCTACCATGTTATTTGTACAAAAAAAAGCATATCCTAGTCGTGAAGGGAATATGGTACCCTGTTGGGGAGGTTATGATGGCTCCAATTCCATGTATGATTATGTTTGAGGCACCATCGAATACCAATTTCCATCGTGATCCTGGTTTGGATCCCTCATTGGGACCTGGGGTCTCACAATACCTTATTACCATAGTATCTTTGTCAGGAAAGTCAAACAGTATAGGCTTATAATCTTTTTTGGCTGATGTGCGAGATAATCTGCTAGCACACTCCCTTTTATAGTTTTTGTGAAACATACTGGATGTCGTATTCTGTTAGTAACATTTGCCATCGGGATACTCTCCCAGTTACTGAAGGCTTCTTGAAGATATACTTGATAGGATCCATTCAGGATATCAATAGAGTAGTATGACACACCATATATTGTCTGAGCCACCGAGCAGCCCAAACCAGGGCATAACAAGTCTTCTCCAATAGTGAATATCGGGATTCACAATCGGTAAATTTCTTGCTTAGGTAATAAATTGCGTGCTTCTTTCTTCCGGTCTCATCTTGTTGTCCTAGTACACATCCCATAGAGTTGTCAAGTACTGTTAGGTACATTATAAGTGGCCTCCCTGGAACTGGTGGTACCAAGATAGGTGGCTCTTGCAAATATTCCTTAATTTTATCGAAGGCATTTTGACAACCTTTATTCCACTCAATGACTTGATTTTTCCTGAGTAATTTGAAGATTGGTTCACACGTAACCGTGATATGTGAGATGAACCTAGCAATGTAATTCAATCTCCCCAGAAATCCTCGAACCTCATTTTCCTTCCTTTGAGCTGGCATCTCTTGGATGACTTTTACTTTATCGGGATCGACTTCAATTCCCCTCTGGCTGACTATGAACCCCAATAACTTTCCTGACTTACCCCAAAAGTGCATTTTGCCGGATTCAAATATAACTTGAACTTTCTGAGATGATTAAATAACTTTTGTAGGTTGACTATGTGATCCTCTTCGGTATGTGATCCACTGTCGCGCGCGGATCAAAACGAGTAATTTTGTAAAAACGTAATACAGCGACAATTAAACTCGGATATCGTCTCAAGGATTCTTGTTTGTAATAATTAAACCTTATCGAATGGGGGGGGGTTGATTTGGTGTTCAATTACAAAAATGCAGAAAATAAGTGATTATGAAAAGTGATTATTTGAATAAGCTGAAACGAATCAACCCACTATATCATCTTCCGACTTATCATTGATCCCTATAAATTTCCAATTCCCTAAACGAGTCTGATCCTATTCGATTACAAAAGCTACTGACAAGCGCAATAACAATTATACGAAGTCTGTCCCTGAATTCCGAGTAAAGCAAACAGATTAAAACTATTGCGAATTAAGCAAACGCAGTATGATCGAACGCGATAATGCAAAAGCTACACTAATCACGAAATTGATTCAAAAGCAGACAACAATCAAATTAAAGAATTCTATCATGTAAAAACAATTAAATTAAGCAAGTAATTGTGATTATAGATATAATTCAAAGGAACAGATTAATGGAAAATTATAAAAGAACCTCAAACTGGCATCCGATTACAGTGAATTGATTCTTGGGAAATTAGTTCTCCATAGTCATTCTTTGCAAGCTCTCAAATTCGTACATGAACCCTGATTTTCCCCGTTCCATCCCCCTGGTGTACGGCTGCTAGACCTAGGGGAAAACAAAGACCCGTTTTACAACTCAACTGGGTCGACCCAGCCCACTACAAATGACCCAACAAAAATACAAATTCTAATGCTGTAACTTGAAACGAAATTCTGGAATTTTGAGCTCCGAATCTGACTTCGACTCCAACACACAAGTCGTAGCTCTCTCTCTTAGCTTTCTGGCGATTTTTAGAACGCCTCAAACGGATTCCCGGAACTCCAGTTATGATCGTTTCCGCGCAGACTGCTAAAGCTGAAAAATAAGTGCAAAAATTAAATTAAACTAAAAATAAAATAAAATATGAAAACATAATAAAATATAAAAATAAACAAAATAAAATAAAGAAATGCCTAAGTAAAAAGTAGGAGAATTGTGCATAAATATGCACTTATCAAATTCCCCCGGACTTGAACTTTTGCACTCCGAGCAAAATTGAAATAAAACAAAGAAAGCACACACACATCAATAGCTACTCATTCCAGGCTACAAGTCTTCTTCGGTTAAGTTTGCATTGATAGGTACTAATCTTGCACACTAAGGATATTGTAAGAACACTAATCCACAGTTATACAGACATAAACCTCCTGAATACACAAATCAACTTGAATCATATTATTATACTAAAGCCTAACTTACTCATCCTTCTTTTGCTCTTTTTCATTCAGGCGCAATCACATTAAGCCCATTATCTCCACACACTCATAGCAAGACGACCGGTTAGTGACTCTGATCCTTTTCTGCACGGGGTTCTGGTACTTAAGTGGCATAACCCTTTGCTTACTCACTTGTAGTTGCGGGGGATCGGACCGTAATTCGCCCTACCAAGTTCAACACCAGAAATCGCTGAACCAACTAACAACGAGTCAAAAACTTTTTTTTGAAGGTTCTACAACCGTTGGGTTAAGTGACCGGGTGAGGGTCACCAAACTTAGAAGGTGCATTCCTTTATTTTTTTCTCTTTTTTTTTCTTTTTCGGAACACTCACTTATATTCATCGGCTTCTCTGCGTAGAGTGTGTGTGAGATGTTGCTGACTGCTGAAATAAACTACTCAAGAGCTGTCAGAGAATGAGAATTTAAGGCTAAAACATAATAAAAATTCAACTCAATTTCCATATGCAGGAGACTTACGGTGTTAAAACAATACCGATCTTGTGAATTTTTCTCAAGTCTCCGCAAACTCGACTCAAAGTAATCTATAGCCTAAAACTTTCAAGAAGATGCAATTTTTTTTAGAAAGAAAACAAAAACAAAACAAAACAAAGAAACTAAAGTATTCCCTCCCCCACACTTAAAATATGCATTGTCCTCAATGAAAGAAACAAACATAAAATAAGAGAGAGAAGAGAGAGGAAAGAACACACCCGAGTAGTCAAGGAGGATAGGTGATCACATAAGCAGCCTTTCCCAAAGAGATATATTCTACATTTTCTTCTTCCAAAGTGGGGTTGTCATGGAATAGCTTTGGGTAATGTCCATTGAACTTGAAATTTTTATTAGTATCTTCGCCTTTTATTCCAGGATCAAAGAATCTTCTAAAAGTAAAAGTGTCAAATGGACACGTGAAGGTGATATGACTTGGAATGTTAGCCAATGTCCAACCAAATGCCTTTTTATGCTTCCTTAAAATCTGCAAAAGCTTATTTTCTTGATCGAAATCAAGGTTAGAAGAAACTATAGCCGGTAGTTTTTCATTCATCTCTAAATAAGCATATTTCATATTTTCAGGAAGTTGCTTCAGCTCGAGGGAAGGTGGCTGCTCAATAGAAGGAGTGTTTGGGGCAGCCGGGATGTTAAGAGCTTTATCTACATGAACAACTTTATTTGCAACCTCATCTGCAGTAAGAATATCAACTTGCAAGGCAGCCTCAATTTCAGCACAAACAAAGCAAATTTTAGTTTCAGTACAAATATCACAAGAATAAACATCATCAAAACCAGACAATGATGGAAAATCAGATGCAAACAAATCACTACAAGTATCATCAACGATTTCAGAAATCAAATCTATTTGAAAAATAGAATATTCTTCCAAGGGTTGTTGGTTTGATCCTTGAGCTTGCTGCACGGCATTCACCAAAGTGGCAAGCTGCCCAATCTGTGTTTGCAAAGTCTTTAAAGTAGAATCTACTTGTTGTTGAAATTGGAGATTATTTGCAGCCATTTGTTTGACAATATCTTCTAGTGAAGGTCCAGAAGGTGCAGAGCACACAACCTCAAATTCCTTCAAATGCTCATGCGGATCCTCACCTGCAAGACCACTAAACCTTGGAAACAAGTGTATTAAACCAGATTTCAATTCAAAAGGAGTATGAGCTTCAGGATATTCAATACACATGTCATTGTAATTCACATCAGGGACAGCTAACTGCCTTAAAGTTCTTTGGTCAGCCATAGTAAAAAACAAACACAATGAAGGAAAACAATTAAAATAAATTTACAAAAATAAACTAACACCTAAGTTAATCTAATGACGTCAATTAAGAATTTTGAGAATTTTTTCAGATTTTTTTAAAACTACCAAAACCGAAAATAAATCATAAAAAATAGAAAAATAAGGAATTTCGGTTTTTTAGGGCGGCATCCACTATTTATCCCATAAATAGAGGCTTTTGATTACTGATTTTTTCTTAATGAATCGACAAAAAATCGGAATAATCTGAGACAATTTGTTTAAAAACAGATTTTTTTTTATCCCAAACCGCAAAAAAAAAGACCAATACGTAAGTTGGACGAAACTGCGAGGAAACTAGGACCTATACGCTTAGACACTAAACCTATGACTCTAAAAAAGATTAAAAGAAACAAGAATCCCCGGCAACGGCGCCAATTTGGTCAGCTGTCGCGCGCGGATCAAAACGAGTAATTTTGTAAAAACGTAATACAGCGACAATTAAACTCGGATATCGTCTCAAGGATTCTTGTTTGTAATAATTAAACGTAATCGAATGGGGGGGGTTGATTTGGTGTTCAATTACAAAAATGCATAAAATAAGTGATTATGAAAAGTGATTATTTGAATAAGCTGAAACGAATCAACCCACTATATCATCTTCCGACTTATCATTGATCCCTATAAATTTCCAATTCCCTAAACGAGTCTGATCCTATTCGATTACAAAAGCTACTGACAAGCGCAATAACAATTATACGAAGTCTGTCCCTGAATTCCGAGTAAAGCAAACGGATTAAAACTATTGCGAATTAAGCAAACGCAATATGATCGAACGCGATAATGCAAAAGCTACACTAATCACGAAATTGATTCAAAAGCAGACAACAATCAAATTAAAGAATTCTATCATGTAAAAACAATTAAATTAAGCAAGTAATTGTGATTATAGATATAATTCAAAAGGACAGATTAATGGAAAATTATAAAAGAACCTCAAACTGGCATCCGATTACAGTGAATTGATTCTTGGGAAATTAGTTCTCCATAGTCATTCTTTGCAAGCTCTCAAATTCGTACATGAACCCTGATTTTCCCCGTTCCATCCCCCTGGTGTACGGCTGCTAGACCTAGGGGAAAACAAAGACCCGTTTTACAACTCAACTGGGTCGACCCAGCCCACTACAAATGACCCAACAAAAATACAAATTCTAATGCTGTAACTTGAAACGAAATTCTGGAATTTTGAGCTCCGAATCTGACTTCGACTCCAACACGAAAGTCGTAGCTCTCTGTCTTAACTTTCCGGCGATTTTTAGAACGCCTCAAACGGATTCCCGGAACTCCAGTTATGATTGTTTCCGCACAGACTGCTAAAGCTGAAAAATAAGTGCAAAAATTAAATTAAACTAAAAATAAAATAAAATATGAAAACATAATAAAATATAAAAATAAACAAAATAAAATAAAGAAATGCCTAAGTAAAAAGTAGGAGAATTGTGCATAAATATGCACTTATCAGTATGTTATTTGGCAATCATTTTATCAACATAGACCTTTATTTCTTTATGGATCATATCGTGCAACAGGTTCACCATTTCCCTTTGATATGTTACCCCAACATTTTCCAATCCGAAAGGAATTACCTTATAGAAGAAGGTGCCCCAAGGAGTGATGAAGATGGTTTTCTCCATGTCTGTAGGATCCATTTTTATCTGGTTATGACCGGAGAATCCATCCATGAAGGAGAATAGTGAGAATTAAGCGGTGTTATCTACCAATATGTCGATGCGTGGTAGTGCAAAGTCATCTTTAGGACTTGCTCTATTCAAATCCTGATAATCTACACACATTCTAACCTTACCGTCTTTCTTTGGAACGGGAACAACGTTAGCCATCCATTTTGGATATTTTGCAATGGATAAGAACCATGCATCAAGTTGTTTCCTGACCTCTTCCCTGATCTTGAGAGACATGTCTGGCCTTGTTCTTCTTATTTTTTGCTTAACTGGTGGACACTCTGGTTTGAGAGGTAGTTTGTGTACGACAATGCCCATGTCTAACCCTGGCATATCCTGGTACGACCAAGAAAACAAATCTGCGTATTCATGTAAGAGCTTGATCAACCTTTTCTTGACTTCATCTTTTAAGGAAGCGCCAACCTTAACCTCTTTCCTATTTTCTTCGGGACCCAGATTGACCATATCCACTGGTTCCTAATGAGGTTGAATTTATTTATCCTCTTACTTCAGCAACCTTACTAACTCTTCTGGCGGTTCACAATCGTCCTCATCACCTTCTTCCGCTTGGTTATTTGGGAATTTGAAGTTATAAGGAATTATAACAGTGTCGTTTTCAATAGATTCATTCATTAATTTGCATGAGGAAGATATTTATATATTTTCATCTTTTGGATGATTTAATAGAAATGAAAGAGTATGGAAGGGTATTGCCATTTTTGAAAGGAAAATTTAAAAAGAAAGAAATGATCTTAATTGAAAACAAAAATGCAATTTTATTCATAAATAAGTAATTGAAACGAAGGGGGCCCTACAAAGCTTGTCTATTTTCTTTGGGCATAGAAAATGACTTATTATTATTAAAAAAAACAGTAAATTACTTCGAATTGGATATCGATGGTCTTCCAATTGTTGAGAGTTATATTTGGTGAACAATGACACATAAAGTCGGGTATCCCTTTTTCTTCTTCTTCAACCACAACCACCTGATCTTCACCCCTATATCCCGCACTGCGGAAGGTTTCTTGAAGTTTACAAAGATTATTCTGGTCTGTCTTCTGAACTCCTTCATTAGCTGGTTTGTAACCCAACCCGAGCAGATTTTTTTTCTGGTATCTCCAACAACATGCCCCAACCATGTGCATCTCTACCCTTGATTAATTTTGACATCTTCTCCCATGGGGATATTGATTGTTCTCTTCTTCGACTGACTGTTGCAATCTCCAAAGCTTGGAAAGGTATTTCCAATGTTTCTCCATCCGCTTCTATGTATTTGAAGGATGAAAGGTGACTAACAAACATGTCTTCCTCTCCTTCAACGATGATTATCTTATCATCAATTATGAATTTAAACCTCTAGTGTAAGGTTGAAGTAATGGCTTCTGCGGCATGGATCCAAGGTCGTCCTATAAGGCAACTATAAGATGGATTGATGTCCATTACTTGAAAGGTGACCATAAAGGTATGAGGTCCTACGGTTATTGGTAAGCCAACTTCTCTAATTACCATCCTCTTCGAACCATCAAAAGCCTTGACCACCAAAGTACTAGCTTTCATTGAAGTTCTTACATTATTCACCTTTCCAAGAGTATTCTTAGGCATTACATTTAGAGACGAGCCTGTGTCCACTAATACTCTTGATAGGAGACTATCTTGGCATTTGACGGATATGCGTAAAGCTTTGTTATGAGTGTGTCCCTCTAGTGGTAATTCATCATTACTAAATCCCAAACAGCTATTAGGGGTGATATTATCCACCGCGTCATCAAATTAATTTATTGTTATGTCTTGAGTGACATGGGCTTCATTTAATATTTTCAATAGGGATTCTCTATGAGCTTCAGAGCTTAATAACAGAGATAGTATGGATATGTTGGAGGGAGTCTGGCTCAATTGGTTTACCATCCTGTAGTCGCTCTTTCTGATCAACCTTAAGAATTCTTAGGATTTTTATTGAGGTATAGTCTTCTTGGAAGATTCCGCTTGTTTCTCTTTTTAACCTTCATGTGTCTTTCCTTTCGATTGTTGTTCAGGAGAAAACACTCTTCCGCTCCGGATCATACCCCTGATTCCAACAATATTAGTGACTGCTAGCTCTAGTACTATAATTCCAAGGTAGAGACTTAGTTCTTTCTATCATACCCTAATTTTTAACTTTAATATCCCACATCTCATTTGCATCTTTTGCATACAAACAAGGTCACATCTTGGCCCTTCCCCTATCCATCTTTGGGTTTGCTTCTTGCAAGGATCACCAAACACCTTTTTGTCTACCTTTGTGTTTATATGTTAATTGCTTATCTAACCACTAATCAAAATACCAAAAATATGTCTTGTTTCCCTTAAGTTTATTGTGTAAGGTAGGGCTCCTCAAGTCAAAAGCATCTCAAAGTTTAGTGGCTTACTTCTCAAGAAAAGTATAAGGTTCATATGTTTATTTCCATGCCTTCTTCAACAAGTAACTTCAAGATTTGAGAAATATAATCAATATACAATAAAGGGCACATTATTTTGAGTTCATATGATCACCCATGTGCTTTAGAATGCAAGGAAAGTTTAAATACACAAGCTTGTTCCAAGAGGTTTGACCTAAAAGTCAACAATTTGAAGTCAAAGTTCCAGGGATCACAACTCCTTCAATTATCAACATTTTTAATGCCCCTTTTTGCATATGACTCTTCTTAACATTCTCTACAACTTCTCTTTACATGAAAAGAGCCAATTATGCTTGGAGGATCATCAAAAGTTTGGAGACATTATAGGTTATTTGTGGACTTAGTGAAAATTTGACCTATTTTCAAGTGACTTTTTGCCAACTTTCAAAGATCATAACTTCTTATATTTTCAACATATGGAGCTGATTCTTTTTGGATAATGCCATTGGTGATACCCCCTACAAGTTTTCTTCAAGGACCAAGGTCAAATTATGCTTGTAAGGCCATGGAATTCATTGGGACATTATAGGTCATTTTCAGCCATGAAACACTCAAAATTTTCTAAGTTATGGAACTAGAATTTTATGCCAACTTCAACACACCATAAATTTGTGATCAAACATTCAAATTAAACCTTTCTTGGCTCATTATGATCTTGGCCATGATGTTAACACATTTCAAAAACAATGGGATCAAAAATCCTCTTGAGTAGGATGCTCCATTGAGTTGAACATGGTGACTTAAAACTGAAGAAATCACCATTGCCCGAAATTTGATCATGACTAAACTTAATTACAAAGCCAAATTAGCAAGTGTTTTGGTCCAAAACATGTTTAACAAACCTCCAGAAGTTAATTGACACTTAAAACACATCATTTGGCTGAGTTTTGAGGAGTTTCAAGTCACACTTTTCACACACTTGGATCAAATTTGTTTTGCACGAATTCAACATCATTCCACACTTAGTTGGGTCCAATTTCATTCCCTATAAATAGAGGAATCTATAGCCTTCATTTGCAAGCTTTGGAGAGCCAAGAAACCTCTGCTGCAACTTGAAGTTTTTCCAGAAAATTCAACTATCGTGTTTTGAGTTCCAGTCTGTTTCAATCCATTTTATTGATTCTATTAGCTCCATCGACATCCTCTGAAACTTTTGCAATAACTCCCTAGCTCTGAGACCTTCTGAGTTGCTCCAACCAGATCGAGCTTCATCAACTTCTGATCACCATCTGGACAAGGTAATTTGAGCATCATTTGAACTCAAACAAGTTACCACAATGTAGTCCTTCATTCTCTGATGCTTTCCCCTAACTTATCTGGTGTTGATTTATCGTGTTCATCATTTAACTTTATTTTTCGTGGCTTACTTGTTTTTGAAACTTCTTTGAAATTCCCTTTGCACAATTCAAATAAATGAATTTGAGGCATAAGGTTGAATTCGGGATGAGAAGAGGATGACAATGGTGGTGGTCCCGTGTCTTGAAGTGTAGCGGGGTATTCGTTACCATTAGAGATATTGACTAAATCCAAGGTAAATCATACAAGTCGAGTCACCACCGCACTTCTATTTATCCAAAGGAATGGTTAGAAAGCGAACAAAAACCTAAAAGTTTTATCGAATCAAAAACTAGTAAAAATGTCAGAATCTGGGTAAGGGGGTTGGTTATGCAATGGGAAGGTGTTAGGCACCCAAAGCATCCTAGGTACTACTAGGGAGCCCTTTTCACATTTGTTGCAAAGGTTTTTGTTTTATGAAAAAAATTGTTTGTGCAAACATGATTGAAGGGATGAGAAAAGCGTGTATGTTTATCCAATGTACTACTTACTAAAAGAAGGGTCAAAAGAAAATGACTCGCACGGACGTCGCATCCACTGCATATGTATCTCATCTGAATCTGAGAATCAGAGTCTTCGTAGCTCGGCTACCTATGGGTTAAAGAGGAGTGTGCTCGCTAAGACATCGCGTCTTATGCCTAAGTATCTCATCTGGGATGAAAATCAGAGTAAAACGTAGTTCGACCACCTATGGGGTAAGGGTTGTGTTTTGGGGTGAACGACGTTACTACGCAATCTACCGGATGCTCGACCTTTGGAGACTTACTCGCCTGTAGTAGAAGGAGATAACGTGTTCTTAGGAGAAGAAAAATCAATGAGTTTGGGGTGTTTAGGGATGCTCATACAAAAAGGCAATCCTATATGAAGGAACCGCGCTACCTTAAATGACATGCCACGAGAGGCTATACGAAACCTAAGAAATCGGTAACATGCGGGAAAAGTAAAGGGATCGAGAGATCTACCATACGGATAAAGATCCGAAGTAACAGCAATTAAAGAGATAAGAAACCCAGAGATCTCTCAAGCTGATTGGAGAGACCGATGAAATTGACTTGCCCGGTTGGGTTTGCAAAGCACTCTTAGCGTTTATATGAGAGGGAATTGGTTCTTTGCCGATGAGTTCCCTTCAGTCTCTAGAGGTTGCTCTGAACTCTGTTAGCTCTTCTCTCACTATCTTTTTGCCTGCCAGGGTAATAGGAATAGAATTCCCTTTTGTTTCACTGAAACTCTGAATTTATAACCTGATTTTTGTGGACCTGTGGGCTCAAATGAGAGAGGCCCAAGTCCAAAATTTTCTGTTATATTTTATTTATTTACTTATTTTATTTTTTTTTATTATTATTTTTTTTTAAAACACGTGGGCTTCGCCTAGCGAGCATGACAGTTCAAGAAATTCCTCTGAGCGTAGGTGATTCTGGTGGCTTTTCTTGGGACTCGCTAGGCGACCCATTCTGCTCGCCTAGCGAGCATGACAACTCATGAACAAACTTTTGCTCCTTCAAGATTAACGTTTTGACTGAAGAATAGAACCCATTTGAACCTGTTGGAAGTATCTCAAGCCATTCCCTTGTGTTGACTGATCATCTAAATAGAACCCAGAAAGTGTCTTGGATGATACTCAAGCTTCAAACAAAAGATGTTAGTGACACATTTTTGTGCTTTTGGTTAGTAAACAAAAGTAAGAGAAACAATGACATATAATTCAAGCATGCTTGGTGATCTCAAACCAATCACAAGGAGTCCCACCCAAAGGCAAAGGGAACCAAGATGCTAAAGATCCTTGAGGCAATGCAAATGCAATGTTATGATGCCATGAGGGATCTTAGGGTCAAAATTGGGGTCTTACAGATGCCCCTATTTAAGGTCATTCTAGCCGGAGAAGTGAAGGTTAAAATCTTCGTCTCGACGGGGTAGAATGGGCTTAAATAATAACAAAGAGACGAATTTTGGTCCCTAAGAGACCTCATGATGCAAATGTAGGTATGAAAAATGGTAGCACTCTGTGGAGATATGTGTCCACAAAAGCAAAGAAATCAGAAGCCACTGATAATCCATATGAGCAATTCACTCCATGGGACCAAGACTCTGGGGACTCTCCTGGGGATAGAAAAGGGATAAAAATGCGCGAGCAGGTCACGACTCAAAGCGTGGGGAACAGAATTCCAAAGGGAAAAGATCCAATGGAAAGACTTGAGCTGACTTGAAGATGCATGTATTGGGGAATATGCCAATACAACAAAAAACTATCCACAGCGGATACTTCGGATAAAATCCGGATGAAAACAATCCACTAAGGGACTTCGCTGGGGATGTCTACAAGGACACTCCTGGGGAAGCAGCGGGACGAGGTATTACCGGTTACTGGGTAATAAGCTCAAGGAGACATGTGATCTGAACGCCAGGTATGAGGGTGAGAGATACAACATGCTCAGGAAGAGATGAATATCCAAGACCGGCATAAGGGTGAGAGATATCAAAACTTCAAAACATCTGAGGAAAACCTAAAAGGTATACTTCATCTCAGGGATTCTGACTCCACAGGGGACAAACAGTCATAATAGGGAGCAGAGAGGAAGGAACACCAGGGATACCGGTTACTGGGCATATAATAGGTGACCAACCAAGGCGTGAATTGGGGAATATTCCCAAAACACTCATCATCCAAAAGAGGGCTAAAAGCAAACTCGATTACAGGATGGATATTCGACTCCACAAAGGGGATACGAATCTTACTCAACTGGGGAAGAACAAAAGGCTTCAGACCCAAGAGTGCATGAGATATACTATCTATTACCGTCAGAACGTAGATAATATACTCGCATGGACGATTATCCACAACCGGTTACTGGGTTAATAAAGGATAAATCGACCGAAAAGAAAAGGCATCGGGATACCCAAACTAGGTATATAATGATGACCAATTCAGGGGAGAAACAATCGTTACCAACAACAACAAGGTAGACGAGAGATGACCCGCTGGAGATAAATTGCGTAATCAGGGCAATTATCCAAGCAGATGAGGGGATATCATCACCGAATATTGGATGAAGATAACTGTCACCAATTAAAGATGAGCAAAAATAGTTAATCTGCAAAAAGGGAAGAAATAGGGTTTACAACTACCAGTATGAGGGTAGAGAACCGCAGACTCCGCCGGGGATAATAATTGCTAATTATTGAGCAATTATTCATTTACCACGGGGAAACAGGAAAAGAGTCTCAAGAGACCGATCTAGGATCAAACTAGATAGGCACACCAAATCAAGACTTGTCCCGGTGAGGATATAACTCAATGGGGAAAACCATCCCAGTATATGTGTTGGGAAGGAACAAAAATAATCAACATCCACGAGGATATAACCCGATGGGGAATATGGAAGAAAGGATAGACGCTTTCTGCCTATGGAGCTGACTCTATATGGAGAGATCAGACACACACATCTGCTCGGGGAAGTATATCACCAAATAGCAGGAGACAGCAAACAACGATATATGGCAAAGAATGCAACATGAATATCTGAATGTTATAATTATGCATGAATATGTGTGGTTTATGTATGATGTATGCTGACTGACAGACATATCTAACACAACCAGGTCCAGGAATCAACCACCCGGTACTACATCTCAAGAGAGAAAGCCAAGTTCACCGGGGAGTATCCAATCTGCTGGTGATCAGAGATACTAGGAAGCAAAGAACTCTGCAAGGGATGAATCATCAATCATTCCAGCTGGGGACGAGAGTTATCACAGACAAGGTCCACCACACCAACAACTCTACTGGGAATCTATCTGAGGAGATAAAGGATTTATCGGGATCAACCACCAAATACCGCTCTTGCCTAAAGAGATCCAAGCTGCTGAGGAAGAGAGATTGCTACTCTGCTGAAGGGAAGAGAGGTGACTCTCAACAAGCAATCCACTTGGTAGGATAAACCACAAAAGGTTCCGGAGGGAGGAGATACAGTCATGCCAGGAATATGGACAAAAATCTTACCCTGTTGGGGATCGTACCACCCTTGGGAGAGCACTGAGGATCTCCTAAGTATCCTTTCGTCATTGTGAATGTTCACGTTGTTTAAAAACAAATTATAAAAAATTTGATTGTTTAAAACAATGATATTTTCTTAATCAAAACATGTAAAACATTTGTTGAATAGAAACAGATAAGAGTGCCAATAATTGGATAAAATGCTCAAATTTATTTGATAGAATGGTAGTCTGCGAATGGCAAGACTCCATAGATCTTTACAAATTTGAAATTGGTGATATATATTGGAAAAGGGCTACATTGAACATAATGACCATTTCTCCACCAATTCTGAATCCGATGTATTTGAAGCTTTGGCTGATAATGAGCAAGGATCTCTGACGGATGACAGTTGTAGAACAAAGTCTTGTCAGGATGCAGTTACTTGCCAAATCCCTAATTTTTGCCTAGATTGCCCCCAGGATGAGGTACTCAATCTAGCGGGATACATATATCATTATTATATATTTTTTATGTCTCTAACTTTTGCCTGGATCGCCCTTTCGGGTTTTCAATCCACCGAGACGCTCATTTTTGCCTAAGCCGCCCTTTCGGGTTTTCAACTTAGCGAGCTATTCTATTATTATTTTTTTAGGCGAAGTATTTCTTGACTGCATCTGAATTCACAGGACGAGTGAAATCCTCCCCATCCATAGTTGTAAGTATCAAAGCACCGCCTGAAAAGGCTCTCTTAACAACATATGGACCTTCATAGTTTGGAGTCCACTTACCCCTGGAATCGGGCGCGAAAGACAAGACTTTCTTGAGCACAAGGTCACCTTCTCGGAACACACGAGGCTTGACCTTCTTATCAAAAGCTTTCTTCATTCTCTGCCAATATAACTGACCATGGCACATGGCAGTCAATCTCTTCTCTTCAATCAAGTTTAGCTGGTCATAACGACTCTGAACCCATTCAGCATCAGTCAACTTGGCCTCCATCAAGACTCTCATTGATGGGATCTCCACCTCTACTGGGAGTACAACCTCCATGCCATAAACAAGAGAGAAAGGGGTTGCCCCTGTTAAAGTGCAGACAGATGTACGATAGCCATGCAAAGCGAATGGCAACATCTCATGCCAATCTTTGTACGTAACAACCATCTTCTGGATAATTTTCTTAATGTTCTTATTAGCGGCTTCAACAGCCCCATTCATCTTGGGTCTGTAAGGAGAAGAGTTATGATGCGCGATCTTGAACTCACTACACAGTTCTTTCATCATCTTGTTATTCAAGTTAGATCCATTATCAGTAATGATCCTATCTGGCACACCATATCGGCATATGAGTTGATTCTTGATAAACTTCACGACCACCTGCCTGGTCACATTTGCATACGATGCCGCTTCAACCCACTTGGTGAAGTAATCAATTACTACGAGAATAAATCTGTGTCCATTGGACGCTTTCGGCTCTATCATGCCAATCATGTCAATTCCCCACATAGAGAAAGGCCATGGTGATGAAATCACATTCAAAAGTGTCGGGGGAATATGAATCTTATCAGCATAAATCTGACACTTGTGGCATTTCTTCACAAATTGCAGCAGTCAGACTCCATTGTCAGCCAATAGTAGCCTGCTCTCAACATCTTTCTAGCCATGGCATGTCCATTGGAATGAGTACCAAATGAACCCTCATGGACCTCAGTCATCAACAGGTCTGCTTCGTGTCTATCCACACATATGAGCAGAACCATGTCAAAATTTCTTTTGTAAAGCACTTCACCATTGAGGTAGAAACTGCCCGACAATCTCCTCAAAGTCTTCCTATCTTTTACAGATGCCCCAGGCGGGTAAATCTGGCTCTGAAGGAAACACTTGATATCATAATACCACGGCTTATCATCTTTTACTTCTTCTACTGCAAATACATGAGCTGGTCTATCCAAGCGCATCACGGTGATATTGGGGACTTCATTCCACAATTTAACCATAATCATTGAAGCAAGCGTAGCAAGAGCATCTGCCATCCGATTCTCATCTCGAGAAATATGATGGAAGTCAACCTTAGTAAAGAACGTTGAAATCCTCCTCGCATAATCTCAGTATGGAATGAGGCCAGGCTGATTCGTTTCCCATTCACCCTTAATCTGATTAACAATGAGGGCCGAATCACCATATACATCAAGATGCTTGATCCTTAGATCAATACATTCCTCCAATCCCATAATACAGGCCTCATACTCAGCCATATTATTCGTGCATTTGAAAGTTAGCCTTGCTGTAAAAGGAATATGCGTGCCCTGAGGAGTAATAATCACGGCCCCAATACCATTTCCATACTGATTTTCAGCGCCATCAAACACCATACTCCATCTGGAACCAGGCTCTGGCCCTTCATCAAGTGTAGGCTCATCACAATCTTTCACTTTCAAATACAGAATTTCCTCATCCGGGAAGTCATACTGAACTGACTGATAATCTTCAATAGGCTGATGTGCCAAATGGTCAGCCAAGATACTACCTTTAATAGCCTTCTGAGCTCGATACTCAATATCATACTCAGATAACAACATCTGCCAACGGGCAATTCTCCCTATTAAAGCAGGCTTCTCGAAGATGTACTTGATTGGATCCATTCTGGATATCAACCAAGTCATATGATTTATCATATACTGGCGTAAGCGCTTAGCAGCCCAAGCCAAAGCACAGCATGTATTTTCAAGCATTGAGTATCGAGACTCACAATCAGTGAACTTCTTACTCAGGTAGTAAATAGCATACTCCTTCTTCCCTGATTCGTCTTGCTGACCAAGGACACAACCCATCGAGTCTTCAAGAACAGTCAGATACATGATCAAAGGTCTTCCCTCTACAGGCGGAGACAGAATCAGAGGCTCAGACAGATATTCTTTAATACTGTCGAAAGCTTTTTGGCAATCCTCGATCCAATCATGAGACTGATCTTTCCGAAGGAGCTTGAATATAGGCGCACATGTGGCAGTCATGTGGGATATGAATCTGGAGATATAATTCAAGCGGCCAAGAAAACCTCGGACTTGCTTCTCAGTTTTGGGCGCAGGCATCTCTTGTATTGCTTTGACCTTTGCAGGATCAACCTCAATACCTCTTTCACTAACAATGAAGCCCAATAACTTTCCAGAACGGACTCCAAATGTACACTTGTTGGGATTCAGACGAAGCTTATATTTCCTCAAACGCTGGAAAAGCTTCAACAAATGCTCTACATGTTCAACTTCCGTTCTTGACTTAGCAATCATATCGTCAACATATACCTCAATCTCCTTGTGCATCATATCATGAAACAAGGTGGTCATAGCTCGTTGATACGTGGCTCCGGCGTTCTTCAAACCGAAGGGCATCACTCGATAACAGAATGTTCCCCAAAGTGTGATGAATGTTGTCTTCTCCATATCCTCGGGTGCCATTTTAATCTGATTATATCCGGAAAATCCATCCATAAACGAGAAGACTTTGAATTTAGTTGTATTGTCTACCAACATATCAATATGTGGTAGAGGGAAATCATCTTTCGGACTAGCTTTATTCAAGTCTCTATAGTCCACACACATCCGGACTTTTCCATCTTTCTTAGGCACGGGCACAATATTGGCCACCCATTGAGGATATATAGAAGTCACCAGAAACCCCGCATCAATTTGCTTCTGAACTTCCTCTTTGATCTTCACTGCCATATCAGGATGAGTTCTTCTGAGTTTCTGCTTCACAGGCACGCACTCAGGCTTTAAAGGTAGGAAATGTTGCACAATATCAGTATCTAGACCAAGCATGTCTTCATATGACCAGGCAAAGACGTCAACATATTCTCGTAGCAGCTTAATCAACCCCTTCTTAACAGATTCTTCCATAAGTGCCCCAATCTTTACCTCTCGCACACAATCTTCAGACCCCAAGTTGACTGTTTCCAGATTCTCAAGATGCGGCTGAATGATCTTCTCTTCATGCTCAAGTAGACGGGTAATCTCGTCAGGAATCTCTTCAACATCATCTTCCTCTACCTCAAATACAGGGAATTCAAAATTGGGAGATGGTGTTGGGTCATTATGTTCAATGGGTTTAGAAATCAACCTGCATAATGATTTTTGGATATGAAAAGCTTTTAGAAATCAAACAAGGCAAATCATTATGCAGATGAGAAGATTGATTTTATTTTATTTTTTTAGGGTTTTATGTGATCACCAATTTCATGCAAAAACAAAAAGGTAAAATAAATGGGAAAAACAAACATTTAACATGAATTTATTGAATGAAAATATCATTGTACTTATGCGCCAACAATGTCATCACTCCTCCTTTTGGCATGGGAGAAGGGTTTTTAAACAAAGTGGTTATTACGTTGACTTATGGAAAACTGTTGGAATATCCACATCGACCCAATTGTTGCAGACCCCACCAGGGATGATGAAGTTGCCAGAATCCTTTGTATCTTCTTCTAAAACGGCAGTAACCTCCTCATCTAGACCAGTGTAGATGAAACCTCCACTCTTGAATAACCCTTGCTTGTTGAAAGTACCAGAAGAAAAACCTATGCCAGCCCGGGACTCGTTGTCTTCTAACTCAATCATTTTTCCTAAACCAGTGGTTACACCACGCTCAATGGCCAACTTTACATCTTTGTAGGAAGCAAATGAAGGAGTTCTCTTCTCAATAGGCTCAGCAATAGATAAAGCTTGGAAAGGAGTTCCAATTTCAACCTCAGCATCTATATAAGAGAAGGAAGACAAATGGCTAACCAGGAGAGCCCTTTCTCCCCCTACCACTACCAGTTTCTTATTCTTCACAAATTTCAGCTTCTGGTGTAGGGTGGATGTCACGGCGCCTGCCTCGTGAATCCATGGTCTACCTAAGAGACAGCTGTATGATGGGTGAATGTCCATAACCTGGAAGGTAATTTGGAAATCACTTGGTCCAATCTTGATTGGGAGATCAACTTCCCCAATTACAGTTTTGCGAGACCCATCGAAAGCCTTCACAACTACTCCACTCTGCCTCATGGGAGGCCCTTGATATGACAATTTTGAGAGAGTGGACTTTGGCAATACGTTCAATGATGACCCGGGGTCCACCAGTACATTGGACATGGCATCGTCTCTACAACCCATAGATATATGTAATGCCAAGTTGTGGTCTCTTCCCTCCTCAGGGAGATCAGAGTCACAAAACCTCAGGTTGTTACAAGCAGTAATATTTGCAACAATGCTATCAATTTGCTCCAAAGTGACATCGTGATCCACATATGCCACATCCAACACCTTCTGCAGAGCCTCTCGGTGTGGTTCTGAATTTAAGAGTAAGGATAACACAAATATTTTGGATGGCGTTTGTAGAAGTTGGTCTACAACATTGTACTCGCTCCTTTTGATGAGTCTCAGCATCTCATCACATTCTTCTTTCACATTGCCACTCGGGCCAACAGAAGTAGGAGTTTTCAGTACGGAGGAGGGCTTAACAGCAAGTGCCGGATTTGGAGAATTCACAGCGTTCCCGATCGAGCGTTCAACAAAATCGGCATTAATTTGAGGCTTCGGCGGTGCTGAAAATACACGACCACTACGGGTCAAACCGCTAACATCGGCAATATTCACAACAGAAGAAGAGGGCAAGGACACCTCTTTCCCATTCTCTACTGCTACGACGTTGTAGCGATAGGGAACTGCCTTTTTAGAGGAGTAAGGCACAGGACCAGCAGGCTTAATGATCAGAGCGGGAGAAGCCGTCTGCTTGCTACCATTGTACTTGATGATAACAGGCTCGGGTATCCGGGACACTGGGGAGATCACATTGACCTCAGGCTCATTTTCATCAACATTCCTGTTTTGAAGGATCTCAATGACTCCTTCGTCCAGCATTTCCTGAACATCCTTGCGCACCGGGCAACAACCCAATCGGTTAACAGAGCAGACTCGGCATCTATCATGGTCATGCTCATAATGACTGTACTCGCATAGCAAACGATGCATCTCAACCAAAGATTGTCGAATATGACTGACATATTTGACTTTGTATTTGCCAGGGCAGCCCTGGACCATGTTGACAGATTTCCCATGCTCGGGCAATGGGTTCTTCTTCACATTAGGGCCTACGTCCTCAAAACATAGAATACCACACCTCACAAGGTCTTGAACCTTGGTCTTCAAAGGGTAACAATTCTCCACGTCGTGGCCAGGAGCACCAGAATGGTAAACACAATGTAACTCAGGCTTATACCACCATTGGGGGTTAGCAGGTATAGCCGGTGGGTCTCTCGGAGTAATCAACTTCCTTTCTATCAAAGAGGGATATAACTCTGCGTACGTCATAGGAATAGGATCGAAGGTGACCCTTTTCCTCTCGTAACTCGTGCTGGTTTGATTACTGTTTCGAGGCTGGTAGGCTTGCTGCTGCGGTCGGTGCTGTTGTTGCTGATATTGTGGATGTGGTTGCTGATTGTTACTATGTTGCTGATATTGTTGATTGTCTCTGAAAACAGGTGCTATATGAGCCACCTGGTGCTGGTTACTGGCGGGACGCACAGTCTTCCTCCTCACAGAGGGTCTTCTTGGTTTTTCATGGGAGATCACAGCATGTGCCTCTCCATCTTTCTTCTTTGCAAACGCTCCATAACGTTTGGCAGAAGAGCCTTCTTCTCTAGTTAACCGTCCTTCACGGACCCCTTCTTCTAGACGCATCCCCATATTCACCATCTCGGTGAAGTCAGAAGGAGCGCTAGCAATCATCAGCTCATAATAAAAGGAACTTAAAGTCTTCAAAAAGATCTTAGTCATCTCTTTCTCTTCTAGCGGAGGCATGATCTGTGCTGCCACCTCTCGCCACCTCTGGGCGTACTCCTTAAATGTTTCTTTATCCTTCTGGGACATGGCTCTCAATTGATCTCTATCGGGAGCCATATCCACGTTGTACTTGTACTGCTTGACGAAGGCTTTGCCGAGATCATTGAAGGATCGGATGTTCGCGCTGTCTAAACCCATGTACCAACGCAAAGCAGCACCGGACATACTGTCCTGAAAGTAGTGGACGAGTAGTTGATCATTATCGGTTTGAGTCGACATCTTCCTGGCATACATGACCAGGTGGCTGAGAGGACAAGTATTTCCTTTGTACTTTTCAAAATCAGGGACCTTGAATTTCACAGGGATCTTCATATTTGGAACCAAGCAGAGTTCGGCAGCAGACTTGCCGAAAAGATCCTTCCCTCTGAGAGTTTTCAATTCCTTGCGAAGCTCAAGAAATTGATCGTTCATATCATCCATCTTCTCATAAACATATGGACCCTCAGACGGCTCAGAATGATAGATGGTGTCGTCTACCCTGGGCAAAGTATGCATGATAGGAGGAGGAACGGCAAGGACCGGGCTAGATGCCGACAGAGAAGCAAAGGTAGGAACAGGATCCTCAGGCATGAAATTGGGAGGCATCCCCCACAGGAACCCGGTTGGCATGGCTGTTGGAACAAAGTGTGCACTGGTAGCGGGAACAGTAGAGGAGACAATCTCGGAGATAACTGTCCTCTGGGGAGGAGTTGAAGGTGTCGGAGAAAACTGGCTCTGGGCAGCCATGAGTGACTCCATTAGAGCAGTCAATCTGGCCACTTCCTCTTTCAGCTCGCGATTCTCTTGCTCTAAGTGATCCATTAGTCTTGAAATGTTCGCTCTAGTGTAGAACCGGTGAGTCAGCTTGTCTTCAAAATAAATGAAGGACACGGAGTTAGACCACAGGGCAAGGGACCGGAAACAAAACCTGCTTATGCATATGATGCATGCAATGTTTGTGCATATGATTTGTTTTTTATTTCAAAGGAACTTTAGAGTTTATTTGCAAATTCTGGAAATATTAAGCATTTTATCACATATGGAAATATCTCATCAAATAATATCAGGGAAAAGAAGTGCAACATCGTCAATCATGTACAAGAGAAAAGGAAAATAATCATCCTATGGATCCCTAGAAACATTCATCTAAAGCTCGGGCCACAGGAAGATAAAATGCGCGAAGCCTCTTCACCTCCCTCTCGTAGGCTGCCTCCATATCGGCCTTCTCTTTGGCGAGTCGATCATACTTCCTCTTCCA
Source organism: Lathyrus oleraceus (assembly GCF_024323335.1). NCBI lineage: Eukaryota > Viridiplantae > Streptophyta > Magnoliopsida > Fabales > Fabaceae > Lathyrus > Lathyrus oleraceus. Next base: position 286,928,802 of record NC_066579.1, on the reverse strand, counting down.
GAACTTAGAAGACTGAGGAAGTAGAGAAGTCCATACATCATCAGGGTCATCAATTACCTGATGCTCAAGAAACTCAATCAACACATCCTTCTCATTAATCTGCTGAAGCAATTCTTCACGTTCAAGGATCCAGGCACGTGAACGGTCTTCGTCTCTCAACTCCTCTACTCCTTGATTAGGGAGGGTTGAAGGCCCAGCCATAATCATAGGTGTAGGTCTCGGATACTCGTAAGGCATGAGATACTCAGACGCCCTCTTCCTAACCCAAACAGTGTAAGGCTCCAAAGCGATGCAATTCTTAGGACCCAACTCTTTCCTTCCTTTCCTATGAATCTTGCGCCAAGCGCGGACCATCCTAGCTTTCAAGCCTTGGGGATCTTTACCATCCTGAAAGAATACACCCTCTAAGAGAATGTTATTGGGTTTATCCTTTAAGGGGAACCCAAGCTGCCGACGTGCCAAAACAGGATTGTAGTTAATCCCACCACATGTACCAAGAAGAGGTACATTGGAGAATTCGCCACAAGAGTCAATAATATGCATACCATCATACACACGGTGATACCAAGAGATATCATCATTAGTGAGAGACATAAGTCTCGTGGACCACCGTAGACATTCCTTGTTCTCCTTGAAAGCGACCGTCTGAGGTAAGTGAGAAATAAACCACTTATACAACAGAGGCAAACAACACACAATGGCGCCACCACCCTTTGCATTCCTCATATGCAAAGAGAAGTAGGTATCGCCCAACAGAGTCGGAACGGGATTAAGAGTAGAGAAAATCCTAATAGCGTTCACATCCACAAACTTGTCGATGTTGGGGAATAACACTAGCCCATAGATGAGAAGTACAAATACGGCCTCAAAGGCGTCCTCACTCATGGCCTTCCCATATATAGTAGCTTGAGCAATGAGGAACTCAGAAGGGAGACCTTGAATTCCACCTTTGGTAGTCATATGAGCACCAACCAGAGATTCATCTATGTGTAACATGTCAGCTATCTCTTGAGAAGTAGGAACCCTTTCCAAGCCACTGAACGGCAACTGATCCAGAACAGGTATACCCACAAGGTAAGCATACTCCTCAAGGGTAGGCAAAAGCTGGAAATCCGGAAACGTGAAGCAACGGTACAAGGGATCATAAAACTGCACCAATGCACTCACCAATCCTTCATCCACCTGAGTAGTCAGAAGAGGAAGAAGCTTCCCGAAACGAGCCTTGAAACCCAAGGGATCTAATACATAAGATGTCAAATTCCTTAACTCTTTCAAGTCTGGTTGTCTGAAATTGTACTTCTTTGTATTCCTTCTTTGTCTTTCCATGTCTGAAAATTTTGCAAATAGACCTCTAAAGTTCCTTGAAAATTTTCTCATTATTTTGATGATATGAATGCAAATGGGTGCATGAATGCAACAATCACACTCAAGGATCAAGCAAAGCACACCAAACAAAGGTCATGGGATGGATCATGTTATCCTTAATATCAATCATCCATTTTGGTGGATTATGGTTTACACCTTATCAACACCCAAGTTCCATTGATATTAAGGATTCATGAACGGATCAACCATGAATCAAGGGTTTGTTGTAAGTCACGAGCATGGAGTTAGGTTAAGAACCACCCAAAAGGGAGTGTACTAGGGTTTAAACCTGCCAAACATGTTCTACAAAAGGTTCCCATAGTCATCATCCCATCTTTTGGATATTATTGGAGAAACGACTACTCGTATTCCAAAAATATTCTCAAGAGAGACTCTTATGAGTGTAGTATCGTGTAACAATCGTATCAAATCTTACACTTGAACGACTTTCGCACTACATCCTAAGAATAGGCCAAGATGGGCTTGGTAAACTAAGGTCCTTGACTTCTAAGGTCTATATTGGAAAGAGTAATGTCTAACCACAACTTACTTGTGTGACATTATTGATCCCAACATGACCTCCACCAAGTGAATGGGCTTGCAAGTCAACATGCTAAGGAATAACTCCACACAAGTCGACAAGACTATGCCATTCTCCTATCCTAAGTGCACTCGAGTTCGGGTATAGAACTCATCTCACAAAGATCACCAAGCATACAAGGAATTAATATTCAAGCAATTCAATTATTACATACAATACAGTAATCCCAAATTGCACAAAAATATGTCACACAAAGAAAAATATACAATACAATAAATATGAAAAGTAGGCAAAATCCACTAGGCAAATTGTTATTCCCCAGCAGAGTCGCCACTTTTCTGTAGCGGGGTATTCGTTACCATTAGAGATATTGACTAAATCCAAGGTAAATCATACAAGTCGAGTCGCCACCGCACTTCTATTTATCCAAAGGAATGGTTAGAAAGCGAACAAAAACCTAAAAGTTTTATCGAATCAAAAACTAGTAAAAATGTAAGAGATCTGGGTAAGGGGGTTGGTTATGCAATGGGAAGGTGTTAGGCACCCAAAGCATCCTAGGTACTCCTAGGGAGCCCTTTTCACATTTGTTGCAAAGGTTTTTGTTTTATGAAAAAAATTGTTTGTGCAAACATGATTGAAGGGATGAGAAAAGCGTGTATGTTTATCCAATGTACTACTTACTAAAAGAAGGGTCAAAAGAAAATGACTCGCACGGACGTCGCATCCACTACATACGTATCTCATCTGAATCTGAGAATCAGAGTCTTCGTAGCTCGGCTACCTATGGGTTAAAGAGGAGTGTGCTCGCTAAGACATCGCGTCTTATGCCTACGTATCTCATCTGGGATGAAAATCAGAGCAAAACGTAGTTCGACCACCTATGGGGTAAGGGTTGTGTTTTGGGGTGAACGACATTACTACGCAATCTACCGGATGCTCGACCTTTGGAGACTTACTCGCCTGTAGTAGAAGGAGATAACGTGTTCTTAGGAGAAGAAAAATCAATGAGTTTGGGGTGTTTAGGGATGCTCATGCAAAAGGCAGTCCTAGTTGAAGGAACCGCGCTACCTTAAATGACATGCCACGAGAGGCTATACGAAACCTAAGAAATCGGTAATATGCGGGAAAAGTAAAGGGATCGAGAGATCTACCGTACGGATAAAGATCCGAAGTAACAACAATTAAAGAGATAAGAAACCCAGAGATCTCTCAAGCTGATTGGAGAGACCGATGAAATTGACTTGCCCGGTTGGGTTTGCAAAGCACTCTTAGGGTTTATATGAGAGGGAATTGGTTCTTTGCCGATGAGTTCCCTTCAGTCTCTGGAGGTTGCTCTGAACTTTGTTAGCTCTTCTCTCACTATCTTTTTCCCTGCCAGGGTAATAGGAATAGAATTCCCTTTTGTTTCACTGAAACTCTGAATTTATAACTTGATTTTTGTGGACCTGTGGGCTCAAATGAGAGAGGCCCAAGTCCAAAATTTTCTGTTATATTTTATTTATTTATTTATTTATTTATTATTTTTTTTTTAAAACACGTGGGCTTCGCCTAGCGAGCATGACAGTTCAAGAAATTCCTCTGAGCGTAGGTGATTCTGGTGGCTTTTCTTGGGACTCGCTAGGCGACTCACTCTGCTCGCCTAGCGAGCATGACAGCTCATGAATAAACTTTTGCTCCTTCAAGATTAACGTTTTGACTGACGAATAGACCCCATTTGAACCTGTTGGAAGTATCTCAAGCCATTCCCTTGTGTTGACTGATCATCTAAATAGAACCCACAAAGTGCCTTGGATGATACTCAAGCTTCAAACAAAAGATGTTAGTGACACATTTTTGTTCTTTTGGTTAGTAAACAAAAGTAAGAGAAACAATGATGTATAATTCAAGCATGCTTGGTGATCTCAAACCAATCACAAGGAGTCCCACCGAAAGGCAAAGGGAACCAAGATGCTAAAGATCCTTGAGGCAATGCAAATGCAATGTTATGATGCCATGAGGGATATTAGGGTCAAAATTGGGGTCTTACATGAAGTTACCAAACGAATAAACTTCGGTGAGAGCTCACCGGAGTATTTCTCAGGTGGTCTGAGTTTGGACCAGACATGTTGGCATTTTGAAATATTTTGATTGGTTAAATTCAAACTGGATCATGTGTTCTGATTGCAGCGTATTCCATCGTGTTTCTCATCATTTGGAGTGTTGGATCTGCCACGTTAATTAATGGGGCATGATCCAACGCTCATGGTTTTTTTTTATGGTTTTGATTATTTTTCTTTTATTATTTTAAATTGTTTTTTCTTTAAAATTTGGTAGTAATTTCATTTTTTATCCAAAAAATCCCAAAATAATTTCTAAAATTCTCTTTTATTTTTCTTCATTTGATTTTTATTTTTCCAAATTTTATTTCATTGATTTTCTATTTTCTTTTATGAATTTTCTCTTTTCTCCCTTGTTTTAATTGGTTTAAAAATACTTTTCTACATTTTAAAATTCTGAAAATTTTATTATATATTTCTCATTTTAATTCCAACCTTCCATAATTTTCTTGGCCATTTATTTGGTGTTTTGAAGGACTTTGTGGATTTTCCATTTTATTTCCATTTTAAAAATGATTTAAAAACACCTTTAATGTATTTTTATTTTATTTTATTGCATTTTAAATTTGTTTGACCTTGTGGACTTCTATTGGCCTTGAGGATTATGATGATTTTGACTTCAAGTCTCATCAAACTCAATGGATCTTGGGAGTTGATGGGGTGAAAACCCTAATCTACCGAAATGGATGATTGATTTTGATGATGAGTTGATCAAATTTGTGATCAATTTGGGTGTGACCTCTCTTGTCCATTTTATTCTTCATCCCCTTCTTTTCCCTTTTATTAATTGGATGGATTTGTGTCCATCTTGTTCATGATGTGTGGATTGGTGCTTGACGAACTTTCATCATTTCAAATTTACCTTCTAAGTGATCATGAATCATTTAAGGTACTTTGGATTGATGCATAAGTTTGTCCTAAGTGTTATGAAATGTGGATTGAAGTAACGGACCATCCTCATAACCTTTGTGATTGATCATCCCCTTTCTTTTTCTTTTCTTTTGTGGCATGACTTTAGGAGGATGATTTACACATCATTTTGTTGGTGTAAGCCCTAGAGGCCAATACTTTTGGTACTTGTATCAAATTATTTATTAATAATAAAAAGGCATTTTCTTTATTATGGTTGATTAATAAAGTCCCTAGAATAGATAGTCCGTTTAATGTATTAAGTGTGACTTAATCATGAGAACACATTAAACATAAGGACACTATTCTTAAAGTATCCGTAGTCGAGCTTTAGTGTGAAGTGGGATAGCATTAAAGCATTAAGACTATAATGTTTGTAGACTGATGATCACATCTCATGGATCATGGATAAAGAGTTACCAAGTCTTAAACATAGGTATGAATATTAGGAGTAATATTTATACCGGATTGACCCGCTATGAGAATACTATATAGAAAGTTATGCAAAGTGTCATAAGTTATTCTCATGGTCATAATAGTGCATACCACTCTTCGACCTGAAACCACTATGGATCCTAGATGTAGAGTCGAGTGCTTTATTGCTGATCCAACGTTGTCCGTAACTGGATAACCATAAAGATAGTTGATGGGTACTCCACGAAGCATGCTGAGGGACATGAGTGTCCTAGATGGAATTTGCCAATCCTGCGTAACAGGATAAATGTCTATGGGCCCAATATTGAACTGGATAAGGGTGACACGGTCTATACCTTGTGTTCAATATAGACATAAGGGAAAAAGGGTAATTATACACATAATTATTATCACAGGAGATTTTGTCAGATCACATGACATTTTCGTGACTTGGGTAGCAGTGATGTGTTGCTAGATACCGCTCACTATTTATTATGTTAAATGCGTGATTTAATATAATTGCCAACGCTGCGAAAACCTATAGGGTCACACACAAAGGACGGATTGATGAGAGATAGAATAATTAAGGAACATCGTAAGGTACGGTGTACTTAAGTAGAATACGAAATATGGTAAGGTACCAAATACTTAAGTGATTTTGGCATTTTATGAGATATGGGCCAAAATGTACTTAAGTGGGCTTTTTGGCTTGAAGCCCACACAAGTGGTTCTATAAATAGAACCCCTTGGGTAGAAGCATTGTAACTCACTGAGACAGAAAACACAACTGAAGAGTTGGAATTTCGTATCACATAAGTCCAATTACGATTGTTTAACATAGCGCTAAATTTGTCCCAAAGGCAATGAGATTTTTATAAGTGAGATTGTAAGTCTCTTATTCCTCATGGTATTGTGTGAAAATGTTGCTCATTTTCCATTTGTGAGAGGTAGTGGCATACTCGTTAATTTTATCCAAGTTGGAGCCCTTCTCACAAATGATGTATAAGTTCATATTTTCATGCCTGTGAGTGGATAGTTGTGTGTTCTCCAAAAAATGATTGAAACATCTTTTCATCTTTCACTAACATTTACTAACATCTTATTATATTAACTTTATTTTAGTGTCATTTACTTCATGCTTTTATTTCTTGTTATTTAATTTATGCTTTTATTTTAGCATCTCATATCATATTTGCTCTTTGTCCATTTGGACATTTGTTTATGTTTAATAAAGGAAAAAACCCTAAAAATAACTTGGTTATCTTGATTTTGGACTTGTGGTTACTATTCTTGGCGTCTTTGTGGAGTTATGGACTTAGAATTAGGATCTTGACCTTTGCTTTGGGACTTGTGACTTGAGACTTTGGAATTCATCTGATACCTTTGACTTGGGATTTCCATTTGAAGACTTGGATTAGTTACTTTGGTTTCATCTGACACATGGATTACTATTTGCTTATTTTGCTTGCTTGAGGCTTAACCCAAATGAGGGAAATTCTTGCTTGACTTATGTCATAAAGCTTGCTATCTCTTGGTTAAATATTTCCTCCATATCTTTTACTTTATGCTTTAGGATTTTCTCTCCTTCTCCCCTCCTTCTTTAATTTTCAAAACCTCCTCTCTTTTTCAAAACCTTATTGTTTTCAAACTTGAACCATTTTCTCAATAAACCTTGACTTTTGTCAAGTGATTTTCAAAAAAAAATTCTTAATAAATGTCAATCCATCTTAAGCATACATAGACCAATTTCAAAGGACTAAAAAATTCCTAACTCATTCAAACCATTTTGTGCCCCTTGTGACCTTTGTGCCCTTTTCCTTTTTTAAACTTTTTCTCAAGGCATTAGGCATGAGTAATTTCCATAGTTGAGTTATAATTCTCCTATCTCCATAGTATTTATGATAATTATTTTCCATCTATGGGAGCTAGTGACATACTTGTTGATCCTTATCCAAGTTGGAGCTCTTCTCATGATGATGCAAAGTTCTCATACTTGTGGGTGACTAGTTGAGTATCCTACTTAAAATGACAAAATTTCTTTTCCATATAAAAATGAACCAAAACAAACTCCTTTTGTTATTTTTACCACGAACTACGAGGTTTTGATACTTCATTGCACTTTGTTGGTGCAGGCAAGAGACTTTAAAAGTCTTGGCAAACACCAAATCATAATAAAAATGCTTATTTTCCCATCCCTCTAATCTTTTAACAAACAACACCTTTTTCAAGATAAAATGTGCATATTTTCAAAGAGGTTCCCATGGAGTACCATGAATGTTTAGGGTGCTAATACCTTCCCTTTGCATAACTAACCCTCAGACCCTTGTTCTCTTTTTATTAGTTTTGTTTTAAAACTTCTTTGGGTTTTGTTCATAACTTTTCCCTTTTCCTTTGGAAATAATAAAAGCGCGGTGGCGACTCTTGCTTTGCGAGTTAAGTTAATCAATAGCTTAATCTCAAAAATTTTACCGCTACACTTTTGAATGGGAATGGTGCAGGAACATGAAAGACAATAGGGTCTTCTGCCTTTACTGATATTTGAAATGGAATTTGAAATGTCACTGGAACTGGTATTTGACGTTTGAGAAGACATTGGAAACATTATTTAAAATGGTGCGGGAGCTCCCATTTGATGGTAAGGGATCTCAAAAGGTGTATGCCCCTGAGATTCTATGAATGAGACATCTTCGAACTTTCTGGTATGCCCAATTTGAACCAACCCTTCATTCATCATTTGTTGAAGACACTCCTTCATCCTTCCACACGTGTCTGGATTGATTAAGCAGATTTTACAATGAACAATTTCTCACGTACCCTTGATATAGGAGTCCTCACCTAACCTACTACTTGGATTAGAGTGTTATCGTCCAGTCCCTCCACCGCATTGATGGTTAGACCACCATGTCATGGCATTGGATTTCCCTTCACATTTGGATCCAATAAGTCTTGTACTTTGAACTTGAGTACCAAACACTTCTCGGTGGTATGTTTGGGTGATCCAACATGGAAGTCACACCTGTAATTAGAATCATAACCACGAGGAGGAGGATTTGGTGGAGGTGCTAGAGGTTTAATCTCTTCCAGTCCCTTTTGGATTAAGTATGGCAATACCTAAGTATATGTTGTTGGTATGGGGTCAAATTCCTTCCATGGTCTTTGTTGATCCCTCCGAGTGTACCCATTTTGTTGATTTTGTTGAGGTGGTACTCTAGCCTATTGTGCTTGAGGCCTATAGTATGCCTGTTGTGAATATTGATTAGGAACTACTTTAGCTACGTAAGGATTGTAGGGAACCTGAGAACTCCCTTCGATTGTGACAGTGTTGGTCTCACCTTTCTTAAAATTTGTTATTGTTGGAGTATCTTTTGTTACTATTTTGATTTGAGGATGGTTTTCCAATCTTACCGCTTTTTAGCCATTCTTAATTCTTTCCCCAATTACTACCAACTCACCAAATTCGGTAGATACTGAATCTATCATCTTTTTATAGTAAGGGCCTTGCAGGGTGCCCATAAAACATGTCGACTAAGTATTTATCCAAGAGTGGATTTTGTACGCGAGAAGCCAGTTCCCTCCACCTTTGGGCATACTCCTTGAAGGATTCACTGCCTTTTTGAGATAGATTCTGGAGTTGCATGCGATTGGGAGCCATGTCCAGGTTATATTTGTATTGCCTTAAGAAGGCATTAGCTAGGTCCTCCCAAGTCTTGACATGAGTTCTCTCCAACTACATGTACCAGTCTAGGGATGCCCCACTTAGACTGTCCTAGAAGCTATGCATCATTAGTTTCTCATTTGCTGCGTAGGCAACCATCTTTCTGACGTACATCCTGCGATGGTTCTTAGGGCAATTAACACCCTTGTATTTCTCAAATTCAGGAGCTTTGAACTTTGGAGGTATAACAACATCCGGTACCAAGCACATCCCCATAGCATCAACTCCAAAGATACTGAAACCTTCAATCACCTTTAATCTTTCTTCTAAGATTTTATATTTGTCTTTTGTTCTTGTTTCTCCAATAGTGATAACAGGGTGAGTAACTGGTTTACTTTCCCGGACCATACCCCTATGATCTTCATCCTCATATTGTTGTCTTAGATCCACATAATTATCCTATGGGATTGGTATTCATATGGGACGAGATGCCCCATTGTGAATAATGGTTGGGATGGATCCTTCAGGATGAGGGGTACCATTCTTAGCTCCGCCCCCTTGGGTGTCAGAGGTAAATCTTTGTAGAGGATTTCCATCCACTGGTGGAGGGGTAGACACGGAAGCAACCCTTCTTTTATAAGCCTTAGCCCCTCTTGCCATCATGTGGGTAATGGCTCTCGTGAGTCGATCCATCTTGTCTTTCATCTCCTATATATTCCCTTTGACCGAGTCCATATCCCCTCTAAGTGCAGCCTAATTTTGTTCAAGTTTCTCCATGGTCTTCTTACATTGGGCTCGAGTCTGGAGAGTCAGGTTGTCACGTTCGATGATACTGGGAAAGTATAAGAAACATGATTTTGTTTTGTTTTCAATGCATGTGAAATGAAGTGTGTGTGAATGCATGATGATGCATGTAAAAATGTTTTGTTTTTATTTCTTTGGGGAACATTTAAAATTCTTCGTTGCACGTTTTAGGAATATAAACACAATTATAGATACTATAAAAATAACTTTATTTATAAATACAAAGCAAAGGTCATACGGGGATGATGCCCGTTGATAACAATTGACGTCAAGTAATTAAAATTGAAAAGACAAATTCTTAATAGAAAGCAAAAACTAGAGTCGTGCCTCCATGGCCACCTTCAAGTGGGCCTTAAACTCTTTCAACATGACATCACACAGCCTGATAAACTCAAGTACTTCTTGTGGGGTGTTGTGGAAGTTCGCAACACCATCAGCTCTTCTATACATCCTAGGGATGTCCCAAAGCAAGTTGCTAGTGAATTCTGCCATATTAGAATATTCAACCCTCCATGCTTTAGCCTTGTCACCTTGTTCCTTAATAATGACTTGAGCAGCAGCAGTGAGGTCCCTTAGGTAATGGACTTCTCCTTCTAATTGTGTGACTTGAGCTGTCAAGACTTCGTGATCTTAGGCTTGAAGATGCGCCTTCTCTCTAAGATTCAAAAGCTCTTGGTAGGTCCTCCTACAATTGTGTGGCAGCATCTGCTTAGCTTATATCCTTAGTTGTCATTGCCTAGTAGCAGCAACTTGAGATTCCGTAAGTGCCCCTTCGAATCCATAGATTTGAGTCATTACGGCACTTTCCCTTTCCTGTTGTTCCCATCCGGCTAGCTCCCATGACCTTTTCCACCTCTGACCTTCAGCTTGGGGTTCCTTTAATTTATTATTAATATTTTTAAAGTAAACTTTGACACTAAATAAACCTCCTAAAGTTTTTTGTCTTTTGCTTTTTTCAGCCTGAAGTTCCTTCATATTCTCAACAAGTTGCTTGTCCTTTTGCTCAAGGTCATACCTTATCTGATTCTTTTCGTAGGTCATGTCATAAAGGCTATGCTTCAAGCCTTCCTTATCTTTCTCCAGCCCAACAATAATGGCTCTGAGATGGTCGACCTGCTCAATGAACACTGAAATAGGATCATGTATGTCTGGAACATAAGTTGGGTCAATCACAAAAGGTAGCTTAATTAAATAGACCCTTTCCTTAACCCATGGGGTGTAGGATTCTTCGGATGAAGTATCCTTCCTCTTTAGCTTATTTTCCTTTACATGAACCTTTTCACATGCACGTGTAATATTTCTAAACAGCTACTTATGTGAGGTCTCTCTGTTATGCAAGATAAACTCCTCTAGCTCGTCTTCTTTAGGCCTCTCCCATATAGGGTGTTCCAATTGTCTCAGAGCTAATACATGATTGTAGTTAATGCATCCTTTGGAGCCAATAAGGGGTACATTGGGAAAACTCCCACAATTGATAATTATATCCCTGGCATTTATCTTCTTTGGGTACCAAAGGACCGATCTTTCATTAAGGGGCATAAGCTTTTGAGCCCAAGCATGATTACTCTTGGTATCTATCATATGGATGTTCTTATAAAGGTGTGAGGCAAACCATTGGTACAACAATGGAATGCAACATCGTAATGATCCATTCTCTTTACTATGGAAGATGCTCATGGTGTAATATACATCAGCTAGCAAAGCGGGTACTGAATATACCTTTAGATTCTTTACATCCCAAAAGACGCTGATAGCAGCGACATTAACAAAGTCACTCACATTAGGGAAAGGAATATCCCAAACATTATCAAAGCTAAGACATCAACATAGGACCCTCATATTTCTACCCCAACCATTCTTCGGGCGACTCCTTCCAAGTAACTTCACCTTATACCTTGGATGTCTCTATCTTCTTTGTAGTGTGACAACAGATCCTCGGTGGGTATCCCCAAAGTCAAAGCCAATTCCTTAGGCTTTACCCCTCATTCCCATATAGGGTCCCTTTTTGTCATTAGGAGGGTCCAAGTATAACCTAAATTCTTCTAACATAGGGGCTAGCAGAAATTTTTGAAACAAGAAACACCGTAAGGGTGGATCATAGAATTGAGCCAAGGAAGTGATTGTCTCTACTTTTACAGGGACTCTCAAGAGATCAAGAATCCTCCCATATTTAAGCGTGAACTTTATCTGAATGGAGTTAGGCATCAGACCTTGAAGAACCTTTAAGTTTTGAAAATCTGGCATTGTTGCCTTGATATAAAGGATTGTCCTTTTATTTGAATTCATTTCCATTAAGTACCTACGAAAATTTTTGAAATTCCACAAAGGATGGTAAATATATGCAAAAGGCTTATTTTAATGCAAATGGTATGATGATATGAATGTCTTTTGATTCTAAAGTCTTTTATGGTTGGGGTAACATGTAAGTATGCCATATATTGGATAGGCTTTTTATGCTTAGGTTGGATCTAAGATTAGACTACCCAATCCCCTCACTTGTAGGATACAAATTCTTGGGTAATGTAGGTGTTTAATTGGCTGCATTGTATGGTAAAACACTAGCTGGATTCTAATGTCTTGACTGATGTCATGACATACTGTGGAGGTGTTTGTTTGACTGCATTGTATGTTAGAATATCTAGTTGTACTCTGATGTCTTGGCTGATGTCATGACATACTTGAGTAGTATACTGCAGGATTAGCTAATACAGGATTTATTGAATGTCAAACTGGATGTTATGACATTCATCCCTGTCAGCAGATACTGAGGAATAGAACAGTTGGTGTTCTGTTAGAACTCAGTATTTATTTTCAGTCTGGTTATCAAGGAAATACCAGACCTGGCATAAGGCCTACTGTCTGAATGTCAAACTGGATGTTATGACATTCATCATTGACAGCATATACTGAACAATAGGCAAAGTGGTTTTCTGCTACACTTCAGTATGTATCTCAGTTTGTTCTTCAAGAGGATAACAGACCTGACATAAGGCTAAATGTGTAAATGTCAAATTGGATGTCTTGACATTTATTAATGTATGCTGATACTGAGGTATGGACAGATTGGTCCTGTACAGTTCAGCAAATATGTACTGTCTGTGTTCAGGAAAAATAGACTTAGCATATGGTCCTTGATTTGGATGTCAAACTGAATGTTGTGACATTCATTCCTGACAGCGTATGCTATATTGTAGGTTGTTTAGTTTTTCTGTTTCAGCATTTTTCTCAGGCTATTCTTCAGAGATTCAACAGCTGAGAGAAAATCCAGGAAACCAACAACCAAGCTACAATTAATGAACCTAACAAATAGCCTATTTGTTAGTAACCTAGATGTGGAATTTAGGGGAACTCGCGTGACCTTAATTTCAGGAAAATACAAGTACAAGGCCCAAGTGCTGCAATATAAAAGGATGGCAATCCTTCATTCAGAACTGGGGATTTTAGGCGTGAAGATTTAGTGTGTCCATCATACTTCACTGCTGTATTTTTGTGTGTCTTGTATTAGACGTATCTTGTAAGCCAAGCTATTATCACGTCGATGATTGCATTGGTATAGGGTGTTCATTGAGTTGTAAGTGTTGTATCACTCTAAGCTTTTAAGCGTGAGTGCTGTGTATCTTGATTAAAGCTGTTAAGCACAATCAAGAGTTGTTTGAAGTGTGACTTCATAATTGTCTTTAATATTGATTAAAGGTAGTAATCACTGAGGTGATTGAGGGGGAGTGAGTAGGAACTCTGATCTTAGTGTAAGATTGAAATTGCATTGGGTAGGTATTAAGTGATAGGGTTAAACAGTTGGTTTAAGGTCTGAATTAATACTACTAATAGTGGATTTCCTCCCTGGCTTGGTAGCCCCCAGACGTAGGTCATGTTGGACCGAACTGGGTAAACAATTACTTGTGTTATTTACTGCACTTACATTTTAAGTTCTGCATAATTCTTGTCTGCACAGAATTTGATGTCATAACAACCCTTGTGACATCGGAAGTCTGTTAACTAGAATTTCAATTGGCATCAGAGCAGGCACCCTGCCTGTTAATTTCTGGGTGAGATCTAGGGAAGTTACTTTCTAGTACCATGGACAAGGATATAGGACACTCAAATAGACCACCCATGCTGGATGGTTCTAACTATGATGACTGGAAGCCCCGTATGATAAGCCTTCTTAAGGTCTCTAGATAGCAAAGTCTGGAGAGCTATCAACAAAGGATGGGAACATCCAACGAAGACAGGTGAAGATGGAGTCAGTGTGCAAATTCCTGAAGAAGAGTGGGACAAGGAGAAAGAGGCATTAGCCCTTGGATTTTCTAAGGCCTTGAATGCATTGTTCAATGGAATCAGTAAGAACATCTTCAGGCTGGTGCACCACTGTGAGCTGGCTAAGGAAGTTTGGGATACCCTCAAGATAACTCATGAAGGTACCTCCAAGGTGAAGATGTCCAAACTTCAGATGCTGACCACCAAGTTTGAAAATCTGAGGATGAAAGAGGATGAGACTATTCATGACTTTCACATGAATATTCTTGAGATTGCAAACACCTCTGGTGGCTTAGGTGAGAAAATGGATGAAGAGAAACTTGTAAGAAAGATTCTCAGGTCATTACCTAAGAGATTTTCCATGAAGGTCACTGCAATAGAAGAGGCTCAAGATATCTGCAACATGAAGGTGGATGAGCTCATTGGTTCTCTCCAAACCTTTGAAATGGGCTTGTGTGAAAATGTTGAAAAGAAGAACAAAAGCGTAGCTTTTGTATCAAATACTGAAGAGGAGTCAGAAGCAGGATACACTGGAGGTGATGAAAGCATATCAGAAGCCATAGCCATGCTTGGAAGACAGGTCAACAAGTTCATAAAGAAGGTTGATCAACAGGGTAGACCTAATGTCAAGAACTCTTCATATGACATCAGTAGAAAGTCAAAATATGAAGAGAAGGTCACTCAAGGCAAGGGAATCCAGTGTCATGGATGTGAAGGGTATGGTCATATTAAAGCTGAATGCCCTACCTTTCTCAAGATGCAAAAGAAAGGGCTATCTGTCACCTGGTCAGAAGGAGACTCTAAGAGTGAATCTGAAGAAGAATCTGCCAAACATGTCACTGCTCTGACCAGTGTCTGTACCTCAGACGATGACTCAAGCGGAGATGAGCTTACCTTGGATGAACTTGCTGCTTCATATAAAGAACTATGTGTTAAAAGTGCAGAAGTGTGTATCCAAGGAGAAAAGCAGAAGAAACTCATCAAAGAGCTGGAAGCTGAGAAACAGAAGCAGCTGAAAGTCATAGATGGTCTGAATGGTGAGATATATTTGCTGACATCTAAGCTAGAACAAATGACTAAATCCATTAGAATGTTGAATAAAGGAACTGACACCTTGGAAGAGATTCTAAAGGTGGGACAGAAGTCAGGAACCATGTCTGGTTTAGGCTTTGCTAATAAATCGTCAACTGAACTCAAAAGAGCTAAGGCTGAAGTTCAGAAATTCAAGCAGAAGTCACAACCGATGTCTCAACATCAGGGAACCAGAATGAGTAATCATCAGAAGAAGAAATTTCAGAGATGGAGATGTCATTACTGTGTTAGATTTGGTCACATAAAACCCTTCTGCTATAGGCTGCATGGTTATCCTAACCAGGCTACTCTAGTCAGACCTAAGCAGAAGGCTTCTAAGCATAATGCCCCCATTAAGAAACAAAAATGGGCTGCAAATCAGACACTTCACGTCAGACCTAAGCAGCAGGCATCTAAGCTTAATCTCCCCAGTGAGAATCAACAATGTGTTGCTAAACTAGCTCACACATCTCCAAGGGTATATACCAGACAAGACTGGTACTTTGATAGTGGCTGCTCAAGACATATGACTGGGATGAGCAACTTATTGGTGGATCTACAACCCCATGCCACCAGGTATGTGACATTTGGTGATGGAGCTAAAGGAGAAGTCAAGGGTGTTGGTAAGCTGGATTGTCCTGGAGTTCCAAAACTGAGTAATGTGCTGTTAGTAAAAGGACTAACTGCTAATCTCATCAGCATAAGCCAGCTATGTGACCAAGGATTCAATGTGAAATTCACTAAGGGAGGATGTGTGGTGTTGAATGGTTGCAATCAGGAAGTAATGAGAGGAGCCAGATCCAAAGATAACTGTTATCTATGGGAATCTAAAGACTCACTCTACTCCTCCAAGTGCCCCTTAGCCAAGGGAGAGCTGGAAGTGAAGCTGGGACATGGAAGACTTGGACAACTTCATTTAAAAGGAATGAAGAAGATCATATCCAAGGGAGCAATTAGAGGAATCCCAAATCTGCCTGTGGATAAAAGAACAGACTGTGGAAAATGTCTGATTGAAAGCTGTGAGTCATTGTCACCTATTGGTCATCATACAAATGGTGCAGTAGCAAGGGATAAACAGATGTGTGTATCATTGTCCTCTGCAGAAGCTAAGTACCTAGCGTCTGGTAGCAGGTGTTTATCACTGGTATGGATGAACCTGATGCAGACTGAGTACAATGTCACTCAGAATGTCATGACATTGGATGCTACTCAGTTTGACAAAGTTAGGGGCAAAGAGGGAATGTGCACTTCTGATAAATTATAGCAACTAATGATGTTAGTTAGCTACTGTTTAGTAAGTCAACTTATTAAACAATTAATAGGGCACTCTGAGTGGTCAACAAATAATAGACATTACTCGTGCAACAAGCGTTTCCTATTCCATCGCTTCAACTTTCAGTCTTGCAAACTTTCTCCCAACGAAACTGTTCAACTCTCCTCTGAGATATTCAGCATGTCGCACCAATCGGACTCAACCTCCTACACGACCCTGTCTGATTCCCCCAGCACTGAGTCTTGCAACCCTAACCGGGAGGATCCTGTTGCTGACGCTGCAACTTCGTCCCATGCAAGAAGACCTAAAGAAACGGTCTCCGGATTCTCCTCAGCACTCGCGCTTGATGAACAAACCAGAGAAGGTTCAAGGTATGTTCACAATTCCATTGCAACCTTGGTAACTGGAATTCTGTATGGCAATCATAAGGTTCCTTGGGTCTCAGTTCTCCTAAACACAATCATACCTGATAATGTTGCATGTCAAGAAAACGCAGTCGTGTTAAGAAAGAATGTCTCTGACAATGCTGAGCAACCGGATGCTCATGAGGGGTCAAAAATTGACAAACCCTCAGACAATGTGAGAGGTGAGAAGGTCGGTGTCACTCAAGATGTTAGTGACAACCCTAATGCTGACACAGTGAATCTGGAAGAGTTCTCTGATAATGAACTGTTGACCTCAGTTGTCCCTAGCATAGCCAAAAGGGTTAGGTCTAGGAGAAAGAAGAAGACTGTGGTGTAGAGGTCCCCAACTAGGGAGGTTGATGTGACAACTTCTCCCAAGCAAAAGGTGACAGAGAGTCCCCTCAAAAGGAAAGGACATGGACCTGCAAAAGCTTGGAGCAAAGAGATGCCCAAGAAAATGAAGACCAAGGCTGTTGTGGTGGAGTCTGATTCAGATGTCCCCTGTGATGTCACAATATCCCTGTCTAAGAAGAAGCCAACCACTAGCAAGCTGGCTGCTAGTGTTCCAGAGGTACCTATTGACAATGTGTCATTTCATTTTGCCTCCAGTGTGAACAGGTGGAAGTATGTCTATCACAAGAGGCTGGCCTTGGAGAGGGAACTGGCTCAGAATGCCTTGGAGTGTAAGGAGATTGTGGACCTTATTAAAGAGGCAAGGCTAATGAGAACTGTGACTCAACTCCCAAAGTGCTATGAGACCTTGGTGAAGGAGTTCATTGTCAATGTGTCTGAGGAATGTGCAGATGGGAAGTCCAGAGAATTCAGAAAGGTCTATGTGCGTGGCAAGTGTGTGACCTTCTCTCCTTCAGTAATCAATCTGTATTTGGGAAGAGCTGATGTAGTGCAACCAGAGCTTGAAGTGACTGACAACAGAATCTGTCAAGTCATCACTGCAAATCAAGTCCGGAAGTGGCCTCTTAGAGGGAAGCTGGTGGCCAGCCAACTCAGTGTGAAGTATGCCATGCTACACAAAGTTGGAGCTGCCAACTGGGTGCCCACAAATCACAAGTCAACTGTGTCTGTGATGCTTGGAAAGTTCATCTATGCTGTTGGAACCAAGGCAAAGTTTGACTATGGTACCTACATCTTTGATCAGACCATGAAACATGCAGGGAGTTTCAGTGTGAAGGGACCTATATCCTTTCCTTCTCTCATATGTGGCATTGTGCTGAATCAATTCCCAAACATCTTGACAGACAATGACTTTGTGAAAAGAAGAGAGAGTCCATTGGCCTTCAACTACAAACTGTTCCTGGGTAAGCATGTCCCTGACATTGTCATGACATCTGGAGAAACATCCAATGTTGGCAACCAACCAGATAAAGCTGCTGTCATTGCTGTGCTCATAGAGACTTGCAAAGAGCTGTTGGTTAGGAAGCTCGCCCTGGAAAAGCTGATTTTTCAATTGGAGATGTCTGCTGAGGATACAGATGGAGCTGCAAGGCAAAGCTCAGAGGGTGAGGAGGAGGCCAGTTCTGATGATGGCACTAATGATGAGGCTGATGAATAAATCAAGTCTGTAATTCTTCCATTTATGTGTAATTATGTTTATGTTATGTTGGTCTGTAATTTAAAGTGTTGCTTTGGCAACATTTTTGACAAAAAGGGGGAGTAACACCTGTGATGCCCCCAGGACAACAGATTGTTTTGTTAAAACAGATATTCAAGACAGATTCAAGATCCTCTACTCTGCAGCTGATGTTCCACTTCTATGAGAGTGAGTATGTGTGTGTGCTGCAATTAGAAGTTTTTATTTAACTTCTGTATGTATGCTGTTATGTGAAGTTTTTATTTAACTTCCATTTGTGTGAGTGTGCTGCTACTCTGAGTGTATTAGCTAGGTTAATTTCCTGCCAGATGTGTGTTTTCCGCTGCTATGGACTCTGTTGTGAGACCAAAGTGTTTTAGCCAAAAATTTGTCAAAGGGGGAGTTTGTAGGTGTTTAATTGGCTGCATTGTATGGTAAAACACTAGCTGGATTCTAATGTCTTGACTGATGTCATGACATGCTATGGAGGTGTTTGTTTGACTGCATTGTATGTTAGAATATCTAGTTGTACTTTGATGTCTTGGCTGATGTCATGACATACTTGAGTAGTATACTGCAGGATTAGCTAATACAGGATTTATTGAATGTCAAACTGGATGTTATGACATTCATCACTGTCAGCAGATACTGAGGAATAGAACAGTTGGTGTTTTGTTAGAACTCAGTATTTATTTTCAGTCTGGTTATCAAGGAAATACCAGACCTGGCATAAGGCCTACTGTCTGAATGTCAAACTGGATGTTATGACATTCATCATTGATAGCATATACTGAACAATAGGCAGAGTGGTTTTCTGCTACACTTCAGTATGTATCTCAGTCTGTTCTTCAGGAGGATAACAGACCTGACATAAGGCTAAATGTGTAAATGTCAAATTGGATGTCTTGACATTTATTAATGTACGCTGATACTGAGGTATGGACAGATTAGTCCTGTACAGTTCAACAAATATGTACTGTCTGTTTTCAGGAAAAACAGACTTAGCATATGGTCCTTGATTTGGATGTCAAACTGAATGTTGTGACATTCATTCCTGACAGCGTATGCTATATTGTAGGTTGTTTAGTTTTTCTGTTTCAGCATTTTTCTCAGGCTATTCTTCAGGGATTCAACAGCTGAGAGAAAATCCAGGAAACCAACAACCAAGCTACAATTAATAAACCTAACAAATAGCCTATTTGTTAGTAACCTAGATGTGGAATTTAGGGGAACTCGCGTGACCTTAATTTCAGGAAAATACAAGTACAAGGCCTAAGTGCTGCAATATAAAAGGATGGCAATCCTTCATTCAGAACTGGGGATTTTAGGCATGAAGATTTAGTGTGTCCATCATACTTCACTGCTGTATTTTTGTGTGTCTTGTATTAGACGTATCTTGTAAGCCAAGTTATTATCACGTCGATGATTGCATTGGTATAGGGTGTTCATTGAGTTGTAAGTGTTGTATCACTCTAAGCTTTTAAGCGTGAGTGCTGTGTATCTTGATTAAAGCTGTTAAGCACAATCAAGAGTTGTTTGAAGTGTGACTTCATAATTGTCTTTAATATTGATTAAAGGTAGTAATCACTGAGGTGATTGAGGGGGAGTGAGTAGGAACTCTGATCTTAGTGTAAGATTGAAATTGCATTGGGTAGGTATTAAGTGATAGGGTTAAACAGTTGGTTTAAGGTCTGAATTAATACTACTAATAGTGGATTTCCTCCCTGGCTTGGTAGCCCCCAGACGTAGGTCATGTTGGACCGAACTGGGTAAACAATTACTTGTGTTATTTACTGCACTTACATTTTAAGTTCTGCATAATTCTTGTTTGCGCAGAATTTGATGTCATAACAACCCTTGTGACATCGGAAGTCTGTTAACTAGAATTTCAGGTAAGATACTAGCCATAAAGTCATGGACTATACCCTTGTTTTACCATGAGAAAGAGCAAGCCTTCCTATGGTAGTCCTTCGGGATAAGTCTCATCTAGGCGGGGCCTTAGTAACGACCCTTGCGGGTTGATAACATAAGGTCACCCTGATTTAAGGGGATTCTAGAAGAAGTTCCCATAGTCATGGATCAAACTCAAAGTCCTTTCATTAAGAAGTGCTAGCCTTATTATGATAAATCTTTTGAATTGATCTACTATAGGCGGAATCGTCATCGAAGACCTTACGATATGAGACCCCTAGTGGCCAACATAGGACGACCCTTTACTTAAGCTTATTATTTTGTCTCAAGCCTGGGTTTTGACTTCACACTTTTAAAAATCCCAACAAATATGATATGACACGCATAATAATAAAGAATAAGTTAATAAATAAAAAATAGCAATAAAGGAGAGCAAATACGTAGAGAAACAAGCACAACCTTAAAACCCAAGGTTAGGATGGACTCTCTTTAGGGAAAGTATAAGGAAAATTCCCTAGCATAGTCGCCAACTATCACGGCTAGAAAAATGACATAGTCGCCACCATCATTTATTTATTCCTAAGGAACAATCAAATAATAATAAAACCTATAGACTAAGGGTGAGATGCTAGGTTTGAGAGTGGTTAAGTAAGGGGGAGGTGTTAGGCACCCCTTACCTCCATTGTACTCAATGGGATCCTCCTTCAATTCTAGGGTTAATGTGTGTTTCTAATGTGTTTGCTTGATTACTAGTTGATTATTTAATTATTTATTTATTTATAAAAGGTATTCTATTTAAATGGATGAGAGATCCAAAAAGATTTTTATAATCTTACTCGCTAGAGTTTATAACTTTGTGCCTACGTACCGTAGTTCTTCTTAAAAATGTTGGTTGGTTGATTTTTTTTTATCGCTTGAAATTTTCTCACGCATCGGGGGCAGAGAAATATTCAATTTTTGAAAAGTGCCTCAATACACTAGGGTAGATGTCTTACAATTTGTAGTGAGTTTAAATTGATTTTATCCCTTTATCCCTTGCAAAAAATAGCATTTAATTTATTTAAATAAATAAATTAGGCGTCATAATTAGATATTAGACATAATCCTTTATTCAAATTTTAATCCTAATTTAACCCTTGAATTTTTTATAGTTTTATCCCCGGTTGTATCCCATGTCCTTGTCCCATTAGATTTGAAAATGTAATTTAATTTACTTAATGAAAATAAATAAAATTAGATGTAATAAGATATATCCTCTTTCCCGATTTTATCCCATTTTTATACCCCTTAAAACCCTAGAAATTATCCCTAATTATATCTGATGTTTCTTGATTTAATTAACCCTAATATGAATAATATATATCTCTAGTCAATTAAAATATAAATATTATAATTAATTAGGTTAACCATAATTTATTTATTCAATTTTAAATATTAAACCCTAAATGGAATAATTAAATAATTAATAATTTAATATTTTAAAAATTATGAATTAATTATTGAGATTTAATTAAAATTAGTTACTAAGTTAATTGGATTAATCATGAAGTTTTTTAATAATAAGTATAATTAAAATAAAGAATTAGCTGATTAAAAAAAGCGGGGTATATGTTTAACTAGATTAGTAATTGGGCTGTAAAAGGGGGTGCAAAGAGTAGTGGGAGAGAGGCCCATCAACCTCTAAAGCCCACACAGGAAAGAGAAGTCTATAGAGAGATATTCAATGTTTAACTCTGTCTGGACCTCTTGATCAAGATTAGAGGAAGATCAATAGGTTTGATCTCAACCTTTGGTTCTAATGACGGGTCAAAGTATGGTCAATGGGAGGCTATGATGTATAGTCAACAAGGGATACACGGTGAGACCGTGCGCAGGGGAACATCAATTGACTGTGATAGTCAACTGATCTGGAGGTTCATGAGGAGGCCACTTGGCAGCCATCAGAGAGGTCACGTAAAGGGTATATGAACTTAAACCCTCTCAATGCTCTCCCATTTCTTATCCATATTTCTCTCTCTTACCCTCTCTTTCTCTCTCTACTCTTTCTATTCTCTCTACCCTTCTCCCTCCGGCCACCCCTTTCTTCATATTAACCCATCTCTTAGACCAGCACCTTCAACCAGAATCTTCATGTTCATCATGAACATGAAGAACACTCAACCCAGAAATCGAACCCCCCCACCATCCCTTCGCTGAAACCACTGCGAGTCCCAGATCTCCGGTTGAAGCTCAACTAGGATCTTCAACCGATGTTCATATAGGTGATGAATATCAACCCAGAAACCTTTAAATCCCATGATCCCTAACCAATCACGGATCCTAACTCACTCTCATATGAACCCTAACCCTGTTATAAAACCCAACCCTAATGTTGGAGAACCCTAACCCTAAAATAAAGAACCCTAAACTTAGTATAGCAGTAAATTCATGATCATCAAGCTATGGATAAGCTAGAGATCAAATAACAAGAGTCGCCACCGCGCTTTTATTGTTTCCAATGGAAAAGGGAAAAAGTACGAACAAAACCCAAAAAGTAAGAAGTTTTTAAATCAAAACTAATAAAATGTCAGAGATTACAAGTAAGGGGGTTGGTTACACAGAGGGAAGGTGTTAGCACCCAAAGTGTCCTAGGTACTCCTAGGGAGCCCTTTTTGTGTGCATATGTATTTTGTATAAAATGATGTTTACAAACAAAATAGAATGGGGGGGATGAGAAAAGAATTCATTAATTATATTTTTGTGTTTGACAAGTCCTTCGGACTTATGCCTACGTACCAACATAAAAATGAGGGATCAAAACCTCGTAGTTCGTGATACAAATTTCAAAGTGGATGCATTGCTTTTAATAAAAATTAAGTTTGAAAGGCACAAAAGCCTAAAAATGGTTTGAATGAGTTAGTTCTTTTTTGGCTTTTTGAAAGTTTAAATCAAGTATAATTAAGTTTATTTACAAGTTTTATTTAAGAAAAGAAGTTTGAAAGTGCAATGGCATAAGGTCAAAGTTTCTATATTTTTGCAAAATGGTCAAAGTTTAGAACAAAATAAGTTCAATCAAAGAAGATTTTGAAAAGGGAGAGAGAGATTTTGAAATTAAAGAAATGGAGAGAAGATGAAGAGACTAATCCTATGCACAAAATTAAAAGTTAAGAGTTGAAAAGATCTGATCAAATAGGTAGCAACCCAATAGACAAGAATGTCAATAGAGACCCAGAATTCCCTTGGTCAATTAGAAACAAGTAACACACAAATGCACAATTATATTATCTTCAAGAGCAAAGGTATCAAATAAAGATAGTCACATCCAAGATTTAGCCACTCCATGATCTTCTTCAAAATAGCCCATGTAACAGATGAATTCCACAAGTCACGGGTTTTGACTTCACACCTTTAAAAATCCCAACAAATATGATATGACACGCATAATAATAAAGAATAAGTTAATAAATAAAAAATAGCAATAAAGGAAAGCAAATACACAGAGAAACAAGCACAACCCTAAAACCCAAGGTTAGGATGGACTCTCTTTAGGGAAAGTATAAGGAAAATTCCCCAGCATAGTTGCCAATTGTCACGGCTAGAAAAATGACATAGTCGCCACCATCATTTATTTATTCCTAAGGAACAATCAAATAATAATAAAACCTATAGACTAAGGGTGAGATGCTTGGTTTGAGAGTGGTTAAGTAAGGGGGAGGTGTTAGGCACCCCTTACCTCCATTGTACTCAATGGGATCCTCCTTTAATTCTAGGGGTAATGTGTGTTTCTAATGTGTTTGCTTGATTACTAGTTGATTATTTAATTATTTATTTATTTATAAATGGTATTCTATTTAAATGGATGAGAGATCCAAAAAGATTTTTATAATCTTACTCACTAGAGTTTATAACTCTGTGCCTACGTACCTTCGCATTAGGCGAAGGATGAGAGTATCGTAGTTCTTCTTAAAAATGTTGGTTGGTTGATTTTTTTTATCGCTTGAAATTTTCTCACGCATCGAGGGCAGAGAAATATTCAATTTTTGAAAAGTGCCTCAATACACTAGGGTAGATGTCTTACAATTTGTAGTGAATTTAAATTGATTTTATCCATTTATCCCTTACAAAAAATAGCATTTAATTTATTTAAATAAATAAATTAGGCGTCTTAATTAGATATTAGACATAACCCTTTATCCTGATTTTAATCCTAATTTAACCCTTGAATTTTTTTATAGTTTTATCCCCTGTTGTATCCCATGCCCTTGTTGTCGCATCCGCGAAAAACAACCGGAGGGAAAAAGCAAACAAACAGAGCCGCCACCGTGCGTTATTTATCCCAAAGGAGGGAAAGGAAACGCTCGAAGTAAACCTAGAAAGGAAATGGTCTTACGACCGGAGATTGCAAGGATCGGGAGTCGGTTACGCAAGGGGAAGGTATTAGCACCCCCTCACGTCTGTCGTACTCGACGGGATCCACGCCCAAAAGAATAGAATAAGGTTGCTAAATAACTCCTCAAAGAATGCACGCACACTGGAATAAGAAACACAGATGGAAGAAGAGGGGAACGGGCTCGCTAGGATATCGCATCCTATGCCTACGTATCTCATCTGGAATGAGAATCAGAGCTACCGTAGTTCGGCTAAGGCACGCCGAAACAAAACACAACACAAAGACGCTGAGACGTCAGAGCAAACACACAACTGGAAACGGAATGCCAATCGTTGGTCTTACATCCAACTCCACAAAAGAAACAGGAAACAGATAGCCAATCAATGGTCTTACATCTGACTCCACAAACAACAAACACAAACGGGAAACCGAATGCCAATCATTGGGCTTACATCAGACTCCAAACACACACACAAAGCAGAAGGGTTGAAAAAGAAGAAGGGTGAACACACAGACTAACAGGGAGTCGGGAACTCGAGCCTGATAGCTGTCAAGCAAAACACACTCAAAAAATAAAAGGGTGAACACACAGACTAGAAGGGAGTCGGGAACTCGGACCTAATAGCTGTCAAGCAAAACACACTCAAAAAAATAAAAGGGTGAACACACAGACTAGAAGGGAGTCGGGAACTCGGACCTAATAGCTGTCAAGCAAAACACACTCAAAAAAAGAAAAAGGGTGCCCGGAGAGATCTCGCATGATCTCCTGCCTACGTACCTCATCTGGTATGAGGATCAGGGCGACGTAGTTCCCCTTAACAGGGAAAAACTTTATCCTAACCAGAGACTAGGGAGATAACAACTAAAAGGGAGACTACGACTCGAGCCTAGAAGTTGTCATGCAAATGGTCCCTACGTTGAAGTCTCTAACAAGAGTTTGACTCACACAGGCAGTGAGTCAACTCAAGTCTATCTCTACGTACGTTCAACTTCCTCGAAAGTTGATCATACGACTCCTACAGAAAGGAGATGAGAAGCAAACAAGTATCACACGCTATATGCAAACAAGTGGCTCATACAAGGCTAGGCTTTAGTCAAGGGGTCATATCAACCTCGACAAACAAGCCAACTGGAAGGGTATGATGAGGCTCTTAACCACTAACATTGACCGTCAGGGTGAGCAGATGAAAAGGTAATGAGGGTAAGACCTCATAGCTCTTAACCCGGGCCTGGGTGAGCTTCAAATTAATGAAAACGTGGGGGTCCAGAATGTGGGACCCTACTCCACTTGACTGACTCTATATACAAGGATCTTGGGTGTTTATTCAAAATGCATCAGCACGTAGTGCGAGCAAGATGAAAGACTCAACTGAATAGCAGGGGATTGGTCACAAATCCCTTCTATCTGCCAATCGCCTCTTCACTTAGGAGGACTTGAAGTGAATGGCACAAATATAAACAATCACAGACATTGCCTCTTAAGGAGGACTTCAGCCAAATGCCTGCCAAACAGAAACGACAGGGCTTCCAGACTACATGGAGTTAGAAGATGATTACCTAGGTGGTATGCCAACCACAAGCAAAGCAACTCAAGCAATAAGTTAGAGCTACTAAAGCACTTGTAAGAAAATCAAACAAATCAATATTCACATTCAGACAAATCCAACAGACAAACACCAGTAGTTTCCAATATACACAATGCAAGTCAACAACTCAAGTGAATTAGCCACCCAAGGACCTACAACACAATCAAAATTAGTTAAACCAAGTAAATTGCATCTCAAGCAAGGAGATTACATCATCCACTAGAGTTAATAGCTTGAACCTGAAATGCAAAACTCAAAAGATGAGTACAAACCACTAGCACCAAGGCTAGGGTCAAAGGCAAAGTAAAAAGTCAAAACAGCAACCAATATTCAACATAAAGCACCTTTAAGCAAGTGAGAATATGTCCTACAAAGGACCAAGTCTAAAGCATCAAGCAAAGTCATTACATGAGCAAGATATGGCAAAGACAATTACAAAGCACACAATTGGATATCAAGAATCAAAATTCCATATTAAAACAGAAATGACTCAAACAATCATGAAAACTTTTATGAGCATACAGCATGTCAAACATAATCATCATGCCAAAAATTAGAATCAACAGCGCTCAATTGATATGGCAATGAAAATGAATAAGATCAACATCAAATTGTGTGACACACATTGTCACACCATACAATCATGTGTCACAAACAGAGAAGGAAAATGCTAAAAATGCCAAATAAAATCTCACAAATCATGCATCATGTTGGGAATCAGCATACCAAATTTCAAACCAATTGGCCAATGTATGAGCATTTCACAATAGAATTGGTACAACAAGTCACATTTTGCATCATACTCAAAGAATCAATCACATTTAAAATTCCAGAAATGATAAAATCATGAAATCAGCACCACAAAATGATAGACATCCATATGAACATGTAGCAAAAAATTGGGAGTGATTTGGATTAATATGCTATTTTTAATGATTTTTACAATTTGATGAAAATAATGTGACAAAAATCTGAAATATGGAAAATAGTATGAAATGAAATAGATTTGGAAAATAACATCAGCATGATTCGAACTCAGGTCAAGTAGGTTGCCAGCGCTACACATCAAAACGACAGCGCTTTGTTAAGTGAGGAAAATCACAATTGTAATTCAAAACACACGCACGCTGGATCGAACACAAGACATGTACATGAAAGGCGCTTCTACAGTGACTTTGGAGACACGAACCAGAGAAACCCTAGGCGGCGGTGCTCACGGTGGTTTCCACCGTCTTCTTCATGAAGACGGTGGCGCTACAGTGCGTCTTCAACCATTTTTTCCAGATTCACACAAAATTTATATCAAATGAAAGCTTATCACATGTAGGTCACGAATCTAACATCATTTTGGCCAGAAACTCAAAGAATCATGCGAATCGAAGGCAAACATAATGCATATCAAAACTTTAATTCAAGATAACTCAACCAATTCTTCACCATTTCTCATGAAATTTATATCAGTGTGATCAGCAAGCAAAGATCTACAAGTCTATGCACATAAAAAGGAGAATTAAGAGATTCGAAAACCTAACCTCTTGAAGAGCAGTCCAATGAAACAGTGGATTTGAGGTCTTGCAAGTATCCAGATCCACTCCTGAGGTGATGTTATGAAGCTTTGTGCATGAATTGAGGCTTGGAGATGCTTGGATCTAGCTCAAAAGTCAGTTTCCATCTTCATGTTCTTGAGCTTCATGTGCTTGATTCTTCACCAATTTCTTCAACTCAATGCTTGAATCCTACCAAATGATGATCAAGGAACAAGAATATGCAATAA
Organism: Lathyrus oleraceus; assembly: GCF_024323335.1. Taxonomy (NCBI): domain Eukaryota; kingdom Viridiplantae; phylum Streptophyta; class Magnoliopsida; order Fabales; family Fabaceae; genus Lathyrus; species Lathyrus oleraceus. The sequence continues at coordinate 286,900,785 of NC_066579.1, read as the reverse complement.
AATGGAGATGTTATGTGAAGAATTTTTGAATTTGGATGGAGAGAAAAATTTGGAGGGAATTTGGATCTAGATCTAGAATGATAGAAAACTGTGAAATTCTGTTATGATTAGGCTTTTATATGCTATGTTAATCACATTGAAAGTTTAATTAGGCAATGGATAATTGTAATTAGCAAGATATAAGGTGTATGACCAAAATGGAAAAGTGAGGTGCCATGGAAATTGTACACGTGAACAGTGTTGTATGGATGCTCAAAATCATCCAAAATCATCTCATGCACATGTTAGCAATGGTATTTTGTTCATATGATGCACCAAATTCAAATCTCCAAATTTCCCTCCAAAATGTTCATGAATGAGCAAATGATTATATGATGAAATTTCATGCAATGCAATTGATAACACGAAATTATATCACATTTTAAGACTTAATTCAATTAGATTAGATTATCATTTACTTTAGTTTATCTCATTTTATCAGATATTATGCAGTATTTCCTTGCTATTTATGTCAGGTATCCATTTTGAAGCAAAAGTGAAAAAGGGAAGAAAAGGAGGTGTAGAAAGGAGTAAAAAGGAAACAAATATCAAAGACCAAGCCCAGCCCAAAGAAACGCACGTTGTGCCTGTGACGGGCGTCACAAGGGTTGTGACGAGCGTCACACTAAAAGCACCCCTGTGACGAGCGTCACACATGGTGTGACGAGCGTCACACCATTCCACTAGCTTTTTGGCGCAAGTCACGCCCTCAGAAGAATTGAAGAGACGTTGAGAGAGTTCGTGTCCTATGCCCGCGCCGTGTATTTAGCCATGCTGAAGACTCGTGGGAAACAAAAAGCAGTTAGAAGCACTACTATAAATAGCTACATTAGAAACCTAAAAGGGTTCCGCTTCCTCTCCCCTCTTTTGCCGTCTACTCTGCCGAAGCTTTTCAAACCTTCTGTTTTAGCTTTTGCTTATTTTTCTTTTCCAGCATTGTTTATTTTATTTATTTCTTTTGCAAGCTTTACATTCTTTTTCCCTTGCAAATTTACCTTTCCCGTTTTAGCTTTTATATATTTTTCGCATAATAGTTTCTACACCGGAAACTATTGTGCAATTTTATACTGGATTTAACCTTACGTTATATTCCAGTTTTATTTCCTTGATTTAATTTACTGTTTAATTGAAGAATCCAAGAACAAATCCTACCGGCTTGTGGTGGAGTGTTCAAGACTATTGTATTACGCATTCAGGTTCTTTAATCATTATTTAATATTTTGTTTTATTATTTATCTATATTATCTGCCTGGAATGAGTCTGTTTATGCATGATATGTATTCTTGTTTATTTAGCATGTCTGGCTAATTCGCCTAGGTATCGGTATGTAAAGTAAGCAGAATAAGGGATCAAGACTGAGTCGGTCTATCTAAACTTAAAATTAAAATCAATCTTTTTACGGTCTCAACTTACAGGTTTAATAACAAGATTTTTTACAAAAGTAAAGGACATAAAGAAGTTAAAATCAATAGAGCGAGAGTTTGAGATTTTAACTGGACAGTGTAAGTTAGGCATTAATTCTAGATCAGGGCGAGAGCAAGTTTTAGAGTTAATTAAGTTCCGACCTTTTCCAAAAAGTATTTTTAAAGATTGAATGTGAGGACGAGAGTTAAGCATTTGGATTTGATTATATAACCTAAGTCAACAGAGCGAGAGTTTGAGATAAGGGTGTTTAAAACGGTCAGTATTTTCTTAAAAGGAGTTTCTGCAACTTTATTGTTTTCAAAATATGGTTTTTGACTTAATTATAAGTGACAGCTACATTAATATAAAATCATGGTTTATTCAACAGAGCGAGAGTTTGAGATAAAACCTTTAACCAATAAAGTTAACCGAAACGATTCATTTTAAAACCAAGAAACCGACAAAGACTTGATTCCCTAGTTTTGACGAACTACATACCGATATCCGTTTCATTTATATTTAATCTAGATATTAGTTTAGCTCTTAGTTTTTCCCCAAACAATCAAACATTTTCACCTTAGATTTACGTAGTAACCTTAGATAACGGTATATCGATTCATAAGTCCCTGTGGGATCGATATCTTTTAAAACTACGCGATAGAACTGTGCACTTGCAGTTTGTATCCCAATTCGACTCATAAAGTCGCGATCAAGTTTTTGGCGCCGTTGCCGGGGACTTTTATTCAATCGATATCGTAACTCTTCCGTTACGCTGTAGAGACTAAGGTTTCTTTTTCTTCTATTTTCTTTCTTTCGTTGATTTGTATGCCACGCACTCGCTCACAAGGCGAACCGCTCTATTTACGAATCAACGATATCGAACTATATCTCCGAGTCTTACGACGAATTCGGGAATATCGTGCTGCGAACAATCTCCCTCCTGTAGACCTTCCTGATTTCAAAAACATTTTTCCTTCGATACCCGAGATGGCAGAACCAGCTCGTGCTCTTAGAGATTACGCCGCTCCATCGCAAGATGAACCGCATTCAAGTATTGCTCCGCCCGCAATCGAAGCAAACAACTTTGAACTTAAACCTTCGCTGTTGCAGGCTGTGCAACAGAACCAATTCTCTGAAATCTTACCGAAGATCCAAACCTTCATTTATCCGTATTTGTCCAATACGTTGATACTGTTAAAGCTAATGGTGTCACTTCAGAGGCAATTCGACTTCGTCTTTTTCCTTTCTCATTAAGAGATAGCGCTAGAAGATGGCTTCAATCACTTCCTTCCAACTCAGTCACCACATGGAACGAATTGAAGAAAGTTTTTCTTGCCCGATATTTTCCGCCAAGCAAAACAGCTATGTTAAGAGCCCAGATAAACGGATTTAAACAGAAAGACAACGAGTCTCTTTTCGAAGCATGGGAAAGATACAAAGACATGATGAGACTTTGCCCACACCATGGTTTGGAAGACTGGTTAGTCATTCACACATTTTATAATGGTCTCTTATACAATACAAGTTTAACAATAGACGCCGCTGCAGGTGGTGCACTAATGAACAAACCCTATGCTGATGCTTACCAGCTTATCGAGAGCATGGCCCAAAACCACTATCAGTGGGGAACCGAACGAACAACGGTGGAAAAACCTCAAACGAAAACTGGCATGTACGAGATAAGTAACCTTGATCACGTTAATGCAAAAGTGGATGCTTTGGTCCAGAAAATTGAAAGTTTAAACGTATCACCTCCAGCCGCCGTGGTTGCTATAACTCAGAATTGCGAGATCTGTGGAATCCAAGGCCACACTCCTGCGGAATGTCAACTCTTGACTGGAATCCAAGCAGAGCAAGTAAACTATGCTCAAGGAAGCCCCTATTCGAATACCTATAACCCAAATTGGAAGAACCATCCAAACTTTTCATATAAGAGTAATAATGCTTTATACGCACCTGGACAGTCTCCAAATCAAGCCCCATCTATACCTCCGGGATATCAGAAACAGAATCCTAACAATAATACCCCTAGAAAATCCAACTTGGAAATCATGATGGAAAACTTTATAGCTTCCCAACAACAAACCAATAAAGATTTCTTAAACCAGAACATACACACTGGCGAACAACTTAAACAACTAGCAAGCAAAGTAGATGCCTTGGCTACCCATAACAAAATGCTAGAAACACAAATATCTCAAGTAGCTCAACAACAAGCACCTACTGCTGCCCCAACTGGTACATTCCCTGGACAGCCCCAACCCAATCCGAGAAGCCAAGCTCATGCAATTATATTAAGAAGTGGAACGGAAGTGGAAGGACCGTCTGACCCAAGGATAGAAAACCAAAACCCTAAGAAATCAACTAAGGAAAGTGAACCTAAGGAAAAGGAAGAGAGTAATAAGGAAACCCTAGAAAAGAAGGAACCTTATGTACCTCCACCACCTTACAAACCACCCATACCCTACCCTCAAAGGCTTGTTAAAACCAAAGATGTAGGCCAATTTAGAAAATTTGTTGATCTCCTTAAACAATTAAACGTTACAATTCCGTTTACCGAAGCTATTACGCAGATGCCCTCATATGCTAAATTCTTAAAAGAAATTCTTTCTAATAAGTGGAAACTTGAGGATAGCGAAACCGTTACACTCCCTACCGAATGTAGCGCTATAATCCAAAACATGCCCCCTAAACTCAAGGATCCGGGTAGTTTCTCTATACCCTGTCACATAGGAAAATTTGTCATCGACAAAGCCTTATGCGATTTAGGAGCCGGAATTAGCGTTATGCCTTTATCCATATGTAAGAAACTGGAAATGGGAGAATTAAGACCGACCAAAATGTCTGTGCAATTAGCAGATCGTTCCATCAAATATCCTGTAGGAATCCTTGAAAACGTTCCCGTACGCATAGGTCAGTTTTACATTCCCACTGACTTCACAATTATGGACATTAGAGAAGATGATACTACACCTATTATACTAGGAAGACCATTCTTAGCAACTGCCGGTGCAATCATAGACGTAAAACGAGGACGACTCACCTTCGAAGTAGGTGAAGAGAAAATTGAATTCATTCTTTCCCAATTCTTGAAAGCACCTGCAATAGAAGATACATGTTACTTCATGGATATCATCGATGAATGCATAAAAGAAGCAAAGTCAGGAGAAGACAAATCATCAGACTATCTTTTAGAGGACAAATCTAACCAATGTTTAGCAATAACACCGGACCCTACGCAGTGTCTTAACAAACCAACCCCTGATTTGAAAACACTTCCCAAAAATCTGAGATATGAATTCCTAGACTTAGAACTTGAACGACCTGTGATAGTTAATGCCGATCTAGGAAGACTCGAAACAGAAAAACTCCTACATATCTTAAGAAAATACCCAACCGCACTAGGATACCGCATCACCGATCTTAAAGGAATAAGCCCTTCTATTTGTATGCACCGCATCATGTTAGAAGAAGACTGTAAAACCTCTAGGGAACACCAGAGAAGACTAAATCCGATCCTAAGTGAGGTAGTAAAGAAAGAAATAACCAAGTTATTGGAAGCAGGTATTATATATCCTATATCTGATAGCAAATGGGTTAGTCCTGTACACGTTGTACCAAAGAAAGGAGGCATAACCGTTATTGAAAACGAAAAAGGAGAAACTATAACTAAACGAATCGAATCGGGATGGAGAATGTGCATTGATTATAGGAAACTAAACAAAGTAACCCGAAAAGATCATTTCCCTTTACCATTCATTGACCAAATGTTAGAACGATTAGCAAAACATTCACATTTCTGTTATTTAGACGGTTATTCAGGCTTCTTTCAAATACCAATTCACCCTGATGACCAAGAAAAGACAACGTTCACATGCCCTTTTGGTACCTTCGCTTATAGACGAATGCCGTTTGGTCTGTGTAATGCCCCTGCAACCTTTCAAAGATGCATGATGGCAATTTTCGCCGACTTTCTCGAAAACATCATGGAAGTATTCATGGATGACTTTTCTGTATACGGACAAAGTTTCGAAGAATGCCTTGAAAACCTAGAAAGAGTTCTTGAGCGATGTGTGAAAGTAAACTTAGTACTTAACTGGGAAAAGTGCCACTTTATGGTACAAGAAGGAATTGTTTTAGGACACATCATCTCGAACAGAGGAATTGAAGTAGACAAAGCCAAGATAGAGGTAATCGAGAATCTTCAACCCCCAAGAACCGTGAGAGAAGTACGAAGCTTTTTAGGACACGCCGGTTTTTACCGACGATTCATCAAAGACTTCTCTAAGATAACTAAACCCTTAACCGGATTGTTGATGAAAGATGCTGAATTCATATTCGACGATAACTGTTTAAAAGCATTTCAAACTCTTAAACAAGCATTGATCTCCGCACCCATTATGCAGACACCAGACTGGAATGAACCATTCGAAATAATGTGCGATGCCAGTGACTATGCTGTAGGTGCTGTTCTAGGACAAAGAAAGGATAAAAAGCTTCACGTTATATATTACGCTAGCAGAACCCTGGATGAAGCACAGATGAATTTGCCACAACCGAGAAAGAATCCTAGCAGTGGTATTTGCGCTAGATAAATTTCGTTCTTACTTGGTAGGAGCCAAAATAATAGTTTACACCGATCACGCTGCTATCAGGTACCTTTTAACAAAAAAGGATGCTAAACCTAGACTCCTAAGATGGATCTTGTTACTACAAGAATTCGACTTAGAAATCAAGGACAAGAAAGGAACTGACAACGTAGTAGCAGACCACCTCTCTAGACTTGAGAACCTTGAACCGGAAAGAACATCCATTAATGATGATTTCTCGTATGACAAACTCATAGCTACTTTGGAAGAGAACAACTCCGACATGCAAGTAGAAACCACCTTAGCTATATCTGTCACACCATGGTACGCTGATCTAGTCAATTATTTAGCTGCCGGAATAGTTCCACCTACTTTATCTTACCAGCAGAAGAAACGATTCTTCCACGACATAAAACACTATTACTGGGATGATCCCTTACTTTTCAAAAGAGGCCCCGATGGTATTTTCCGTCGATGTATACCCGAAGAAGAGGTAGAAAATATAATCCAACACTGTCACTCCGCTCCTTATGGTGGACACACAAGTACATCCAAGACCTGCTCTAAAATCCTACAAGCTGGCTTTTATTGGCCAACTATTTGGAAGGACGTGCATACGGCTATTAAGGAGTGTGACAGATGTCAACGCACGGGAAACATATCTAGACGTGACGAGATGCCACAAAAAGGTATTTTGGAAGTAGAGATTTTTGACGTGTGGGGGATAGACTTCATGGGACCTTTCCCATCCTCTTTCGGTAACAAATACATACTTGTGGCAGTTGACTACGTATCAAAGTGGATCGAAGCTATAGCTTCTCCAACAAATGACACCCGAGTAGTAACTAGACTCTTTAAAAATATAATATTTCCGAGATTTGGCATCCCAAGAATAGTAGTCAGTGATGGTGGATCGCACTTTATATCCAAGGTACTCGAAAAACTACTACTTAAGTATGGAGTGAGACATAGGATAGCAACACCTTACCACCCTCAAACCAGTGGACAAGTGGAAGTGTCTAACAGAGAAATCAAGCAAATTCTAGAAAAAACGGTCGCCACTTCAAGGAAAGATTGGTCATTGAAATTACCAGAAGCTTTGTGGGCATACCGAACTGCTTATAAAACCCCCATAGGGACAACCCCATTTAAGCTCATTTATGGAAAATCCTGTCACCTCCCGGTAGAATTAGAACATAAAGCCTATTGGGCTATTAGAAATTTAAATTTGAATTATAAAGCCGCCGGTGAAAAGAGAATCCTTGACATAAACGAAGTAGAGGAACTCAGAAGAGACGCCTATGAAAATGCCAAAATCTATAAAGAAAGAACAAAACAATGGCATGACAAGCGTATATCAAGGAAAATCTTCAAGCAAGGCGACGCAGTACTTTTATTTAACTCTAGACTAAAGTTATTCCCGGGAAAACTACGATCCAGATGGTCAGGACCTTTTCATATCACTAAAATCTTTCCCAGTGGAGCGGTAGAAATAAAAGGACAATCTACAGAACCGTTCACCGTAAACGGGCAGCGTCTGAAACATTATCACTATGCGGAAACCAACGAGGATTCGCAAATTCTACACTTAGACGAAACGCCCCCAGGACCCATCAATTATATTTAACAGTTTCTTTGTCGAGCTTGCGACGTATAAACAAAGCGCTTGGTGGGAGACAACCCACTAATTAGTTTGCTATTTTCTTATTCTATTATTATCATTTCACTATTTTCTTTCTTAATTATTCTTTTAATTTTTGTTCAGTATTCATTCTTTATTTATTCAAAAATATAAAAAAAAAAATACATTAATAATAATTTTCCTTTCTTTCGGCATTTGGCCAAATCCTGACTTAAACTCATGTCTTCTTTTTTCTCTAGCTAGCACTAACCAGATGGGACATATTGATCGTATGGGTATCAAGTTCAGAGGAATGGCTCAGAAACAAAAGTTTGAAGAACTAGCCACTAGGGAGATGCTACCTAGTCTTTATGCTGATGATTGGGCGATGACTGCCCTTGGACTGAGACAGAGTGTCCTGTATTTGCTGAATCAGATAGGATGGGAGACATCCCCTATCCTGAGACATTTCACCACCTACCGGAGGCTCACACTAGAATTCCTTAGTTCATTAATCTATCTACCTAGCCGTGGAAAAGGAATTAGCAGAGGTTTTATCCAATTCAGAATGTTCAATATGGAGTACCAATTTAATATTAGAGACTTTACCAACCTTTTGGGTTTTCCTACCTCCCTTGATACATTCACTGTAAGCCAGGAAGAACTTTTTGAATATAGAGAGCTTGAACACTTTTGGGGTAAGCTGACTGGAAATGATGAGCCCGAAGAACATGAGTTTCTCTCTGGAAACATACATAACCCGGCTTTTCGCTATTTCCATAAGATCCTGACCCACACTTTATTTGGGAAGAAGCCAAATAGTACTTCAGTTTCACGTGATGAACTCTTCATCATATTTTGTGCTTCCCAGAACCGTCCAGTAAACGGTGCCACTTTTATGTTAGCTAATTTGGACCACCTTATCCAGGATGAGCGAGCACCCATTAGAATAGGCGGTTTGATAACTATGATAGGTAATGCCATTGGATTACGTCAGCCTATGCTTGACCTTAGCCCTTTTTGTGGCATTACTACTATGAGTATACCTTTCCTCTTCAACACTATGTTTATAGCAAACCTAGGGTCTGATGAGTTTGAACTTATTATTGATAACCAGGTTCTCTGCCTATTCACCATGCCCGATCCTAGGACTAGTGTTCATAACCAAAGGAACTGGCTCTATAACCTGAATGAAACCCCTACTCCTGCTAGATCCACTGAATCCATCCAGGACTATGAGATTTGTGATGACTATGAGCACTATGTTGACCATATCTCTCATGCTGAATCTGACCCTCAGACACCTTCCGGCTACTATGATATTGATTCTCCTCCTCAGCCTGTCCTGACCGAAGAATCAGCCATGCCTGATCTCCGACATCATATGCCAGGAACAGATATTAAAACCGTCATTGAAGCCTTGATGTCAGAGCATCACGCCCTCAGGGAAGATTTCCACAACTTGAGGCATGCAGTCCTAGAATACATGAGCAGCACGGCAAGTCAGTTACGTATGTTGCGGCATCGTGTTAACTCTTTTGCTCCTCCGGCCAGAGATCCGAAGATAAATGGAATTTAGTTATTTCTTTCTAAGTTATTTAGTTTTAGGATAGATTTTTCATTAATGTTATTTGAATTCATGTTTATTTCTCTTTCATTTCATTGTTTTCCTTTCCTGTATTACATTATGATCATTTTTATTGAAGCTGTTTAGTTAATTTATTATGCAAAAGCTATTATGCTCTACTGTTGCTACCTATGAATTATTACTATACAAAGCAGATTTAGCGTGCACAATAAATTAAATTGCAGACTAAACTGATCATAAGCAAAAAAAACATTAAAATACACTACCAAAATAATCCTGTGAAGCGCCACTAAGCCTTTCCAAAAGGGAATGCGTGACGAGCGTCACACTACCCATAACGGACGGCACGCTTAGTGCCTGTTACGAGCGTCACATCCCTGTGACGAGCGTAACACTCCTCAGACTAGTGAACGTTAAGGAGCCGTTGGAGACGAACGTTACACCTTTAACTTTTTACATTCCCCATTCATTTTTCATTTAACCACACTTAATTACTTTTCAACCACTTTTTCTTTCCACCTTCCAATCCTTCTCCTATAAATACCTACCAAAACCTCCTTCATTCACCACAAACAATTCTCTCATATCAAATATACAATTCTTTTCCACTCCAAATCACTCCTTCAAAATTCATCACAATGGCGGGAAATCAAAATTTCGGAAATATCATCTTCCGATCCGGAGATGACAACTATCAGCAAGAGCAATTCGAGCGCTTCCAGCAGCGAGGCGTCGTTTCCACCAGGTACCCCGATTTACCTTGCTTGCAACAATTAGGCTTACTCCAAGGTATCGAGTGGATGCTCCGTAAAGCCGATTTAACCTTCCTTTGCACTCATAACCAACCCAGCTACCCTTCCCTAACCTTAGAATTCCTAAGTTCTTACGACTACACCACTCTCGCCGGTGAAGACGAATTTTTAACCGGTACCGCAACCTTCCGTATGTTCAACACCGAGTACTCCTTAACCCAACGCCAATTGAGTACCATGCTACATTTTCCCACAGAAGGTCTGCTTCATGCCAGAATCCCTCCAACCTCAAACTAGAACACAGTTGGCGTTTTTGGCCTTTTTAAGAAAATTTCCGGTATCGAGACCTACAACTGGGAAGAACTCCTTCTCTCCCATATACATAACCCCACCATCCGTTATTTTCTCCGTATCCTGCAAAACACACTTTTTGGAAGACCAAACAACAGTAAGGTCAACTCAAAGGAGTTATTTTTCCTCCAGTGCGTTTTCGAACCGGATACTCAGGTAAACGCCGCCTCTTTTCTCTTTCATCATATCCGCACCTTATGTGCTAGAGGCCGGCAACCCTTTATAATTGGTGGATTAATAACATCCATAGCACTTGGCCTGAACCTAGGGGATAAACTCCAAACTTTAGAATCCCTACCTCCCCTGTCTATGGATATCAGCTATTGCCGCTCCAGCCGCCTGATTAAAAACAGAGTAGGCGGAGGATATTATCTTATGGTGAACAACCAGGCAGTCCCAAGCGTTGTTCTACCAAATACTGGCCTCACTGATGTCACAAACCCCGACCGCCACCTCTATGATCTAAACACTCCTGAAACCACCGAGCCTTTACAAACAAACCCACAAACAGATGAGTTTGAAGAAATGGAACAAGGTGATCATCCGCCTACACAACCGTCAGTCCCGCTCAACCCTTCCGGCAATACAACTGGCCCATCCTCCCAACGTCGTCGACGAAGAAGGCCTGCAACCAACGACGACATTATGGATGCTATCGATGGTATGCAGGCACAGAATGTCGAGATGCTGCAGATGATGCATCAAATGCAACAGCAACAGGATGCTCGGAATGCCATAACCGACCAGCGGTTTACTGAGTTGTTTAGCAGGTTCGACAACTTAGACATACGTCAAAGATCACCAGGTCCAAGAACCAGAGGCGGAAGGCAGCCTTAGTTGTTATTTTCTTTGAATTTCCCTTTTGTATTTCTTTCCCTTAAAGCATTGAGGACAATGTTTAGTTTAAGTATGGGGGGGGAAACAATATTCTTCCTATTTCCATTTTTTCAAGTATGTTACCTTCCCTTTCATTGTTATTTCCCTTTCTTTTTATGAAAAAAAAAAAAAAATTATTATAACTTTAAGTTAAGTCCCTAGTGTGAAATATTTCTATTATCTATTCCCTCAATTTTCTTGAGCCATAACAAAAACAATTTTAACACACCCAATAAGTATAAAGGTTGCTTACTTTATAAAACTTGAGTGAAATCAAGACAAAAAAATCATTACCATAACAACGCTTTGAGAACCTCAACATGTTAGATCAGGATAAGCACCTATTATACCGATTCTTCGAACTTTTAGCTTTAGAGTAACCCCGAGTAGTTTATACGAGAAGTCAGCACCATCTTAATAGCAAACTACGTGGAGAGCCGATGAATATAAGTGAATGATCCCCAAAGTAACATAAAATATATGAATATATCAGGAAATGCACTGATTAAATTAGGTGATCCTTACCAGATCATTTAATCTAAAGGTTGCAGATCATGCAAAAACACAATATGAAAGATCCATTATGAGTTGGTTCAGTAGGTATCTGGTACTGAACTTGGTAGGGCGGACTACGGTTCGATCCCCCGCAATTTGCAATGGACTGAATAATGAAGTTATCCGACTTATGTACCAGAACTTCTAGCTAAAAGCGGATCATAATCACTAACCGGTTACTCCACTACGTGCGCGAAAAGATAAAGGGCTTAATGTGATTTCGCTAGAATGAAAACGGGTAAAATAAGACTAAAGGAACCAGGATAGCTATCATAGGGTACTTGAACTGATTTGCATAAGGTAGGGTTATCTAAGTTGTAACGGTAGTTGTTGATGTCAAGATTAAACTCAAGTCCTCCTAAACAAAAATCCATTTGCAACCTAGTACGAATCGATTGTGCTTTGAAATTTCATCTGGCTAAAACTTTTAACAAGTTCTATACTGAATTTTGCTTGAGGACAAGCAAAGATTTAAGTATGGGGGAGTTTGATAACACGAAATTATATCACATTTTAAGACTTAATTCAATTAGATTAGATTATCATTTACTTTAGTTTATCTCATTTTATCAGATATTATGCAGTATTTCCTTGCTATTTATGTCAGGTATCCATTTTGAAGCAAAAGTGAAAAAGGGAAGAAAAGGAGGTGTAGAAAGGAGTAAAAAGGAAACAAATATCAAAGACCAAGCCCAGCCCAAAGAAACGCACGTTGTGCCTGTGACGGGCGTCACAAGGGTTGTGACGAGCGTCACACTAAAAGCACCCCTGTGACGAGCGTCACACATGGTGTGACGAGCGTCACACCATTCCACTAGCTTTTTGGCGCAAGTCACGCCCTCAGAAGAATTGAAGAGACGTTGAGAGAGTTCGTGTCCTATGCCCGCGCCGTGTATTTAGCCATGCTGAAGACTCGTGGGAAACAAAAAGCAGTTAGAAGCACTACTATAAATAGCTACATTAGAAACCTAAAAGGGTTCCGCTTCCTCTCCCCTCTTTTGCCGTCTACTCTGCCGAAGCTTTTCAAACCTTCTGTTTTAGCTTTTGCTTATTTTTCTTTTCCAGCATTGTTTATTTTATTTATTTCTTTTGCAAGCTTTACATTCTTTTTCCCTTGCAAATTTACCTTTCCCGTTTTAGCTTTTATTATTTTTCGCATAATAGTTTCTACACCGGAAACTATTGTGCAATTTTATACTGGATTTAACCTTACGTTATATTCCAGTTTTATTTCCTTGATTTAATTTACTGTTTAATTGAAGAATCCAAGAACAAATCCTACCGGCTTGTGGTGGAGTGTTCAAGACTATTGTATTACGCATTCAGGTTCTTTAATCATTATTTAATATTTTGTTTTATTATTTATCTATATTATCTGCCTGGAATGAGTCTGTTTATGCATGATATGTATTCTTGTTTATTTAGCATGTCTGGCTAATTCGCCTAGGTATCGGTATGTAAAGTAAGCAGAATAAGGGATCAAGACTGAGTCGGTCTATCTAAACTTAAATTAAAATCAATCTTTTTACGGTCTCAACTTACAGGTTTAATAACAAGATTTTTTACAAAAGTAAAGGACATAAAGAAGTTAAAATCAATAGAGCGAGAGTTTGAGATTTTAACTGGACAGTGTAAGTTAGGCATTAATTCTAGATCAGGGCGAGAGCAAGTTTTAGAGTTAATTAAGTTCCGACCTTTTCCAAAAAGTATTTTTAAAGATTGAATGTGAGGACGAGAGTTAAGCATTTGGATTTGATTATATAACCTAAGTCAACAGAGCGAGAGTTTGAGATAAGGGTGTTTAAAACGGTCAGTATTTTCTTAAAAGGAGTTTCTGCAACTTTATTGTTTTCAAAATATGGTTTTTGACTTAATTATAAGTGACAGCTACATTAATATAAAATCATGGTTTATTCAACAGAGCGAGAGTTTGAGATAAAACCTTTAACCAATAAAGTTAACCGAAACGATTCATTTTAAAACCAAGAAACCGACAAAGACTTGATTCCCTAGTTTTGACGAACTACATACCGATATCCGTTTCATTTATATTTAATCTAGATATTAGTTTAGCTCTTAGTTTTTCCCCAAACAATCAAACATTTTCACCTTAGATTTACGTAGTAACCTTAGATAACGGTATATCGATTCATAAGTCCCTGTGGGATCGATATCTTTTAAAACTACGCGATAGAACTGTGCACTTGCAGTTTGTATCCCAATTCGACTCATAAAGTCGCGATCAAGTTTTTGGCGCCGTTGCCGGGGACTTTTATTCAATCGATATCGTAACTCTTCCGTTACGCTGTAGAGACTAAGGTTTCTTTTTCTTCTATTTTCTTTCTTTCGTTGATTTGTATGCCACGCACTCGCTCACAAGGCGAACCGCTCTATTTACGAATCAACGATATCGAACTATATCTCCGAGTCTTACGACGAATTCGGGAATATCGTGCTGCGAACAATCTCCCTCCTGTAGACCTTCCTGATTTCAAAAACATTTTTCCTTCGATACCCGAGATGGTAGAACCAGCTCGTGCTCTTAGAGATTACGCCGCTCCATCGCAAGATGAACCGCATTCAAGTATTGCTCCGCCCGCAATCGAAGCAAACAACTTTGAACTTAAACCTTCGCTGTTGCAGGCTGTGCAACAGAACCAATTCTCTGGAAATCTTACCGAAGATCCAAACCTTCATTTATCCGTATTTGTCCAATACGCTGATACTGTTAAAGCTAATGGTGTCACTTCAGAGGCAATTCGACTTCGTCTTTTTCTTTCTCATTAAGAGATAGCGCTAGAAGATGGCTTCAATCACTTCCTTCCAACTCAGTCACCACATGGAACGAATTGAAGAAAGTTTTTCTTGCCCGATATTTTCCGCCAAGCAAAACAGCTATGTTAAGAGCCCAGATAAACGGATTTAAACAGAAAGACAACGAGTCTCTTTTCGAAGCATGGGAAAGATACAAAGACATGATGAGACTTTGCCCACACCATGGTTTGGAAGACTGGTTAGTCATTCACACATTTTATAATGGTCTCTTATACAATACAAGTTTAACAATAGACGCCGCTGCAGGTGGTGCACTAATGAACAAACCCTATGCTGATGCTTACCAGCTTATCGAGAGCATGGCCCAAAACCACTATCAGTGGGGAACCGAACGAACAACGGTGGAAAAACCTCAAACGAAAACTGGCATGTACGAGATAAGTAACCTTGATCACGTTAATGCAAAAGTGGATGCTTTGGTCCAGAAAATTGAAAGTTTAAACGTATCACCTCCAGCCGCCGTGGTTGCTATAACTCAGAATTGCGAGATCTGTGGAATCCAAGGCCACACTCCTGCGGAATGTCAACTCTTGACTGGAATCCAAGCAGAGCAAGTAAACTATGCTCAAGGAAGCCCCTATTCGAATACCTATAACCCATTTTTGGACCAAAATCTTTCCATTTTTGGAAACTTTCAATTACACGTCAGTTTCCATTTTTGGAAACTTTTGATCTGACCTCAAATTCTTCAAGGTATCTGTTTGAAATAATGAATAAACCTCTTTTGGACATGAATGAAGTGTTGAGACTCATTTCTCCCCCTCCTAGCCCTCAGTTGACTTTTATGGGCCCCAGATGACTTGGCAATGCACTGATGACTTTGAGCCTCTACCACCTGAGGAAATGGCTCAGAAATGAACCCCTTGCTCATATAAGCTTCTCCACATAACCATGTGATCTCCATCTCAATAGAATACTTCACCTCCTTGAGAATCCCTGGTTGGAATAACAGTCATTCATTAGGGTTGACCAAAGGTCAAAACCCTAATCCAAAGGGACTGAAGCCTGAACAATAAAACCCTGGAAGATGACAGAACCATGATGATGGTAATATATCCTTGCCAACAAGATAATACCCAAGACCTCTGAAGGATCAAGAAACCCTAATTGAAGCACAAACCCTCAGATGGTTGATGATCAATTTAAAGAAACCCTCAGGCTTGCATCTCTTAACCTCTCTGTCTTATGAGAAAGACTTAGGAGGATGACCTTCTATTTTCACATGATATGCAATGTGCAATGACTAATGCCCTAAATATGAAATGCAATATGCTAAACTAGTCCCAAGAAGAGGAGGGCGAATTTTGAGGTGTTACATTTGTCCCATTAGATTTGAAAATATAATTTAATTTAATTAATGAAAATAAATAAAATTAGATGTAATAAGATATATCCTCTTTCCCGATTTTATACTATTTTTATACCCCTTAAAACCCTTGAAATTATCCTTAATTATAACTGATGTTTCTTGATTTAATTAACCATAATATGAATAATATATATCTCTAGTCAATTAAAATATAAATATTATAATTAATTAGGTTAACCATAATTTATTTATTCAATTTTAAATACTAAACCCTAAATGGAATAATTAAATAATTAATAATTTAATATTTTAAAAATTATGAATTAATTATTGAGATTTAATTAAAATTAGTTATTAAATTAATTGGATTAATCATGAAGTTTTTTATTAATAAGTATAATTAAAATAAAGAATTAACTGATTAAAAAAAGGGGGGTATATGTTTAACTAGATTAGTAATTGGGCTGTAAAAGGGGGTGCAAAGAGTAGTGGGAGAGAGGCCCATCAACCTCTAAAGCCCACACTGGAAAGATAAGTCTATAGAGAGATATTCAATGTTTGACTCTCTTTGGACCTCTTGATCAAGATCAGAGGAAGATCAATAGGTTTGATCTCAACCTTTGGTTCTAATGACGGGTCAAAGTATGGTCAATGGGAGGCTATGATGTATAGTCAACAAGGGATACACAGTGAGACCGTGCGTAGGGGGACATCAGTTGTCTATGATAGTCAACTGATCTGGAGGTTCATGAGGAGGCCACTTGGCAGCCATTAGAAAGGTCACGTAAAGGGTATATGAACTTGAACCCTCTTAATGCTCTCCCATTTCTCATCCATATTTCTCTCTCTTACCCTCTCTTTCTCTCTCCACTCTTTCTATTCTCTCTACCCTTCTCCCTCCGGCCACCCCTTTCTTCATATTAACCCATCTCTCAGACCAACACCTTCAACCAGAATCTTCATGTTCATCATGAACATGAAGAACACTCAACCCAGAAATGGACCGCCCCACCATCCCTTCGCTGAAACCACTGCGAGTCACAGATCTCCGGTTGAAGCTCAACTAGGATCTTCAACCGATGTTCATATAGGTGATGAACATCAACCCAGAAACCTTTAAGGCCCATGATCCCTAACCAATCACGAATCCTAACTCACTCCTAGATGAACCCTAACCCTGTTATAAAACCTAACCCTAAAATGAAGAACCCTAACCCTAAAATGAAGAACCCTAACCTTAGTGTAGCGGTAAATTCATGATCATCAAGATATGGATAAGCTAGAGATCAAATAACAAGAGTCGCCACCGCGCTTTTTTATTGTTTCCAAGGGAAAAGGGAAAAAGTACAAACAAAACCCAAAAAGTAAGAAGTTTTCAAATCAAAACTAATAAAATGTCAGAGATTACAAGTAAGGGGGTTGGTTACACAGAGGGAAGGTGTTAGCACCCAAAGTGTCCTAGGTACTCCTAGGGAGCCCTTTTTGTGAGCATATGTATTTTGTATAAAATGACGTTTACAAACAAAATAGAATGGGGGGATGAGAAAAGAATTCATTAATTATATTTTTGTGTTTGACAAGTCCTTCGGACTTATGCCTACGTACCAACATAAAAATGAGGGATCAAAACCTCGTAGTTCGTGATACAAATTTCAAAGTGGATGCATTGCTTTTAACAAAAATTAAGTTTGAAAGGCACAAAAGCCTAAAAATGGTTTGAATGAGTTAGTTCTTTTTTGGCTTTTTGAAAGTTTAAATCAAGTAAAATTAAGTTTATTTACAAGTTTGATTTAAGAAAAGAAGTTTGAAAATGCAATGGCATAAGGCCAAAGTTTCTATCTTTTTGCAAAATGCTCAAAGTTTAGAACAAAATAAGTTCAATCAAAGAAGATTTTGAAAAGGGAGAGAGATATTTTGAAATTAAAGAAATGGGGAGAATATGAAGAGACTAATCCTATGCACAAAATTAAAAGTTAAGAGTTGAAAAGATATGACCAAATGGGTAGCAATCCAATAGACAAGAATGTCAATAGAAACCCAGAATTCCCTTGGTCAATTAGAAACAAGCAACACACAAATGCACAATTATATTATCTTGAAGGGAAAAGGCATCAAATAAAGATAACCACATCCAAGCTTTAGCCACTCCATGATCTTCTTCAAAATAGCCCATGTAACAGATGAATTCCACAAGTCACGGGTTCAAAATAATAGCTTCACAATGATCATGTTGCAGATGAACTCAGAGGGATCTTGAATGATGTATTAGATGAAGTTTATCATTGCAAGCACTTGGTTTCTCAATAAGTTGGCATTGGCCAAGTCCTTTAGCATAGGAATGTTGCCTAAGTTCTAGGTCCATTTGTCCAAGATCAAACCAACAGTCCACACAAAAGTTTTTTAGGATTTTTTGTTATTATTATGGACATTCATGGTCAAAGTCCACACAAACAAGCAAAGTATACACAAACAAGATATATCACACAATATGGTCCAAATGGACAAAGTGAAAATTGCATTAACATAAACAATTAGAATGATATGAACAATGACAAATGAATAAAAGCTAGAATTAAAAGCTAGAAGTTAGTATTGTTTTGCTTTTGCTTTTCATTTTTTAGACATTCGTTGGAGAACACTCAACCCACTTATCACAAGCATGGATCCTTGAGCCAAGACATCTTCCAAAGGAAGGAAAAAATGCCAAGTTTCCACACAATACCATGAATGAGGGGAGACTTACAATCTCACTAACTAGAATGTTATGCCTTTTATGTCACAAATTTAGCGCTATGTTAAGCAATCGTAATTAGACTTATGTAGAAGTCATAACTATTTGAGGCCGGGCAATAAAATTTTGGTGTTAATGCATGTTAGAGACATAGTATAATGGACTATGCTCATGAAACATACCACACATAAAAAGAGATATGCAAAAGAGGTGGCCTAATCTCATCCATACTCATGTTAATTTTTCAATCAACTAGTTTTAGGACTTTGAGATATCATAGGCTAAATGAGATGAATGCATAAAGAAGGGGAATGAGATGAAGAGGGGGGGTGGATCAAAACTCAAATTGATCAAAGGAGGACTTTTACCACATTAATACCATCCATTCATTTTGGTAGATGGAATGTACATTCCATCAATCCCCTAAATCCAATGATACTAACTTGACAAAGTCAAATCAACCTTCATCAAGGCCCCACAACAAGAGTCAAATACAAACAAGTCATTACAATTGGTCAACAAAATTATTTGGTATTTATTCAAATTAAAAAATACTAAAATAAGGCATTTAAATTAAATATGGTTTGTCAAATTCCTAAAACTTCATCAAAACACCAAATAAATGGCCATGAGATTTATCATAGGTTAAACAAGGTCAAAGGACCTTGGAGAAAAAATTTCAGAATTTTTAAAGACTTAAAAGTATTTTTAAACAATTAAAAACAAATTCAAAATCAATTAAATCATGAAAAATATTAATAATAATCCAAAAAATAATTTTAATTCAGAATATGAAAGAGGAAATTATTAGAAATTTTTTGGTGAAACTATCATATTTTTTGGATCAATATTAAAATTAATATGAATTAATGAAATTAAAAGGAATAAAAGAAAAACAGAAAATAAAAAAAAACGTGGACCACTTGATCTCCCTCATTAATTGAGGTGGTAGATCAAGTGGTCCTCAGTGCGCTTTCCATCGTGGACTTGAGTCAATGCGCCACAGGAATGCTAATCAGAACTAACGCATGAGATTAGATCATTTTAAATGGATCCTATGGTTGGAGACGTGCCAACACACGGCCGAAGCTGTAGCTCCGGTCTTCTTCTCCGGTGGACCTGACCAGACTGGTCCACCTTCAACCATCACCAAAATAAAAAAGGAGGACATGATCTGAAAGAAAAAATAGCATAGAGCACGAATCTGACCTCAATTTCATCCAACTCCAAATATATAAAAAGATATGAGGAGTTGAATTTTGAGATGTGTCAACTGAGTTACTTCGATTTGACCTCTAAGCAACTCAATCTTCTTACGTACAATGGTAGGACTTCAGACAACCAAGGATCCAAGAGAATTAAGTGAAATTGAGAGAGAATCGAAGAGATGAAGTTTTCTGAAAATTACCTTCAATGCTATGCAGTTCTTGATGTTGCTTGCTCTAAACACGATATGATCACACTTGAGAAGCTAGTAGGAAGTGATTAGAGAGGTTGAAAGGCTTTGGATCCTAGAGTTTTTGAATCTCCAACAGTTGAGATTCAAACTCAAATTTCAATTTGAAATTTATCAGGTTTTCCTTTGGAATGAGAGGGTTTCAATGGGGGGCAAAGTTGGCGCGCAAGGTCTGTCTCAAATGAGCACATAGAGCATGTATTTATAGCATGAGTGAATGATATTTGCACACTTCAAATTTTGTCCACATTTAGCAATGTTGATGGCACGAGTGCATGGGCATGTGCAGGCCCATGATGCAATGCAAAAAGGTCCAAAATCAATCCAAATGAAGCCTAAATGGAAGCTTGATTGGCAAGGCAAAGTGAACTGAAGTTTTGAAGCTTGA
The DNA here is from genome assembly GCF_024323335.1 of Lathyrus oleraceus. Taxonomy (NCBI): domain Eukaryota; kingdom Viridiplantae; phylum Streptophyta; class Magnoliopsida; order Fabales; family Fabaceae; genus Lathyrus; species Lathyrus oleraceus. The sequence goes on along the minus strand of NC_066579.1, from coordinate 286,880,291 downwards.
TTCTTGCCAAAGATGCTGCTCTGTTAAAGCCATACGCAGACCTAGCAAACCTCATCCAAAATGCGTGAACTTGGGTTCTTTGGAAAGCTTGGATCAAGGGGAACAAGTTTGATGTTCAACATTTTTTCATTTAGAGCTTGGAACATGGAGAATTTTGATGTGGAAGTTTGGAAATTTCAACATGTTGAAAATTTTTCTAAGTGTCAAGCCATATATCTCAATATTCCACCTTGCTTAACTTTTTATGTGAGCTTCAAATCAGAAAAGTGTCTTCATCAAAGTTGTAGCTATTTCAAAGACATTAAAAATTCTCATCAATTTAATTTCATTTGGATTTGGAATGATAGATTTATCCATTTTTGAAGTTTGGAAAAATCACTTGTTCAATGGTATAGGTCAAAAATGACCTATAATGTAACCTCATATCACATGCTCATGAAAGTTGAATTATCTCTCACTCCAAACATAAAAGTTGAAGTATACATCTTGAATTTGATTGTGAAACTTGGAAATCTTTCATCACATAAAAATTGAGCAAGTTATGGCCTTGGGAAGTTGACTTTCAAATTAGGGTTTAGACAAAATGACCTATAATGTTTCAACATAGAAAATGATTTTCCAAGAAAAACTAGCTCTAGGTCTCAACATGAAAATTGTTTGGAATGTCATTTATAGTAGCTTTTATCTTGGAATCATTTTCATATGGTGAACATTGTAGGAGATAAGGTCTAGGGAGACCCAATTTTAATCAGATGAATTCATCTGGCCAACCACTATCAACCAACTTGCTAACCTTCAATTATTTGGACTTTCTTGGTTCATGGTAGATCATATATGTATAAGATGATGAATTTTGAAGTTTCCCTTGAGAAATTTGATCAATTGGTGAGATAGCTTGTTGGAGAAGTTACTCAAGATACCTAGTCAAACTAGGGTTTCCAAGGCAAATCACCCTCAAACTCTTGAAGAAAACTTGATCAAAATAACATGTAGGAATCAATGGAACTCATATATGATGCTCATAACCATTCTTGGATTAATTCATGGTTGTGCTCTTTGTCATGAGGGTCTCCCACCCTAGATATGAACTTGATGAATCAATGGTGATCATGCCCTACCTACAAAAGAGTGAGGCAAATGCAGAAACATATTTTTGCATTTTGGTTAGTAAAATAATAATATACAAGTATGATACAATCACAAAGTTCTTGGTGATCTCTCCCAAAACAAACCCAATGAAAGAGGGGCAAGGAGGATGCCAAGGTATGATCCTAATGCTAATGCTTATGATGAAATTGCATGAGGGATCTTAGGGTTAAAATTGGGGTCTTACACTTAGTTTCCCAGAAGCCCTTAAAATCAAACCTAAACTCAATGCAAACACCATCAGACATATATCATAAACAAGCAATCAATCAACACAAGTAAATACATCAAGACCAAGGAGACTGTGTGGCCAACCTTCGGAGAGGAGGAGTTCTCCGGTAAAAGGTAAATTCTTTTGACTCTACTTTCCCCTTTTGTTGCTTATCTCTTTCCTCGTCTAAACTTTTCTTCTTTCTATGTGGATGCGAGGTCTTTCTGGTGATGGTGTCCAAGCTCAAGAAGATTGGGGTTTCAATGTGAAACCCTAAACCCTTCAAAATTGGAGCTCTTAGTGAGGTTCAATGAATTGCAGAAGCAAGGATTATAAGAATTTTTTAGGGTTTTTTCTTTTGTCCATTTCAGTATTAGACTTACGTTTTTATAAAGTAGATTTTTAGGTTTATAATTTAATTTGATTGATTATTTTAGGGAGTTTTTCATTTGATTGATGTATAACTCAATTCAGATTTGATTGTACTCTGATTATTTTTAAGATTTGATTTAGAATTAGAATTAGGTTTTGAGATTTGATGTATTGAGACTGATTTTAATGTAAATTCGATTTGTTGAATGTATTTAAAAAAAAAAGAAAGTTTGGATTCATGACATTTTGTTCCGTTTCTGACATTTATAAAAAAAGAAACTTTGGATTCATGACATTTGTAAAAAAGAAAGTTTGCATGAATTAGGGTTTTGGGTTGGACATTGGGGATGATGAAGATGGACCCGGGGTCATGGGTTTGACCCGGTTTGGATGATGGATTTTAGCTCCTGCTCGATCCAACTAGTCATGGAATTGATGACATTATCCTAATTAAATTATTAGTGTAAACTAATTTAACCTGATTTAGTCACTTAATTAAATCTAATCCAATTAATCTATTAATCCAAATAAATAATTATAAATTAATAAAATACCTAATTACTTAATCAATAGCCTTAGTCAATATTTTATCAATCTAATTAACCTAATAATTAATAACCTCCACTTAATATCATCAATTAATGAAAAAATGAACTAATTTTATTAATCACTATCTAATTCACTTGATAATGTTGACCTAATTAATCTAAAAAATTAGCAATTAACTAGGATAAGATTAGGGTTTAGAAAAGTCAAAATGGTTCTCCTTTGATTTTTCTGTATGGGAATCTGAATATGTTAGTGAATTACATCCTAAGTTAGTAGTAAAGACGAATATGATGGTCAAAATATGGGGTACGACACCCAATATCCCCTCACAGGTATGTACTAGTCTTCAAAGGTAACCCTAAAAAGGTCTTTAGAGTCATGGACCCATTTTGAGATACCATTGCCTGGGACGAATGACTCGTCGGAAAATGATGTTCCCAAAAGGATCTATTATAGGTCTGACGTCTCGTGCCAACCCTGATCGAGGCCTAACGCCAAGTAGGTCAACATGACTCTTGCCATGATACTATCTTACGTTTGTTCTAAAGCTCGGGTATAGAGCTTTTCTCCCATGTAGCATCATCCCAACCCAACAGAGAGTATAACAACATATACCAGAATATAAAGAATATGAATACTTAAAGTAATAAAGAATGCAATAAATAACATAAAGATAAAGCGAGTAAAGCAGAAAGATAAACACCCAAAAGAACAAGTAAACAAACAAAACTAGGCTTGACTTGCTTATGGACTCCCCAGCTGAGTCTCCTGTTGTCGCGCCGCGAAAAATATCTGAGCGCATCACACACTCTAAGATACAATAGAGTCTTCACTGAACTTTATTTATTCCCGGAGGAAAAGGAAAATATCGATAAAACCTGGGGGGAAAAGAAAAGGCTAAGGAAGTCGGTTATATAAGAGGAAGATATTAGCATCTCTCACATTTGTTGTACTCAACAGAAACAATTTTGATTGTTCTTTGCTCGAATTGGTGTTACTATCTAAAGATTACTTGGGAAAAGAGAAAAATGTTAAATAATTAGTGTGCTCGCCAAGGATTTGAATCCTCATGCCTACGTATTCTCATGGTGCAATGAGAAAATTAGAGCTCCATAGTTCATGGTAGAAAATACAGATTTGTTGGTTTCTTTTAGGGAACAATTATAATCGTATCCTAGAAGTATGTAAACATTAGCTGAAACAATCATAGTTCGGATACTCCAAGCTTTTAGTCTAACTATTAAGGAATGGATTATAGAAGTTCTTTATGAAAAGAAAATTTGTTTTTGAAAAAAGGTTTAAGTGACAAAATAAAAAAGAAAGAGTTAAGTGGATTACATTAATAGAGAAAATAACTTACATTGCAAAGAGTTGATTGACTTGAATTAACAGAGAAAAGAGCTTGCATTGCAAAGAGTTGTGAAGTGAAAAGTATTATTCTGGACCAATGATTGTGTTGTTGGACCCATATGATAAGTATATCTGAACCAAAGAGTGTGGCATTAACCAATAAGTGGTATGGCCAAAGAGAAAAGAGGGGTTTGCCTAAGCACGAGGTCTGACAAGGAAAATAATGCATGGCAAACATGCTTGCCTAAGTACTAGGTCTAACAAGCAAAATAAGAAAGAAAATGGTTTCTCTAAGCACTAGGTATGACAAGACAAACATGCATGAAGAGAGCGTTTGCCTAAGCACTAGGTCTGACGAGGCAAACAAGAAAGAAAATGGTTTGTCTAAGCACTAGGTTTGACAAGATAAACATGCATGAAAATAACATTTACCTAAGCATTTGGTCTGACAAGGCAAACAATGCAAACAATGCATGAGAAGGAGGTTTGCCTAAGTGCCATGTATGATAAGGAAAACAAGAAAGAAAAGGGTTCTTGGTTAAGAAATGGGTATTTTGACCATGAGGTGGTTGACCCAAAGAAGATTCGAAAGTCCAAAGAGTGTATTATTTGGTCCAAATAAAGGAATATAGTTGATGGGGCAGTATTGAAATGGTGAAGTGTTGCCTATGGGGAAGTGGACTTTGACAATCATTTGATTAGAATTGCACTAAAGTCTATGAATAGAGGTGAATACTCTGAATAACTATGGCATATGTACCTTACATAGAGGTACTCAGAACAAGGATAGGAAAAATCCTTTTCATCCTTCTCCATTGCTTAAGGCTTGATGCACACAATTTGTATCATGATTGATAAGCATTGAAGAAGAAACTTTGTTGTGCTTGAATAATAGTTCAGTGTCTAGTCTTCCTATAATGTCTTGACTTGATCGAAGTGTGAAATCTTAAGTTTGAGGTGAGGTCAGATGCAACTCCTACATAGGGGACTAGTCTTATCAAGTGATCAAGTGACTTCAGATCACTTGACTAAATTGAGGAAATAAGAAAATATCAAAGGATTTAGTTGATCAAAGAGGAATTTGATCAACTTAATCTATCAGGGTAAAATCTAGTTATACATCAGGCACAAGGATTTTATGACTAAAAACCATAAGGAAAAACAAAGTGCCATGCCTCTAATTCTAAAATAACCTAGAACCAAGGGGAACGTGGTTAATTGTTTTCTGAAATCTACTTAGAAAATTAATCCTAAAATTTAGTGATTAAAATCTAAAGAATGAATTAATTTGATTATTTTCTACAAGTATGAATTAAACGAAATTAAGCAAATAAAGGCTAAAATCACATGTTACTTCTACGTACTTCTCATGTTAAAGGTGCATTAAAAAGCGTCTCAAAATAAAATTAGAAAAATGAAATTGAAAAGAATTGAGGAACATTAATAAAAGATATTAAAGAATAAAAATAAGATATAAAAAAAAGGAAGCAGAAAACTGGGGTACAGGGGTGTATGGTAAGAAATCTACCATGGGCGTAAGTCAGAAGGCCCAAGGTTTTGTGGAAGTCAAGGGAGGGTTGTAACATAGGTAAAGAGGTGGTGCAAGAAGCACTTCTAGCTTGGGCTTGGCAACCAAGCCCACACGCGCTGAAGCTTAGTTCAACATGGGTAATGTGGAATAATGAGGTGCATGAAGTAAAATCCATTAGACCTGAGGCCCAAGTGAACTCAGCCGTGGGAAGAAGGGTTCAACATTGAGTTCATTTGCTCCTCACATGTTCAGATTAACATGTTTTACTCTTGAGTGACCCTGCTTGAGCTCTCTTAGCTCTGTCGTACCGGAGATTGCCTCTGGCGGTGACAGAGGACCAATCAACATAAATCACTCATCAATGTGATCACCATGCCATGATCTTTCATCGTATCATGTCAAACTCTCCTTATCTATAACCTAACCCTTAAACCGAGACCAAAACACTACGAACCTTATGTGTTTGGCTCCCCTATCATGGAACTACGACGTGGTAATGTAATTAGGGCAAAGCAAAGGAAGAATCCTACCTACAAGATGATGATATGTCCCAGTACGAGTTAAAGACGATGAATTGCGCTTAGGTAAGCTTCAAAACTCGCCCCCTTCGATGGTTTCTTATTCCTATTCTACATACTCCTTAGCCCTGTAGGAAACAATATGTTGATGTTGATGTGTGTGTTTCTTGGTGCTTGCGTAAACTCTGAGATATTGAGAGGAACAAAAGAATTCAATGAGTGTGAGAGATTTGATGATGACGATGTGGCCGAGCTCTAATCCATTGAAGCTTCAATGTGAAGCTTTTATGAAGTATTTCTAAGGAGATTTTGTGTTGGCTTGGTGAGAAATTTAGAGAGAATTATGGTAATATATGGAATTGATGATTGGTGAATGATTATGTGTGAAAAAATGACCCCCCCCCCCCCCCCCCGACAATGATTGGTGATGATTGGATTATATCGAGCAAGGAGAGTTAACAAAATTAGTTAGGGTTTAACTATATTAGATTTGGTTGACTAAGTTTGTTAGATGCTAACTGACACTATTAAGTTAGTTAAAATGCAATTAGAGGTTTAATTATGTTAAAACGGTTACTTAAGTTAGTTTTGTTGTGAAAATGTTAGGTAGTTAGTGTGAGTTCTGTTAGTTTCTGTTATAGCAGTTAGGTTCAATTTGAGTTAATTGTAGTTGGTTTTGAATTTGAATTAGGATGGCGCAGGTTAAGTTAGTTAGTTAATGGATTTAATGCTTGGATGAATTTGTAATGTTAGCAATGCTTGTGAATGTTGAATGAGTTTTTGTGATGACTAATGGATGCTTGGGCTGTTAAAACATAAAATGAAATTAATATGCTTGAAATGTGAATGTTAGTCGTTATTGGTTTTATCTACTAATTTTTTGGATTTGGATCACCAAGTTAGGGCAGTATGGATTGTTACATGTGAATTGGTGTCATTTGTTATACTAGCTGAAACTGAATGAATGAATGAATTTGAACTGAAGTTATTGAAATGGCATTGTTATGAGATTAGATGGGTGAAGCTTGGATAAATATTTGATTATGCTAACATATGTGTTGACCTAGGACGATTTTCTATGCATGGGTATATGTATTAGATGGGAATGCACTTTATGTCTTAATTAGTCTTGGCTTGGTTTGGATGTAGGTGTAGCGGGGTATTCGTTACCATTAGAGATATTGACTAAGTCTAAGGTAAACCATACAAGTCGAGTCGCCACCGCACTTCTATTTATCCAAAGGAATGGTTAGAAAGCAAACAAAAACCTAAGAGTTTTATCGAATCAAAAACTAGTAAAAATGTCAGAGATCTGGGTAAGGGGGTTGGTTATGCAATGAGAAGGTTTTAAGCACCCAAAACATCCTAGGTACTCATAGGGAGCCCTTTTCACATTTGTTGTAAGGTTGGTATTTTGTGAAAATTTGTTTGTGCGAACATGATTGAAGAGATGAGAAGAGAATATACAAATTATTTACATTTTGTGTTTAGATGGATGAACCCATTGCCTACGTACCATCTTAAAAAAGATTAGGATCAAAACCTCGTAGTTCGGGGTAAAAATCTCAAAATGAGTTGGTGGATTGATTGGTCCAAAAGCCTTAAGGTCTTTTGTTATCCAAGGGAGAAAACTCAACCTAAAAACCACAAATCCACAATGTGAGGATAGCTTCAACATGCTAGTGAGGGGTTAACCCTATAATTAGCATGGAAGACTCATTGACCATCACTAAGGATATAGGTGAGTATTACATCTACCTCAAGGATAACTAAAACCTAATAGCTAAAGGTTATGAAAAATTTGATTAAGAAAGTGGTCCTTGAAACCACAAAAGTATTTGAATGAGTGGTATTTACCAATGAGAAGTATGTACAAAGTATGGTCAAAGTTGACTTAGAAGTTCAATTCAAAATAAGTGTTATGAAAAGAAAGTTTGAAAATCAAAAGCATAAGGCTTAGGTTTCTAATGTTTGAAACAAGTGTTAAATGTTTGCACAAAAGTTTTGGCTTTGGTTAGAATGGAGGGAAGAAGAAGAATGGCTAAAGTCTTAATCATACAAGAGATAATGGATAAGAAACAAGACCACAAATGTAGTTCCTCTCCTGAGATCATATTGATGATCCAAGTAGCTCCCATCCTTTGGAATATGCAAGCAAAATAATAGTAAGCTCAATCAATCAACACAATCAAACAAGCTTCTAGAAGATCCCCAATGTATCTTGTATCTTTCACTTTGGATGAACATGGTAATGGTTCTTCAATTTGAGCTCTTATAGGATTCCCTAGCACAAGAGCACACACATCAAAGAGTTTTATGAAGCAAATCAAGAATGGACAAGAGTGAGTTTAGAGGCTTGGTCCTTCTAATTCATCTTCAACATTAAGGTCCTTTTACTCCATTTTTGCATAGGGAAAGTCCTAGAAACTAAGTCCATTTATCCATTTCTTTGCATTTGGTCCACAACAATCAAAACAAAACACAAGCACAATAATATATACACAATTATGTGCTCAAGTGAGCAAAAGGCAAATTGCATTAACATAAACATGTGCTCAAGTGAGCAAAGAGAAAAGCAAATGAATAATATGTACAAGAATAGTAAATTGCATAAAAGTAAAGAGCAAGAAGTAAATGTTAATAGTTAATGGTTAATGTTAGTAGTCAGTGTGCCACAAGGAAAATTTAGCGCTATGTTAAGCAATCGTAATTGGACTTATGTAGAAGTCACAACTATCTGAGGCCGGTCAATAATAATGTAGGCAACAACACAAGTTAGAGGTCTTGATTAGTGAATCAAACTCCAACAACTTGCCATGCCAAAAAGAAGAAGAGAAATGATCTTGTATTGATTTAGGTCCTTTGCATGATTTAGAAAGCAATTTATCCTTAATGCAAGCCATTCACTTGATCCATAATCAAGATGAATTAGATTTGAATCAAGGAAGATTAAACCTCCCTAATCAATGCTAACCACCAATCTTTAACTCATTGATCAAAAAAGAAAAAGAAGAAGAAGAAGAAGAAGAAGAAGAAGAAAGAAATGAAAAATTAAAGTGCATTAAATGAAATGGAACGTATTAATCAACAAATGTTGACCAAAGATAAGGGAGATCAAGGTCAAACCATAGAAAATAGAAGTAAAATGAATATTAGAAGTCAAGAAATAAACAAAAATATTTTTGGCATTTTTAATATTTAAAATAAAACTTGAATTAAAATATCAAAGAAAGGTCAAACTTCAAACTCACTTCAAATCAACTTTGAAAAGTCCAAGTGAATTATCCCAAATTCAACAAGGTCAAAGAAAGTTTGACAAAAAATTTCAGCATTTTTAAAAGTCAGAAACTATTTTTAATCAATTAAAAATGCATAAAAATAACCTTATTGAACTAAAATCTCAAATAAATCTCAAATCAATTAATAAATTGATGAGAATATTTTTTCATAGATCCATCATCATTCAAAGAGGTTGAGAAAATATTTTTGTATTTTTTGAATATTAAAAACTATTTAAAATGAATTAAAACTAACCAGAAAAGAGAAAATTACTAAAAAATAGCAAATGATAAAATAAAAAAAAATAAAAACCAATTTTAGAAACTAGAAATTAAAAGAGAAATAATGCAATTGGTCCCATAATTTTTGGACCAATAATAAAAGAGATATGAATTTTAGAAAATGAAATGGAATTAAAAAAATGAAATGGAAATTAAAATCAGAAATGGAAAATATGAAAAATCCACACGCGTTGGATTGTGTCTCATTAAATGACGTGGAGGATCCAATGACATTGGCATTCGCGCGCACCATGAACCGCAGTCAATGAGTAACATAATGAATAAAAGAAAGTCATAACAATGTGTGGAAGAGATTAGATCTGGAAACTGAGATGGACGGCTCAGATCCAATCTGGAGACCAGATGGTGGTCAGCGCCACCGTCTTCTCCGGCTAGCTCCGGCGAAGGCCAAAAATTGCAGGTCAAAAAATGTTAACTAAAATGCACGATCTAGGTACCATTCGAAAGGTGGAGTGATGTACATCACTCCTATGCCACTCAATTCCACTCTAGATCCCTATTAAGAGAGAAATCAGAGATGGAACTTTGGTGGTGTTCAACTGAACTTGATTGATTTCAAAAATTAAGAACACAACAATGATGCCTCTATGCAGAGGACTTCAGATCACACAAAATCAAGGCAAATGGAGCAATGTATAGGCTGTTTTGAAGCAAAATGCAGTTGAGCAAAACCATTGAATTGTGAAAAATTGAGTCACTCTCTTTGGTTCCTTTTGCAAACAGAAGCTTCAATGGATCAAATGAAGAAGGTCTAGGAACTATGGATCTTAAAAATCAATTGATTCAATTGAATTTCAGATCTCAAATTTTTTGAGAGAAAGTGAAAAGTTCCTTTGGTGAGGGTTGGGTTTTGAGTTCAGCAGGGGTTTAGGCGCCTTTAGGTTGAAGAATTGTGAAGCTATGGCATGGTATTTATAGATGGAGATGGCTGAATACATGAGCTAACTCGTGTGCATGGGAGAAGAGGGTCTCCATGCATGGGCCTGTACAGGCGCATGGAGGGCCCAATTCTGATTGGAAATGAATGCTAAACATCACCAAATGAGAATTGGACGTGCATATTGGATATCACAAGCTCATGCATGGCAATTGGAATGATTTTCATGAAATGCACTAAAAAGTTCCCCTCTTCGAAAATGACATTTCCAAAATTTAAACATAGGCTTATGGGTAATGGTTGGAAAGCTTGTTGCATAAGGAACAAATGTCATGTTGATCAAAACTTCATTTGGGCCTTGGAAATTGATGAAATTTGAGCTTGAAGTGTAGGGTGCAAAACATATACATGTGAAATTTCCAAGCATGTCAATTCCCCACATGGAGAAAGGCCACGGTGATGAAATCACATTCAGAAGTGTCGGGGGAATATGAATCTTATCCGCATAAATCTGACACTTATGGCATTTCTTCACATATTTGCAGCAGTCAGACTCCATTCTCAGCCAATAGTAGCCTGCTCTCAACATCTTTCTAGCCATGGCATGTCCGTTGGAATGAGTACCAAATGAACCCTCATGGACCTCAGTCATTAACAAGTCTGCTTCGTGTCTATCCACGCATCTGAGCAAAACCATGTCAAAATTTCTTTTATAAAGCACATTGCCATTGAGGTAGAAACTGCCTGATAATCTCCTCAAAGTCTTTCTATCTTTCACAGATGCCCCAGGCGGGTAAGTCTGGCTCTGAAGAAAACACTTGATATCATAATACCATGGCTTATCATCTTGCACCTCCTCTACTGCAAATACATGAGCTGGTCTGTCCAAGCGCATCACAGTGATATTGGGAACTTCATTCCAAAGTCTAACCACAATCATCGAAGCAAGTGTAGCAAGGGCATCTGCCATCCGATTCTCATCTCGAGGAATATGATGGAAGTCAACCTCAGTAAAGAACGTTGAAATCCTCCTCGCATAATCTCTATATGGGATGAGGCCAGGCTGATTCGTTTCCCATTCACCCTTAATCTGATTAACAACGAGGGTCGAATCACCATAAACATCAAGATGCTTGATCCTTAGATCAATGCGTTCTTCCAATCCCATAATACAGGCCTCATACTCAGCCATATTATTCGTGTATTTGAAAGTTAGCCTTGCTGTAAAAGGAAAATGTGTGCCCTGAGGAGTAATAATCATTTCCCCAATACCATTTCCATATTGATTCACAGCGCCATCAAACACCATGCTCCATCCTGAACCAGGCTTTGGCCCTTCATCGAGCGTAGGCTCATCGCAATCTTTCATTTTCAAATACAGAATTTCCTCATCTGGGAAGTCATACTGAACTGACTGATAATCCTCAATTGGTTGATGTGCCAAGTGGTCAGCCAAGATACTACCTTTTATCGCTTTCTGAGCTCGATACACAATATCATACAAAAACAACAACATCTGCCAACGGGCAATCCTCCCAGTTAAAGCAGGCTTCTCAAAGATATACTTGATTGGATCCATTTTGGATATCAACCAAGTCGTATGATTTAACATATACTGGCGTAAGCGCTTAGCAGCCCAAGCCAAAGTACAACATGTTTTCTCAAGCATTGAGTATCGAGACTCACAATCAGTGAACTTCTTACTCAGGTAGTAGATAGCATATTCTTTCTTTCCTGATTCGTCTTGCTGACCAAGGACACAACCCATTGAGTCTTCAAGAACTGTCAGATACATAATCAATGGTCTTCCTTCCACAGGCGGAGATAGAATCGGAGGCTCAGACAAATAATCTTTAATACTGTCAAAGGCCTTTTGGCAATCCTCGGTCCAATCATGAGACTGATCTTTCTGGTGGAGCTTGAATATTGGCGCACATGTGGCAGTCATGTGGGATATGAATCTGGAAATATAATTCAAGCGGCCAAGAAAACCTCGGACTTGCTTCTCAGTTTTGGGCGCATGCATCTCTTGTATTGCTTTGACCTTTGCAGGATCAACCTCAATACCTCTTTCACTGACAATAAAGCCCAATAACTTGCCAGAACGGACTCCAAATGTACACTTGTTAGGATTCAGACGAAGCTTATACTTCCTCAAACGCTGAAAAAGCTTCAACAAGTGCTCAACATGTTCAACTTCCGTTCTTGACTTTGCGATCATATCATCAACATATACTTCGATCTCCTTGTGAATCATATCATGAAACAAGGTAGTCATAGCTCGTTGATACGTGGCTCCGGCGTTCTTCAAACCGAAAGGCATCACTCGATAACAGAATGTTCCCCAAGGTGTGATGAATGTTGTCTTATCCATATCCTCGGGTGCCATTTTAATCTAATTATATCCGGAAAATCCGTCCATAAATGAGAAGACATTGAATTTAGCTGTATTATCTACCAACATATCAATATGTGGTAGAGGGAAATCATCTTTCGGACTAGCTTTATTCAAGTCTATATAGTCCACACACATTCGGACTTTTCCATCTTTCTTAGGCACGGGCACAATATTGGCCACCCATTGAGGATATGTAGAAGTCACCAGAAACCCCGCATCAATTTGCTTCTGAACTTCCTCTTTGATCTTCACTGCCATATCAGGATGAGTTCTTCTGAGCTTCTGCTTCACAGGCACGCACTCAGGCTTCAAAGGCAGGAAATGTTGCACGATATCAGTATCTAGACCAGGCATATCTTCGTACGACCAGGCAAAGACGTCGACATATTCTCGTAGCAACTCAATCAACCCCTTCTTAACAGATTCTTCCAGGAGTGCCCCAATCTTCACTTCTCGCACACAATCTTCAGACCCCAAGTTGACTGTTTCCAGATTCTCAAGATGCGGCTGAATGATCTTCTCTTCATGCTCAAGTAGACGGGTAATCTCGTCAGGAATCTCTTCAACATCATCCTCTTCCGCCTCAAATACAGGGAATTCAAAGTTGGGAGATGGTGTTGGATCATTATGTTCAATGGGTTTGATCAACCTACATAATGATTTTGGATATAAAGAGATTTTAGAATTCAAACAAGGCAAATCATTATGCAGATGAAAAGATTGATTTTATTCTTATTTTTTTGGGTTTTATGTGATCACCAATTTCATGCAAAAGCGAAAAGGGAAAATAATTGGAAAAACAAACATTTAACATGAATTGATTGAATGAAAATATCATTGTATTTATGCGCCAACAATGTCATCACTTCTCCTTTTGGCATGGGAGAAGGGTTTTCAAACACAATGAACATTACTTTTACTTATGGATAACTGTTGGAATATCAACAGCAACCCAATTATTGCAGACCCCTCCAGGGATGATGAAGTTGCCATAATCCTCTTCATCTTCTTCCAGAATGGCAGCAGCCTCTTCATCTTGACCAGTGTGGATGAATCCACCACTCTTGAACAACCCTTGCTTGTTGAAGACACCAAAGGAATAGCCTATTCCAGCCCGGGATTTGTTATCTTCCAGCTCAATCATTTTCCCTCAACCAGCAGTTGCACCATGCTCAATGGCCAACTTTGCATCTTTATAGGAAGCAAATGAAGGAGTTCCCTTTTTAATAGGTTCAGCAATAGATAAAGCTTGGAACGGCGTTCCAACTTCATCCTCAGCATCTATATAAGAGAAAGAAGACAAATGGCTAACTAGGAGAGCCTTTTCTCCCCCTACCACCAGCAACTTCTTATTCTTCACAAACTTCAGTTTCTGGTGTAGGGTGGATGTCACGGTGCCTGCCTCGTGAATCCATGGTCTGCCTAGGAGATAGCTATACGATGGGTGAATGTCCATAACCTGGAAGGTAATCTGGAAATCACTTGGTCCAATTTTGACTGGGAGATCAACCTCTCCAATCACAGTTTTACGTGACCCATCGAAAGCTTTCACAACTACTCCACTATGCCTCATGGGAGGCCCCTGATATGCTAACTTTGAAAGAGTGGACTTCGGCAACACATTCAATGATGACCTAGTGTCCACCAGCACATTGGACAGGGCGTCATCTTTGCAGCTCATAGATATGTGTAATACCAGGTTGTGGTCTCTTCCCTCCTCGGGGAGATCAGCATCACAAAAACTTAAATTGTTACAAGCGGTGATATTTGCAACAATATTGTCGAATTGTTCTATTGTGACGTCGTGGTCTACATACGCCACATCCAACACCTTCTGCAGAGCTTCTCGGTGTGGTTCTGAATTCATTAGCAAGGATAGTACATAGATTTTGGATGGCGTCTGCAGAAGCTGATCTACCATGTTGTACTCACTTCTCTTGATGAGCCTTAGCATCTCATCACAATCTTCTTTCGTATTGCCACTCGGGCCAACAGAGACAGAAGTTTTCAACATAGAGGCAGGTTTAACAACAGGTGCCGGATTCGGTGCATTGACAGCATTCCCAATCGGGCGTTCAGCATAATCAGCAGTATCATTCCTTCGAACATCAGCTTGCGGCTTTGGCGGAGCCGAGAAAACACGACCACTGCGAGTCAGGCCGCTGACGTCGGCAATATTAACAACAGATGAAGAGGGCAGGGGCACCTCTCTCTCATTCTCCAATGCTACAGCATTGTAGCGATAAGGGACCGCCTTCTCAGAAGAATACGGTACAGGGCCAACTGGCTTAATGGTCAAAGCAGGAGAAACCTTTTGCTTGCTACCATCATACTTGATGACAATAGGCTCGGGGATCCGGAACACTGGAGAAATTACAATGACTTCATCAGCATCCTCGTCAACGTTTCTGTTTTGAAGGATCTCAATGACTCCTTCATCCAGCATTTCTTGAACATCCTTACGCACCTGGCGACAACCTCTTTGATTGACAGAACAGACTCGGCATCTATCGTGGTCATGCTCGTAATGATTGTAATCACACAGCAATCTATGCATCTCAACCAGAGATTGTCGAATATGACTGACATATTTGACTTTGTACTTGCCAGGGCAGCCCTGGACCATGTTGACAGATTTCCCATGCTCGGGCAATGGGTTCTTCTTTACATTAGGACCTACGTCCTCGAAACACAAAATACCACACCTCACAAGATCTTGAACCTTGGTCTTCAAAGGGTAGCAATTTTCCACATCATGTCCGGGAGCACCGGAATGATAAACACAATGTAATTCGGGCTTATACCACCACTGGAGGTTGGTAGGTATAGCCGGTGGGTCTCGTGGCGTAATCAACTTCCTCTCTATCAAGGAGGGATATAACTCTGCATATATCATCAGAATAGGATCGAAGGTGACCCTCTTCCTCTCGTAGCTTGTGCTGGCTTGATTACTGTTTCGAGGCTGGTAGGCCTGCTGTTGAGGACGGTGTTGTTGTTTAATATTGTGGATGTGGTTGTTGCTGATTACTATTGTGATGCTGAAACTGTTGATTATCTCTGAAAACAGGTGCTATATGAGCCACCTGGTGCTGGTTACCGGCCGGACGCACGGTCTTCCTCCTCATAGAGGGTCTTCTCGATTTCACATGGGAGGTCACAGCATGTGCCTCGCCATCTTTCTTCTTCCCAAACGTCCCATACCGCTTGGTAGAAGAGCCTTCTTCTCTGGTCAGGCGCCCTTCCCTGACTCCTTCTTCCAAACGCATCCCCATGTTCACCATCTCGGTGAAGTCAGAAGGAGCGTTGGCAATCATCCGCTCATAATAAAAAGAACTCAAGGTCTTCAAAAAGATCTTGGTCATCTCTTTCTCTTCTAGCGGGGGCACGATTTGTGCTGCCACCTCTGGGCGTACTCTTTGAATGTTTCCTTGTCCTTCTGAGACATGGCCCTCAATTGATCCCTATCGGGAGCCATATCCATATTATACTTGTATTGCTTGACGAATGTCTCGCCAAGGTCATTGAAGGATCGGATGTTCGCACTATCCAAGCCCATATACCAACGTAGGGCAGCACCAGACAAACTGTCCTGAAAGTAGTGGATGAGCAGTTGGTCGTTGTCGGTCTGAGTCGACATTTTCCTGGCATACATGACCAGGTGGCTGAGAGGGCAAGTATTTCCCTTGTACTTTTCAAAGTCAGGGACCTTGAACTTCACAGGGATCTTCACATTCGGAACTAGGCAGAGTTCAGCAGCGGACTTGCCAAAAAGATCCTTTCCTCGGAGAGTTTTCAATTCCTTGCGGAGTTCAAGAAATTGATCGTTCATAGCGTCCATCTTTTCATAGACATCCGGGCCCTCAGACGGCTCAGAATGATAGATGGTGTCGTCTATTCTGGGCATAGTATGCACGAGAGGAGAAGGAACAGCAAGGACCGGGCTAGATGCCGACAGAGAAGCAAAAGTGGATGCAGGACCCTCAGGCATGAAATTGGGAGGCATCCCCCACGGGAATCCGGCTGGCATGGCTGTTGGAGCAAAGTGTGCGCTGGCCGCAGGCACAGTTGTGGAGACAATCTAAAAAATGACTGTCCTCTGGGGAGGAGTTGAAGGTGTCGGAGAAGACTGGCTTTGAGCAGCCATGAATGACTCCATCAGGGCAGTCAATCTGGCTACTTCCTCCTTCAGCTCGCGGTTCTCTTGTTCCAAATGATCCATCAGTCTTGCAGAGTTGGCTCTGGTGTAGTACCGGTGAGTCAGCTTGTCTTCAAAATAAATGAAGAACATAGAGTTAGACCATAGAACAAGATGCCTGGAGCAAAACCTGCTTATGCACATGATGCATGCAATGCATATGATTTGTTTTTATATCAGAGGAACTTTTAGAGTTCTATTTGCAAGTATTGGAAATATTAAACATTTATCACATATGGAAATATCATATCAGTAATATCTGGAAACAGTTTTTTACACCAAAGAAGTACAGTCTTGGTAACCAAATACAAGAGGAAAGGAAAATGAACATCCTATGGAACCCTAGAAGAAATCATCTAAAGCTCTGGACTCAGGAAGATAAGATGCACGAAGCCTCTTTACCTCCCTCTCGTAGGCTGTCTCCATATCTGTCTTCTCCTTGGCGAGTCGATCATACTTCCTCTTCCAAAACTTGGAAGACTGAGGAAGTAGAGAAATCCATACATCATCAGGATCATCAATAACCTGGTGCTCAAGGAACTCTATCAAAGCGTCCTTCTCCTTGATCTATTGAAGCAACTCCGATCGTTCACGGATCCAAGCACGTGAACGGTCTTCGTCTCTCAACTCCTCTACTCCTTGGTCAGGGAGAGTTAAAGGCCCATCCACTACCAAGGGTGTAGGTCTCAGATACTCGTAAGGCATGAGGTACTCGGAAGCTCTCCTCCTAACCCAAGAAGTATAAGGCTCCAAAGCGATACAGTTCTTTGGACCTAGCTCCTTTCTTCCTTTCCTATGGATCTTGCGCCAAGCGCGGAACATCCTGCCCTTCAAGCCTTGGGGTTCTTTACCCTCCTGAAAGAACACACCCTCCAACAGAATGTTATTGGGTTTATCCTTTAGCGGGAACCCAAGCTGACGACGTGCCAAAATAGGGTTGTAGTTAATCCCACCACATGTACCAAGAAGAGGCACGTTGGAGAATTCACCACAAGAATCGATAATCTGCACACCATCATACACACAGTTGTACCAAAAGATATCATCATTGGTGAGAGACATAAGTCTCGTGGACCACTGTAGACATCATTTGTTCTCCTTGAAGGTGACCGTCCGCGGCAAGTGCGAAATAAACCACTTGTACAGCAGAGGCAAACAACACACAATGGTACCACCACCCTTTGCATTCCTCATATGCAAAGAAAAGTAAGTGTCACCCAACAGAGTCGGAACAAGATTAAGAGTAGAGAAAATCCTAATAGCGTTCACATCCACAAACTTGTCGATGTTGGGGAATAACACTAGCCCATAGATGAGAAGCACAAGTATGGCCTCAAAGGCGTCCTCACTCATGGCCTTCCCATACATAGTAGCTTGATCAATGAGGAACTCAGAAGGGAGACCTTGAATTCCACCTTTGGTAGTCATATGAGCACCAACCAGAGATTCATCTATATGCAACATATCATCTATCTCTTGAGAAGTTGGAACACTCTCTAAGCCACTGAACGGCAACTGGTCTAGAATAGGTATACCCACAAGGTAGGCATACTCCTCAAGCGTGGGAAAAAGCTAAAAAACCGGAAATGTGAAGCAACGGTACAAGGGATCATAAAATTGCACCAATACACTCATCAATCCTTCGTCCACCTGAGTAGTCAGAACAGATAAAAGCTTCCCAAAACGAGCCTTGAAACCCAAGGGACCTAATACATAGGATGTCAAATTCCTTAGCTCTTTCAAGTCGAGTTGTCTGAAACTGTACTTCTTTGTATTCCTTCTTTGTCTTTCCATGTCTGAAAATTTTGCAAATAGACCTCTTAAGTTTCTTGAAATTTTTCTTATTATTGATTATATGGATGCAAATGGGTGCATGAATGCATGAATGCAACAAACACACTCAAGGATCAAGCAAAGCACACCAAATAAAGGTCATGGGATTGATCATGTCATCCTTAATATCAATCATCTATTTTGGTGGATTATGGTTTACACCTTATCAACACCCAAGTTCCATTGATATTAAGGATGCAGGAATGGATCAACCATGAATCAAGGGTTTGTTGCAAGTCACGAGCATGGAGTCTTGGTCAAGAACCACCCAAAGGGAGCGTACTAGGGTTTAAACCTGCCAAACATGTTCTAAAAG
Source organism: Lathyrus oleraceus (assembly GCF_024323335.1). NCBI lineage: Eukaryota > Viridiplantae > Streptophyta > Magnoliopsida > Fabales > Fabaceae > Lathyrus > Lathyrus oleraceus. The sequence goes on along the minus strand of NC_066579.1, from coordinate 286,861,414 downwards.
AGGTTCCCATAGTCATCATCCCATCTTTCGGATATTATCGGAGAAACGACTACTCGTATTCCAAAAATATTCTCAAGAGAGACTCTTATGAGTGTAGTATCGCGTAACAATCGTATCAAATCTCACACTTGAACGACTTTCACACTACATCCTAAGAATAGGCCAAGATGGGCTTGGTAAACTAAGGTCCTTGGCTTCTAAGGTCAATATTGGAAAGAGTAATGTCTAACCACAACTACTTGTGTGACACTATTGATCCCAACATGACCTCCACCAAGTGAATGGGCTTTGCAAGTCAACTTGCTAAGGAATAACTCCACACAAGTCAACAAGACTATGCCATTCTCCTATCCTAAGTGTACTCGAGTTCGGGTATAGAACTCATCTCACAAAGATCACCAAGCATACAAGGAATTAATATTCAAGCAATTCAATCATTACATACAATACAGTAATCCCAAATTGCACAAAAATATGTCACAAAACAATATTCAATACAATACAACAAACATGACAAGTAGGCAAAACCCACTAGGCAAATCTCCCCAGCAAAGTCGCCACTTTTTTGTAGCGGGGTATTCGTTACCATTAGAGATATTGACTAAATCTAAGGTAAACCATACAAGTCGAGCCGCCACCGCACTTCTATTTATCCAAAGGAATGGTTAGAAAGCGAACAAAAACCTAAGGGTTTTATCGAATCAAAAACTAGTAAAAATGCCAGAGATCTGGGTAAGGTGGTTGGTTATGCAATGGGAAGATTTTAAGCACCCAAAACATCCTAGGTACTCCTAGGGAGCCCTTTTCACATTTGTTGTAAGGTTGGTATTTTGTGAAAATTTGTTTGTGCAAACATGATTGAAGAGATGAGAAGAGAATATACAAATTATTTACATTTTGTGTTTGGATGGATGAACCCAATGCCTACGTACCATCTTAAAAAAGATTAGGATCAAAACCTCGTAGTTCGGGGTAAAAATCTCAAAATGAGTTGGTGGATTGATTGGTCCAAAAGCCTTAAGGTCTTTTGTTAACCAAGGGAGAAAACTCAACCTAAAAACCACAAATCCACCATGTGAGGATAGCTTCAACATGCTAGTGAGGGGTTAACCCTATAATAAGCATGGAAGACTCATTGTCCATCACTAAGGATATAGGTGAGTATTACATCTACCTCAAGGATAACTCAAACCTAATAGCTAAAGGTTATGAAAAATTTGATTAAGAAAGTGGCCATTGAAACCACAAAAGTATTTGAATGAGTGGTATTTACCAATGAAAAGCATGTACAAAGTATGGTCAAAGTTGACTTAGAAGTTCAATTCAAAATAACTGTTATGAAAAGAAAGTTTGAAAATCAAAAGCATAAGGCTTAGGTTTCTAATGTTTGAAACAAGTGTTAAATGTTTGCAGAAAAGTTTTGGCTTGGGTTAGAATGGAGGGAAGAAGAAGAATGGCTAAAGTCCTAATCATACAAGAGACAAGGGATAAGAAACAAGACCACAAATAGAGTTCCTCTCTTGAGATCATTATGATTATCCAAGTAGCTCCCATCCTTTGGAATATGCAAGTAAAATAATAGTAAGCTCAAGCAATCAACACAATCAAACAAGCTTCTAGAAGATCCCCAATGTATCTTGTATCTTTCACTTTGGATGAACATGGTAATGGTTCTTCAATTTGAGCTCTTATAGGATTCCCTAGCACAAGAGCACACACATCAAAGAGTTTTATGAAGCAAATCAAGAATGGACAAGAGTGAGTTTAGAGGCTTGGTCCTTCTAATTCATCTTCAACATTAAGGTCCTTTTACTCCATTTTTGCATAGGGAAAGTCCTAGAAACTAAGTCCATTTGTCCATTTCTTTGCATTTGGTCCACAACAATCAAAACAAAACACAAGCACAATAATATATACACAATTATGTGCTCAAGTGAGCAAAAGGCAAATTGCATTAACATAAACATGTGCTCAAGTGAGCAAAGAGAAAAGCAAATGAATAATATGTACAAGAATAGTAAATTGCATAAAAGTAAAGAGCAAGAAGTAAATGTTAATAGTTAATGGTTAATGTTAGTAGTTAATGTGCCATAAGGCAAATTTAACGCTATGTTAAGCAATCGTAATTGGACTTATATAGAAGTCCCAACTATCTGAGATCGGTCAATAATAATGTAGGCAACAACACAAGTTAGAGGTCTTGATTAGTGAATCAAACTCCAATATCTTGCCATACCAAAAAGAAGAAGAGAAATGATCTTGTATTGATTTAGGTCCTTTGCATGATTTAGAAAGCAATCTATCCTTAATGCAAAGCCATTCACTTGATCCATGATCAAGATGAATTAGATTTGAATCAAGGAAGATTAAACCTCCCTAATCAATGCTAACCACCAATCTTTAACTCATTGATGAAAAAAGAAAAAGAAGAAGAAGAAGAAGAAGAAGAAGAAAGAGAATGAAGAATTCAAGTGCATTAAATGAAATGGAATGTATTAATCAACAAATGTTGACCAAAGATAAGGGAGATCAAGGTCAAACAATAGAAAACAGAAGCAAAATGAATATTAGAAGTCAAGAAATAAACAAAAATATTTTTGGCATTTTTAAAATTTAAAATAAAACTTGAATTAAAATATTAAAGAAAGGTCAAACTTCAAACTCACTTCAAATCAACTTTGAAAAGTCCAAGTGAATTATCCCAAGTTCAACAAGGTCAAAGAAAGTTTGACAAAAATTTTCAGCATTTTTAAAAGTCAGAAACTATTTTTAATCAATTAAAAATGCATAAAAATAACCTAATTGAACTAAAATCTCAAATAAATATAAAATTAATTAATAAATTGATGAGAATATCTTTTCATAGATCCATCATCATTCAAAGAGATTGAGAAAATATTTTTGTATTTTTTGAATATTAAAAACTATTCAAAATGAATTAAAAATAACCAGAAAAGAGAAAATTACTAAAAAATAGCAAATGATAAAATAAAAAAAAAGTTAAACATCAATTTTAGAAACTAGAAATTAAAAGAGAAATAATGCAATTGGTCCCATAATTTTTGGACCAATAATAAAAGAGATATGAATTTTAGAAAATGAAATGGAATTAAAAAATGAAATGGAAATTAAAATCAGAAATGGAAAATATGAAAAATCCACACGCGTTGGATTGTGTCTCATTAAATGACGTGGAGGATCCAATGGCATTGGCATGCGCACGCACCATGAACCTCAGTCAATGAGTAACATAATGAATAAAAGAAAGTCATAACAATGTGTGGAGGAGATTAGATCTGGAAACTGAGATGGACGGCTCAGATCCAATCTGGAGACCAGACGGTGGCCAGCGACACCGTCTTCTCCGGCTAGCTCCGGCGAAGGCCAAAAATTGCATGTCAAAAAATGTTACTAAAATGCACGATCCAGGTACCATTCGAAAGGTGAAGTGATGTACATCACTCCTATGCCACTCAATTCCACTCTAGATCCCTATTAAGAGAGAAATCAGAGATGGAACTTTGGTGGTGTTCAACTGAACTTGATTGATTTCAAAAATTAAGAACACAACAATGATGCCTCTATGCAGAGGACTTCAGATCACACAAAATCAAGGCAACTGGAGCAATGTATAAGCTGTTTTGAAGCAAAATGCAGTTGAGCAAAACCTTTGAATTGTGAAGAATTGAGTCACTCTCTTTGGTTCCTTTTGCAAACAGAAGCTTCAATGGATCAAATGAAGAAGGTCTAGGAACTATGGATCTTAAAAATCAATCGATGCAATTGAATTTCAGATCTGAATTTTTTTGAGAGAAAGTGAAAAGTTCCTTTGGTGAGGGTTGGGTTTTGAGTTCAGTAGGGGTTTAGGCGCCTTTAGGTGGAAGAATTGTGAAGCTATGGCATGGTATTTATAGATGGAGATGGCTGAATACATGAGCTAACTCGTGTGCATGGGAGAAGAGGGCCTCCATGCATGGGCCTGTACAAGTGCATGGAGGGCCCAATTCTGATTGGAAATGAATGCTAAACATCACCAAATGAGAATTGGACGTGCAGATTGGATATCACAAGCTCATGCATGGCAATTGAAATGATTTTCATGAAATGCACTAAAAAGTTCCCCTCTTTGAAAATGATATTTCCAAAATTTAAACATAGGCTTATGGGTAATGGTTGGAAATCTTGTTGCATAAGGAACAAATGTCATGTTGATCAAAACTTCATTTGGGCCTTGGAAATTGATGAAATTTGAGCTTGAAGTGTAGGGTGCAAAACATATACATGTGAAATTTCCAAAATTGGTCAATGTTCAAGCCCCTCTGTCTCAATGATGCAAGCTCCAAATGGTAAAATATTAAACATGAAAGTTGTATACCTTTTCAAGACAATCAATTTGGACTTAAATTTTGTATCATTTGGATTTTTGATAAAGAAGTTATGGGCACTTGAAGTTGGACTTTTTCACATTTCAATGCATTTGGTCCAAAGTGACCTATAATGTTTTGCATTATCACATGTATTTCTTTTGAGATTTTGCAATTTTTCTCAACATAACATTTGGAGTAGACATAATAAGCTCGGGAGAACATTGTTCATATTGTTCCTAAGAACATTGTTTCTCTTGGGATCATCTCCATTTTACCAACACATAAAAAGTTAGGTCTCAGTGTATTTCAAAATAATCAGATGAATTGACTGATCAACTTCTCAAGTCCAAACCTCATACCTTGATGAATTAATGATTGAGAACACTCAATTAAGTTCAAATATGCATGAAATGATGAATTAAAGAACTTCCTTGATTGTATTTGACCATGGGTTGAGATTGCTTCATGAGCAAGGCACAATTGATGAACAAAAGAATTAGGGTTTCCTTGGGAAACAAGACTCAAACCCTATGATTTGCTTTGATCAAAACGATGAATTGAGATACTTGAGAGGCATATTTTATGGATGAGAGCTTTGGGAACCATTACCATGCTTGCTTTCATCTTCAATTGGCCCTATCAATGCACAAAGGATCTCTTAGAAGCTTTGGATCTTGTGACTACTCAAGCTACAAACAAGAGATGTTAGTGACATATTTTTGTGCTTTTGGTTAGTAAATAAAATGAGAAAAAGCAATAATATACAATTCAAGCATACTTGGTGATCTCAAACCACTCATAAGAGAGATCCCACCCAAAGGCAAAGAGCCAAGATGCTTATGATCCTTGAGGCTATGCAAATGCCATGTTATGATGCCATGAGGGATCTTAGGGTCAAAATTGGGGTCTTACAGCAGGTATATTGATTTGGCATGGTCATGATATGGCCCTTTAAAAATAGCAATATGGAGCATGAAAGGACGATCATGGACATTGTAAGACCCTAATTTTGACCCTAAGATCCCTCATGGCATCATATCATTGCACATTGCATTTGCCTCAAGGATCATAGCATCCTGGCTCTTTACCTTTGGGTGGGATCCCTTGAGAGTTGGTTTGAGATCACCAAGCATGTTTGAATTGTATATTATTGCTTTTCTCATTTTATTTACTAACCAAAAGCACAAAAATATGTCACTAACATCTCTTGTTTGTAGCTTGAGCATTCACAAGATCCAAAGCTTTTAGGAGATCCTATGTGCATTGATAGGGCCAATTTAAGATGAAAGCAAGCATGGAAATGGTTCCCAAAGCTCTCATCCATCAAATATGCCTCCCAAGTACCTCAATTCATCATTTTGATCAAAGCAAATCAAAGGGTTTGAGGCTTGTTTCCCAAGGAAACCCTAATTCATTTGTTGATGAACTGTGCCTTGCTTATGAAGCAACCTCAACCCATGATCAAATACAATCAAGGGAAGTTTCTTTAATTCATCATTTCATGCATATTTGAACTTATTTGAGTGTCCTCAATCATTAATTCATCAAGATATGAGGTTTGGACTTGAGAAGTTGATCAGTCAATTCATTTGACTATTTTGAAATACACTGAGACCTAACTTTTTTATGTGTTTGTCAAATGGAGATGACCCCAAGAGAAAAATTGTTCTTAAGAACCATATTAAAAACTTTCATGTTCATCAAATATTGATTTGAAGCTTGGAGGGTCATCATCCATTTCAAAACATTATAGGTCATTTTGACTGAAACCCTAATATTGGGTCAACTTCCCAAAGACATAACTCCTTCATTTTTCATTATTTTGAGGTGGGATCAAATGCATTGTAAATATTAAGATGTCTACTTCAAATTTTATGTTGAGCAAAATTTCAAATGTTTAAAATAAATACATGTGATAATGCAAAAATTATAGGTCACTTTGGACCAAAAGCTTTGAAATGTGGAAAAGTCCAACTTCAAGTGCCCATAACTTCTTCATCAAAAATCCAAATGATGCCAAATTTAAGTCCAAATTGATTGTCTTGAAAATATCTACAACTTTGATGTTGAAGATTTTGTCAATTTGGAGCTTACATCATTGAAACAGAAGGGCTTGAACTTTGGCTATTTTTGAAAATCTCACATGTACATGTTTTGCACCCTACGCTTCATGACCACTTTTCATCAATTTCCAAGTCTCAAATGAAGTTTTGATCAACATAACAAATGATCCTCATGAAAAAAGATTTCCAACCATTACTCATAAGGTTGTATTTCAAGTATGGACATGGTATTTTCGAAGACTTGAACATATTGGTCCATTTTTGAAAATCATTTAAATTTGCATTGCATGAGATGATTGTGCATAATCTGCATGACCTAGTTGATTCCAATTAGCATCAGCTGCCAAATCCAAGTGGAATTGGGCCCTCCATGCGCCTGTACAGGCCCATGCATGGAGGCCCTTTCCATTCATGCAATGAGATATTCATGCATATCAGCTGCTTTCTCCTATAAATACAATGCTCATGCCTCTCATTTCAGCAACCTAAAGGCGTCCCAAATGCTGCACAACTGATCCCTCAACCTCACTCAAAAGGAACTCACCATTTTCATTCATAATTTTCAGATCTAAAATTCAATTTCATCAATTGATTTTCAGATCTAAAGTTCCTTAGCCTTCTTCATTTTGATCCAAAGAACAAACTGCAAGCATCCACAGCAAGGAATTATGCTCTCAAACTCTGCAAATCAAAGGTTTACTCCAGTTTTTATTTTCTTCGAATCAGCTCATATTGTGCTTGTTTCTTGCTGTTGTTGTGTGATCTGAAGTCCTCTACATAGAGGCAACATTTTAGGGCTTTGAATTTTCAAAATCCTTTAAGTTCAGTTGAACACCACAGAAATTCCATCTCTGATTTCTCTTAATGTAGAAACCTAGAGTGGATTTGGTTGGCACAGGGGTGATGTACATCACCCCAACTTTCGATTGGTACCAAGATCGTGGCATTTAGTGAATATTTATTTCTCTGCAAATTTGATCAGTGCCGGAAGTTGGCCGGAGAAGATGGTGCGCTGGTTACCGTCCAATCTCCAGATTTAATCATGGTCGTGCGTTTGTGTTTCTAGATCAAATCTCGTCCGTTCCATGTTATGACTTATTTAAATGCTACATGTGATGCATTGACCAAGGAACATGGTAGGCGTGCGTGTGTGAACCTCATGATTTGCCAGTTCAATTAATGAGCTCAGATCAGACGATCCACGCTTTTTCACATTTTTTAAATTCTGATTTTATTTTCTTTTATTTCTTTTAATTCCATTTCATTTTAAAAATTCATATATCCTTCATTATTGGTCCAAAAAATATGAGACCAATTGCATTTTTCTTCTTTTAATTTCTAGTTTCTAAAAATGATTTTTAATATTTTTTATTTTATCATTTGATAGTTTTTAGGAATTCTCTCTTTTCTGGTTATTTTTAATTCATTTAAAATAGTTTTTGATATCCAAAAAATACAAAAATATTTTTCCAACCTCTTTGAATGATGATAGATCTATAAAAAATATTCTCATCAATTTATTAATTGATTTGAGATTTATTTGAGATTTTAATTCAATTAGGTTATTTTTATGCATTTTTAATTGATAAAAAATAGTTTCTGACTTCTAAAAATGCTGAAATTTTTTGTCAAACTTGGTTTGACCTTGTTGAACTTAGGATAATTCACTTGGACTTTTCAAAGTTGATTTGAAGTGAATTTGAAGTTTGACCTTTCTTTATTATTTTACTTCTGTTTGACCTTGATCTTCTCTATCTATGGTCAATGCTTGTTGATTATTTCATTTCATTTCCATTTATGTACTTTATTATTCATCTTCATCTTCATCTTCTTCTTCTTCTTCTTTTTCTTTTTTTGATCAATGAGTTAAAGATTGGTGGTTAGCCTTGATACATGGGAGGATTAATCTTCCTTGATTCAAATCTAATTCAACTTGATCATGGATCAAGTGAATGGATTTGCATTAAGGATAGGTTGTTTCCTAATCAAGCAAAGAACCTAAATCAATACAAGATCATTTCTCATCTTCTTTTTGGCATGGCAAGTTGTAGGAGTTTGATTCACTAATCAAAATCTCTAACTTGTGTTATTGCCTACATTATTATTGACCGGCCTCAGATAGTTGTGACTTCTTCATAAGTCCAATTACGATTGCTTAACATAGCGCTAAATTGCCTTATGACACAATAACACTAACACTAACTCTTAACCATAAACATTTAATTCTTGCTCTTTACATTTATGCAATTTACTATTCTTGTACATATTATTCATTTGCTTTTGCCCTTTGCTCATTTGAGCACATGTTTATGTTAATGCAATTTACCTTTTGCTCACATGAGCACATAATTGTGTATATATTATTGTGCTTGTGTTTTGTTTTGATTGTTGTGGACCAAATGCAAAAAATGGACAAATGGACTTAGTTTCTAGGACATTCCCTATGCAAAATTGGAGTAAAAAGGCCTTAATGTTGAAGATGGATTAGAAGGACCAAATCTCTGAACTCACTCTTGTCCATTCTTGATTTACTTCATGGAACTTTTTGATGTGTGTGCTTTTGTGCTAGGGAATTTTATTTGAGCCAAATTGAAGAACCATTGCCATGTTCATCCAAAGTGAAAGATACAAGAGCCATTGGGGATCTTCTAAGAGCTTGCTTGATTAATTTGATTGCTTGAGCTTACACTTATTTGCTTGCTTATTCCAAAGGATGGGAGCTACTTGGATCATCAATATGATCTCAAGAGAGGAACTGCATTAGTGGTCTTGTTTCTTCTCCTTCATCTCTTGTATGATTAGGACTTTAGTCATTCTTCTTCTTCCCTCCACTCTAACCCAAGCCAAAACTTTTGTGCAAACATTAACACTTGTTTTCAAACATTAGAAACCTAAGCATTATGCTTTTGATTTTCCAACTTTCTTTTCATAACACTTATTTTGAATTGAATCTTTAAGTCAACTTTGACCATATTTTGTAAATACTTTTCGTTGGTAAATATAACTCATTCAAATGCTTTTGTGGTTTCAATGGCCACTTTCTTATCAAAAACTTTTCATAACCTTTAGCTATTAGGTTTGAGTTATCCCTGAGGTAAATGTAATACTCACCTATATCCTTAGTCATGGACAATGAGTCTTCCATGCTTATTATAGGGTTAACCCCTCACTAGCATGTTAAAGTTATCCTCACATGGTGGATTTGTGGTTTTAGGTTGAGTTTTCTCCCTTGGATAACAAAAGACTTTAGGGCTTTTGGACCAATCAATTCACCAACTTGTTTTGAGATTTTTACCCCGAACTACGAGGTTTTGATCCTAATCTTTTTTAAGATGGTACGTAGGCAATGGGTTTATCCATCCAAACACAAATTGTAAATAACTTGTATATTATTTTCTCATCTCCCCAATCATGTTTGCACAAATAAATTTTCACAAAATACCAACCTTACAACAAGTGTGAAAAGGGCTCCCTAGGAGTACCTAGGATGTTTTGGGTGCTTAAAACCTTCCCATTCCATAACCAACCCCCTTACCCCGATCTCTGACATTTTTACTAGTTTTTGATTCGATAAAACTATTAGGTTTTTGTTTGCTTTCTAACCATTCCTTTGGATAAATAGAAGTGCGGTGGCGACTCGACTTGTATGGTTTACCTTGGATTTAGTCAATATGTCTAATGGTAACGAATACCCCGCTACAGAAAAGTGGAGACTCTGCTGGGGATACCTTTGCCTAGTGGGTTTTGCCTACTTCTCATATCTGTTGTATTGTATTGTATATTTTTTGTGACATCTTTTTATGCAATTTGGGATTACTGTATTGTATGTAATGATTGAATTGCTTGATATATTAATTCCTTGTATGCTTGGTGATCTTTGTGAGATGAGTTCTATACCCGAACTCGAGTGCACTCAGGATAGAAGAATGGCATAGTCTTGTCAACTTATGTGGAGTTATTCCTTAGCAAGTTGACTTGCAAGCCCATTCACTTGGTGGAGGTCATGTTGGGATCAATAATGTCACACGAGTAGTCGTCGTTAGGCATTACTCTTTCCAATATAGACCTTAGAAGCCAAGGACCTTAGTTTACCAAGCCCATCTTGGCCTATTTTTAGGACGTAGTGTGAAGGTCGTTCAAGTGTAAGATTTGATACGATTGTTACGCGATACTACACTCATAAGAGTCTCTCTTGAGAATATTTTTGGAATAAGAGTAGTCGTTTATCCGATAATATCCGAAAGATGGGATGATGACTATGGGAACCTCTTGTAGAACATGTTTGGCAGGTTTAAACCCTAGTACACTCTCTTTGAGTGGTTCTTAACCGAGACTCCATGCTCGTGACTTGCAACAAACCCTTGATTCATGCTTGATCCGTTCTTGTATCCTTAATATCAATGGAACTTGGGTGTTGATAAGGTGTAAACCATAATCCACCAAAATGGATGATTGATATTAAGGATGACTTGATCCATCCCATGACCTTTGTGTGGTGTGCTTTGCTTGATCCTTGAGTGTGATTGTTGCATCCATGCATTCATGCATCCATTTGCATCCATATCATCAATAATGAGAAAATTTTCAAGGAACTTAAGAGGTCTATTTGCAAATTTTCAGACATGGAAAGACAAAGAAGGAATACGAAGAAGTACAGTTTCAGACAACCCGACTTGAAAGAGCTATGGAATTTGACATCCTATGTATTAGATCCCTTGGATTTCAAGGCTCGCCATGGGAAGCTTTTATCTATTATGGCTACTCAAGTGGACGAAGGTCTGATGAGTGTACTAGTGCAGTTCTATGATCCCTTGTACCGTTGCTTCACATTCCCGGATTTCCAGCTCTTGCCTACGCTTGAGGAGTATGCCTATCTTGTGGGTATACCTATCCTAGACCAGTTGACGTTCAGTGGCTTAGAGAGGGTTCCTACTTCTCAAGAGATAGCTGATATGTTGCATATAGATGAATCTCGGGTTGGTGCTCATATGACTACCAAAGGTGGAATTCAAGGTCTCCCTTCTAAGTTCCTTATCGCTCAAGCTACTATGTATAGGAAGGCCATGAGTGAGGACGCCTTTGAGGCCATAATTGTACTTCTCATCTATGGGCTAGTGTTATTCCCCAACATCGACAAGTTTGTGGATGTGAACGCTATTAGGATTTTCTCTATTCTTAATCCCATTCTGACTCTGTTCGGTGACACTTATTTCTCTTTGCATATGAGGAATGCGAAGGGTGGTGGTACCATTGTGTGTTGTTTGCCTCTGTTGTACAAGTGGTTTATTTTGCACTTGCCGCAGACGGTCGCCTTCAAGGAAAACAAAGGATGTCTACGGTGGTCCACGAGACTTATGTCTCTCACTAATGATGATATCTTTTGGTACAATTGTATATATGATGGTGTGCAGATTATCGACTCTTGTGGTGAATTCTCCAATGTGCCTATTCTTGGTACATGTGGTGGGATTAACTACAACCCTATTTTAGCACGTCATCAGCTTGGGTTCCCCCTAAAGGATAAACCTAATAACATTCTGTTAGAGGGAGTATTCTTCCAGGAGGGTAAAGATCCCCAGGGCTTGAAGGGCAGGATGGTCCGCGCTTGGCGCAAGATCCATAGGAAGGGAAGGAAAGCGCTTGGTCCAAAGAACTGTATTACTTTGGAACCCTATACCTCTTGGGTTAGGAGGAGAGATTCTGAGTACCTTATGCCTTATGAGTATCCAAGACCTACACCTTTGGTTGTGGTTCGGCCTTCAACGCTCCCTGACCAAGGAGTAGAGGAGTTGAGAGACGAAGACCGTTCACGTGCCTGGATCCGTGAATGAGAGGAGTTACTTCAGCAGCTTAAAGAGAAGGATGCTTTGATAGAATTTCTGGAGCACCAGGTTATTGATGAGCCTGATGATGTGTTGACTTCTCTTCTTCCTCAGTCTTCTAAGTTTTGGAAGAGGAAGTATGATTGACTCGCCAAAGAGAAGGCAGATATGGAGGCAGCCTATGAGAGGGAGGTGAAGAGGCTTCGTGCAGCTTATCTTCCAGTCTCCCGGGCTTTAGATGATTGTTTCTAGGGTTCCGTAGGATTTTTATTTTCCTTCTCTTTTGTATTGTATTCGGTTACCAAGACTGTACTTATTTGGTGTAAAAATATTTTTCAAATATTATTGATGTGATATTTCACTATATGTCTAAATGATTAATATGTTCAATATTTGCAAATAGGACTCTAAAGTTCCTCTGATATAAAAAATAAATCATATGCACAAGCATTGCATGCATCATGTGCATAAGCAGGTTTTGCTCCAGGCTTCTTGTTCTATGGTCTAACTCTGTGTTCTTCATTTATTTTGAAGACAAGCTGACTCACCGGTACTACACTCGAGCCAACGCTTCTAGACTAATGGATCATTTGGAGCAAGAGAACCGTGAACTTAAGGAGGAAGTGGCCAGATTGACTGCCCTGATGGAGTCTTTCATGGCCGCCCAGAGCCAGTCGTCTCCGACACCTTCAACTCCTCCCCAGAGGACAATCATCTCCAAGATTTCCTCTTCAACCGTGCCTATGGCCAGCGCCCACTTCGCATTAACAGCTATGCCAGCCGGGTTTCCTTGGGGGATGCCTCCCAATTTTATTCCTGAGGGTCTCGCACCCACCTTTGCTTCTCTGCCGGCATCTAGCCCGGTCCTTGCCGTTCCACCTCCTGTCGTGCATACTATGCCCAGAGTAGATGACACCATCTACCACTCTGAGCCGTTTGAGGGCCCAGATGTCTACGAAAAGATGGATGCTATGAATGATCATTTTCTTGAGCTCCGCAAGGAATTGAAAACTCTCAGAGGAAAGGACCTCTTCGGCAAGTCTGCTGCTGAACTCTGCTTAGTCCCAAATGTCAAGATCCATGTAAAGTTCAAAGTACCTGACTTTGAAAAGTACAAGGGAAATACTTGCCCTCTCAGCCACCTGGTCATGTATGCAAGGAAGATGTCGACTCAGACCGACAATGATCAACTTCTTATTCACTATTTCCAGGACAGTTTGTCCGGTGCCGCCATGAGATGGTATATGGGCTTGGACAACATGAACATCTGATCCTTCAATGACCTTGGTGAAGCCTTCGTCAAGCAATACAAGTATAATATGGATATGGCTCCTGATAGGGATCAATTGAGAGCCATGTCCCATAAGGACAAGGAAACTTTCAAAGAGTACGCCCAGAGGTGGCGAGAGTTAGCAGCATAGATTGTGCCTCCGCTGGAGGAGAAGGAAATGACCAAGATTTTTTTGAAGACCTTGAGCTCATTTTACTATGAGCGAATGATTGCCAGCGCTCCTTCTGATTTCACCGAGATGGTGAACATGGGGATGCGTCTGGAGGAAGGAGTCAGGGAAGGGCGCCTGACCAGAGAAGAAGGCTCTTCTGCCAAACGATATGGAGCGTTTGGAAAGAAGAAAGATGGTGAGGCACATGTTGTGACTTCCCATGTTAAACCTAGAAGACCCTCAGTAAGGAGGAAGACCGTGCGTCCTGCCGGTAATCAGCATCAGGTGGCTCACATAGCACCTGTTTTCAGAGATAACCAGCAACATCAACACAACAACAACCAGCAACAGCAACAATATCAACAACAACAACACCATCCTCAACAGCAGGCCTACCAGCCTCGAAACAACAATCAGGCCAGTACAAGCTATGAGAGGAAGAGGGTCACCTTTGATCCTATTCCTATGACCTATGCAGAATTATATCCCTCTTTGATAGAGAGGAAGCTGATTACTCCACGAGACCCACCGGCTATACCTACCAACCCTCAATGGTGGTATAAGCCCGAGCTACACTGTGTTTATCATTCCGGTGCTCCCGGACACGACGTGGAAAACTGTTACCCACTGAAGACCAAGGTTCAAGACCTTGTGAGATGTGGTATCTTGTGTTTTGAGGATGTAGGTCCCAGTGTGCAGAAGAACCCATTGCCCGAGCATGGGAAATCCTCTGTCAACATGGTCTAGGGCTGCCCTGGTAAATATAAAGTCAAATATGTCAGCCATATTCGACAATCTTTGGTCGAGATGCACAGACTGTTGTGTGAATACAGTCATTATGAGCACGACCATGACAGTTGCCGAGTTTGCACTGTCAATCAAAGGGGATGTCGCCAAGTCCAAAAAGACATCCAAGAAATGTTGAATGAAGGTGTAATTGAGATACTTCAGAATCGAGATGTCGATGATGATGAAGTCAATGTGATATCTCCGGTATTTCGGATCCCAGAGCCTGTTATCATTCGATATGATGTTAGCAAACAGAAGGCTTCTCCCTCTTTGATTATTAAACCAGCTGGCCCTGTGCCATACTCTTCTGATAAAGCTGTTCCCTATTGCTACAATGTTATGGCATTGGAGGATGGGAAGGAGGTTCCCCTGCCCTCTACTTCTATTGTTAATATTGCCGATGTCAGCGGCCTGACCCGTAGCGGTCGTGTTTTCTCGGCTCCGCCGAAACCCCAAGCTGATGTCTAAAGGGCCGACGTTGCTGATTGTCCTGTACGCCCGGTTGGGAATGCTGTTATTTCTCCGAGTCCGGCACTTATTGCCAATGAACCTGCCTCTGTTGTAAAGACTCCTGTCTCCGCTGGCCAGAGTGGCACCGTGAAAGAAGACTGTGATGAGATGTAAAGGCTCATCAAAAGGAGTGAGTACAACGTTGTAGATCAGCTTCTACAGACGCCATCAAAGATCTCTGTATTATCTTTGTTGATGAATTCAGAACCACACCGTGAAGCTGTGCAGAGGGTGTTGGATGTGGCGTATGTAGACCATGACATCACAATAGAACAATTTGACAGTATTGTTGCAAACATTACCGCTTATAATAATTTGAGTTTTTGTGATGCTGATCTCCCTGAGGAGGGAAGAGACCATAATTTGGCACTTCACATATCCATGAGTTGTAAGGATGATGCCATGTCCAATATGTTGGTGGACACTAGATCATCACTGAATGTGTTGCCGAAATCCACTCTGGCTAGATTGTCATATCAAGGGCCTCCCAGAGGCAGAGTGGAGTAGTGGTTAAAGCTTTTGATGGATCCCGCAAAATTGTGATTGGAGAGGTTGAACTCCCAGTCAAGATTGGACCAAGTGATTTCCAGATCACTTTTCAGGTCATGCATATCCACCCATCATATAGCTGTCTGTTAATCAGACCATGGATTCACGAGGCAGGCGCCGTGACATCCACCCTACACCAGAAACTAAAATTTGTCAAAAACAAAAAGCTGTTGGTGTTAGGGGGAGAAGGCTCTTCTGGTTAGCCATTTGTCTTCCATTTCTTACATAGATGCTGAGGATGAAGTTGGAACGCCGTTCCAAGCTTTATCTATTGCTAAGCCTACTAAGAAAGGAACTTTTTCATTTGTGTCCTACAATGATGCTAAGTTGGCCATTGAGCATGGCACAACTACCGGTTTAGGACAAATGATCAAACCGGAAGACAACAAATCACGGGCTGGCATAGGGTATTCTTCTGGCGTTTTGAATAAGCATGGGCTGTTTCAGAGTGGTGGGTTCATCCACACTGTCCAAGACGAGGAAGTTGCTGCTATTGTGGAAGAGGATGCAGAGGAAGATTCTGGCAACTTTGTCATTCCTGGAGGGGTCTGCAATAACTGGGTCGCTGTTGATGTTCCAACAGTTGTCCATAAGTCAACGTAATGTTCATTTTGATTAAAAACCCTTTTCCCATGCCAAAAGGAGGAGGGATGACATTGTTGGCTCATAAATACAATGATATTTTTCATTCAATAAATTCATGTTAAATGTTTGTTTTTCCAATTATTTTCACTTTTTGCTTTTTGCATGAAATTGGTGATCACATAAAACCCTAAAAAATAGAATAAAATCAATCTTTTCATCTGCATAATGATTTTCCTTGTTTGAATTCTAAAATCTCTTTATATCCAAAATCATTATGCAGGTTGATCAAACCCATTGAACATAATGATCCGACACCATCTCCCAACTTTGAGTTCCCTGTATTTGAGGCGGAAGAAGATGATGTTGAAGAGATTCCTGATGAGATTACCCGTTTACTTGAGCATGAAGACAAGATCATTCAACCGCATCTTGAGAATCTGGAAATAGTCAACTTGGGATCTGAAGATTGTATTCGTGAAGTGAAGATTGGGGCACTCCTGGAAGAATCTGTGAAGAAGGGGTTAATTGAGTTGCTACGAGAATATGTCGACGTCTTTGCCTGGTCATATGAAGACATGCCTGGTCTGGATATTGATATCGTGCAACATTTCCTGCCTTTGAAACCTGAGTGTGTGCCTGTGAAACAGAAGCTCAGAAGAACTCATCCTGATATAGCAGTGAAGATCAAAGAAGAAGTTCAGAAGCAAATTGATGCAGGGTTTCTGGTGACTTCTACATATCCTCAATGGTTGGCCAATATTGTGCTCGTGCCTAAGAAAGATGTAAAAGTCCGAATGTGTGTGGACTATAGAGACTTGAATAAAGCTAGTCCAAAAGATGATTTCCCTCTACCACACATTGATATGTTGGTAGATAATACAGCTAATTTCAATGTCTTCTCATTTATGGACGGATTTTCCGGATATAACCAGATTAAAATGGCACCCGAGGATATGGAGAAGACAACATTCATCACACCTTGGGGAACATTCTGTTATCGAGTGATGCCCTTCGGTTTGAAGAACGCCGGAGCCACGTATCAACGAGCTATGACTACCTTGTTTCACGATATGATGCACAAGGAGATCGAGGTATATGTGGATGATATGATTGCGAAGTCGAGAACGGAAGTTGAACATGTAGAGCACTTGTTGAAGCTTTTCCTACGTTTGAGGAAGTACAAGCTTCGGCTGAATCCCAATAAGTGTACATTTGGAGTTCGTTCCGGCAAGTTATTGGGCTTTATTGCCAGTGAGAGGGGTATTGAGGTTGATCCTACAAAGGTCAAAGCAATACAAGAGATGCGTGCATCCAAAACTGAGAAGCAAGTCTGAGGTTTTCTTGGCCGCTTGAATTATATTTCCAGATTTATATCCCACATGACTGCCACATGTGCGCCGATATTCAAGCTCCTCCGAAAAGATCAGCGTCATGATTGGGCCGAGGATTACCAAAAAGCCTTCGACAGTATTAAAGAGTATTTGTCCGAGCCTCCAATCCTGTCTCCGCCTATGGAAGGAAGACCTTTGATTATGTACCTAACTGTTCTTGAAGACTCAATGGGTTGTGTCCTTCGTCAGCAAGACGAATCGGGAAAGAAAGAATATGCTATTTACTACCTGAGTAAGAAGTTCACCGATTGTGAGTCTCGATACTCAAGGCTTGAGAAAACATGTTGTGCTTTGGCATGGGCAGTTAAGCGCTTACGCCAGTATATGTTAAATCATACGACTTGGTTGATATCCAAAATGGATCCGATCAAGTATATCTTTGAAAAGCCTGCTTTAACTGGGAGGATTGCCCATTGGCAGATGTTGTTATTCGAGTATGATATTGAGTATCGAGCTCAGAAGGCTATAAAAGGTAGTATCTTGGCTGACCACCTGGCATATCAACCAATTGAGGATTATCAGTCAGTTTAGTAAAACTTCCCAGACGAGGAGATTCTGTATTTGAAAATGAAAGATTGCGATGAGCCTACACTCGATGAAGGGCCAGAGCCTGGTTCCCGATGGAGCATGGTGTTTGATGGCGCTGTAAATCAGTATGGAAATGGTATTGGGGCAGTGATTATTACTCCTCAGGGCACACATTTTCCTTTTACAGCAAGGCTAAATTTCAAATGCACGAATAATATGGCTGAGTATGAGGCCTGTATTATGGGATTGGAAGAGTGTATTGATCTTAGGATGAAACACCTTGATGTTTATGGTGATTCGACCCTTGTTGTTAATCAAATCAAGGTAGAATGGGAGACGAATCAGCCTGGCCTCATCCCATATAGAGATTATGCAAGGAGGATTTCAACATTCTTTACTGAGGTTGACTTCCATCATATTCCTCGAGATGAGAATCGGATGGCCGATGCTCTTGCTACACTTGCTTCGATGATCATGGTGAGACTCTGGAACGAGGTTCCCAATATCATTGTGATGTGCTTGGACAGACCAGCTCATGTGTTTGCAGTAGAAGAGGTGCAAGATGATAAGCCATGGTATTATGATATCAAGTGTTTTCTCCAAAGTCAGATTTACCCGCCTGGGGCATCTGTGAAAGATAGAGAGACTTTGAGGAGATTACCAGGCAGTTTCTACCTCAATGGCGATGTGCTTTATAAAAGGAATTTTGACATGGTTTTGCTCAGATGTGTGGATAGACACGAAGTAGACCTGTTAATGATTGAGGTCCATGAGGGTTCATTTGGTACTCATTCCAATGGACATGCCATGGCTAGAAAGATGTTGAGAGCAGGCTACTATTGGCTGACGATGGAGTCTGACTGCTGCAAATATGTGAAGAAATGCCACAAGTGTCAGATCTATGCGGATAAGATTCATATTCCCCCGACACTTCTGAATGTGATTTCATCACCATGGCCTTTCTCTATGTGGGAAATTGACATGATTGGCATGATAGAGCCGAAAGCGTCCAATGGTCACAGATTTATTCTCGTAGCAATTGATTACTTCACCAAGTGGGTTGAAGCGGCGTCATATGCTAACGTGAGCAGGCAAGTGGTTATGAAGTTTATCAAGAATCAACTCATATGCCGTTATGGTGTGCCAGATAAGATCATTACTGATAATGGATCTAACTTGAACAACAAGATGATGAAAGAGCTGTGTAGTGAGTTCAAGATCGCGCATCATAATTCTTCTCCTTACAGACCCAAGATGAATGGGGTTGTTGAAGCTGCTAATAAGAATATCAAGAAGATTATCCAGAAGATGGTTGTTACGTATAAAGATTGGCATGAGATGCTTCCATTTGCCTTGCATGGATACCGTACATCTGTCCGCACTTCAACAGGGGCAACCCCTTTCTCTCTTATTTACGGCATGGAGGTTGTGCTCCCAGTAGAGGTGGAGATCCCATCAATGAGAGTCTTGATGGAAGTTAAGTTGATTGATGCTGAATGGGTTCAGAGTCGTTATGACCAACTGAATTTGATAGAAGAGAAGAGATTGACTGCCATGTGCCATGGTCAGTTATATCAGCAGAGGATGAAGAAAGCCTTTGACAAGAAGGTCAAGCCTCGTGTGTTCCAAGAAGGTGACCTCGTGCTCAAGAAAGTTTTGTCTTTCGCGCCCGATTCCAGGGGCAAGTGGACTCCAAACTATGAAGGTCCATATGTTGTTAAGAGAGCCTTTTCAGGCGGTGCTTTGATACTTACAACTATGGATGGGGAGGATTTCACTCGTCCTGTGAATTTAGATGCAGTCAAGAAATACTTCGCCTAAAATAAAAATAGAATAACTCGCTAAGTTGAAAACCCGAAAAGGGCGGCTTAGGCAAAAATGAGCATCTCAGTGGATTGAAACCCCGAAATGGTGATCCAGGCAAAAATTAGAGACATAAAAGAGTGAATATGTATCCCGCTAGATTGAGTACCTCAGCCTGGGGCAATCTAGGCAAAAATCAGGGATTTGGCAAGTAACTGCATCCTGACAAGACTTTGTTCTACAAGCTGTCATCTGTTAGAGATTCTCGCTCAGACATCGTCAACTGAAGCTTAAAATACATTGGATTCAGAGTTGGTGGAGAAATGGTCATTATGTTCAATGTAGCCCTTCTCCAGTATATATCACCAATTTCAAATTTGTAAAGATCCATGGAGTCTTGCCATTTGCGGACTACCATTCCATCAAATAAATTTGAGCCTTTATCCAATTCTTTTCACTCTTATTTGTCCCTGTTCAACAAATGTTTTGCATGTTTTAATTGAAAAATATCATTGTTTTAAATAATTAAAATTTTCATAAATTGTTTTTAAACAAAGTGAACATTCACAATGACAAAAAGGATAATTGGGACGTCTTCAGTGCTCTCCCAAGGATGGTATGATCTCCAAAAGGGTAAGACATTTGTTCATATTCCCGGCATGTTTGTATCCTCTTCATTTGTCTTTCAGGTTGTCTCCTCCGCGAGCATAGAAGAAAGTTGTACATCCCACCAATCCCCTAGAGAGTTTGGAGCTTTGGATACGGTCTCAATCTTCTAATTCCCCATTGAGTCTGGATTTGGCATTTGTGTTATCAATTATATGGTTGTCATCCCTTGCGTGGATTGACCTAAAATCCCTTGTAGATTGATAAATGGAATATGCTAATCCTTTCGAAGAGGTTGGTTTTCCCTCACTTCCAGTTGGAAATTTCTCCGCCAGAGTGAGCAGGAAATCCCTAGCATAAGTGGGGTCATCTTCAAGTTTGATTTATAGTTTTTCCCCTTTGTGGACTTATCTACTTTTGGTCTCCAGCAGATTAGCTCTTCGACCATCCTCAGCAAGGTTGATCCTACTTTTACTCCCCAGTATGGACACCAGCAAGGTACCCCCAGTAGTTATCTGCGGGTAATCCCCGATTCGGTCGTCAGCAGTATTTCCCTGGTGGAATTGTCTGATCAGAGCCCATTTGTGGTTTCCTCCCGGGAAGAGTGGTTGATGAAGATGTTTATCTTTCCTTCCCCAGCGGAGTAGTGTTCTCTTCTCCTCAGCAGACATCATTTATTCAGCAGTACAAGAAGATGTGTTGGTTTTGAAACTTTTTGATTGGTGGTTATTCCCCACAGAGTTTCATTTCCCCCTTCGATAATTTCCCCAGTAGAGTTGATTCTACGGCGGATTTTATCCGTGTGTTGATCCTGTCCCCAGCTGGAGTGATTGATTCTCCTTTCCAGGCAAAGATCTTTGTTTCCTGGTATCTGTCGCCCCCATCAGATTGGATGTTCTCCATTGAGCCTGGCTTTCTCTCTTGAGATGTAGTACCAGGTGTTTGTCCATTGATTCTTGGACCTGTTTGTGTTAGATATGTTTGTTTTGTCAGCATTCATCATACATAAACCACGCAT
Organism: Lathyrus oleraceus; assembly: GCF_024323335.1. Taxonomy (NCBI): domain Eukaryota; kingdom Viridiplantae; phylum Streptophyta; class Magnoliopsida; order Fabales; family Fabaceae; genus Lathyrus; species Lathyrus oleraceus. The sequence continues at coordinate 286,839,941 of NC_066579.1, read as the reverse complement.
ATACATGCATAATTTTGACATCTAGATAGTCATGTTGCATTTTTGCCATATATACCTTTGATTGTTGTCTCCTGCTATTTGGTGGTATATATCTCCCCAAGCAGATGTTTGTGTCTGATCTCTCATTTTAGAGTCAGCCTCATAAGCAGAAAGTGTCTATCCTTTCTTCCATATTCCCCACTGAGTTATGTCCTCGTGGATGATTTTTATTTTTGTTTCCTCCCAAAACATGTATTGGGATGGAATTACTCCCCTGAGTTATATCCTCGTCGGGTTGAGTCTTGTTTCGTTGCGTCTCTCTAGTTTGTTCCTAGATTGACTCCTCTTGTTGTTTCCCCTGCACTTCCCCATAGTTTAGATGAATGATTGCTCAGTAACTAGTAATTGCCCATCTTTTCCCCGGTGGAGTTTGTGGCCTTCTACCCAGTAACCGGTAGTTGTAAGTCCTATTTCTGTGGTTTTCTACCCTCATACCGGTAGTTGTAAATCCTATCTTTATCCCCTTGCAGACTTAACCTTATTTTTGTGCATCCTAACCGATGGCGGTTACTCTCCCGTGGTTTTCTACCTAGTATCTGGTAGATGTAATCCCCTCCTTGTTGGTTATCCTTATCCAATATTCGGTATTGATATCCCTTTTCTTTTGAGTATATCTCCCAGTAACTGGTGATATATCTCCCGGATCATTGCCTTTGTCAATGTATCCCGAGCGAGTCATCTTTCATTTACCACTTTGTTGGTAATGATTGTTTCTCCCTTTGATTGGTCATCATTTTATACCCAGTAGCCGGTATCCCGATGTCCTTTCTTTTCGGTCGAGTTATCCTTTATTAACCCAGTAACCGGTTGTGGATAATCTTTCATGCGAGTATATTATCTATGTTTTGACGGTAATAGATAATATATCTCATGCGCTCTTTGGTCGAAGTCTTTTGTTCTTCCCCAGTCGAGTAAGATTCGTATACCCTTTTATGGAATCGAATGCCCATCCTGTAATTGAGTTTGCTTTTCAGCCCTCCTTTTGGATGATGAGTGTCTTGGAAGTATTCCCCAATTCACGCCTTGGTTGGTCACCTATTATATGCCCAGTAATCGGTATCCCTGGTGTTCCTTCCTTCTGCTCCCTATTATGACTTTTTGTCCCCTGTGGAGTCAGATTTCCTGAGTCGAAATATACCTTTTTAGGTCTTCCTCGAATGTTTTTGGATGTTTGATATCTATCACCCTCATACCAGTCTTAGATGTTCATTCTCCTCGAGCGTGTTGTTCTATCACCCTCATACCGATGTTTTGATCACATGTCTCCTTGAGCTTATTACCCAGTAACCGGTAATACCTCATCCTGTTGTTTCCTCTGATGAGTCATGTTTGGACATTTCCCAGTGAAGTCCCTTAGTGGATGTTCCGCATTTGAGTCCGGATTTTCATCCGAAGTATCCTTTAGGGATAGTTTTCGCTGTATTGGCATATTCCTCAATATATGCATCTCTGAGTCAGCTCGAGTCTTTCCATTGATTTATTTTCATGGAATTCCCCTCGTGCCTCTCAGCAAGTCTTAAGTCGTGACCTGATCACGCATTTCATTCCCTTTCTTATCCCCATTAGGATCCCTAGAGTCTCTGTCCCATTGAGTGTATTACCCATATGGATTGTCAGTTTCTCCTGATTTCTTTTCTTCTTTGTGGACACATATCCCCACAGAGTATTACCTTTTGCATACACACATTTGCATCATGAGGTCTCTTAGGGACCAAAATTCGTCTCTTTGTTATTATTTAAGCCTATTCTACCTCGTCGAGATGAAGATTTTAACCTTCACTTCCCCGGCTAGAATGACTTTAAATAGGGGCATCTGTAAGACCCTAATTTTGACCCTAAGATCCCTCATGGCATCATATCATTGCACATTGCATTTGCCTCAAGGATCATAGCATCTTGGCTCCTTACCTTTGGGTGGGATCCCTTGAGAGTTGGTTTGAGATCACCAAGCATGTTTGAATTGTATATTATTGCTTTTCTCATTTTATTTACTAACCAAAAGCACAAAAATATGTCACTAACATCTCTTGTTTGTAGCTTGAGCATTCACAAGATCCAAAGCTTCTAGGAGATCCTATGTGCATTGATAAGGCCAATTGAAGATGAAAGCAAGCATGGAAATGGTTCCCAAAGCTCTCATCCATCAAATATGCCTCCCAAGTACCTCAATTCATCATTTTGATCAAAGCAAATCAAAGGGTTTGAGGCTTGTTTCCCAAGGAAACCCTAATTCATTTGTTGATCAACTGTGCCTTGCTTATGAAGCAACCTCAACCCATGATCAAATACAATCAAGGATAGTTTCTTTAATTCATCATTTCATGCATATTTGAACTTATTTAAGTGTCCTCAATCATTAATTCATCAAGATATGAGGTTTGGACTTGAGAAGTTGATCATTCAATTCATCAGACTATTTTGAAATACACTGAGACCTAACTTTTTATGTGTTTGTAAAATGGAGATGACCCCAAGAGAAAAACTGTTCTTAAGAACCATATGAAAAACTTTCATGTTCATCGAAAATTTATTTGAAGCTTGGAGGGTCATCATCCGTTTCAAAACATTATAGGTCATTTTCACTGAAACCCTAATATTGGGTCAAATTCCCAAAGACATAACTCCTTCATTTTCCATTATTTTGAGGTGGGATCAAATGCATTGTAAAGCTTAAGATGTCTACTTCAAATGTTATGTTGAGCAAAATTTCAAAAGCTTAAAATAAATACATGTGATAATGCAAAACATTATAGGTCACTTTGGACCAAAAGCATTGAAATGTGAAAAAGTCCAACTTCAAGTGCCTATAACTTCTTCATCAAAAACCCAAATGATGCAAACTTTAAGTCTAAATTGATTGTCTTGGAAATATCTACAACTTTGATGTTGAAGATTTTGTCATTTGGAGCTTACATCATTGAAACATAAGGGCTTGAACTTTGGCTATTTTTGAAAATCTCACATGTACATGTTTTGCACCCTACGCTTCATGACCACTTTTCATCAATTTCCAAGTCTCAAATGAAGTTTTGATCAACATAACAAATGATCCTCATGAAAAAAGATTTCCAACCATTACTCATAAGGTTGTATTTCAAGTATGGACATGGTATTTTCGAAGACTTGAACATATTGGTCCATTTTTGAAAATCATTTAAATTTGCATTGCATGAGATGATTGTGCATAATCTGCATGACCTATTTGATTCCAATTAGCATCAGCTGCCAAATCCAAGTGGAATTGGGCCCTCCATGCGCCTGTACAGGCCCATGCATGGAGGCCCTTTCCATTCATGCAATGAGATATTCATGCATATCAGCTGCTTTCTCCTATAAATACAATGCTCATGCCTCTCATTTCAGCAACCTAAAGGCGTCCCAAATGCTGCACAACTGATCCCTCAACCTCACTCAAAAGGAACTCACCATTTTCATTCATAATTTTCAGATCTAAAATTCAATTTCATCAATTGATTTTCAGATCTAAAGTTCCTTAGCCTTCTTCATTTTGATCCAAAGAACAAACTGCAAGCATCCACAGCAAGGAATTATGTTCTCAAACTCTGCAAATCAAAGGTTTCACTACGCCAAATAAGGGAAAAGAGGGCGCTTTTTTTGGCCTATAACAGCGCTTTAAAGCGCCCTCTAATCTGGCGCTGGCATAAGTAAAGACAACACTTTTTTTCCTGGTGAAAGCGCTCTCTAAAGTGGCTCTTTAAGCCCTTTAAGGGCCACTTTAGAGGGCGCTTTTTAAAGAAAGCGCCCTCTAAAGTGGAAACTTTTAAGGGTTTAGAGGGCGCTTTTACTGGAAAGCGCCCTCTAAAGTGGAAACTTTTAAGGATTTAGAGGGCGCTTTTACTGGAAAGCGCCCTCTAAAGTGGAAATTTAAAGGGTTTAGAGGGCGCTTATTTTGGAAAGCGCCCTCTAAAGTGGGTGGTTATTTAAATTTTTTTTTTAAAAAGCGCTATATTTTTTTTTTTATTTTAGACAACCTGTATATTGAAGCAGTACACCTAAAATTGTATAATTTGAAGCCCTTTTTCACGCATTGCATTCAACAAGCCTTATATACAACAATCCATACATATACAACAATCCACTGATATATACTCGTTTAACTTCTAAAGATTCTAAATATACAACCAATTCATAACTTAAAAAGAAATAAAACTAAGTAGCAAAAGCATCTCTAAGATGTATGCTTTTTTTGCTAGCCGCAGTCTTCTTAGCAACAACCTCTTTTTGTTAAATATCAATAGCATGAACCTAAAATATCATAAAATTAGTTAGGTGAAGTATAAGATCAAGAATTAACATTTTCTATGCATAAATATCATATAATTGTGTTTATACCTTTTACCTGTAATAAAGCCATTTTACCTATAATAAAGAAAACAATTAAAATCATTTGACCTGTACCTTTTTCACTAAGTTCTCTTTCTTTTCTTGGTTGGAATATGTTCTACATGTCTCTTAACAACACGGACGGTTGGATTGATCCAAATACCCTCATTATGATCATTTCTAATATATGAATCATTTGATATAATATTCTCATCTTGATCATTTCTGGTAAACGATTCAATCTCAACATCAATATCACCTTGATCTCCAGTGTTTTCATCAATTACTTTGTTGGAAAAAAGAACTATAGACCATTTCGTACTTTTCGGATCATTGACATAGAACACTTGTCTAGCTTGAGAGGCTAGAATAAAAGACTCATCTTTGTATCCCACCCTATTAAGATCCACTTGCAAAATCCTGACTTATCCATTCGAATGCCGTTATTATTTTCAACCCACTTGCAACCAAATATAGGAATCTGAAACTTCTCATAATCAAACACCCAAATGCGCTCGATAACACCAAAATACGACAGATTTACAAATTTGGGGTTTAAGTCCTTCACACTTGATATGTGCATTGCTTCAGCTACCACGGTGACACCACTATTCTGCATAGTACTTTTATCATCTTGTTCTTTGGTATAAAATATGTATCCATTAATCGCGTATGCGCTATAAGAAAAAACATGGAAACTTGGACCATATGCTAAGCATCTCAACCTTTCTGTTATTGAAGCGGGATCTGAATAATACTTTGAATAAATATGATCCTTAAACCAAGGTATAAAACATCGATTGTGCTCTCGTACTATCCAATTTTCATTAGATGCGATGTCAACTGAACTGCGTCAACCCGTATAACTTCGATCAATTCCATGCCTCATTAGATGCGATGTCAACTGAACTGCGTCAACCCGTTTCCCATAACAACAACCCAAGCAAGGACATATCATTCTACTGGGGTCTTCGGCGTGCGCAACGGCAAACTTAACGAATTCTGATACCCCATTCTCGTACTCTCTCAACAATCGATTGGAAGACATCCATGTATTATCCATTACTAATTAGAATATACAAAAAACAATTTCAGAAGAGAAACCAAAAATGGGATGAGACAAAACAATTTCGCTTTATTGAGTTAGTCTCTGTGCAGGGCATTCATGTCTCCAACAACAACCCAAAACCAAAACAATTTTGGTTTATTGAGTTAGTTTCTCAACATTTTCAGATATCTCTAACTTCAATAGCATGAGAATGTATGAACCATGCATTAAGCATTAGTGGTATGCACTAATTTGTAGCATAGTTATATATCATCATATAGTTTTTACAAAAGATAAACATTGACTAGAAAATATATATGTAGAATTGTATAATGGTCTAACTGAAAGCTAACAGAAGAATAGTCGACTCTAATTTACTCTATCAAATAACATCCATACCTAAACTTCTTAAGTTACTAGCTACGCTATGTATGCTAGAATAAATACACTCATAAGCTGCATAGTGTACCTTTGATTGGTAGAAGGTGTTTTAGATATTGCTGCCTCCTTTTTCTACATCGAGAAACAAATGGAACAGTTGGTGAAATTTAACCCATAATGCCTAGTCTCCATTGCTAGCATTGCAACACAATAATTATTGTTGAGAATACTCAATAAATGTATGAACCAAGAAAAATGAAACCAAAAATGAACAATAGCGAACGTCAGAAGAGAAACCAAGTAATATGAAGATTAGAAAAATACATATGGTGTCAAAATCGAACAGCTAACAACGAATTAATAGAAGGAGGAAACGTCGTAGATCTAACAGAGGTGGAAGGAGAACGCCTTAGAAGTAGCGAAAATCGTAGCAGTTAGAACCCTAACGTGAAAAAGAACGAAAATAACAGAGAGTGAAATAACAAAACGCGCAGTATGTTACAATTTTAATGTTTACTAAAGGGGACCTTAGAGGGCGCTTGTGGAAAAAAAGCGCCCTCTAAAGGGGGCCTAAGAGGGCGCTTATGAAAGCGCTCTCTAAGGCTTTCCAAAAGCGCTTTATAAACTGGAAATGCACATGGACTTATAGAGCGCTTTTTTAAAAGCGCCCTCTAAGGGTAACCTTAGAGGGCGCTTTCTAAAAAGCGCCCTGTATTGTTGTCCCTCTATCTCCTCCTTATTTTTTCGCTTCACCTTAGAGGGCGCTTTATTACAAAAGCGCCCTCTAAAGTGCGCTGTCTATTCCAGTTGTTCGCTCCTTATTTTTTCGCTTCACTTTAGAGTGCGCTTTTGTAATAAAGCGCCCTCTAAGGTGCGCTGTCTATTCCAGTTTTTGGCGTAGTGTTTACTCCAGTTTTTATTTTCTTCGAATCAGCTCATATTGTGCTTGTTTCTTGTTGTTGTTGTGTGATCTGAAGTCCTCTGCATAGAGGCAACATTTTAGAGCTTTGAATTTTCAAAATCCATTAAGTTCAGTTGAACACCACAAAAATTCCATCTATGATTTCTCTTAATGTAGAAACCTAGAGTGGATTTGGTTGGCACAGGGGTGATGTACATCACCCCAGCTTTCGATTGGTACCAAGATCGTGGCATTTAGTGAATATTTATTTCTCTGCAAATTTGATTAGTGCCGGAAGTTGGCTGGAGAAGACGGTGGCGCTGGTCACCGTCCAATCTCCAGATTTAATCATGGCCGTGCGTTTGTGTTTCTATATCAAATCTCGTCCGTTCCATGTTATGACTTATTTAAATGCTACATGTGATGCATTGACCAAGGAACATGGTAGGCGCGCGTGTGTGAACCTCATGATTTGCCAGCTCAATTAATGAGCTCAGATCAAACGATCCACGCATTTTCACATTTTTTAAATTCTGATTTTATTTTCTTTTATTTCTTTTAATTCCATTTCATTTTAAAAATTCATATCTCCATCATTATTGGTCCAAAAAATATGAGACCAATTGCATTTTTCTTCTTTTAATTTCTAGTTTCTAAAAATGATTTTTAATATTTTTTATTTTATCATTTGATATTTTTTAGGAATTCTCTCTTTTCTGGTTATTTTTAATTCATATAAAATAGTTTTTAATATCCAAAAAATACAAAAATATTTTTCCAACCTCTTTGAATGATGATATATCTATAAAAAATATTCTCATCAATTTATTAATTGATTTGAGATTTATTTGAGATTTTAATTCAATTAGGTTATTTTTATGCATTTTTAATTGATAAAAAATAGTTTCTGACTTCTAAAAATGCTGAATTTTTTTGTCAGACTTGGTTTGACCTTGTTGAACTTAGGATAATTCACTTGGACTTTTCAAAGTTGATTTGAAGTGAATTTGAAGTTTGACCTTTCTTTATTATTTTAATTTTGAAAAATACCAAAAATATTTTATTTGTTTCTTGACTTCTAATCTTCATCTTACTTCTGTTTGACCTTGATCTTCTCTATCTTTGGTCAATGCTTGTTGATTATTTCATTTCATTTCCATTTATGTACTTTATTATTCATCTTCATCTTCATCATCATCTTCTTCTTCTTCTTCTTCTTTTTCTTTTTTTGATCAATGAGTTAAAGATTGGTGGTTAGCCTTGATACATGGGAGGTTTAATCTTCCTTGATTCAAATCTAATTCAACTTGATCATGGATCAAGTGAATGGCTTTGCATTAAGGATAAATTGCTTCCTAATCAAGCAAAGAACCTAAATCAATACAAGATCATTTCTCATCTTCTTTTTGGCATGGCAAGTTGTAGGAGTTTGATTCACTAATCAAAATCTCTAACTTGTGTTGTTGCCTACATTATTATTGACCGACCTCAGATAGTTGTGACTCTTACATAAGTCCAATTACGATTTCTTAACATAGCGCTAAATTGCTTTATGGCACACTAACATTAACACTAACCATTAACCATTAAAATTTAATTCTTGCTCTTTACATTTATGCAATTTACTATTCTTGTACATATTATTCATTTGCTTTTGCCCTTTGCTCATTTGAGCACATGTTTATGTTAATGCAATTTACCTTTTGCTCACATGAGCACATAATTGTGTATATATTATTGTGCTTGTGTTTTGTTTTGATTGTTGTGAACCAAATGCAAAAAATGGACAAATGGACTTAGTTTCTAGGACATTCCCTATGCAAAATTGGAGTAAAAAGGCCTTAATGTTGAAGATGGATTAGAAGGACCAAATCTCTGAACTCACTCTTGTCCATTCTTGATTTACTTCATGGAACTTTTTGATGTGTGTACTTTTGTGCTAGGGAATCCTATTTGAGACAAATTGAAGAACCATTGCCATGTTCATCCAAAGTGAGAGATACAAGAGCCATTGGGGATCTTCTAAGAGCTTGCTTGATTAATTTGATTGCTTGAGCTTACACTTATTTGCTTGCTTATTCCAAAGTGTAAGACCCCAATTTTGACCCTAAGATCCCTCATGGCATCATAACATTGCATTTGCATTGCCTCAAGGATCTTTAGCATCTTGGTTCCCTTTGCCTTTGGGTGGGACTCCTTGTGATTGGTTTGAGATCACCAAGCATGCTTGAATTATACATCATTGTTTCTCTTACTTTTGTTTACTAACCAAAAGCACAAAAATGTGTCACTAACATCTTTTGTTTGAAGTTTGAGTATCATCCAAGACACTTTGTGGGTTCTATTTAGATGATCAGTCAACACAAGGGAATGGCTTGAGGTACTTCCAACAGGTTCAAATGGGGTCTATTCGTCAGTCAAAACGTTAATCTTGAAGGAGCAAAAGTTTGTTCAAGAGCTGTCATGCTCGCTAGGCGAGCAGAATGGGTCGCCTAGCGAGTCCCAAGAAAAGCCACCAGAATCACCTACGCTCAGAGGAATTTCTTGAACTGTCATGCTCGCTAGGCGAAGCCCACGTGTTTTAAAAAAAATTAAAAAATAAAAAATAAAATAAATAAATAAATAAATAAAAATAAAAACGAATAAATAAATAAATGAATAAATAAATAAATAAAAAATAATAATAAAATAATAAAATAAATAAATAAATAAATAAATGAAATATAACAGAAAAATTTTGGACTTGGGCCTCTCTCATTTGAGCCCACAGGTCCACAAAAATCAGGTTATTAATTCAGAGTTTCAGTGAAACAAAATTCAATTCTATTCCTATTACCCTGGCAGGGAAAAAGATAGTGAGAGAAGAGCTAACAGAGTTCAGAGCAACCTCCAGAGACTGAAGGGAACTCATCGGCAAAGAGCCAATTCCATCTCATATAAACCCTCAGATTGCTTTGCAAACCCAACCGGGCAATTCAATTTCATTCGATCTCTCCAGTCAGGTTTGCCTTATTCCCATTACTTTATGCTTTTAATTTGAATGCTATGAATGTATGAGGTATTATGGGTGAATTTGATACCCTTTTGATGTATGTGTTTGACAAGAGGTTTAGGCCTCCTACCCTTGGTTGCTTTTTGTGAGCTTTTTGTGAATTTTAATGGCATGATTCATGTGGTTACATTTTGATTTGGGGGCAACTCTTGATTACCCTATCTTATTTCTCTAACCTGTTTGTTGAGTTTTGTTTTGTGAGGGCTCATATGACTCTTGCAGAGATGGCTTGCCTGGTGTTCCACTTTATTTGTGGGATACCACCTGGAGGTTTATTCCGATTACCTGTACTGACTCACTTTCTTTGATGGTGCTAGCTTGAGAGATCTCTGGGTTTCTTATCTCTTTATTTGCTGTTACTTCGGATCTTTATCCGTACGGTAGATCTCTCGATCCCTTTACTTTTCCCGCAAGTTACCGATTTCTTAGGTTTCGTATAGCCTCTCATGGCATGTCATTTAAGGTAGCGCGGTTCCTTCATCTAGGACTGCCTTTTTGCATGAGCATCCCTAAACACCCCAAACTCATTGATTTTTCTTCTCCTAAGAACACGTTATCTCCTTTTACTACAAGCGAGTAAGTCTCCAAAGGTCGAGCATCCGGTAGATTGCGTAGTAACGTCGTTCACCCCAAAACACAACCCTTACCCCATAGGTGGTCGAACTACGTTTTGCTCTGATTTTCATCCCAGATGAGATACGTAGGCATAAGACGTGATGTCTTAACGAGCACACTCCTCTTTAAACCATAGGTGGTCGAACTACGTTTTGCTCTGATTTTCATCCCAGATGAGATACGTAGGCATAAGACGCGATGTCTTAGCGAGCACACTCCTCTTTAACCCATAGGTAGCCGAGCTACGAAGACTCTGATTCTCAGATCTAGATGAGACACGTATGCAGTGGATGCGACATCCGTGGAAGTCATTTTCTTTTGACCCTTCTTTTAGTAAGTAGTACATTAGATAAACATACACACTTTTCTCATCCCTTCAATCATGTTTGCACAAATAAATTTTCACAAAAACAACAACCTTTGCAACAAGTGTGAAAAGGGCTCCCTAGGAGTACCTAGGATGCTTTGGGTGCCTAATACCTTCCCATTGCATAACCAACCCCCTTACCCAGATCTCTGACATTTTTACTAGTTTTTGATTCGATAAAACTTTTAGGTTTTTGTTTGCTTTCTAACCATTCCTTTGGATAAATAGAAGTGCGGTGGCGACTCGACTTGTATGATTTACCTTGGATTTAGTCAATATCTCTAATGGTAACGAATACCCCGCTACAGAAAAGTGGCGACTCTGCTGGGGAAAACAATTTGCCTAGTGGGTTTTGCCTACTTTTCATATTTGTTGTATTGTATATTTTTCTTTGTGTGACATATTTTTGTGCAATTTGGGATTACTGTATTGTATGTAATGATTGAATTGTTTGAATATTAATTCCTTGTATGCTTAGTGATCTTTGTGAGATGAGTTCTATACCCGAACTCGAGTGCACTTAGGATAGGAGAATGGCATAGTCTTGTCGACTTGTGTGGAGTTATTCCTTAGCAAGTTGACTTGCAAGCCCATTCACTTGGTGGAGGTCATGTTGGGATCAATAATGTCACACAAGTAAGTTGTGGTTAGACATTACTTTTTCCAATATATACCTTAGAAGCCAAGGACCTTATTTTACCAAGCCCATCTTGGCCTATTCTTAGGATGTAGTGCGAAAGTCGTTCAAGTGTAAGATTTGATACGATTGTTACGCGATACTACACTCATAAGAGTCTCTCTTGAGAATATTTTTGGAATACGAGTAGTCGTTTCTCCGATAATATCCAAAAAATGGGATGATGACTATGGGAACCTTTTGTAGAACATGTTTGGCAGGTTTAAACCCTAGTACACTCCCTTTGGGTGGTTCTTAACCTAAACTACATGCTTGTGACTTGCAACAAACCCTTGATTCATGGTTGATCCGTTCAGGTATCCTTAATATCAATGGAACTTGGGTGTTGATAAGGTGTAAACCATAATCCACCAAAATGGATGCTTGATATTAAGGATAACATGATCCATCCCATGACCTTTGTTTGGTGTGCTTTGCTTGATCCTTGAGTGTGATTGTTGCATTCATGCATCCATGCACCCATTTGCATTCATATCATCAAAATAATAAGAAAATTTTCAAGGAACTTAAGAGGTCTATTTGCAAAATTTTCAGACATGGAAAGACAAAGAAGGAATACAAAGAAGTACAGTTTCAGACAACCAGACTTGAAAGAGTTAAGGAATTTGACATCTTATGTATTAGATCCCTTGGGTTTCAAAGCTCGTTTTGGGAAGCTTCTTCCTCTTCTGACTACTCAGGTGGATGAAGGATTGGTGAGTGTATTGGTGCAGTTTTATGATCCCTTGTACCGTTGCTTCACGTTTCCGGATTTCCAGCTTTTGCCTACCCTTGAGGAGTATGCTTACCTTGTGGGTATACCTGTTCTGGATCAGTTGCCATTCAGTGGCTTGGAAAGGGTTCCTACTTCTCAAGAGATAGCTGACATGTTACACATAGATGAATCTCTGGTTGGTGCTCATATGACTACCAAAGGTGGAATTCAAGGTCTCCCTTCTGAGTTCCTCATTGCTCAAGCTACTATATATGGGAAGGCCATGAGTGAGGATGCCTTTGAGGCCATATTTGTACTTCTCATCTATAGGCTAGTGTTATTCCCCAACATCGACAAGTTTGTGGATGTGAATGCTATTAGGATTTTCTCTACTCTTAATCCGGTTCCGACTTTGTTGGGCGATACCTACTTCTCTTTGCATATAAGGAATGCAAATTGTGGTGGCGCCATTGTGTGTTGTTTGCCTCTGTTGTATAAGTGGTTTATTTCTCACTTACCTCAGACGATCACTTTCAAGGAGAACAAGGAATGTCTACGGTGGTCCACGAGACTTATGTCTCTCACTAATGATGATATCTCTTGGTATAATCGTGTGTATGATGGTGTGCAGATTATTGAATCTTATGGCAAATTCTCCAATGTACCTCTTCTTGGTACATGTGGTGGGATTAACTACAATCCTGTTTTGGCACGTCGGCAGTGTCATACCCCAATTTTGTCCGGCCATATTTAAATTTTCATAGAATTGATTTCATTTTTATTTTTTGCATCATATGCATAGCATGACATACATTGCATCATGAATAATACCTGAAATGTCAGTCAGAATGAATTTATTTGAGAATACAGACAAATCGGTTGAATCATTAAAATTTGAGGAAACAGGGTATTTTTCAATAAATATGTTTTGTGCTGACAATTTTAGTGTGATTGATTTAATTTTCCGAGCAAATTTATACTCGTTTTCTATTTCTAATTGGTCAATATTTTTGGTTAGTTATTTAAATTAAAGTAATTAGAATGTATTTAAATTAAATATTAATTAGATTTCCTTATGATTTTATTTTCTTAAATAAATAATAAGTGAAAAATAAATATATCTATTTTGTGCAATTGATTCTTGGCCAGCTAGCACACACGCGTCCCTCCCTCAGCATATTCTTTCCACTCACAAACTCCACAAATCCTTCACGCTCTCACACGCAAGAAATGGCCTCACTCAGTAACTTCCACACAAATCCGCAATCTTCCATCTTCACCTCTCCATCACCAACAACCTCACACACTCAGAAAATCCTTTCCTCCTCCCTCTTTCCCTCACGCATCTCTCTCACATTTCATATTCACTCATCACTCTCAGCAAGAAAACAGACCTCACACCTCACCCTCCGCCTCTCTCGCTCATTCTCCATCTACCAAGCAATCTCTCTTCACTTTCTCAAACCCTCACGAAAAACTCTCGCCTCACTCCTTCACTTCCGCCTCCACTCCATCCAAAAACAGCCACCACGCTTCCATAACCCTAAACCTTTCTACCGCCGCCGTCACCTCCATTTTCACCTTCATTCAACCCACGAACCAACAAAACCCTCGCCGCCACCCTCCATCTCTTCTCCGCCGGCGCACCACAACAACAACCCTCACCGTCATCCTCCTCACGAATCCCTCTTCAAACCCGAAATCCGCCGTCAACACCCAAAACGGCTTCATCACAAACTCAACCACCTTCGCCTCCGCCATCATCTTCTTCACCTAAAACCCCAAATCCGTCAATAACTCAACCTCGCGACCCACCTTCAACCCTCTTCCAACGGTTTCTCCCTTCCTCTGGACAAATCCACAGTCCCAACCTTCACTCCGAATTGGCACCCAACCCAGCAAATGGTCAACAACAATGGATTTGTTCAAACTCAGCTTTCCGACAACATCACCTTGACAACAACTCAGCAACACAGTGAAAGATGAACTCAGCCGTTAAAGCATTATGGGCGTCAAATCGATGAGCTTGAAGTGTTGCGTCTCAGTGAGGTTTTTTTTTGCTCCATGGTATAGGCTGTGAAAATTGAATGCAACAGCGTGAAAGTATGACTTCCTGCAGGACCACAACAACAAGTAATGGAGTGCTTCTTGTACGGTAACGTTGAACCACTCGCTCCATTGATACTATGGTGTTTGTCTTCGGCTCAATTACATCTTGTTCATTTTGTTAATTCTGCCTGGGTTGTTGTTATGATTAATATTTTTTGTCTGTGTTGAATATAAAAGAATAATTAGGAAAACATGTATGTAGTTTGTATCTGTAGAGTTAAGGGATAATTTATTTGCATTGCTTGTTGTATTCATGCTGCTGAAGTATTAGTGTTCACTCTGTTAGAAGAAGACCGCGTTTATGTTTTTATGGGTATTAAGGATATTAGTTTGGCAAATGTAATTTAACAAATCAGTAACTTTGCTATTCTTCTTGAAAAGGTGCCGAAATCAAGTCGATAATGGGGTCGTTCCGTGTTCACTATGCTATGAGGCTTTGGTTTGTATATTGTTTCTATCTCTTGTATGATAATTAGGCTTAAGTGTGGGGGTGTGTGCTTTGGAATCATATTGCTTGGTATATCTTTCATATTTGTACAGAATTTGGTGACATTGTAAAATATGCATTGTAAGTATTTTGTTTTCATTATGCTAAATTGAAATTTTAATTCGCGGATCCGACAACTTCATGTCGGTATATCGCCAAAGATTACAAAACATCAATATGATTTTTCACCGAGTTATGATTTTGCGAATAGTATCAATCATTGTTATTACGCTCAAACCGGTTCCGAGCACATCTTCATCAACACGTACCGATTAAATCCATGTTAATACCCATTTTTTTTCTTTTTTCTTTTTGAACTTAATTAATTGATTAAAATCTTTAATTAGTTTAATTTCTATTAATCGATTTTAATTAACTTAATTATTTGATTTAATTAAATAATTTTGATAATTAATTTTAATTAATTTAATTAATCAATTTAATCAAATTTTAATAAATTAATTTTGTTAAAAAGAAATTGATCGATTCTTCCACTCTCACAAACTTCACATTATTTCAAACAAAAAAAAACTATTTCATGTCATCATCATTTCATAAACCATTTCCAATTTTATTTCAATTTCAACTCAGCATCCAACACAAACCAATTTCAAAAAAAGCACAAACAACAATTCTCGATCCAAACATCGAGTCCATTTTAAAACACCCTTGTAAGTCGATTGTTCTTCGCATCGCCATCAACCTCACATAGCTTACTCTTGGGCTTCCTTACAATGAAACCTACTTGGTTATTGATTAATCGAGTAGATGAAATAAAACATTAAATAATATTCATTTCATTCATAAATACAAATTCAAATCATTTTTCCAAACCATTTAATTTCAAAAGAATTTTTCTTTTAGACATAAACTTGGGGTGAAAAGGAGATAGGAAGCGTACGCTTCACTATTTCTCAAGCACTTGAATAATTGGCATACGCCATATTGCGCGAGTTCTTGTCACCCGATTAAATCTTAAATCACACAACTTTAAATCATTTTTCCAAACCATTCAATTTCAAAAGAATTTTCTCTTTTAAACATAAACATTGGGATGAAAAGGAGAATAGTAAGCTTCCGCTTCACTATCTCTCGACTATTCGAATAATTGGCGTACGCCATATTGCTCGGATTTTCGTCATTCATTTAAAACCCTAAAACTCCATAAAATTAAAATCACTCCCCCAATTAATTCTAAAAGCTCTATTAATCTTTGAATGAAAAGGAGAATAGTGAGCATCCGCTTCATTATCTCTCGATTATTCGAATAATTGGCGTACGCCATATTGCTCGGATTTTTGTCATTCAAATAAAACCCTAATAATCATAATATTTCAAATCATTTCTAAAAATTCCAAATCCTTTTTATTCCATATTTCAGATGAAAAAAAGGATAGGAGGCGTACGCCTCACTATCTTTCGATTATTCGAATAATTGGCATACGCCACATTGCTCGAATCTTCGTCATCAATTTAAAACGCAATCGAATACAACATCCAAACATATCTTTTACAATTTAAACCTCGGATGATAAAAGATGGGAGGCGTTCGCCTCGCCATCTCTTGATTATTTGAATAATTGGCGTACGCCATATTGCACAAATTATCGACTTCCGACTAAAACACGTTAATTAAACTTGGATAAGGGAATAGGTGGCGTACGCCTCATTATTCCTTGAATAAGCAAGTAGGGGGCGTACGCCTCACTACCGTGCATATTCAACATCCACAAACAAACTTTCAAAATAATTCGAACGAAAAAGGAGTATAAGGCGGACGCCTTATTACTCCTCGAAAGAATTGGACGATTGGTGTACACCACATTGCTCAATCTTTCGTCGTTCTTCAAAAACATCTCAAATACATTAAACCTAACTTCTCGCCCCCGAGCGATCGAAACCAATCAAACCCAAACACATCAATTCAACTTGTCACCCCCGCGTGACCAAAACCCTTTTCAAAAGAACACTGTTAATCCTTTCTAATGCGCACAACAAACTAGCGCTAGAGCCTCCCCCGAGAGTAGACATGCCAGCGTTTAGCCGTTAGAACGTCGACTTACACAGTCGTTCATCAAAACAAAACACACCAAATATTCGTAGTAGCCCAAACTACGAATGCTCTGATTTCCTTATTGCACTATAAGGATACGTAGGCAGGAGATTGTTGTATCTTCGCGAGCACACTAATAAAAAACCTCCCATTTCCCCCTCCCGAGGTCTTCATCCATATCTATCATCAATTCTAATCACTCGAAGCAAGCGAATAATAGTCAATTAACAGTCAAATAGCAAAATCAGACTAAGAGGCTCCCGTTGAGTACAACGGACGTGAGGGGTGCTAATACCTTCCCTTTGCGTAATCGACTCCCGAACCCGAATATGGTTGCGACGACCATTATTCTTTTCTCAAAGGTTTTCTCGATATTTTCCTATTCCTTCATTGGAATGAATAAAGTTCGGTGGCGACTCTGTTCGAACTAACATTTTTTCCGCGTTCCATCGCGAGGGATCGCATTTTTTCGAGGTGCGACAGACTGGCGACTCTGCTGGGGACCCTGCTCCGTGCAAGAGAGAGTCTAGCCTAACTTAGTCTGATTTTGCTATGACTGTCAGAAAATATTCTTTTCTTCCATGTTTATTTCTCTGTATCTTATTATGATTGTTTATGTTGTATGTGATTTTTGCTATAATATGGGACTTGATGTCTGCTGTGAGACAAGCTTCATACCCGAGCTTCGAGAAAAAAACCTAAAACTCGGAGTTGTGTAGTATTGAACCGAGGGGTGAACACCTCATTGGGACAATACGAAGACTCCACCTAGAGTAGATCTATTTGGAGTTTCCATCATAATATTGCTAGCCCATCATTGTGGGGGAGGTTCTAAACACGATCCGTGACTCTAGGGACCTCGCCTTAAACCCAAGTTTTGTTTTCATAACTGGCGATTATGTAGTATTGAACCGAAGGGTCTACACCCTGTTCGTACAATACGAGAATCCCACTTAGATTAGATCATTTCAGAACTCCCATCACGATGTGGCTAGCCCACCATTGCGAGGAAGTTTTGAACTTGATCCGTGAGTCTAAGTTCCTTCCTTGAAAACATAACTTTAGAACCTACCTTTGGGAATTTCTAGTAATCAGAGAAACTCGGGTTTCTTCCTGTTATCCTGATATACCCGACGTATGAATAATCTTGAGTCTGTATTCCTCTGTGAAAAACATGGCAAAATTTCATGCATTTGCATATCATAAACATGCATTGCATATCATCTTCTAGAAATAAAAACTTACACCATACTCTACCCCTTGTCCAGTAACGCTGACTACTCGACACCGGTACGAGACACGCCGCAACTACAAGATGACACTTGAACAGTTGGAAGCAAACCAGGTTTCAATGAGGACAGACATTGATTCCATGCAGGCAAAGATGGATCGCTTGCTTGAGACCATGTTACTCTTGGCCCAAAAGGAAAAGGATGCTGAGACCAGTGCCGAAGCCAGGAAAGTTGCTGCCCAGTTTGGATCACCATCGCTCAGTATCCCTGGGGTGACTGACCTTGATGGTAACCCTAATCAGCCTAGAGGAGGACCAATCCCTATTCCTGTTCCCATGGTTAACATGAACCCCCATGAGCACTCTGTTACATCTGCTCGCCATGGATCCATAATGGGTGATGAGGATCCATATGATGCTTTCTTCATGCCACAACCCGCCAAACTTTC
The DNA here is from genome assembly GCF_024323335.1 of Lathyrus oleraceus. Taxonomy (NCBI): domain Eukaryota; kingdom Viridiplantae; phylum Streptophyta; class Magnoliopsida; order Fabales; family Fabaceae; genus Lathyrus; species Lathyrus oleraceus. The sequence goes on along the minus strand of NC_066579.1, from coordinate 286,821,474 downwards.
TATTGGAGGTCTCCCAGACCCAACTGTTGATAGACTCCATGCTCTAGAAGAGAAATTCAAGTCCTTGGAGGTTCACACTACTCCCGGTTTGGACGCCGTTGACATGTGCCTGGTGCCAGGTTTGGTGATTCCGCAAAAATTCAAAGTCCCGGACTTTGACAAGTACAAAGGGATCAGCTGCCCGAGAACTCACCTCAGAGCCTACTGTCGCAAAATGGCTGCCCACATCAGTAATGATCAACTCCTGATTCATTACTTCCAAGATAGTCTCAGTGGGGCATCCTTGGAGTGGTACATGCAACTGGAGAGAGGTCAGGTCCAGTCATGGAGAGACCTTGCTGAAGCATTCTTAAGGCATTATCAGTACAACACTGATCTAGCACCTAATCGCACACAGTTGCAAGACATGACTCAACGCAACAACGAGTCATTCAAGGAATACGCTCAGCGGTGGAGAGAGCTAGCAGCTCGTGTCCAACCTCCTCTCCTTGACAAAGAACTAATGGATATGTTTATGGGAACCCTGCACACCCAGTACATGGAAAAGATGGTAGGATCCAGTTTCCCAACTTTTGCTGAGGTCGTCTCTGTGGGAGAACGGATCGAGAGCCAGATCAAGAAGGGAAAGCTACCTTGTGCTGCTAATGCTTCAAGTGGGATGAAGAAGCCCTATCCCAATCTCCCAAAGAAGCCAGAAGGTCAGACCAACGCCATAATGAGAGGAGGAGGACATAGGGCGCCTCCATATGCTCATACGCCTTATCATCAGGTTTCCGCGGTCATCCCGACACCATATCAGTCACCCTATCAACAACCTTATCAACAACAGTATCAACAACCTTATCAACAGCCGGCTTACCAACGGCCGCATCAAAATCAACAACAACGTGTTCCACAACCACGTCCACCTAATCAGCAGAGGGCAAGGAGGCTAGAAAGACATTTTGATCCTTTGCCAGTGTCATACAGGAAGATCCTTCCCTACCTGCTGAAGGATGGATCAATTGTGCTGAAGGAGATAACATCTGCAACTCCACCTTACCCTCCAGGCTACGACGCCAATGCTCACTGTGAGTATCACATGGGTGCCCCAGGGCACACAATAGAGAACTGTAAGGCCTTCAAGCACAAGGTCCAGGACCTGATTGACAGTAAGGCAGTTACATTCACGCCAGTTAGGCCAAACGTTGCAACAAACCCCGTGCCAGCGCATGCAGATTCGAGTGAAGCTCGAAGATAAAGTTCCTCACCGGCCTGAACAAGCAGAGATTCCGCCAAAGAATCCGAAGATGAAGGCCCGTTGCTTTGAATGAAGGCAATCATTGTGCCAATTTTACCTTTTCGCACTCTTGTGATTTGTTCTTGTTTGTTTAAGTACTATATGCTTTAAACATTGCTATTTGTATTTGGTCTTATTAATGGGATGATTATGCATGCTTTTGAATCAATCTTTCATATTCACTCATCTATCACATATGCAAAGCACAAACACATGCTTTTCCACTTCACCTTCTTTATCACACTATTGTTAGCAAATGTTGGAAGGAGGATGACGAAAACAAAATACCCATAATTGATGACTGTATGCTTTCGGATAAAATCCTGCTAATGATGTACAGGCATTGTTTCAAATCCTCAAACACTGGAGAGATAAGGAGTTAATCCCTAGTCAACCACTTCGAGCCTAGAAGTAGGAGTTCCTTTCATATCTAAAAAACCCTTACGCTTAACCTGGGGCAGGGTAGTGTTCAGTTAACTTGACTACACTTTCGAATTACAAGATGAAATATCCCATACAAGGATCAACCATATGACATTCTTCACACACATCCTGAAGTGTCGAAGGAACCATCAAATCCAAATTTTATGTCGGTTGTTCTTCAATGACCAGTGACTTGGCAGTCACAATTCAAAAAAAAAAAGAATCAAAGAAAGAGCCCGCTAAGTCCAACACCCTGAAAGGAGACTTAGGCAAAAAACAGGGGCAATCCCGATGGATTAAAGCTTCAAACAAAGCGGTCCATGCAAAAGTTAGGGATCAAAACAAAAATCGAAAGAGACAATGAAAGTCTCCATCAAAACAAAACAAGATTCAGTGATCACCATACCAAAATCAAAGGGTCACCGACATCCAAAAAAAAACGAAATAAGGTGGCTGCCATTCCAAGAGACCTTGAATCACCATCTTTATCCTTACACCCGCAAAAGTAAGTGTGTGCCGACTTAACTGAATGTAGGATTGGATATCATCATGAAGAAGGGGTGGGTTAAAATAAACTTTGAGCCTTATATCCTTTTGCTTCAATAACCATGAACCAAGCCACGTTACAACCTTCAAAAGACCTAATTGAAGTAAGGTTTGTTCTGAAAGCATACTGTAGCATGGTTGAGTAAACTGACTCCTAAATATTTGCTAATATTCTCTTCTCACTATATCACTCACACGCTAGCTAAATCAGCATCGCGTTTGGACTCATGATCCACTCGCCACACGCTACCACAACACTCCAAATGAATGATTGTTTTTTCAAAACTTGCATAACTGTTGCATTAAAATCACCATTTCTTGAATAACAATTCTTAATTGTTAGTCAGTACTTGACATCAAGGAAATTCCAACAAGGGGCAATTCAAGAGGAACTTGATCTTTAGTGCTCACACGAATCAAGATCATCTCATAAATCAGGGGCATGGCATCTTTTGATCATATTGACTTAAGAAGTAGTCAGTATAAGACAAATCTCCAAGCATCGGTCGATCATGGAGGAAAAGTACTTCAGTACTCAACCCATCTGGGGCAAGTCCCTCAAATGCCAACCTGGGGCAAGACAAGTTGCAAGGGGAAAATTCCCTTCATATCTTCAAGTCAGTCAAGCAGATTGTGTCAGACACTAGTAACTGCTTGAATTCACAACCATAACATCGAAAGTTCATGCCGGTACAATATCACATCTTGACAAGAATCCTTAGGGCACGTCAAAAGCACAATCATCATGCGTTGATCACGTCACTATGCTCAGTTACAGGCTGGCCAAACACTTCAGAAGAAATTGAGATCTTCTCAAAGAGAAATACACAACATATCAGCAAGATATCAAACTTGGGGCACCAAGCGTATCCACATCCATTGCATGTTCATCACATCATCAACTACCGAGTGTCGGGAAGTCAGATCCCTCCATAAACCAATCAATAGCTCAAGTCACAGTGACAATTACCAGAAAAGCCAAAGCCCACCTTGGTGGCACCTCCACATAAAACCAAATACAACCAACACTGGTTTCCAGAAAATACATTGCCTGTGAAAAGGGGGGCCAATCCCAAGCAAACCAATCAGCCTTTGCATTCAAACATGCATCACATGCATCACCTCATACATAATACATACATATCATTCATGTATATCGCACAAATCAAAATCCAAGGTTTAGTCGTAGGCATCCAAGCCAACCCTCAGTTGAGTCATTGTTTTTCTCTGAGTGAGTTCCTACCCTACCATAGGGCGTTCCCCATCGAGTTACCTCTTTCAACCCTTTGTTGATAAGATGTTGTCCTCAGCTAAGTCAGCATTGTTTCCCCAAATACTTACCTTGTTCCGCGTTGAGCGTCCCTCAATGAGTCGTTTCAAGTAACCTTTTGTTGATAGAAACTACATCTCCCCAGAGAATATTTATTCTGCAACCTTTTGTTGTTGATACCCCGAGCAAGTCTTACCATGTAATGTTTCAACACTACCCAGCAAATCAGGTTTACTAAACTTTGACAGTAGCCTTATTTTTCCAATATCTTTCTCACTATCATCCTTTTGGTGAAAGTCCACTGAGGAATAATATTGATCATTGTCCTGTTTACGATAACCGTTATCCTTTTGGTAATGATAAATCCTTGACATTTGTGATCTTACTGTCATCCTTTTGGTGTCGAAGATCCTTGAAGTTTTGGTTCAACCTTCATCCTTTTGGTGAATGGCGACCTCTGCAATAATTACAGTCTACCGTCATCCTTTTGGTGTCGGCGATCCTTGTGGTGATGAGGATCCTCGTCATTTTGGTTCAATCATCATCCTTTTGGTGATGACGTCCAGTTCAATCTAAATATCATCCGTTCGGTGATAGAGATTATGGAGTCTACTTTAAGCTATCATCCTTTTGGTGATGGTTACATTTGGAAAGTCCAATCCCACTGTCATCCTTTTGGTGTCAGCAATATTTGAAGTTATTATAACTTATTATCATCCTTTTGGTGGTAACAAGTTTTGAAGTTATGATCTCACCTTCATCCTTTTGGTGATGGTGATTGTTGATTCATTATCATCCTTTTGGTGATAACGAGTTCTGTTGTTTGTAGTACCTTCATCCTTTTGGTGACGGTGACTATTGACTTATTATCATCCTTTTGGTGATAACAAGTTTTGTTGATTGGTCTTACCTTCATCCTTTTGGTGACGGTGACCATTTGAGTTATGGGCTCATTATCATCCTTTTGGTGATAACGAGTTTTGTTTTGATCTTACCTTCATCCTTTTGGTGATGGCGATCATTGAGTCTGTTTCAGCTTATTATCATCCTTTTGGTGATAACAAGTTTTGAAGTTCTGTCCTTATTATCATCCTTTTGGTGATGGTGATTGTTGACTTATTATCATCCTTTTGGTGATAACAAGTTGTATCTTGGTCTTACCTTCATCCTTTTGGTGACGGTGACCATTTGAGTTATGGGCTCATTATCATCCTTTTGGTTATAACGAGTTTTGTTTTGATCTTACCTTCATCCTTTTGGTGATGGTGATCAATTGTGTTGTGTACTTATTATCGTCCTTTTGGCGATAACACGTTTTGTCGTTTGACAATACCTTCATCCTTTTGGTGATGGTGATTGTTGACTTATTATCATCCTTTTGGTGATAACAAGTTTGTGTCTTGATTCTACCTTCATCCTTTTGGTGATGGTGATCAATTGCGTGTGTGCTTATTATCATCCTTTTGGTGGTAACAAGTTTTGTCTTTTATTTATCCCTTCATCCTTTTGGTGATGGTCATTGTTGACTTATTATCATCCTTTTGGTGATAACAAGTTTGTGTCTTAATCCTACCTTCATCCTTTTGGTGATGGTGATCAATTGCGTGTGTGCTTATTATCATCCTTTTGGTGGTAACAAGTTTTGTCGTTTGACAATACCTTCATCCTTTTGGTGATGGTGATTGTTGACTTATTATCATCCTTTTGGTGATAACAAGTTTGTGTCTTGATCCTACCTTCATCCTTTTGGTGATGGTGATCAATTGCGTTGTGTGCTTATTATCGTCCTTTTGGCGATAACAAGTTGTGTCTTTTAATTATACCTTCATCCTTTTGGTGATGGTGATTGTTGACTTATTATCATCCTTTTGGTGATAACAAGTTTTGTCTTGATCTTACCTTCATCCTTTTGGTGATGGGGATCCTTTGTGTTGTGTGACTTATTATCATCCTTTTGGTGGTAACAAGTTTTGTTTTTAATTATACCTTCATCCTTTTGGTGACGGTGATTGTTTTGACTTATTATCATCCTTTTGGTGGTAACAAGCTTTATCTTGTATCTTACCTTCATCCTTTTGGTGATGGTGATCATTGAGTTTCGACTTATTATCATCCTTTTGGTGATAACAAGTTGTTGTGTGACTATACCTTCATCCTTTTGGTAATGGTAGTCATTGAAGTTATTTGACTTATTATCATCCTTTTGGTGATAACAAGTTTTGGTGTTGGATCTTACCTTCATCCTTTTGGTGACGGTTGTGAGCAAAGTCCTTACCTTGAATAAAGTTTTGAATGATAGCAAATTGTGTGATCATTGACCAATTGTTGGCATGTGCATCAGTTTGCATGATTCATTTGTGTTTTTATCTCATACTAGTGTCTCATATCTATACATAAAGATCCACAGTGATACATCTATTAAAAGAACTCATAAAAACTATTTTGTATCAGTATGGATCAATACATGATCTTATGCATCGATCCATGAAATATATTGTAAACCACAAAACACTTTTGCTTCAGCATGCATCGATCCATACGAGTCATGTATCGATACATGGACAGGCAAATTGCTCTATGGATCGATCCACACGCATCTTGTATCGATACAAGCTTAGTTGAAATGCTTCATGTATCGATACATACGAGCCTTGCATCGATACATGCCTTCATTAATTCTCTAAAAATATTCAATGTTACAGTATGAATCGATACATAACATCATGCATCAATACATAGGTCTGTTTTAACCAACTAACAGCTTCTGTCCTTGTATATAAGAAATATTTTTGACAGTAGTGAAGGTAACGAATTCACAAGAGAAAAACAGTTGAACACAAGATTAAAGCAGTGTAAGAGCAATTGTTTTGGAGCACATAGAAACCTGAAAGATACTTCATCTTCTTCATCTTCTCAATCACTTTTCTTCAAGAACATCAACACATAATCATTCTTGTTCTTCGGATTAAAGGATCAACGAGATAACGTTCAGTGGTACGATCAAGGATCTAGCTGAGGTGTTCAGTGGAACGATCGAGGATCTAGCTGAGTTGAAGATTGAAGGGGGTTTCGAGGAAAAACCAATTGGTTTGTCCTTCAAGAACTGGAGTGTTCTTGAGGGTTTGTCAGTCACGTTTGCAGAACAGATTCAGCCGCAGCGTTGCGTTTGGAGATCGGGGGATTTCGCAAACAGGTCGTGGAACCGGTGAATTGTTTGCAATTTCTTACAGGAAATTCTTGATCGAGCTCAGATCAAGTGGAGGTTTCATACAAGAAGAAGTTCTTGGGATTTAGAATTCTGTCTTTGTATTGTAACCTTGTATCAACGAATTCGGCATTAATTGATAATCACAGTTCTCAATTTCATTTGAAATTGAGAGGGAGACGTACCCACACGCGAGGACGACGTGGGGAACTTCCTTACCAAATCTCTGCGTATCATATTCTCTCCTTATCTCTCTTTACGTTTTCAATAGTTTTGAAATTTTAGTTAGTGTGTTGTGGCTGTGTTCTTCGCGATACAATAGTGGCAAGAAAACTTTGTTAAATAAAGTCCACCATTGTTCATCACAAAGCGCATACACACCAACGGTGAAAATTACGGCTACTGGAAAGACTGCATGCGAGTTCATATAAATTCTGTGGATAGGCTAGTATGGGCTGCCATTGAAAATGGTCCTTTTCTAATTACAATGACAAATGCGGCTGGCGCCATAGTTCCTAAACCAGAAGCTGATTGGAATGAGAAAGATGAGAAAAAGTGGTCGTGTGATTGGAAAGCTCGAAATATACTAATTTCAGCACTTGGTGTTGATGAGTATTATCGAGTATCCCATTGCACGACAGCTAAAGAAATGTGGGATGCTTTAGAAGTTGCCCATGAGGGTACTACTGAAGTAAAACAGTCCCGCATTAACACTCTAAATCAAGAGTTTGAGCTCTTTCGCATGAAACAAGGAGAAACTATCTCTGACATGCAAAAGAGATTCACTCATCTCACTAATAGGTTGAATGCACTTGGAAAACCTGTTTCCAATGAAATCGCTACTAATAAAATTCTCAGGTGTCTTAGCAGGGAATGGCAACCTAAAGTAACAGCAATTAAGGAAGCCAACGATCTAACAAGACTTACGATTACAACTCTGTTTGGAAAGCTGGAAGAACATCAGCAAGCATTGGAAAGTCTTGAAAAATATGAGAACAAAAGTAAGAAGGAAAAGGAGAAGAAAAGAGACAAAGAGGGAGAGAAGAAGCCAATAGCTCTTGTGGCCTCTAGCTCTAAGTCCTCACGAAAAGAGCAAAGTGACAATGATTCTAGTAGTGGAAAAGATTCGGATGATGAAGAAATGGGACTGTTTGTAAGGAGATATAATAGATTCATTCGAAAGAATGGAGTCAAGCATTCCGACAAAAACCTCATGAAGTTTCGAAGACAATCTACAGATGCGAAACAGGAAGAGAATAAGAAGAGTAGAGGAAGAGGATCCTGTTTTAATTGTGGTAAATCTGGACATTATAAAACAGACTGTCCTATGAAATATAAGATCAAAGAAAAGCCTCACCAAAAGGGTACAGCAAACAAAGAAGAGCTTACATTGCATGGGAAAGTGATAGTGACTCATCAAGCACACAAGGCTCAAGTGATAGTGATGAAACCGCAAATCTGTGCCTTATGGCTCACACCAAAAATCTGTCCTACCACAAGAAGAAAAGCAATGACAAAAAGGTAAAACAAGCCTATTACAATAGTTTCTCTTCTATGTCTTTTTCCGAACTGAAAATAGCTTTTGAAAAACTGCATAACGAAGTTGTAGATGCTTTTAAAAGACTATCTTCCGACAAACAAATTTTTTCATTTTTGGAAGGTAAAGTATACAAAGCTGAAAATGCTTTAGAAGCGTTAAAAGCTAGTATTGCAGAAAATTCAAAAGATATTGACATTGATGGATATAGTAAAGTTAGGTACTGTGATGCTTGTCATATTTGGCAAAAAGAGGTAAACACTCTCAAGGTCAAATTAGAAAAAGCGTTACAACCTAAGGTTACTTACGCCGTTGACTCTAGGTTGTTTAAGAAGTCGTTAAATCCACCATATGCAAAATACTCTTTCATTCCAAAGGATTTAATGAACAAGAATAAACAACCACATCATCATGGTTTATGTCACTATTGTTGTCGTGCTGGCCATACCATTGAGAAATGCAAGTTTAGGAGATTTCTTGTCCCTAAAGGTATTTATCAATGGAAGCCAAAAGGCAACCATGTTAACACTCACCCACTTGGACCCAATGAAAATTGGGTACCAACTTCTCTCTTTTGATATTGTAGGATGAGTGCCTTGCTTCCGTAGATAGAAGATGGTTTCTTGACAGCGGCTGCTCAAGGCACATGACCGGTGACATATCGCTTTTCATAGACTTCAAAGCAAAGAAGAAGGGATATGTTACTTATGGAGACAATAACAAAGGAGCTATACTCGGCAAAGGTAGTGTAGGTAATCCCTCCACCACTACTATTTCTAATGTCCATCTAGTAGAGGGACTTAAACACAATTTGTTAAGCATAAGTCAATTATGTGACATGGGCTATAAAGTTCCCTTCACAAAAACTTGCTGCATAATTGAACATGCTGAACAGAACGTTGTGTTTAAGGGTGTAAGAGTAAACAACATCTATATGCTTGACCTTTTTGATGTATCGTTAACAAGTACTAAATGTCTAGTTACTTTGAATGATGATTCTTGGCTTTGGCATAGACGTTTAGTACATGTTAATTTCGATTTGCTTAATAAGGTTGTATCTAAGGATCTAGTAGTCGGTCTTCCAAAAATAAAATTTTCAAAAGACCACCTATGTGACGCGTGCCAAATGGGAAAACAAACAAGGGTCTCTTTCAAATCTAAAAATGTAATTTCAACTTCAAGACCCCTTGAGCTTCTCCATATGGATCTCTTTGGACCTTCTAGGACAAAGAGCTTAGGTGGAAATTATTATGGTTTTGTAATTGTTGACGACTACTCTAGATTTACTTGGACTATATTCCTTCATAGCAAAGATGAAACTTTTTCTGCTTTTAAGAATTTTGCAAATCTGTCCCAAAACAAATGAATTCCAAAATAGTTACAATCCGTAGCGATCATGGTGGTGAATTTCAAAACTACCACTTTGATAAGTACTGTGACAAGTATGGTATTGAGCATAACTTTTCAGCTCCTCGAACTCCACAACAAAATGGCGTTGTGGAGCGTAAAAATCGTGTTTTAGAGGAGTTGGCAAGAACAATGCTAAATGAGGGTGGATTACCAAAATACTTTTGGGCTGATGCAGTTAGCACAGCCTGTTATGTTTTAAACAGGATCCTAATCCGTCCTATTTTAAATAAAACCCCTTATGAGCTTTTGAAAGGGAGAAAGCCAAACTTGTCACATCTTCACGTATTCGGTTGTAAGTGTTTTGTTTTGAATAATGGTAAAGAAAATATTGGGAAGTTTGATGCAAAAGCAGATGAAGGTATCTTTCTTGGATACTCACAATCAAGTAAAGCATATAGAGTGTATAATAAGCGTTTACTTACTGTTGAAGAATCTGTCCATGTTTCTTTTGATGAGTCTTAACCGAAAAATGTCGGAAAAGGTATTTCTTTTGATGACGCAGGTGTATCTACAGAAGACATACTCAAGGAAGTTGCTACGGAAACTGATCAGTCTAGAACAGCTGCCCATGAGAAGGATGAAGATACTAGTCATGAAGAAGATGAGGAAGAAAGGACAGCTGAAGTGAACGACCTTCCACCAGCTTGGAAATCCTCAAAAGACCATCCTATCGACAACATCTTGGGAGACATTTCAAAGGGAGTAATGACTCGTTCTAAGATAAGTAACTTTTGTTCTCACTTCGCTTTTGTATCCCAAGTAGAACTTAAAAATGCCAAAGAGGCCTTGATTGATGAATTTTGGCTAATGGCCATGCAAGAAGAGCTTAATCAATTTAAAAGAAATGACGTTTGGGAACTTGTCCCTCGTCCGCGAGATCATCATATCATAGGTACTAAATGGGTTTTTAGAAATAAACTTGATGAAAGCGGAGTGATAACTAGGAACAAGGCACGTTTAGTAGCACAAGGGTATAACTAAGAGGAGGGCATAGATTATGAGGAAACTTATGCTCCAGTTGCTCGCCTTGAAGCTATACGTCTCTTGCTTGCCTATGCGTGTTCTAATGATTTTAAGCTTTACCAAATGGACGTAAAGAGTGTGTTTCTAAATGGTGTCATAAATGAAGAGGTATATGTTTCACAACCTCCTGGTTTTGAGAATGCTGAAAATCCAGATCATGTTTACAAATTAAAACGAGCTTTGTATGGTCTTAAACAAGCCCCTCGGGTTTGGTATGAAAGGCTTAGCAAATTTCTAATTGATTATGGATATTCAAGAGGTAAAGTGGATAATACACTCTTCATTAAACATAAAGGAAAGCACATTCTTTTAGTTCAGGTTTATGTAGACGATATAATTTTTGGTTCAACTAACATACACTTGGTCGAAGAATTTTCTAAGGTTATGCAGGGTGAATTTGAGATGAGTCTTATGGGGGAGCTGACCTACTTCCTAGGACTTCAGATAAAGCAACTTGATGAAGGTACAGCAGTATGTCAAACAAAATACTGCAGAGAACTACTCAAGCGCTTTGGAATGAATGACTCAAAATCAATTGACACCCCTATGCCTACCAACGGGAACTTAGATAAAGATGAGCATGGTAAGAGTGTAGATGTCAAAAAGTTCAGAGGTATGATTGGATCTCTTCTGTATCTTTCTGCTTCTAGACCTGACATCATGTTTAGTGTTTGTATGTGTGCACGGTATCAATCAAATCCTAAGGAATCGCACCTAAAAGCGGTTAAACGTATATTTAGATACCTCCATGGCACATCTAAATATGGGCTTTGGTACTCCAAAGGAAGTGATTGTAGTTTAGTAGGTTACTCCGATTCTGATTTTGCTGGCTGCAAATCAGATAGGAAAAGCACAAGTGGTACGTGTCACCTGTTTTCAAACTCCTTGGTAAGTTGGCATAGCAAAAAGCAGGTATTTGTGGCTTTGTCAACTGCAGAGGCTGAATACGTTGCAGCCGGTAGTTGTTGCGCTCAGATTTTGTGGCTAAAACAACAACTACAAGACTTTAACATTCAACTCAAACGTATTCCAATAAAATGTGACAACACTAGTGCCATAGACCTTACTAAAAACCCTGTTTCACACTCTCGCACTAAACATATAGAGATTAGACATCACTTTCTTCGCGATCATGTTGAAAAAGAAGACGTTGTATTTGAGCATGTTGATTCTAAAAATCAGCTTGCTGATAATTTCACTAAACCCTTGGCAACGGAACCATTCTTCAACATTCGTCGCGAATTAGGGATATTAGATCTATCTCCACTGGTGTCTTAAGCTTGGTTGAATTTATTTATATTATGCTTCACCTTGGTTTATGAGACTTGCTTTAGATTCTACCTATTCCTCTCAAGGTTACACCAACAGAGGTAATATCACTCCTCTCTATATCTCATTTCGAACTATGTAATTATGTATGTTACAACAAAATTCTTACTATCGTTTATGTAAATATCTTTGCATATACTGTTTGAACATTCAAATCTGATTTGTGAATCATAATTGAGCATATTGCATAAAACTTAGTTAAAATGTGGTTTAGCATCAGTATGCATCGATCCAAAACATGTATGCATCGATTCATGTCCTCAGGATTACAAATATTTCAAAATGGGTTCAGTATGCATCGATCCAACCATCGTATGTATCGATACATAGATCCTATACAAACGAAAATTCGTGACATGGATCGATCCATGGCAATATGCATCGATACATACTGTCTGCTACTTGGATTAAATGCATTTTTCTCTCTCTCATGGTTTGGTTTCTTTATATGTTTTGGTTTCTGTGTATCTTAAAACATCTTCTCCTAGTAAAATGCCTATTACTTTCTGTTTACTTTCCGCCTTCGGTGTCTTTACCCCTATTTGTCATTCTTTATGAGTGACTCGTTACTTTTAAGCTTCCTTCTCTGTGATTGTTAGCTTTATTATCAATTTTGCTATGTCTTGCTACTTACATATTGCCTTGATGAAACTGGTTCTTCTTTTTGATGTTGACAAAGGGGGAGAAAGCAGATGTTGACACAGCTGACAAAAATGCACAAACTCAGGGGGAGTATCACACATCTTGCCAAAAATTTGCCATCATCAAAAAGGGGGAGTTTGTGAGCAAAGTCCTTACCTTGAATAAAGTTTTGAATGATAGCAAATTGTGTGATCATTGACCAATTGTTGGCATGTGCATCAGTTTGCATGATTCATTTGTGTTTTTATCTCATACTAGTGTCTCATATCTATACATAAAGATCCACAGTGATACATCTATTAAAAGAACTCATAAAAACTATTTTGTATCAGTATGGATCAATACATGATCTTATGCATCGATCCATGAAATATATTGTAAACCACAAAACACTTTTGCTTCAGCATGCATCGATCCATACGAGTCATGTATCGATACATGGACAGGAAAATTGCTCTATGGATCGATCCACACGCATCTTGTATCGATACAAGCTTAGTTGAAATGCTTCATGTATCGATACATATGAGCCTTGCATCGATACATGCCTTCATTAATTCTCTAAAAATATTCAATGTTACAGTATGAATCGATACATAACATCATGCATCAATACATAGGTCTGTTTTAACAAACTAACAGCTTCTGTCCTTGTATATAAGAAATATTTTTGACAGCAGTGAAGGTAACGAATTCACAAGAGAAAAACAGTTGAACACAAGATTAAAGCAGTGTAAGAGCAATTGTTTTGGAGCACATAGAAACCTGAAAGATACTTCATCTTCTTCATCTTCTCAATCACTTTTCTTCAAGAACATCAACACATAATCATTCTTGTTCTTCGGATTAAAGGATCAACGAGATAACGTTCAGTGGTACGATCAAGGATCTAGCTGAGGTGTTCAGTGGAACGATCGAGGATCTAGCTGAGTTAAAGATTGAAGGGGGTTTCGAGGAAAAACCAATTGGTTTGTCCTTCAAGAACTGGAGTGTTCTTGAGGGTTTGTCAGTCACGTTTGCAGAACAGATTCAGCCGCAGCGTTGCGTTTGGAGATCGGGGGATTTCGCAAACAGGTCGTGGAACCGGTGAATTGTTTGCAATTTCTTGCAGGAAATTCTTGATCGAGCTCAGATCAAGTGGAGGTTTCATACAAGAAGAAGTTCTTGGGATTTAGAATTCTGTCTTTGTATTGTAACCTTGTATCAACGAATTCGGCATTAATTGATAATCACAGTTCTCAATTTCATTTGAAATTGAGAGGGAGACGTACCCACACGCGAGGACGACGTGGGGAACTTCCTTACCAAATCTCTGCGTATCATATTCTCTCCTTATCTCTCTTTACGTTTTCAATAGTTTTGAAATTTCAGTTAGTGTGTTGTGGCTGTGTTCTTCGCGATACAATAGTGGCAAGAAAACTTTGTTAAATAAAGTCCACCATTGTTCATCACAAAGCGCATACACACCAACTGTTTGACAAAACTATTTGCAGTGTTTCTTCCATTGGAAATAGGATCTAGTAATAAGTGCATTCAATTTAATTAGTTTCTGGTGTTGATTATCTTTGTCACTCTAATTCAAATCCAGCATTATATTCGCGTGTCCGGTTTTCCAGCAGCGGCTCAGAATAGACGGAAAAGGGGGGGCCAATCCCAAGCAAACCAATCAGCCTTTGCATTCAAACATGCATCACATGCATCACCTCATACATAATACATACATATCATTCATGTATATCGCACAAATCAAAATCCAAGGTTTAGTCGTAGGCATCCAAGCCAACCCTCAGTTGAGTCATTGTTTTTCTCTGAGTGAGTTCCTACCCTACCATAGGGCGTTCCCCATCGAGTTACCTCTTTCAACCCTTTGTTGATAAGATGTTGTCCTCAGCTAAGTCAGCATTGTTTCCCCAAATACTTACCTTGTTCCGCGTTGAGCGTCCCTCAATGAGTCGTTTCAAGTAACCTTTTGTTGATAGAAACTACATCTCCCCAGAGAATATTTATTCTGCAACCTTTTGTTGTTGATACCCCGAGCAAGTCTTACCATGTAATGTTTCAACACTACCCAGCAAATCAGGTTTACTAAACTTTGACAGTAGCCTTATTTTTCCAATATCTTTCTCACTATCATCCTTTTGGTGAAAGTCCACTGAGGAATAATATTGATCATTGTCCTGTTTACGATAACCGTTATCCTTTTGGTAATGATAAATCCTTGACATTTGTGATCTTACTGTCATCCTTTTGGTGTCGAAGATCCTTGAAGTTTTGGTTCAACCTTCATCCTTTTGGTGAATGGCGACCTCTGCAATAATTACAATCTACCGTCATCCTTTTGGTGTCGGCGATCCTTGTGGTGATGAGGATCCTCGTCATTTTGGTTCAATCATCATCCTTTTGGTGATGACGTCCAATTCAATCAAAATATCATTCGTTCGGTGATAGAGATTATGGAGTCTAGTTTAAGCTATCATCCTTTTGGTGATGGTTACATTTGGAAAGTCCAATCCCACTGTCATCCTTTTGGTGTCAGCAATATTTGAAGTTATTATAACTTATTATCATCCTTTTGGTGGTAACAAGTTTTGAAGTTATGATCTCACCTTCATCCTTTTGGTGATGGTGATTGTTGATTCATTATCATCCTTTTGGTGATAACGAGTTCTGTTGTTTGTAGTACCTTCATCCTTTTGGTGACGGTGACTATTGACTTATTATCATCCTTTTGGTGATAACAAGTTTTGTTGATTGGTCTTACCTTCATCCTTTTGGTGACGGTGACCATTTGAGTTATGGGCTCATTATCATCCTTTTGGTGATAACGAGTTTTGTTTTGATCTTACCTTCATCCTTTTGGTGATGGCGATCATTGAGTCTGTTTCAGCTTATTATCATCCTTTTGGTGATAACAAGTTTTGAAGTTCTGTCCTTATTATCATCCTTTTGGTGATGGTGATTGTTGACTTATTATCATCCTTTTGGTGATAACAAGTTGTGTCTTGGTCTTACCTTCATACTTTTGGTGACGGTGGCCTTTTGAGTTATGGGCTCATTATCATCCTTTTGGTTATAACGAGTTTTGTTTTGATCTTACCTTCATCCTTTTGGTGATGGTGATCAATTACGTTGTGTACTTATTATCGTCCTTTTGGCGATAACAAGTTTTGTCGTTTGACAATACCTTCATCCTTTTGGTGATGGTGATTATTGACTTATTATCATCCTTTTGGTGATAACAAGTTTGTGTCTTGATCCTACCTTCATCCTTTTGCTGATGGTGATCAATTGCGTGTGTGCTTATTATCATCCTTTTGGTGGTAACAAGTTTTGTCTTTTATTTATCCCTTTATCCTTTTGGTGATGGTGATTGTTGACTTATTATCATCCTTTTGGTGATAACAAGTTTGTGTCTTGATCCTACCTTCATCCTTTTGGTGATGGTGATCAATTGCGTGTGTGCTTATTATCATCCTTTTGGTGGTAACAAGTTTTGTCGTTTGACAATACCTTCATCCTTTTGGTGATGGTGATTGTTGACTTATTATCATCCTTTTGGTGATAACAAGTTTGTGTCTTGATCCTACCTTCATCCTTTTGGTGATGGTGATCAATTGCGTTGTGTGCTTATTATCGTCCTTTTGGCGATAACAAGTTGTGTCTTTTAATTATACCTTCATCCTTTTGGTGATGGTGATTGTTGACTTATTATCATCCTTTTGGTGATAACAAGTTTTGTCTTGATCTTACCTTCATCCTTTTGGTGATGGGGATCCTTTGTGTTGTGTGACTTATTATCATCCTTTTGGTGGTAACAAGTTTTGTTTTTAATTATACCTTCATCCTTTTGGTGACGGTGATTGTTTTGACTTATTATCATCCTTTTGGTGGTAACAAGCTTTATCTTGTATCTTGCCTTCATCCTTTTGGTGATGGTGATCATTGAGTTTCGACTTATTATCATCCTTTTGGTGATAACAAGTTGTTGTGTGACTATACCTTCATCCTTTTGGTAATGGTAGTCATTGAAGTTATTTGACTTATTATCATCCTTTTGGTGATAACAAGTTTTGGTGTTGGATCTTACCTTCATCCTTTTGGTGAAGGTTGTGAGCAAAGTCCTTACCTTGAATAAAGTTTTGAATGATAGCAAATTGTGTGATCATTGACCAATTGTTGGCATGTGCATCAGTTTGCATGATTCATTTGTGTTTTTATCTCATACTAGTGTCTCATATCTATACATAAAGATCCACAGTGATACATCTATTAAAAGAACTCATAAAAACTATTTTGTATCAGTATGGATCAATACATGATCTTATGCATCGATCCATGAAATATATTGTAAACCACAAAACACTTTTGCTTCAGCATGCATCGATCCATACGAGTCATGTATCGATACATGGACAGGCAAATTGCTCTATGGATCGATCCACACGCATCTTGTATCGATACAAGCTTAGTTGAAATGCTTCATGTATCGATACATACGAGCCTTGCATCGATACATGCCTTCATTAATTTTCTAAAAATATTCAATGTTACAGTAGGAATCGATACATAACATCATGCATCAATACATAGGTCTGTTTTAACCAACTAACAGCTTCTGTCCTTGTATATAAGAAATATTTTTGACAGCAGTGAAGGTAACGAATTCACAAGAGAAAAACAGTTGAACATAAGATTAAAGCAGTGTAAGAGCAATTGTTTTGGAGCACATAGAAACCTGAAAGATACTTCATCTTCTTCATCTTCTCAATCACTTTTCTTCAAGAACATCAACACATAATAATTCTTGTTCTTCGGATTAAAGGATCAACGAGATAACGTTCAGTGGTACGATCAAGGATCTAGCTGAGGTGTTCAGTGGAACGATCGAGGATCTAGCTGAGTTGAAGATTGAAGGGGGTTTCGAGGAAAAACCAATTGGTTTGTCCTTCAAGAACTGGAGTGTTCTTGAGGGTTTGTCAGTCACGTTTGCAGAACAGATTCAGCCGCAGCGTTGCGTTTGGAGATCGGGGGATTTCGCAAACAGGTCGTGGAACCGGTGAATTGTTTGCAATTTCTTGCAGGAAATTCTTGATCGATCTCAGATTAAGTGGAGGTTTCATACAAGAAGAAGTTCTTGGGATTTAGAATTCTGTCTTTGTATTGTAACCTTGTATCAATGAATTCGGCATTAATTGATAATCACAGTTCTCAATTTCATTTGAAATTGAGAGGGAGACGTACCCACACGCGAGGACGACGTGGGGAACTTCCTTACCAAATCTCTGCGTATCATATTCTCTCCTTATCTCTCTTTACGTTTTCAATAGTTTTGAAATTTCAGTTAGTGTGTTGTGGCTGTGTTCTTCGCGATACAATAGTTGCAAGAAAACTTTGTTAAATAAAGTCCACCATTGTTCATCACAAAGCGCATACACACCAACTGTTTGACAAAACTATTTGCAGTGTTTCTTCCATTGGAAATAGGATCTAGTAATAAGTGCATTCAATTTAATTAGTTTCTGGTGTTGATTATCTTTGTCATTCTAATTCAAATCCAGCATTATATTCGCGTGTCCGGTTTTCCAGCAGCGGTTCAGAATAGACGGAAGTCGATTCAGGACCGAATTTTTCCGCTAAGTTTCAATAACTCTGTTAAAACTTTAAATCCGTTAATTTTAAAGAGGTGATCTATTCACCCCCCTCTCGATCACTAGCCACACCGTCTAACAACGGTGATCTTTGAAGTTGATGAGTCAACTATCATCCTTTTGGTGATAGCCTTGATATTATACTCTCTGTAATGGGAAAATTTATCAGAATAACCATCATCCTTTTGATGACGGACATCATCCTTTTGGTGATGGAAATCTTTGGATTGTGTCTAGCTTTCGCCCTTTTGGTCATAGCGAGATTTATTATTGATCTTACCATCATCCTTTTGGTGATGGCGATCTGTGTTGTAGCCACTGTAACCATCATCCTTTTGGTGATGACTACTTTCGAAGCTCGGATCTTTCCATCATCCTTTTGGTGATGACGATCCTAGAAATCATGGTGAATTTCTGTCATCCTTTTGGTGATAGCGACAAGTCCTACTGTCATCCTTTTGGTGCCAGAAAACATGTACAGTTTTGTCTTTACATCAGAAACGACCTTTACAAGATTTGAATGTTGACTCGAGGGTTGGCATTGATCGGACATTCTACCCATATTACCTTGGTGCTGTTAGAATCCATTGCATTTTCTTTCTGCATTTCTCCATTGCATTTCAAAGGACAAAATTTGGGTCTTTTCGTATTTAATTACCTTCCACCACGAATATATGAAGACTGTCGTCATTCTTACTTTCTAGTTCAAGATAATTAAATAGGGGCAGCTGTCATAGCCCAATTTTGTCCGGCCATATTTAAATTTTCATAGAATTGATTTCATTTTTATTTTTTGCATCATATGCATAGCATGACATACATTACATCATGAATAATACCTGAAATGTCAGTCAGAATGAATTTATTTGAGAATACAGACAAATCGGTTGAATCATTAAAATTTGAGGAAACAGGGTATTTTTCAATAAATATGTTTTGTGCTGACAATTTTAGTGTGATTGATTTAATTTTCCGAGCAAATTTATACTCGTTTTCTATTTCTAATTGGTCAATATTTTTGGTTAGTTATTTAAATTAAAGTAATTAGAATGTATTTAAATTAAATATTAATTAGATTTCCTTATGATTTTATTTTCTTAAATAAATAATAAGTGAAAAATAAATATATCTATTTTGTGCAATTGATTCTTGGCCAGCTAGCACACACGCGTCCCTCCCTCAGCATATTCTTTCCACTCACAATCCACTCACAAACTCCACAAATCCTTCACGCTCTCACATGCAAGAAATGGCCTCACTCAGTAACTTCCACACAAATCCGCAATCTTCCATCTTCACCTCTCCATCACCAACAACCTCACACACTCAGAAAACCCTTTCCTCCTCCCTCTTTCCCTCACGCATCTCTCTCACATTTCATATTCACTCATCACTCTCAGCAAGAAAACAGACCTCACACCTCACCCTCCGCCTCTCTCTCTCATTCTCCATCTACCAAGCAATCTCTCTTCACTTTCTCAAACCCTCACGAAAAACTCTCGCCTCACTCCTTCACTTCCGCCTCCACTCCATCCAAAAACAGCCACCACGCTTCCATAACCCTAAACCTTTCTACCGCCGCCGTCACCTCCATCTTCACCTTCATTCAACCCACGAACCAACAAAACCCTCGCCGCCGCCCTCCATCTCTTCTCCGCCGGCGCACCACAACAACAACCCTCACTGTCATCCTCCTCACGAATCCCTCTTCAAACCCTAAATCCGCCGTCAACACCCAAAACGGCTTCATCACAAACTCAACCACCTTCGCCTCCGCCATCATCTTCTTCACCTAAAACCCCAAATCCGTCAATAACTCAACCTCGCGACCCACCTTCAACCCTCTTCCAACGGTTTCTCCCTTCCTCTGGACAAATCCACAGTCCCAACCTTCACTCCGAATTGGCACCCAACCCAGCAAATGGTCAACAACAATGGATTTGTTCAAACTCAGCTTTCCGACAACATCACCTTGACAACAACTCAGCAACACAGTGAAAGATGAACTCAGTCGTTAAAGCATTATGGGCGTCAAATCGATGAGCTTGAAGTGTTGCGTCTCAGTGAGGTTTTTTTTGCTCCATGGTATAGGCTGTGAAAATTGAATGCAACAGCGTGAAAGTATGACTTCCTGCAGGACCACAACAACAAGTAATGGAGTGCTTCTTGTACGGTAACGTTGAACCACTCGCTCCATTAATACTATGGTGTTTGTCTTCGGCTCAATTACATCTTGTTCATTTTGTTAATTCTGCCTGGGTTGTTGTTAAGATTAATATTTTTTGTCTGTGTTGAATATAAAAGAATAATTAGGAAAACATGTATGTAGTTTGTATCTGTAGAGTTAAGGGATAATTTATTTGCATTGCTTGTTGTATTCATGCTGCTGAAGTATTACTGTTCACTCTGTTAGAAGAAGACCGCGTTTATGTTTTTATGGGTATTAAGGATATTAGTTTGGCAAATGTAATTTAACAAATCAGTAACTTTGCTATTCTTCTTGAAAAGATAATGGGGTCGTTCCGTGTTCACTATGCTATGAGGCTTTGGTTTGTATATTGTTTCTATCTCTTGTATGATAATTAGGCTTAAGTGTGGGGGTGTGTGCTTTGGAATCATATTGCTTGGTATATCTTTCATATTTGTACAGAATTTGGTGACATTGTAAAATATGCATTGTAAGTATTTTGTTTTCATTATGCTAAATTGAAATTTTAATTCGCGGATCCGACAACTTCATGTCGGTATATCGCCGAAGATTACAAAACATCAATATGATTTTTCACCGAGTTATGATTTTGCGAATAGTATCAATCATTGTTATTACGCTCAAACCGGTTCCGAGCACATCTTCATCAACACGTACCGATTAAATCCATGTTAATACCCATTTTTTTTCCTTTTTTCTTTTTGAACTTAATTAATTGATTAAAATCTTTAATTAGTTTAATTTCTATTAATCGATTTTAATTAACTTAATTATTTGATTTAATTAAATAATTTTGATAATTAATTTTAATTAATCAATTTAATCAAATTTTAATAAATTAATTTTGTTAAAAAGAAATTGATCGATTCTTCCACTCTCACAAACTTCACATTATTTCAAACAAAAAAAAAACTATTTCATGTCATCATCATTTCATAAACCATTTCCAATTTTATTTCAATTTCAATTCAGCATCCAACACAAACCAATTTCAAAAAAAGCACAAACAACAATTCTCGACACAAACATCGAGCCCATTTTAAAACACCCTTGTAAGTCGATTGTTCTTCGCATCGCCATCAACCTCACATAGCTTACTCTTGGGCTTCCTTACAATGAAACCTACTTGGTTATTGATTAATCGAGTAGATGAAATAAAACACTAAATAAAATTCATTTCATTCATAAACACAAATTCAAATCATTTTTCCAAACCATTCAATTTCAAAAGAATTTTTCTTTTAGACATAAACTTGGGGTGAAAAGGAGATAGGAAGCGTACGCTTCACTATTTCTCAAGCACTTGAATAATTGGCGTACGCCATATTGCGCGAGTTCTTGTCACCCGATTAAATCTTAAATCACACAACTTCAAATCATTTTTCCAAACCATTCAATTTCAAAAGAATTTTCTCTTTTAAACATAAACATTGGGATGAAAAGGAGAATAGTAAGCTTCCGCTTCACTATCTCTCGACTATTCGAATAATTGGCGTACGCCATATTGCTCGGATTTTCGTCATTCATTTAAAACCCTAAAACTCCATAAAATTAAAATCACTCCCCCAATTAATTCTAAAAGCTCTATTAATCTTTGAATGAAAAGGAGAATAGTGAGCATCCGCTTCATTATCTCTCGATTATTCGAATAATTGGCGTACGCCATATTGCTCGGATTTTCGTCATTCAAATAAAACCCTAATAATCATAATATTTCAAATCATTTCTACAAATTCCAAATCCTTTTTATTCCATATTTCAGATGAAAAAAAGGATAGGAGGCGTACGCCTCACTATCTTTCGATTATTCGAATAATTGGCATACACCACATTGCTCGAATCTTCGTCATCAATTTAAAACGCAATCGAATACAACATCCAAACATATCTTTTACAATTTAAACCTCGGATGATAAAAGATGGGAGGCGTTCGCCTCGCCATCTCTCGATTATTTGAATAATTGGCGTACGCCATATTGCACAAATTATCGACTTTCGACTAAAACACGTTAATTAAACTTGGATAAGGGAATAGGTGGCGTACGCCTCATTATTCCTTGAATAAGCAAGTAGGGGGCGTACGCCTCACTACCGTGCATATTCAACATCCACAAACAAACTTTCAAAATAATTCGAACGAAAAAGGAGTAGAAGGCGGACGCCTTATTACTCCTCGAAAGAATTGGACGATTGGTGTACACCACATTGCTCAATCTTTCGTCGTTCTTCAAAAACATCTCAAATACATTAAACCTAACTTCTCGCCCCCGAGCGATCGAAACCAATCATACCCAAACACATCAATTCAACTTGTCACCCCCGCGTGACCAAAACCCTTTTCAAAAGAACACTGTCAATCCTTTCTAATGCGCACAACAAACCAGCACTAGAGCCTCCCCCGAAAGTAGACATGCCAGCGTTTAGCCGTTAGAACGTCGACTTACACAGTCGTTCATCAAAACAAAACACACCAAATATTCGTAGTAGCCCGAACTACGAATGCTCTGATTTCCTTATTGCACTATAAGGATACGTAGGCAGGAGATTGCTGTATCTTCGCGAGCACACTAATAAAAAACCTCCCATTTCCCCCTCCCGAGGTCTTCATCCATACTATCATCAATTCTAATCACTCGAAGCAAGCGAATAACAGTCAATTAACAGTCAAATAGCAAAATCAGACTAAGAGGTTCCCGTTGAGTACAACGGACGTGAGGGGTGCTAATACCTTCCCCTTGCGTAATCGACTCCCGAACCCGAATATGGTTGCGACGACCATTATTCTTTTCTCAAAGGTTTTCTCGATATTTTCCTATTCCTTAATTGGAATGAATAAAGTTCGGTGGCGACTCTGTTCGAACTAACATTTTTTCCGCGTTCCATCGCGAGGGATCGCATTTTTTCGAGGTGCGACAGGCCAGATTGACTGCCCTAATGGAGTCACTCATGGCTGCCCAGAGCCAGTCTTCTTCGACACCTTCAACTCCTCCCCAAAGGACAGTTATCTCCGAGATTGTCTCCTCTACTGTGCCCGCTGCCAGTGCACACTTTGTTCCAATAGCCATGCCAACCGGGTTCCCGTGGCGGATGCATCCCAATTTCATGCCTGAGGGTCCTATTCCCACCTTTGCTTCTCTGCCGACATCTAGCCCGGTCCTTGCCGTTCCTCCTCCTATCATGCATACTTTGCCCAGGGTAGACGACACCATCTATCATTCTGAGCCATCTTAGGGTCCAGATGTTTAAGAGAAGATGGATGCTATGAACGATCAATTTCTTGAGCTTCGCAAGGAATTGAAAACTCTCAGAGGGAAGGATCTTTTCGGCAAGTCTGCTGCCGAACTCTGCTTGGTTCCAAATGTGAAGATCCCTGTGAAATTCAAGGTCCCTGATTTTGAAAAGTACAAAGGAAATACTTGTCCTCTCAGCCACCTTGTCATGTATGCCAGGAAGATGTCGACTCAAACCGATAACGATCAACTACTCATCCACTACTTTCAGGACAGTCTGTCCGGTGCCGCTTTGTGTTGGTACATGGGTTTAGACAGCGCGAACATCCGATCCTTCAATGATCTCGGTGAAGCCTTCGTCAAGCAGTACAAGTACAACGTGGATATGGCTCCCGATAGAGATCAATTGAGAGCCATGTCCCAGAAGGATAAAGAAACATTTAAGGAGTACGCCCAGAGGTGGCGAGAGGTGGCAGCACAGATCGTGCCTCCGCTAGAAGAGAAAGAGATGACTAAGATCTTTTTGAAGACTTTAAGTTCCTTTTATTATGAGCGAATGATTGCTAGTGCTCCTTCTGACTTCCCCGAGATGGTGAATATGGGGATGCGTCTAGAAGAAGGGGTCTGTGAAGGACGGTTAACCAGAGAAGAAGGCTCTTCTGCCAAACGTTATGGGGCGTTTGCAAAGAAGAAAGATGGAGAGGCACATGTTGTGATCTCCTATGAGAAACCAAGAAGATCCTCTGTGAGGAGGAAGACTGTGCGTCCCACCAGTAACCAGCACCAGGTGGCTCATATAGCACCTGTCTTAGAGATAATCAACAGTACCAGCATCACAACAATAATCAGCAACCACCTCAGCAATATCAGCCACAACAGCTCCGACCGCAGCAGCAAGCCTACCAGCCTCGAAATAGTAATCCAACCAGCACGAGTTACAAGAGGAAAAGGGTCACCTTCGATCCTATTCCTATGACGTACGCAGAGTTATATCCCTCTTTGATAGAAAGGAAGTTGATTACTCCGAGAGACCCACCGGCTATACCTACTAACCCCCAGTGGTGGTATAAGCTTGAGTTACATTGTGTTTACCATTCTGGTGCTCCTGGCCACGACGTGGAGAATTGTTACCCTTTGAAGACCAAGGTTCAAGACCTTGTGAGGTGTGGTATTCTATGTTTTTAGGACGTAGGCCCTAATGTGAAGAAGAACCCATTGCCCGAGCATGGGAAATCTGTCAACATGGTCCAGGGCTGCCCTGGCAAATACAAAGTCAAATATGTCAGTCATATTCGACAATCTTTGGTTGAGATGCATCGTTTGCTATGCGAGTACAGTCATTATCAGCATGACCACGATAGATGCCGAGTCTGCTCTGTTAACCGATTGGGTTGTTGCCAGGTGCGCAAGGATGTTCAGGAAATGCTGGACGAAGGAGTCATTGAGATCCTTCAAAACAGAAATGTTGATGAAAATGAGCTTGAGGTCAATGTGATCTACCCAGTGTTCCGGATACCCGAGCCTGTTATCATCAAGTACAATGGTAGCAAGCAGAAGGCTTCTCCCGCTCTGATCATTAAGCCTGCTGGTCATGTGCCTTACTCCTCTGAAAAGGCAGTTCCCTATCGCTACAACGCCGTAGCAGTAGAGAATGGGAAAGAGGTGTCCTTGCCCTCTTCTTCTGTTGTGAATATTGCCGATGTTAGCGGTTTGACCCATAGTGGCCGTGTATTTTCAGCACCGGCGAAGCCTCAAATTAATGCTGATTTTGTTGAACGCCCGATAGGGAACGCTGTGAATTCTCCGAACCCGGCACTTGCTGTTAAGCCCTCCTCCGTACTGAAAACTCCTACTTCTGTTGGCCCGAGTGGCAATGTGAAAGAAGACTATGATGAGATGTTGAGACTCATCAAAAGGAGCGAGTACAATGTTGTAGACCAACTTCTATAAACGCCATCCAAAATATCTGTGTTATCCTTACTCTTAAATTCAGAACCACACCGAGAGGCTCTGCAGAAGGTGTTGGATGTGTCATATGTGGATCACGATGTCACTTTGGAGCAATTCGATAGCATTGTTGCAAACATTACTGCTTGTAACAACCTTGTGACTCTGATCTCCCTGAGGAGGGAAGAGACCACAACTTGGCTTTACACATATCTATGAATTGCAAAGACGATGCCATGTCCAATGTGCTGGTGGACACTGGGTCATCATTGAACGTATTGCCAAAGTCCACTCTCTCAAAGTTATCATATCAAGGGTCTCCCATGAGGCAGAGTGGAGTAGTTGTGAAGGCTTTCGATGGGTCTCGCAAAACTGTGATTGGGGAAGTTGATCTCCCAATCAAGATTGGACCAAGTGATTTCCAAATTACCTTCCAGGTTATGGACATTCACCCATCATACAGCTGTCTCTTAGGTAGACCATGGATTCACGAGGCAGGCGCCGTGACATCCACCCTACACCAGAAGCTGAAATTTGTGAAGAACAAGAAACTGGTAGTGGTAGGGGGAGAAAGGGTTCTCCTGGTTAGCCATTTGTCTTCCTTCTCTTATATAGATGCTGAGGTTGAAGTTGGAACTCCTTTCCAAGCGTTATCTATAGCTGAGCCTATTGAGAAGAGAACTCCTTCATTTGCTTCCTACAAAGATGCAAAGTTGGCCATTAAGCGTGGTGCAACTGCTGGCTTAAGAAAAATGATTGAGTTAGAAGACAACGAGTCCCGGGCTGGCATAGGTTTTTCTTCCGGTACTTTCAACAAGCAAGGGTTATTCAAGAGTGGAGGTTTCATCCACACTGGTCTAGATGAGGAGGCTGCTGCCGTTTTAGAAGATGCAGAGGATTCTGGAAATTTCATCATCCCTGGTGGGGTCTGCAACAATTGGGTCGCTGTGGATATTCCAACAGTTGTCCATAAGTCAACGTAATAACCACTTTGTTTAAAAACCCTTCTCCCATGCCAAAAGGAGGAGTGATGACATTGTTGGCGCATAAGTACAATGATATTTTCATTCAATAAATTCATGTTAAATGTTTGTTTTTCCCATTTATTTTCCCTTTTTGTTTTTGCATGAAATTGGTGATCACATAAAACCCTAAAAAAATAAAATAAAATCAATCTTCTCATCTACATAATGATTTGCCTTGTTTGATTTCTAAAAGCTTTTCATATCCAAAAATCATTATGCAGGTTGATTTCTAAACCCATTGAACATAATGACCCAACACCATCTCCCAATTTTGAATTCCCTGTATTTGAGGCAGAGGAAGATGATGTTGAAGAGATTTCTGATGAGATCACCCGGCTACTTGAGCACGAAGAGAAGATCATTCAGCCGCATCTTGAGAATCTGGAAACAGTCAACTTGGGGTCTGAAGATTGTGTGCGAGAGGTAAATATTGGGGCACTTCTGGAAGAATCTGTTAAGAAGGGGTTGATTAAGTTGCTACGAGAATATGTTGACGTCTTTGCCTAGTCATATGAAGACATGCCTGGTCTAGATACTGATATTGTGCAACATTTCCTACCTTTAAAGCTTGAGTGCGTGCCTGTGAAGCAGAAACTCAGAAGAACTCATCCTGATATGGCAGTGAAGATCAAAGAGGAAGTTCAGAAGCAAATTGATGCGGGGTTTCTGGTGACTTCTACATATCCTCAATGGGTGGCCAATATTGTGCCCGTGCCTAAGAAAGATAGAAAAGTCCGGATGTGTGTGGACTATAGAGACTTGAATAAAGCTAGTCCGAAAGATAATTTCCCTCTACCACATATTGATATGTTGGTAGATAATACAACTAAATTCAAAGTCTTCTCGTTTATGGATGGATTTTACGGATATAATCAGATTAAAATGGCACCCGAGGATATGGAGAAGATAACATTCATCACACCTTGGGGAACATTCTGTTATCGAGTGATGCCCTTCGGTTTGAAGAACGCCGGAGCCACGTATCAACGAGCTATGACCACCTTGTTTCATGATATGATGCACAAGGAGATTGAGGTATATGTTGATGATATGACTGCTAAGTCAAGAACGGAAGATGAATGGGGATGTTGAAGCTGCTAATAAGAACATTAAGAAAATTATCCAGAAGATGGTTGTTACGTACAAAGATTGGCATGAGATGTTGCCATTCGCTTTGCATGGCTATCGTACATCTGTCCGCACTTCAACAGGGGCAACCCCTTTCTCTCTTGTTTATGGCATGGAGGTTGTACTCCCTGTAGAGGTGGAGATCCCATCAATGAGAGTCTTGATGGGAGCCAAGTTGACTGATGCTGAATGGGTTCAGAGTCATTATGACCAGCTGAACTTGATAGAAGAAAAGAGATTGACTGCCATGTGCCACCGTCAGTTATATCAGCAGAGGATGAAGAAATCTTTTGATAAGAAGGTCAAGCCTCGTGTGTTCCGAGAAGGTGACCTTGTGCTCAAGAATGTTTTGTCTTTCGCGCCCGATTCCAGGGGCAAGTGGACTCCGAACTATGAGGGTCCGTATGTTGTTAAGAGAGCCTTTTCAGGCGGTGCTTTGATACTTACAACTATGGATGGGGAGGATTTCACTCGTCCTGTGAATTCAGATGCAGTCAAGAAATACTTCGCCTAAAAAATAAAAAAACTGAATAGCTCGCTAAGTTGAAAACCCGAAAGGGCGGCTTAGGCAAAAATGAGCGTCTCGGTGGATTGAAAACCCGAAAGGGCGATCCAGGCAAAAGTTAGAGACACAAAAAATAATGATATATGTATCCCGCTAGATTGAGTACCTCATCCTGGGGCAATCTAGGCAAAAATTAGGGATTTGGCAAGTAACTGCATCCTGACAAGACTTTGTTCTACAACTGTCATCCGTCAGAGACCCTTGCTCATTATCAGCCAAAGCTTCAAATACATCGGGTTCAGAATTGGTGGAGAAATGGTCATTATGTTCAATGTAGCCCTTTTCCAAATATATATCACCAATTTCAAATTTGTAAAGATCTATGGAGTCTTGCCATTCGCAGACTACCATTCTATCAAATAAATTTGAGCCTTTTATCCAACTATTGGCACTCTTATCTGTTTCTATTCAACAAATGTTTTGCATGTTTTGATTAAGAAAATATCATTGTTTTAAACAATAAAATTTTTTATAATTTGTTTTTAAACAAAGTTAACATTCACAATGACGAAAGGATACTTAGGAGATCCTCAGTGCTCTCCCAAGGGTGGTACGATCCCCAACAGGGTAAGATTTTTGCCCATATTCCTGGCATGACTATATCTCCTCCCTCCAGAACCTTTTGTGGTTTATCCTACCAAGTGGATTGCTTGTTGAGAGTCACCTCTCTTCCCTTCAGCAGAGTAGCAATCTCTCTTCCTCAGCAGCTTGGATCTCTTTGGGCAAGAGCGGTATTTGGTGGTTGATCCCGATAAATCCTTTATCTCCTCGGATAGATTCCCCAGTAGAGTTGTTGGTGTGGTGGACCTTGTCTGTGATAACTCTCGTCCACAGCTGGAATGATTGATGATTCATCCCTTGCAGAGTTCTTGTTTCCTGGTATCTCTGATCACCAGCAGATTGGATACTCCCCGGTGAACTTGGCTTTCTCTCTTGAGATGTAGTACCGGGTGGTTGATTCCTAGACCTGGTTGTGTTAGATATGTCTGTCTGTCAGCATACATCATACATAAACCACGCATATTCATGCATAATTATAACATTCAGATATTCATGTTGCCTTCTTTGCTATATATCGTTGTTTGCTGTCTCCTGCTATTTGGTGATATACTTCCCCGAGCAGATGTGTGTGTCTGATCTCTCCATATAGAGTCAGCTCCATAGGCAGAAAGCGTCTATCCTTTCTTCCATATTCCCCACCAGGTTATATCCTCGTGGATGTTGATTGTTTTTGTTCCTTCCCAACACATCTACTGGGATGGTTTTCCCCATTGAGTTATATCCTCACCGGGACAAGTCTTGATTTGGTGTGCCTATCTAGTTTGATCCTAGATCGGTCTCTTGAGACTCTTTTCCTGTTTCCCCGTGGTAAATGAATAATTGCTCAATAATTAGCAATTATTATCCCCGGCGGAGTCTGCGGTTCTCTACCCTCATACCGGAAGTTGTAAACCCTATTTCTTCCCTTTTTGCAGAGTAACTATTTTTGCTCATCTTTAATTGGTGACAGTTATCTTCATCCAATATTCGGTGATGATATCCCCTCATCTGCTTGGATAATTGCCCTGATTACGCAATTTATCCCCAGTGGGTCATCTCTCGTCTACCTTGTTGTTGTTGGTGACGATTGTTTCTCTCCTGAATTGGTCATCATTATATACCTAGTTTCGGTATCCCGATGCCTTTTCTTTTCGATCGATTTATCCTTTATTAACCCAGTAACCGGTTGTGGATAATCGTCCATGCGAGTATATTATCTACGTTCTGACGGTAATAGATAGTATATCTCATGCACTCTCGGGTCTGAAGCCTTTTGTTCTTCCCCAGTTGAGTAAGATTCGTATCCCCTTTGTGGAGTCGAATATCCATCCTGTAATCGAGTTTGCTTTTAGCCCTCTTTTAGATGATGAGTGTTTTGGGAATATTCCCCAATTCATGCCCTGGTTGGTCACCTATTATATGCCCAGTAACCGGTATCCATGGTGTTCCTTCCTCTCTACTCCCTATTATGACTTTTTGTCCCCTGTGGAGTCAGAATCCCTGAGTTGAAGTATACCTTTTAGGTTTTCCTCAGACGTTTTGAAGTTTTGATATCTCTCACCCTTATGTCGGTCTTGGATATTCATCTCTTCCTGAGCATGTTGTATCTCTCACCCTCATACCTGGCGTTCAGATCACATGTCTCCTTGAGCTTATTACCCAGTAACCGGTAATACCTCGTCCCGCTGCTTCCCTAGGAGTGTCTTTGTAGACATCCCTAGCGAAGTCCCTTAGTGGATTGTTTTCATCCAGATTTTATCCGAAGTATCCGTTGTGGATAGTTTTTTTTGCTGTATTGGCATATTCCCCAATACATGCATCTTCAAGTCAGCTCGAGTCTTTCCATTGGATCTTTTCCCTTTGGAATTCTGTTCCCCACGCTTTGAGTCGTGACCTGCTCGCGCATTTTTACCCCTTTTCTATCCCCAGGAGAGTCCCCAGGGTCTTGGTCTCATGGAGTGAATTGCTCATATGGATTATCAGTGGCTTCTGATTTCTTTGCTTTTGTGGATACATATCTCCACAGAGTGCTACCATTTTTCATACCTACATTTTCATCATGAGGTCTCTTAGGGACCAAAATTCGTCTCTTTGTTGTTATTTAAGCCCATTCTACCCCGTCGAGACGAAGATTTTAACCTTCACTTCTCCGGCTAGAATGACCTTAAATAGGGGCATCTGTAAGACCCCAATTTTGACCCTAAGATCCCTCATGACATCATAACATTGCATTTGCATTGCCTCAAGGATCTTTAGCATCTTGGTTCCCTTTGCCTTTGGGTGGGACTCCTTGTGATTGGTTTGAGATCACCAAGCATGCTTGAATTATACATCATTGTTTCTCTTACTTTTGTTTACTAACCAAAAGCACAAAAATGTGTCACTAACATCTTTTGTTTGAAGTTTGAGTATCATCCAAGACACTTTGTGGATTCTATTTAGATGATCAGTCAACACAAGGGAATGGCTTGAGGTACTTCCAACAGGTTCAAATGGGGTCTATTCATCAGTCAAAACGTTAATCTTGAAGGAGAAAAAGTTTGTTCATGAGCTGTCATGCTCGTTAGGCGAGCAGAATGGGTCGCCTAGCGAGTCCCAAGAAAAGCCACCAGAATCACCTACGCTCAGAGGAATTTCTTGAACTGTCATGCTCGCTAGGCGAAGCCCACGTGTTTTAAAAAAAAATAATAATAATAATAATAATAAAATAATAAATAAATAAATGAAATATAACAGAAAATTTTAGACTTGGGCCTCTCTCATTTGAGCCCACAGGTCCACAAAAATCAGGTTATAAATTCAGAGTTTCAGTGAAACAAAATTCAATTCTATTCCTATTACCCTAGCAGGGAAAAAGATAGTGAGAGAAGAGCTAACAGAGTTCAGAGCAACCTCCAGAGACTGAAGGGAACTCATCGGCAAAGAGCCAATTCCATCTCATATAAACCCTCAGATTGCTTTGCAAACCCAACCGGGCAATTCAATTTCATTCGATCTCTCCAGTCAGGTTTGCCTTATTCCCATTACTTTATGCTTTTAATTTGAATGCTCTGAATGTATGAGGTATTATGGGTGAATTTGATACCCTTTTGATGTATGTGTTTGACAAGAGGTTTAGGCCTCCTACCCTTGGTTGCTTTTTGTGAGCTTTTTGTACTTTTTTAATGGCATGATTCATGTGGTTACATTTTGATTTGGGGCAACTCTTGATTACCCTATCTTGTTTCTCTAACCTGTTTGTTGAGTTTTGTTTTGTGAGGGCTCATATGACTCTTGCAGAGATGGCTTGCCTGGTGTTCCACTTTATTTGTGGGATACCACCTAGAGGTTTATTCCGATTACCTGTACTGACTCACTTTCTTTGATGGTGCTAGCTTGAGAGATCTCTGGGTTTCTTATCTCTTTAATTGTTGTTACTTCGGATCTTTATCCGTACGGTAGATCTCTCGATCCCTTTACTTTTCCCGCATGTTACTGATTTCTTAGGTTTCGTATAGCCTCTCGTGGCATGTCATTTAAGGTAGTGCGGTTCCGTCATCTAGGACTGCCTTTTTGCATGAGCATCCCTAAACACCCCAAACTCATTGATTTTTCTTCTCCTAAGAACATGTTATCTCCTTCTACTACAGGCGAGTAAGTCTCCAAAGGTCGAGCATCCGGTAGATTGCGTAGTAACGTCGTTCACCCCAAAACACAACCCTTACCCCATAGGTGGTCGAACTACGTTTTGCTCTGATTTTCATCCCAGATGAGATACGTAGGCATAAGAGGCGATGTCTTAGCGAGCACACTCCTCTTTAACCCATAGGTGGTCGAACTACGTTTTGCTCTGATTTTCATCCCAGATGAGATACGTAGGCATAAGACGCGATGTCTTAGCGAGCACACTCCTCTTTAACCCATAGGTAGCCGAGCTACGAAGACTCTGATTCTCAGATTCAGATGAGATACGTATGCAGTGGATGCGACATCCGTGCGAGTCATTTTCTTTTGACCCTTCTTTTAGTAAGTAGTACATTAGATAAACATACACACTTTTCTCATCCCTTCAATCATGTTTGCACAAATAAATTTTCACAAAAACAACAACCTTTGCAACAAGTGTGAAAAGGGCTCCCTAGGAGTACCTAGGATGCTTTGGGTGCCTAATACCTTCCCATTGCATAACCAACCCCCTTACCCAGATCTCTGACATTTTTACTAGTTTTTTATTCGATAAAACTTTTAGGTTTTTGTTCGCTTTCTAACAATTCCTTTGGATAAATAGAAGTGCGGTGGCGACTCGACTTGTATGATTTACCTTGGATTTAGTCAATATCTCTAACGGTAACGAATACCCCACTACACAAAGGATGTGAGCTACTTGGATCATCAATATGATCTAAAGAGAGGAACTCCATTAGTGGTCTTGTTTCTTCTCCTTCATCTCTTGTATGATTAGGACTTTAGCCATTCGTCTTCTTCCCTCCACTCTAACCCAAGCCAAAAAAATTGTGCAAACATTAACACTTATTTTCAAACATTAGAAACCTAAGCATTATGCTTTTGATTTTCCAACTTTCTTTTCATAACACTTATTTTGAATTGAATCTTTAAGCCAACTTTGACCATATTTTGTAAATACTTTTCATTGGTAAATATAACTCATTCAAATGCTTTTGTGGTTTCAATGGCCACTTTCTTATCAAAAACTTTTCATAACCTTTAGCTATTAGGTTTGAGTCATCCTTAAGGTAGATGTAATACTCACCTATATCCTTAGTGATGGACAATGAGTCTTCCATGCTTATTATAGGGTTAACCCCTTACTAGCGTGTTGAAGCTATCCTCACATGGTGGATTTGTGGTTTTAGGTTGAGTTTTCTCCCTTGGATAACAAAAGACCTTAGGGCTTTTGGACCAATCAATTCACCAACTTATTTTGAGATTTTTACCCCGAACTACGAGGTTTTGATCCTAATCTTTTCTAAGATGGTACGTAGGCAATGGGTTTATCCATCCAAACACAAATTGTAAATAACTTGTATATTCTTTTCTCATCTCCCCAATCATGTTTGCACAAATAAATTTTCACAAAATATCAACCTTACAACAAGTGTGAAAAGGGCTCCCTAGGAGTACCTAGGATGTTTTGGGTGCTTAAAACCTTCCCATTGCATAACCAACCCCCTTACCCCGATCTCTGACATTTTTACTAGTTTTTTATTCGATAAAACTATTAGGTTTTTATTCGCTTTCTAACCATTCCTTTGGATAAATAGAAGTGCGGTGGCGACTCGACTTGTATGGTTTACCTTAGATTTAGTCAATATGTCTAATGGTAACGAATACCCCATTACAAATATGAATATGAAGATAGCTAGAAGATTAGTTGGTAACTAGGCCTAGGGTTAGAGAGTTGACTTTAGTCAATTGGTTGACCAAAAAGTCAACAATTGACCAAAGTCAACTTTAGGTCAAAAATGTATTATTTGTGTAAAGTTATTTAATTTGGATCTTGTATAATACGACTTGTAATGTAACTGAATATTTGGAAAGGTATACCTTGATGATTTTGTAATCAAAATGGATTTTTGAATGAATGTATGTAACTCATGTTTCAGGCCATAATGTTTTCTTTCCAAAATTTTGTACTTGAACATTTGAATTTGAATGAACTTCTGAATAACTTAACCCTTGAATTACAAATCATAAATCTTGTATGGAATATGGACTTGGAATGTCTTAAGTCCAAACCTAACAACTAAAGGAAGAAGGCCCATAAAGAGATTAATGAAACAAATGCACACTTCCATAGTTGACCATAGTGATCCTTGAAAATCCTAATTAAATCCAAAACCAAAATGCAACCCACATGATCCATAAGTTCCAAGAGTCAAGAAATTAGGGTTTCATGGAACTTGGTTCTAGAGACAAGCCTTGACTTGAGCGCACCACCAAGACTCATAAGTTTAACTCCTAGAGAAACCCTAACTAAGTAACAAAGCTTTGAATCCATGTTGCTTGTTTTTTAAAATGTTATGTGAATTCATGATATAGATAGACGATTAGGGCATATAGATATGCAGATGCAATGGGAAATAAACTTAGGGGTGGCAAACAGGCATGTCCACCCCGTTTAGGTCCACCCCACAAAAGCCCGCAAAAAAATGGGACGGGGCGGGGTGGTCATAGTTGAGGATGTGGGCCTAAAATTTAGGCCTGCCCCGCAAAATGGTTAGCATGGGACGGGGAAAGCCCGCGGGCACTGCACTTTTTATGCCTAAAAATGAAAAGGTTTATGTAAATGCTCGTAGCCGCAAAAGCCCGCGAAGAAAACGGGACGGGATAGGGCAGACACATTAGAGGGTGATGACCTAATCCCTTGGCCCACCCCGCACTAAAGTGCGGGCAAAACATGCATGCCCAACAGGTCGTACCCGTTTTGCCACCTTTAAATAAACCAACCAAAATTAAAAAAAGTAAGGTAAATTTTGGGGTATGATACCAACACAAGGAAAAAATTTAATGACGTGACACGTACTATTTTGTGCCACATGTATAAGTTTCTGCCATGTCATATTAATTTTGTTTCTGATTAATATTTTCAATTTTAGTTATAATGTAATTACACTAAATCAATTTAGATTTTCAATTTTAAGTAATAGGTGAACCCTATTTTCTATTTAAATCACCTCATCCCCAATCTTTCATTCTCTCCATCTTTGAACCCTAGTTTTCAATTGGTATCTGTATCTTCCAATTTCCTTTTGAATCCTAGTTTCAAATTTTTCATTTTTCAGTTTGAAGCACTAATCGCCTTGTTTCGTCTTGTTTGTAGGGACATATTTCTCCGATGAAGAATAACCCACGACATTCATGGAAAAGAGATGAAAAGATGAAGAGGTGAATTTTCATATTTGTGTATTTTATTGCATGGACTAGTACCAACAGTTTAAGCTATTAGTGATAATGTTGAGGAAAGGTTATGTGTGAAGCACCTATATGGAAATTGGAAAAAGAAGTACTCTGACATGGATTTAAAAGATGTTATATGGAGTGCTGCAAGGGCTATAACAATTACAGGTTGGGAAAGGGCAATGTCAAGGATTACAACTTTGGATGAGGCTGCATGGAAGGAAATGAATGATATCCCTCCCAAATTTTGGACCAGGTCACACTTCAATACCTTTTCTAAGTGTGATATGCAGGTAAATAATATGTGTGAAACATTTAACAGTGCTCTTTTAGAACACAAAAACAAACCTATAATCACCTTATTAGAAGGGATTAAACAATATCTGACAAAGAGGATTACTACTCAGAAGGAGATGATGTCTAAGTATATTGGAGAAATTTTTCTAAGGATTCTATTGATACTTGAGAAGAACAAGAAAGTTGCAGGTGGCCGATCACCTACATGGCACGGGGATGATGACTTAGCCATTTTTGGAGTAACAAATGACATTGAAACATATTGTGTAAACCTCAAAAATAAAACTTGTGCATGCAGGAAATGGCACTTGTCTGGCATCCATTGCAGCCATGCCATGACATGTATTTGGCATAACAAGAAAAAAACAGAGGATTGTGTCCCTGATTATTATAGATATAATAAGAAAAATCAGTATTACTACTTATTTATCTTGTCATGTTTTATACTTTTGTTATTTATATGTTCTATTGTGTTGTGTCTGTGTGCAGGAAAATAACCTTTATAAGACTTATGCACATATCATTTTTCCAACCAATGGCCCACAACTTTGGCATTTGAATGGAAAATTAGCAGTGAATCCACCCATGATGCAAATGGTAATTATTTGTCCCATAAAGCTTGGGAACAAGACCAATGATGAGCCTAGAAACCCACATGTGTTGAAAAGAAAACTTGCAACAGTTACTTGCCATAGGTGTGAAGCCATGGGACGCATTAAGTGGACATGTAAAGGCAAGAGAGATATTGATATGCCTATAACAAAGGGTGGCAACAAGAAGAAGAAGTCCAAAAATAACTCTGCTGGAAACAAGAACAAGAAGTCAAAGAAAAATCCAGAAATTAAAATTGGATCTTCATCACAAGCACTAACTCCAACAGAACCGACTCAAGACTAGGATGATTTCCTGTGTGTATTTTGTGTCATGATGTTCTATGCAATGTTTCTTTCTGTTATGTAATATATTGTCTCACGGGCAAGTGCAATGTCACTTTTTGTTATGCCTAATCAGTGTCATGAACAAGTTTAATACATCTTTTTGTTATGCCTTATCAGTGTCATGAATTGTTAACCTTGTTACATCAATAAAGATGATTTTGGTACATTATTGTTATAACATTACATGATTTTTAATGAACAACATTTACTGTCATTTTCACAAATTCCAAGTGTCGTGATGCAAAAAATACAGAGTCATTACCAAACTTTATTTATTCCAAAGAAAAGGGAAAATATCGATAAAACCTATAAAAGAAGATGGTAGTCACAACCAAGAGCGGATTTGGGAGTCGATTATGTAAGGGGAATGTATTAGCACCCCTCACATCCGTTGTACTCAATAAGAACCATTTTGATTGTCATTTGTATGTGCGGGTGTTACTATCTAAAGGTTACTTGTGATTGCTTAAAAGGAGGAAAAAATAAGTTCATTAATTAGTGTGCTTGCCAAGGATTCGGACCCTCGTGCCTATGTATTCCCATGGTGTAATGAGAAAATCAAAGCTTTTTAGTTCATGGTAGTAAATATGGATTTGTTGGTTGTTTTTAGTGGAGGATGTTAATGTTCGTGTTCTAGCAGTTAAACGTTGCTCGTATGCTTGCGCATGAGAGGCTTAAGCATTATTTGTATTGTGGTAGACCGAAAATAACATGTCCTTTGTGAAAAGGTTTTGGATGCCCTAAGGCAGAAAATTGGATTTGATGGGTTGTGATTGATTTTAGAGTAGGAGACGAGTATCAGACCACGAGTTAAATACGACCGACCAACCTAGTACTTGGGAGCTAAAAGGACAAGTTTATCCTGACCGCTCTTTTTCATCCTAAAAGTTTTCGTTTATGAAATTTGTGAGGCGAGTTCAATCGTTGGTACTCAGAGGGAGACAAGCATCTAAGCACATGCTAAGTACGATCGGCAATCAGAATACTCGAGAGCTGGAAGGACAATTGCATCCTGACCTCTCTTTTTTCGCCCTATGAGGACCGGATTAAACTCGTTTATTGTTAAGTATTTTGAATGGAATACAAGTATTGAGCTACAAGCTAAGCACAAACGACAACCCAAGTACTTGAGAAATGATGTGTACAAGTATGTACGCCCCTACCTTTTTCATACGATTTATTGTAAAAATGTTTTGAAAATGACTTGGCGTTGGATCAAGTGTTTGAAGTTTAATAAAACAAATATGAATTAAATGAAAGAGGTACTTGACGTTAGATCAAGTACTCGCGTTGCATTCAATTAAATTTTATTTGGAAAAACATTTGACATTGGATCAAGTTTAGTTTTGTTCTTTTGAAAAAGGTTCTTTTAGATCGCTTTTGATTATTTTCAAGTTAACTGATGAGTAAGGAAAGCGATAAAATGGAAAGCAATAAAATTATTATATATTCATGGGAGTGGGATACATTTTTCCAAAATGGTGGATAATCATATAACATGCAAAATTAAACCATAAGCACATAAGAATCATCCCTAATGGAAAAATCATAACCATAATTCATGTATGCAATAAAGGGTAAAGGATTTAATTTCTAATGAGTTCTAATTGAAAATTAAAGAGCTAAACTCTAAAATAAATTCAACTAAAATCTAAAGTAGAAATCTATCTTAATTAAACTAACCAATTTTAATGTGTATTTTTTTATGAATTAACATGACATTGAAATGAAATTAAGCATGTTGGAACCTAACTTCTAGTGGATTTTATTGAAGAATTAAAGAAACTCCTACAATTTAAGTCAATTAAATTCTAAAAAAGAAAATATTCTAATTAACCATGATACATGAATACACTATAAATTAATCATGAATTAAAACGCGCATGTTCATGAATTAAAAGCATATCAAAAATTGACAAAAGAAATGATAAAAAAAGAAATAAAAGAAAAACAATTAAATATGCAGGGGTGCATAAACCTAAGGGTATGCAGCCTGGAAACAAAGGCCTTGGCCCTAATAGATAAGGCCCAAACACAAGGTGTTGTTGTTGGATTCAACAAATGGTAGCCTTAGCAAAACAGGCGCATGAAAAGCAAAACAGTGGGCTCAATGGCTAGACCCAACCAAAAATGCAAGGGAAGTGAGAAAAAATTAAGCAGACACTTCTTCGTCTCTACATATCATGTTCATGTTTATGTAAAAAAAAGCACCACCACCAGAGCTTTGCTCCACTGCACTGAAGGAGACGGAGTTGGCCGAAATTAAGAAATAGCACCACTAATCTATTCCTCTCAACCTCATAATCGCTCATCAATTCTTTCCAAAGATTAACCAATTCTTTAAATTCAAGCAAGAAAGCTATGAACCCTAACCATGAAAACTGAAATTATGGAGGTGGAGAAGAATCAAGCCACCAAACCTTTGGGCTTTGATTCTCCAATGCAAAAGCTAAATTATGGTATAAAAAATTCAGCAAACAAGAAGGAATAAAAATTCACCGACCTGCAAGACAGATGATTGTCTTGGAATTTGTTGAAATTTGAAGGTGATGAAGATCAAGAAAATAGAGGTATGCTACTTTGAATCTTTAATCTTCTACTTCTTCTATGAACTTCTTCTCTTCAAGAATTAGCTCTAAAAAATTCTGAATAGGAGGTTTATCTCAATTGGTGATATACTTCAAGGTGAAACTTGCTCCAATGGTTATAGAGCTTTCGTATGGGGAGAGGAATTGGATAAGATGAATTGAGAGAATAAAAATTGGATTTACAATGAGTGATTTTCTGCAGAAAATGATTAACCACCTTGTTTGAAGAGAGTGATGACTTTATATAGATGTATTTCCCAACTGTTTTGGTCAGATTTTTTGGGTTGTGGCAACTAGAAGTTAGGGCAGCTGCTAGTGTTTAGTGTTCTCATGGGCATGTTGGTTATGAAGTTAATGGTGCTAATGAGCTATTAAATTGTTAGTTGGAACTGTTATTGAAGTGTTGAATGCAGGGGTTGTTATGAAATTTTAGCTTGACTTGATGTTAGGATTGGAATGAGTGAGTATAGTTCAATATTTTGATGAATATTAGTATGTAGGAATGGTTGTTTCAATGCATGAAGTAGTTTATTTATTGTTGTTAGTTGTTGCATAATGTCAGTGTTGCTACGTGTTATGCGAACTTGCTTTGGAATGGCTTGAAATGGTTTTGCAATGTCGTTGGAAATTGATTAATTTTCTGCTTCTGGTACAGATGTAGCTGGTTACCAGATATAGCGTAACTAGTTACATACGCGAAAACATGTGTAAAATGAGCTACTAGAAGTGATGCACATGCAGGTGTAACCTATTACCTGATTCTAGGTAATCAATTACCAAAATGCAAACTGAATTGTTCTGGCAGCTAAAATGGCATACAAGGAAGACGTAACCGGTTACACTGTTTTGTTTAACCGGTTACCAAAATGTAAAATGGATTGTTGAGCATGATGTATGGTCTGGATGGCATGTGTAACTGGTTACCAGGTTTTGCGTAACCGGTTACCAACACAGAAACTTGGTTTTTTGCTGTTTCAGATGCAATGGCTTGCAAACGTAAGCTATGCATTGATCTTTGTGTCTCATTGTGTATGTGACTTGGTATGTTTTTGCAAGTTTGACACATGATATGAATAATATTTTGATACGTCATGGAATCTCAAACATGGAGGACTCATGAAGGGATGAAATAAGTAGTGTCTAGGATGATCGGTTGACTTTGGTCAACCATTTGACTAAAAAGTCAACAGTTGACCAAAAGTAAACTATGGGTCAAAAGATGTAAAATAATGAAATTTGGTTTTGAACTTTTTGTAATGGAATGTTGAACATTTGAACTTGTACTTAAACTTGAATGAAACATGAATTCGAAGGAATGAATCTTGATTTCTCTCACTTGACTCTGAATTGTAAAGCCTTGTCTTGAATCCATACCAAGTGATCAAGTTCATTACATAATAGCCAATCACATTTGCGGTTTATAACCAGACCCAATGCAATGATGTAGTTCACATGATCCGCAAGATCTCAGACCAAAATTAATTGTAGCACCAGAATACCATATGCTTGTTTCTCAAGAGCACCATGAAGAGAAACTTATTTAGCCTTTGTACCATGAACACCAACCTCTGAATTAATGGTGTTAATCTAAGAAATGCAATTGTACATGAATGAATATGGCATGCGTATGGAAATGAGCTTAGGATCAAAAGTAAGATGAAAATGCAAAAGGCAGGGCAAATTTTGGGGTATGACAACTGCCCCTATTTAATCTTTTTGGACCTAAATGTATGAATAACAACGACTTTCAGACATTTGACGTAGAAGAGGATTAAATACCATAATATCTAAAAAAAATCCCGTTGGGAATGAAGTGGATCTAATGTGAGACAAGTGTATTATTGGGGAATTGTTTATTGGATGACAAATATGCTTTTGTAGGGTCATCTGCTAGGAATTGGCTAAAATATTCTGTTGGGGACATAGATCAAACACAAAGAAATATGTTTCTTATGCATGATATATGCAACACTATTTATGCAGTATATGTGTCTGATTTTTTTGTTTTTGCCTCCACTAACAAGTTTTGGCAGGTATTAGTGGTGGAGATATTCCCACAAGGTTCCACCAAGGTAATAAGATTGTATATTTGCAAAAGGCAAGTAACATAGGTAATTTGAAGCTCTCTTATGCAAAAGGCAAAGAGATCTTGTAAAAGGAAAGTGAGGTTTTGCTAGGGGATGACAATGTTTTCTGCTCCAAAAGATAGAGGAGACTTGTAAAAGGCAAGTAAAGGCGTGAATAGAAAATTTGTAAAAGGTATTGAAGATGATTTTCCAGATAGGAACTAGGCTCTAGAATGATTGGCTAGACGGGAACTGGGCTTTGAAATGCTTTGCCAGACAGGAACTGGACTTTGAAAAGAAAGGTCAGACGGGAATTGGCTACCAAACGGGAAGTGGGTTTTGAAAAGAAAGACCAGATAGGAATTGGCTTCCAGACGGGAGCTAGATTTTGAAATGAATGACCAGACGAAAATTGGAATTTTTCATATGGCTAGACGGGAACGGGACCTCGAAATGGTTTTCCAGACGAGAACTGGACTTTGAAAAGAAAGACCAGACAGGAACTAGCTACTAGACGAGAATTGGGTTTTGAAAAGAACGGCCAGTCAGGAACTAGTTACCATACAGGAACTGGATTTTAAAATGTTTTGTCAGAAGGGAATTGGGATTTAAAATGATTTTCCAGATAACAACTGGGCTTTGAATTAACTATCAGACTGGAACTGACTTCCAGATGATAACTAGATTTTGAAATGATTTTCCAGATAGGGACTAGACTTTTTCGGATGGCCAAATGGGAACCGGACCTCAAAATGGTTTTTCCAATCTGGAACTGGGCTTTTGAAATACCTTTCTAGATGGGAACTGGGCTTTGAAAGAGTGTCAACCAAAGTTGGACTTTATGGGGGAACTCGTTGGGAATATCAGTTAGGAATTTGTGTGGGTAATATTCCCTTCGGATGTACATTATTGTCTTAGCCGAGGATTAGTTTGCGCTTTCGAGAAAGGCTTGAATCTGGCTCATGCTAGGTATGCATGTTTGATTTTGTATGGCGTAATGCTCCATCTCGATGGATATGCTAAGTGT
Source organism: Lathyrus oleraceus (assembly GCF_024323335.1). NCBI lineage: Eukaryota > Viridiplantae > Streptophyta > Magnoliopsida > Fabales > Fabaceae > Lathyrus > Lathyrus oleraceus. The sequence goes on along the minus strand of NC_066579.1, from coordinate 286,778,705 downwards.
TTTAGTGATGCAGTGCCATGTAATAATGGATTACTATATGCCATATGCCAACTGTGATTGGGCTTTTGTTATGTACGCGCTATGTAGGGCCGAATGTTTTTAGGAATTTAAAGCACCAATGGCCGTTAGGTTTATCAATCGAAATCAGGGTTTTAAGTTATCGACGAAGTAGGTTTTTAAGTATGCCAATGATGATTGGGCCTTGAAGGCGCCATTAAATATTGGGCTTTCAAAGATGCCAAACAAGTTAGACTTTGATTCTTCTTGGAGGTGCCAAGTGTGATAGGGCTTTGAAGGATGCCAAGCAAGTTGGGCCTTAAAAAGACCAATAAATATTGGGCTTTATGGAGGGGGCCAAATCAAATTTGGGTTTATGGAGGGGGGCGAAATCAAATTTAGGCTTTATGGAGGGGGCAAAATCAAATTTGGGCTTTATGGAGAGGGCCAAACGAAGTTGGGCTTTTTGGAGGGGGCCAAATCAAATTTGGGATTAATGGAGAGGGCTAAATCAAACTTGAGCTTTATGGAGGGGGATAAATCAAATTTGGGCTTTATGGAGAGGGTCGTGCAAAGTTTAGGCTTTATGGAGGGGGCTAAATCAAATTTGGGCTTAATGGCGAGGGATAAATCAAATTTGGGCTTAATGGAGGTGCCAAGTAAGATTGTGATTTGAAGGGTGCCAATAAATATTGGGCTTTTAGATAGGCCAAGAGAGGTTGGGCTTTGAGAGATGTCAATCAAGTTGGGCTTTATGGATGTGTCAAGTATGATTGGGCTTTTAGAGAGGTCAAGCGAGGTTGGGCTTAAAGAGGCCAATACAGATTGGGATTTTAGATAGGCCAAGTGAGGTTGGGCTTGATGGATGCCAAGCAAGTTGGGCTTTATGGAAGGGCCAAGAAAAATTGGGTTTTAAAGAGGGGCCAAGCAAAGTTCGGCTTTAAAGAGGGGCCAAGCAAAGTTGGACTTTATGGAAGGGATAAATCAAATTTGATCTTTAGGAAGGTGTCAAGTAAGATTGGGCTTTAGAGAGGTCAAACAAGATTGGGATTTATGGAGGTGCCAAGTATGGTTGGGCTTTGGATGTGCCAAGTATGATTGGGCTTTGACTTTTCTTGTTGGGTCATAAGGCTTCATGTTATGCCAGATGAATGATATGCATGAGTAAAGCGACATGATTAATGCATGATGATGATTTATGTAATGGTTTTGAAGGTTCAACAAGTGCCCACGAAGTGAGTAGTGTATGGTTGAAGTTGGGAAGTGTCTTGCTTGGTGTCGCATTACGCGAAAAAACCGGCGGGAAACGAAGACAACAGAGCCGCCACCGTGCGTTATTTATCCCAAAAGAAGGAAAGGAAACGCTCGAAGTAAACCTAGGAAAAGACATGGTCTCGCGACCAAAGAGAATGGGATCGGGAGTCGGTTATGCGAAGGGAAGGTATTAGCACCCCTACGCATCTGTCGTACTCGACGGGATCCACGCACAAAAGGAAGGAATATGGTTGCTAAAATACTGCTCAAAAACATCAAACACAGGCTGAAAGAGACACAGGAAAACAAAAGAAACTAACTCGGCAGGATATCGCATCCTGGGCCTACGTAGTCTATCAGGCATAGACATCAGAGTCGATGTAGTTCGGACAGGGGGAAACGTGCTCGCTAGGATGTCGCATCCTATGCATACGTATCTTCTCGGACTAAAGAAGAATCAGAGCACTCGTAGCTCGGCTAACGCACGCCAAACAAAACCATACAGGAAATCGACTGCCAATCGCTGGACTTACGTCAGACTCCACACAAACAGGCAAACATGGAGATCGAATGCCAATCGCTGGACTTACATCATGCTCCAAACCAACAAACACACCCAGGAAACCGACTGCCAATCGCTGGACTTATGTCAGACTCCAAACAAAACAAACCAGACACAGGAAACCGACTGCCAATCGCTGAACTTATGCCGGACTCCAAACACACACAAAGGGGTTACAAAGAAGAAAGGGCGCCCGAAGAGATCTGCTCATCTCCTGCCTACGTACCTCATCTGGTATGAGGATCAGGGCGACGTAGTTCCCCTACACAGGGACAAAGGACTAGCCTAACCAGATAACAAAGGGGAGACACAACTAGGGAGACTACGACTCGAGCCTAGATGTTATCATGCATATCATCCCTAAGTTAAGGTTGCTATCTAACTTGCACAGGAAGCAAGCTAACCTAAACATGACTTGCACAGGAAGCAAGCCAAACTGACCCTAACTTGCACAGGAAGCAAGCTAAACTAAAAAACACAAGCACACAAGCACAAATAGCACACACTATATGCAAACAGTTGGCTCAATCAAGGTTAGGTTTTAGGCAAGGGGTCATATCAACCTCGACAAACAAACCGCTGTAACAGGGTAATGTTAGCTCTTAACCCTAACATTGAGAGTTAGGGTGAAGCAGATGAATGGGAAGTGAAGGTGAGACTTCACAGCTCTTATCCCTGGCCTGGGAGAGCTTAAGACAAGAATGTGTGGGTTCAGAAGGTGGGAACCCTTCTACACATATGACTGACACAATGTACAATGATCTTGGGTTAGTATCTGCAATGCATCAACACAGTGGTGTGAGCAAAGCAGATGACACACAGAATAGCAGGGGATGGATTACACATCCCTTGTATCTGCCAATGCCTCTTCACTTAGGAGGTCTTTGAATATGCACAAGGACAAAAGTAAACAAACACAAACATTGCCTCTTAAGGAGGACTTCAGACAGGTGCCTGACCAAATAACAGGCCAGGTCTTCCAGACTACATGAAGAAGAGATGTTATACCTCAGTGCTTAAGCTATCAAGCAAAGCAAAAGCAAGTTCACAAGGGAACTATAGCAACTAAGGTACCTGAAAACAATCCAACATAATCAGTACACCAGACAAACAAAAAAACAAACAATGGTCAACAATTAACTGTACAGTCAAACAACAATCAAGCAAAGCAATGCACAAAGGTGCAAGCCACAAGGCCTAGGTACAAGTCTCAAAACCTACAAAACAAACTCAAGGTTAGTCATAAACAAGCAATGGACCAATCTCCAATTGAGTGCACATCATCAAGTATAAGCAATTGTGCTCTTTGACCTGAAACAAAGCTCAAACATTAAGCACTAACCACTAGGACAAGGCCTAGGGTCAAAATGGGAGCAATAAACCAAAACAGAACATGAAACTTATCAAGAACCAAGCTCAATCAATTAGGAACAAACTCCAAGTGGTCTCATATCAATATCACCAACCAATTTCATTTCATAAAACATTTAGTGTAAAGCATGCAATTTGAAGCTCATAGAACCAAACAGAATGAATCAATTCATATCAACTCAAAAATATTTCCATAAATCCCAAGAAAAATCATGTCTAAACAGCATCCATCAATTGATCATCACACCAAATTTCAAGTCATTTGGACAAAGGGAAACAAGTCAAATAAAATCCATACGTCAAGGCATGTTCAAACAAGCTCATACAAGGCACCAAATCATGCATCAACTTCAAGCAAGCATAAAACAGAATTGGCATAAGATAAATGAACCAAATCAAAGCCATGACAAACTTCAAGATGTCTATAATACACATGCCAAATTTCAAGTTCATCCAATAAACAACAAGAATTTCACAAATCAAATAAGATCATGACTCACAAAAAGTCCACAATTGGTCAAACAGGGGAGAAAATCTGAATCAAATTGGAAATATACTCAAAAAATCCACAAAACTTCATACTCAAATCTAACATCCAGAAGTATCCTCATGCAAAAATTCAGACCAATTCAAGTTCATATGGCATGGTAAATAAATTCCACAAATTGGACAAGAAATGGTGTGACACAAATTGTCACACCTCCAATGATCAGGTCATATCTCACAAACCAGGAATGCAAAAATCACAAACTATATACCAAAATGCTCCTCAAGGTGTCAAGAATAAGCATGCAAAGTTTCAGCTCCATTGGATTAAGCATCAGAATTTCATAATCAAAATAGTGAGCAAGGTGCAAGAAATGACATGTATGAACATTCCTTAGCCAAAATGAAAAAACACACGTGCACAATTTTTGCAAAAATCATCATAAAATAGTAGACAGGTCAAGGATCATGGCACAAAAAATCTCATGTAAATTGGATCATTATTTTGGGAGATATGAATTTTTAAGTGTGGAGAAAAAATAAAAAATGAATGGAGAGGCATGGTGAAATATGTGTAGCATATGATGAAAAAATGTAAAGGCTCATGATGAGAAACCGCTGGCGCCAAGACTCGAACCGCGTTCGAATTCAAATATGGGGCTACTTAAGTGAAATGCCGCGTTTCACTTAAGTGCGTGGCGTGATCTGATTGGTGCATGGCTCACAAACAAAGAAAATCATGCAAACACACGGCCAGTGGTCAAACACGAGTTTTGGGCAAGGAAATTAGGGTTCATCATCACATTCATGCGTTCTTCATCAAATTTCCAGGCTATGAACATTTTGTCACCAAAATCAACAAACAGCATACCATTGTGTTCATCTTCTAATGCACATCAATAATCTAACATTGGTTTAACCTAATTCATGCTAACAAATCCGGATCGAGCAAAATAAGTTTCACACATCACAATTAAAATCAACATAACTTTCTTAATACTTGATGAAATTCCACGATTCAAAGTGCAGTACAATCAGCATGGCAAGATCTATGATAAGCACATCAACATTTCAACATTTGCAAGATTCGAATTCCAACCTGATTTGAAGAGCAGAAATGGATTTGAGGTTTCCAGGACTTGTAAGGCTGAAACAGCAACTCTTTGATGCTCAAGTTGATGAAAGGATGATGGATCGTGGCTCAAAGATGCTTGATGTAGCTCAAAAATGCAACTACCTTTGATGGAGCTTGATGTAACAGTCCACGATTCTGCTCAACAGTGGCGATTTCTTGCTTCAATTCAACTCCAATAGGCTTGTGTATGTTGGAACAACAAAGATCAATGCCAGTTCTATGAAGATTTTTGCAGAAAAAATGAAGAGAAAAAGTTGAGAGAATTTGCAATTAGATCTAGATCTGAGTAGAAATGAAATGCTAATGTGTTTTTTGTTTTGATTATGCATATATACCATCTGTTAATGATCTTTGCTAATCAACATTAAGCCAAGCCAAAAAGATTAATGAATGCAAGTGTTATAGCCAATTGGGAATTCACCCTCATGTGCATGGAGTGCATGCTACAGTACACGAAATTGGGCCTAAATCCACTTAAAACTCTGTTTGTAATCCAATGGAAATGTTGCCAAGTGTAAACAATGCATTATTTTAAGATTTGAAAATTCCATCCAAAAAGTCAAGTGAAAAATCAAATAATCTTGTGATGAAAATGCATGACTTGTGATGCATGACTTGGATAGTGCATGTTAATGCATGATGAAAATGCATGACTTGTGATGCATGACTTGGATAGTGCATGTTAAGACAAAATTTCATTTGAAGCTTGCTTGATGATGTAAACTTGAGGAGAAAACCTTTCTATTTTTGGCAATTTCAATTACAGGTCACTTACTATTTTTGGCAAGTTTTGATCTGACCTCAAATTCTTCAATGTTGGTGTTTGAAATGTCAAATGAGACTTGTATGGACATGAATGAGGCCTCTCTAACCATCTCCCACCTTCAAATCCATGACTTCATGCACAGTTGACTTTGGTTGACTTTCTAGGGTTTCAAATGCATTGTGCAATGACTGATGACTTCTGAACATCCAACCTTTGGCCAAACCACTTCAAAATGATCCCTAGGTCATATGGACTTGTTGAACCAACCATAGGGCTTTGCTTCAATAAGAATTGCACTTGCTTGCTTGCTTGACTAGATCTCCTGACTAGTTGACCTAATCTTGTCTGATGACTTGCACTAGGTAGATGGACAATGCAATGCTATGCAGTGGACAATATAATGTTAATGACCTAAAATGAAAATGTATGTACAAAATGGTAGGTGCAAATTTGAGGTGTTACAGTTGCCCCTATTCAATCAGCTGGGAACCTGAACGGATGAGAGCAACGGCTGTCAGACTTTCAAGGTACACAGGGATTGAATACCAAAGAACCGTAGAAATTTGCACTCTGCGGGATATGATACAAAGGAAAGCCAAGCCATTTACCGATGACGGCTGCACGACAACTTCAGGAAAGCGAAACCAACTACCGATGGCTAAATACTGGAAACTTGATATTTACCGATATCAACTTCAGCGAGACCATTTACCGATGGCTGCTGGGAAACATCTTGATATTAAAAGGAAGCAAGACCATTTACCGATGGCGGCTTCAAAGCAACCTGATATTTACCGATATTAACTTCAGCAAGACCATTTACCGATGGCAGCTAAACTGGGGACTCGATATTTACCGATATCGAAAAAAAGCGGGGCCATTTACCGATGGCGTCTCCACCCGGGGAGGAAAAAGATGTTTGCAACTGGAACCAGACAAGACATTTACCGACGACTCCTGGGGATTTTTGATTTTTATCAAAAAAGGAAATACGCATGACCAGACATTTACCGATGACTGGGATGAGACTCGATGTTTACCGACATCGAAAGATGATGTTTACCGACATCAATCAAAACAAACCAGACATTTACCGATGACTGGGGAAATGGTTCGACCAGACGTCAACGGACGAAAGGGAGAAGCTCGACGTTTATCAACACCAACGGAGAGGTGAACACTTTGTCGCATCCGCGAAAAACAACCGGCGGGCTGAAACAAAAACAACACAGAGCCGCCACCGTGCGTTATTTATCCCAACAGAGGGAAAGGAAACGCTCAGAGTAAACCTGGAAAAAGCATGGTCTCGCGACCAAAGAGAAAGGGATCGGGAGTCGGTTACGCAAGGGGAAGGTATTAGCACCCCTCACGTCCGTCGTACTCGACGGGATCCACGCTCTAAAAGAAAGGTTAAGGTTGCTAAAACAAAACATCACACACACACGCACTGAAGACAACATAGGTGGGGGAAAAGAGGAGAGGGCTCGCTAGGACATCGCATCCTATGCCTACGTATCTCGTCTGGAATGAGAATCAGAGCTGCCGTACTTCGGCTCACGCACGCCAAACAGGACACACACAAACACAGGCAAACATGGAACCCGAATGCCAATCGCTGGACTTACATCGGCTTCCGAACCAAACAAACACACTCAGGATACGGACAGCCAATCGCTGGGCTTACATCCATATCCTGACACACAAGAGCAAACAAGCAACAAGCTACTAAGGAGTCGGGAACTCGAGCCTAGCAACTGTCAAGCAAACACACACAAAAAAAAGAAAAAAAGTGCCCGGAGAGACCTCGCACGGTCTCCTGCCTACGTACCTCATCTGGTATGAGGATCAGGGCGACGTATTTCCCCTGAACGGGAAAGAAATTCTAACCAGATAACAGAGGGAGACACACTACTAGGGAGCTGTACTCGAGCCTAGATGTTATCATGCATCATTGCCCTATATTATGGTTTCTACCTACTTACACAACAGCAAGCTAATCCTAACCAGGAAGAAGCAAAGCAGACATTTCAAATAGCACACACTATATCCAGTCAAAGTGGGCTCAAACAAAAGGGTCAGACTGCCAAGGCAAGTCATCTGTACAAGGGTGGTGTTAGCTCTTAACCCTGACATTGAGAGTCAGGGTGAAGCCAGATGAAAGGTGAGTGAAGATTAGACTTCACAGCTCTTATCCCTGGCCAGGGAGAGCTTCAGACAAAGGAGTGTGGGTTCAGAAAGGGGGAACCCTTCTACACTCATGACTCTGACTCAACTGTACAACTGTACAAGATCTTGGGTTAATGTCCCAATGCATCAACACAGTGGTGTGAGCAGAGGGACGACTCAACAAGAATAGCGGGAGATAGATTGCGTATCTCTCTTATCCGCCAATTGCCTTAATCAAGGTCTTTTCCTGCTTGGGGACAAAGTTAAACAATCACAAACATCGCCTCTTAAGGAGGACTTCAGACAGTTGCCTGGCCAAGTAACAGGCCAGGTCTTCCAGACTACATGGAGACAAGAGAGTCTACCTCAATTGGTTTATACAACCAAGCACAGCAAGCAAGTTCTCAAAGAACTATTAGCAACTAAAGTACCTGAAATCAATCAAATACAATCAGTATACCAATCACAAAAGCAAAACAGACAGTATAAAAGCCAACAGTCAATGTTCAATCAAACAATGCAATGTGCAATGCACAATCAACTCAAGTGAGCCAAGCATCCTACAAAAGAAAACAAGTTAGTTCACAACAATTAACCAAATCAAACTCAATTAACTTGAAGCAATCTCCTTAAGGCATTTGCATCTCAACCTGAAAAGCCAAACTCAAATATGAGAACCAAGACCCCTAGGACAAGCCTAGGGTCAAAAAGAGATGAAAAATCCAAAACAGCATGTGAAAATTATCCAAAACCACAATCAAACAATTTAGAAACAAATCCAATTGGTCCCAAGCTCATATCATTCATTATCATCACTTCATAAAAGAAAAGGCACAAAACATGCAATTTGCAACCTCAAAGGACCAAACAGAATGATCTCAATCAAATCAACATCAAAACATTTCAATAAATTCCACAAAAATTCAAGTCTAAAAAGAACACATTCAATGAGCATCATATCAAATTTCATGCCATTTGGACAAGAGGAAGTAGGTCAATGAAAATCAGAAAGTCCAGACAAGTTCAAGCAAGCCAACACAAGGCATCAAAACAAACATCAACTTCCATCAATCATAAAACAGTGACAAAACATGATAAATGAATGGGATCAAAACCACAATTACCTATAATGTGTCTAGAATTCACATGTCAAATTTCACACCCATCCAATTAATGACCAGAATCTCACAAGCCAAATACAAACATGTGTCACAAAAAATCAACAAATGCCCAAACAGGGGAGAAAATTCCTAATCAAATAGGAAATGCCATCCATAAATCCAAAAAAATTCCCATGTATTCTCAACATCCATATGTTCAATCATGCAAAAATTCAACTCAATCAAATGCTCCTAAGCACATCAAATAAAATCATGAAATTGCACTAAGCATGGTGTGACACAAATTGTCACACCTCTAATCAAAAAATCATATCTCATCAACCAGGGATCCAAAAATTGCAAACCACATATCAAAATCACCAGCAAAGAGTCCAGAACATGCATGTAAAATTTCAAGCAATTCTATGGAAGCATCAAGATTTCACAAGCAAAATGGTATGGCATACACAAATTGGACACATTCAACCAAACCCTAGGCAATTTATTTTTCCACACGTGCACCAAAATATTAAAAATCACCATAAAAAACTACACATCACAAGGAGAATAATGCAAAAAACCTCATCAAATTTGGACAAAAAATGAATCACTTATGGATTTTCAAAGATCATGAATCAAAATGAAATGAAAAAAATGAAAAAGAAATGAAATAATACAAATTAAATGAAATAATGGCAATGTTGTAAATATGCACAGCGAAGCCAAAACGCGGTCGTTCTCATTTATTCGGTGGCGCCATCTGATTGGCTCATGGTGGCGGTAAACAACAATTCAAACACAGCCAGGCAAAACATGGATCAAACTGATTCTGAAACGCGTTCTTGCTCAAGAACAATTACAAATTTCCAGAAAATTGTCAAGAACAAACTTCAACCAAAATGAGCAAATCATACATCAATGGAACCGTCTAAACATGTACATCATGGATATGGCAAGCATTTGACCTAACTCTAAACATATCAACCGGATCGAGCAAAAGAACAATTGAGCATCAAACTTCTAATCAAGATTTCTCACTAGATACTCAACCAAATTCAAAACCACAAGTTGCATTGCATTCTATGTTGAGAGATCTACACAAACCACATCACAATTCAAGCAATTAAGGAATTCGAAAATTAACCTCTCGATGATGGCAGATGAGAATTCGTGCTCTTCAATGTCCAAAACACCAAAACAGAAGCAGTTCAATGATGTGGAAGTTGAATGAAATGAGTAGTTTAGCTCAGTGATGCTTCAAATCCAAGAACCTTCGATTTGCCATGGATGAGCTTGCTTTCAACAGTCCAAATTCCTCAATGCTATGGCCTTGATCTTGTGAAACAGATGCACACAATCACTGGTAGATGATAGATCAAGCACGAATTCACACTATGGATGATGAATCTTGATGAAAATGATGAAAAAGTGTGTGAAAGTTTTGAGAGAATTTGGAGGTTTTTGGAGGGAAAATTGGTTAGATCTGAAAACGTGAAGTGTGATTATGATTTTCTGTTACAATTATCACTTTATACCACCTCCTTAATCCACTTGCTAATCCAAATTAACAAAATCAAATGAAATTAGCAAAATGCATTTTCAAGTGAAATGGCCAATATGTCCTTTTGCAAACCAGTCAATGTAACAGTGTAAAATCAGTTCAAGCAAGTCCAAAATGATGCTTATGATGTGTTGGAATAGGCTTTGTATGGAAATCACATGTATTTTGGAAATTCACCATTTTTCCCACCAATTTTCAAATAGTTCACTTGAAAAATGACATTTTGCTATGATGATTTTTGATGAAATGTGATGATGCATCATGAAAGTTCATGTCAAATGTGGTTTGCTCAAAGAAAGATCACCCAATTTGGCCATTCCATGTGAAAGTTATGACACTTTGAATTGAGGCATTTTCTGAAAATGATTGGATCACAACTTGCCAACCACACATGAGAAATGAGTGTTCTTGGACTTTTTGGAAAGGTGAGAGCAAGATCTACAACTTTCATGTTGAACAAAATTTCATTTGAAGCATTTTTGGACATGTAATTTTGAGATGAAAAACTTTCCATTTTTGGAAACTTTCAATTATAGGTCACTTTCTATTTTTGGAAAGTTCCCATCTGACTTTATTTTCTTCATTCTTGATGTTTGAAATGTCAAATGAAACTTGTTTACACATGAAAGAAGTGTCTCTCACCCTCTCCCACCTCCAAATCCATCAATTTAGGCACAGTTGACCACAGTTGACTTTTCTGACTGATAGATGAATTTGGCTATGCACTGATCCACTTGAGCCTCAATCTCCTGATGAAATGGCTCAATGATGAAACCCTAGCTTCCATAAGCTCAATACAATCATATGATGATCCCCATATCCATTGTAGACCCCATCTCCTTGCCAAGCCCTGATTGGCCCAATGCAGATGATTCAACTGACTAGGGTTGACTAGTGGTCAAAACCCTAATCCCAAGGTATCTGATCAATCTCTTGGATGATATCAAGACCATGATGATGATGATGTATCATTGCAACCAAGATAAAGCTCAATCTCTTTGAGAATCAAGAAACCCTAATTTGAATCACACATCCTCAGATGGTCAATGGTCAATCCAATCAATGAAACCCTCAGCTTGCATCTTAACCTCTTTATCTTCTGATCAAGACTTAGGAGGATGACTTGCTCAATGTAGCCACATGATATGCAACATGCTAATGACTAATGACCTAAGAAATGCAATGCAATATGTTAAGCTAGTCCCAAGAGAGGAGGGCAAATTTTGAGGTGTTACAGCTGCCCCTATTCAATCCACTGTGAACCTGTCGATATGAATAGCCTCGACTTTCAGATGATTAGGATGAATAGTGATTGAATACCAAGAACAGACGAACAATTTGCACTCCGATGGGAAAATAATTAACAATGCTTGTCAGAATCGGCAAAGAAACAATCTTGAAAGAAACACCCGTCTGGAACGGAGAACGTCGGCCTGATCACCGAAACAGCAACGTCGACCTGGATACCAAAATAAATGGTAACGCAGGGATAACCATGGTCTGAACACCGCCCGTCAGTCTGCATACTGAGCATCGGAATATGAGATCATTGATGTCGGTCTGGACACCGGGAGATTGGCCTGAACACCACTTTGGTCTGAACACCACTTTGGTCTGAACACCACTTTGGTCTGGATACCATAAGTACTTCAACCTGATCGTCGGAAACTTCTTCGATCTGAAAATCGGAAACTGGCCTGAACGCCACCTCGGTCTGGATACCGCCTCGGTCGGGATACCGGAAAACTGGCCTGGATGCCACAAGTACTTCGACCTGATCGTCGGAAACTTCTTCGATCTGAAAATCGGAAACTGGCCTGAACGCCACCTCGGTCTGGATACCGCCTCAGTCTGGATACCGCCTCAGTCTGGATACCGCCTCGGTTTGGATACCGCCTCGGTCTGGATACCGGAAAACTGGCCTGGATGCCACAAGTACTTCGACCTGATCATCAGAAACTTCTTCGATCTGAAAATCGGAAACTGACCTGAACGCCACCTCGGTCTGGATACCGCCTCGGTCTGGATACCGGAAAACTGGCCTGGATGCCACAAGTACTTCGACCTGATCGTCGGAAACTTCTTCGATCTGAAAATCGGAAACTGGCCTGAACGCCACCTCGGTCTGGATACCGCCTCGGTCTGGATACCGGAAAACTGGCCTGGATGCCACAAGTACTTCGACCTGATCATCGGAAACTTCTTCGATCTGAAAATCGGAAACTGGCCTGAACGCCACCTCGGTCTGGATACCGCCTCGGTCTGGATACCGGAAAACTGGCCTGGATGCCATAAGTACTTCGACCTGATCGTCGGAAACTTCTTCGATCTGAAAATCGGAAACTGGCCTGAACGCCACCTCGGTCTGGATACCGCCTCGGTCTGGATACCGGAAAACTGGCCTGGATGCCACAAGTACTTCGACCTGATCGTCGGAAACTTCTTCGATCTGAAAATCGGAAACTTCTTCGATCTGGAAATCGGAAACTTCTTCGATCTGGAAATCGGAAACTGGCCTGAACGCCACCTCGGTCTGGATACCGCCTCGGTCTGGATACCGGAAAACTCTTCATGCCTGTCAGCATCGGCAGAAATAACAAAACGGTGATAAGTGATTCGGCACGCCTGCCAAAGACCCATGCTGGGGATAGCAAGCCACAAACCGGCTATTCTCTCTTCAATCCTAGCCAACGAACATTTTGCGTTTAGCTGGGGATTATCTCTTTCTTGTTTTTCTTTTTGGACCCCAAAAATTTCTTGATTAACATTCCCATCTCTGCTTGACAGAAACCCTTCCTCCAGTATCGCACTACTGGGGAATACCTTTGATTCAAATTCATGATGCTAGACTCCTCGGAGTAACACCTTCCTCTTCGGGCACAACCACCTCTCAAACGATAACCACGGCTTGAGACTAGCTTTATGCTAGCAATAATGATGCATGGCTATTTTTAGCGCAATGCTCCATAATTATGGAAATGCTACGCAGTTTATTATGCAATATGCTATGATCTCCTAAATGATGCATGCATAAAAAAAGCATCCCCCTCAAGGGACTCTTCTGGGGAGCTCGAGACACTCTGTTGAGGAACTCGCTATTGCTCCATCTCCACCCTGCCAGGGAAAAGCGCTGCTGCTGGGAAAAGGCAACCCTTGCTGGGGAATACCTCCTTTGCACCCGATCCACTTGGGGAATTGCTGGGGATAAGAACCACCAACGCGCTCTGTGGGGAAACAACAGTCTTTGACTTGCTGGGGATATACATCCCGACTCTGCTTCGGGAAACCCTCACAGATACCTCCGCTGGGAAATAACAACCTTCAGGCTTGGCGACTGGGGAAGCATCGATCTGAAACCTGCTGGGGATAACCATCCTGACCCTGCTAGGGAAACCACCGACCTTGAATCTGCTGGGGGAAGTAGCCCTCACGAATCTGCTTGGAGAGGAGGAAACTCTGATACTGAACACCCGTCGACCCGTCGAACCTATGGCATTCATATCCAACTCCCATGTCGGCTTTCCAATTTTGAGAACTCCCAGACTCGTCTGGACCTTTTCTGCTCCATCATCTTGCATTCCCGATCGCTCCGTACTCGACGGAGAGCGAACTCCTGGGATTCATACAGACTTTTCAATTTTCAGACTTTGAAGAGTCTTCTTGATTGACATCCAGGATCGTCGTACGTCTCGCCGTCCTTTCACCGTTCTCCCATTCATTTGTCCCTGACTGGACTCCATGGGGATTGTTTTGTCAATAGCTTCCACATCACAACATGCAAGTGAGTGAAAAATACCTAACAGCACCTGCAAAAGAGATCGTTAGATAAAACCGTGCCCCAGGCGTGTCAAGATTTCAACACTTGGGTCACTCAACCTTCCGAATAAGATTTCAAACTTCAATCTTATAAGCATGCATTGGAAGGGACCTGTTTGTCTTAAAATGCAAGATTCTTTATCAAAATAATCGGATGTTTTTGCAATCAAAGCGGTAATGAAAAACAAAAACAAAATTATTTGACTGAATATGCATTTTATTGATTGAAAAAGTGTGGCTCAAAACCGAGCAATACAAAGGAAAGCAATTCCTGAAAAGAGGTAATTGCGCACAAAAGGAAAAATCTATCCTAATGGCAATGTGAAACCCGTGATCTCATCGAGTTCCAACTCGGTTACACCCCATATGTCCTCAGACTCTCCGTGCTTTCTGCCTTCTGAACAAGACGATTCCGACTGATCCCTACCGGGTATTATCCATGTGCCTTAACCAAAGCGCAAACGATCATGCGGGACGCAGTTGTTCGTTTCAATCCCTCTTTTGCCTGGACCGCCCTTTCGGGTTTTCAGTCCACCGGGATACCCTTTTTTGCCCAAGTCGCCTTTCCAGGTTTTCGACTTGCCGGGTGTACAATTTTTTCATTTTTATCCCTAACTTTTGCCCGAACCTTTTCTTCTGTTTTTTTGTTCGCCGGGATGCCCATTTTTGCCTGGACTATTTTATTCTTTTCTGTCCAGCGGGTCTCTTTATACGAAGTATTTTTTAACTGCGTCCGCATTCACAGGGGATGGAAAATCTTCGCCATCCATGGTCGTTAGCAACAAGGCTCCTCCAGAGAAAACCTTCTTGACCACGAACGGACCTTCATAATTGGGTGTGTCCATTTGCCCCTTCGATCGTTTTGAGGAGGAAGGATCCTTTTCAGCACCATATCACCTACGTGATATACCCGAGGTCGTACCTTTCAGTCAAAAGCACACTTCATTCTTTGCTGGTATAACTGCCCATGACAGATGGCCGCCAGCCTCTTTTCCTCAATCAGGCTCAACTCTTCGTACCGGGTCCTTACCCATTCAGCCTCTTGCAGTTTCACATCCCTCAGGACTCTCAAAGAGGGAATTTGGACCTCAACCGGTAACACGGCTTCCATTCCATATACCAACGAGAAAGGCGTTGCCCCAGTAGATGTACCGAGGTTCGATACCCAGGATACAACCTTCATATTCAGTCATACTGTCGGTGCATTCAAATGCTATCCGGGCAACAAAAGCTTATTCACCTAAACCTCCCCATCAGACATCAGAATCCGTTCGGATTCAGGGTCAGGCCCCTCCTCCGGGATCGGTTCCTCACAATCTTTCGATTTGAGCACCTCGAGATGTCCTCATCAGGGAACTCAAACTTCATCGGTTGATAATCCTCAATGGGTTGCTGGGCGAGGTAATCAGACAATACACCCCTTGATTGCCTTCTGAGAGTATCACAAATCAGTCAACACTCTTTTGCTCTTCTCGCAACCCGTCCGGTCAATGCTGGCTTCTCAGATATGTACTTGATCAGATCCATCTTGAAATCCACAAAGTGGTATGAACCAGCATACACTGTCTCAGTCGGCGAGCAGCCTATGCCAAAGTACATCAAGTTTTCTCGAACAGTGAATGTATTGTTTCACAGTCGGTAAACTTTTTGCTAAGGTAAATTGCATGCTCTTTTCAACCAGACTCGTTATGCTGCCCCATTACACCTCATAGACCCCTCGAGGACCGTCAAGTACAGATTAACAGTCTCTCTCCATAGGGAGATGTCAGAATCAGAGGTTCCTGCATCTTATTCTTTTATTCTTTCAATGCCCCTTGGCAATCATTATTTCACCTGACCGCTTGATCTTTTCTTTTCAACATCTTGAATATAGGTTCACACATGGCTGTTAGAGGAGATGTGAACCATGACATGTAGTTCAATCTACCTAAGAAACCACGAACCTCTTTTTCTGTTCTCGGTTCAGGCATTTTTTTTTTTTTTTTAAGCAGGATCAACCTCAATTCCTCTCTTACAATGAACCCCAACATCTTACCGGACTGCACTCTGATAGTGCACTTATCTGAATTTAACCTCAGTTTGAATTGTCTCAACCAGTCCACTCAGCTTAGCCAGATCCACCAGATGCCCCTCTTCTGTTTGGGACTTTGCTATCATGTCATCAACATAGCATTCGATTTCATGATGAATCATATCATGAAACAAAGTCACCATGGCTCTCTGATAAGTAGCACCGGCGTTCTGCTCCTCTAGAGGACAGTCTTCTTTTCATGGTAGCTTGTGCGCAACGACATCGGTATCCGACCCTGGCATATCCTGACACGACCAGGTGACGGTGTCCCCATGCTCTTTTAACAAGGCTACCATTCTGCTCTCGACTCGCCTCTGAAACGGCCCCAATTTTTGCTTCCTTTATGACCTCGGCGGTGCTTGGAATAACAATCTCGCATCGCTCCTCGAGCGTCTGAATCACCTTCTCCTCTTGTTTCGACAACCTGGCTAATCTTCCAGCAGATCACAATCTTCTTCGCCTCCTTCTTCGGCATGGTAGATCGGATTGTCGAAGTCATATGAGGTGTAACCAAATTGTTGTCAACGAGATCCGGAGAATATTGTTTCGAAGTCGGAACGAGACAAAACTCAAGGAAAGAAAATGAAAGCAAACATTGCCCTTTTTATTTTGTTTATTTTTAAACTACAAAAATAAATGAAAAACAGGGAGCACCGCTTTTAATGGAAAAACATCCTTTTATTGATGATGCGAAATGTTGCAAAATGAAACATGAGGTGGCCCTTACAATGGACCATTACGTTTCGGGCAAAACGTATGGCTTTCATGCAAATAAAACTGAAAAACAGGAATTATTACTCTTCCAGTAGAGTGACAGTGATGATCTTTTCAGGCCTTCCAGTTCCCTGGTACGCACGCTTTTATCCACAACTCCAGCTCACAGTCACTGTCAGTCTCTTCCCCCACCGCACAGACGCGATCTGAATTTTCAGCGATTACACCCACCATCACCTGACCCTGCACCGGCACGGGATCAGCATTAACATTCAATGACAGTGTAAAATTGAGGGCCTTGGAATCCACCAGGTCTTGGACAGTATGCTTAAAGGCTCTACAACCCTCAATGTTATGCTCAGACGCACCAGAATGGAATTCACACTTGGCGTTCTCATCATAATTAGGTGGCCTCTGATCAGATCTCAATGGAGCTAATGTCCTCAATTGTACCATTCCGAGATCCATCAACTTCTTGAACAGAAGAGCATACGTCATGGGTGGCCTATCAAAATGACTATCAACCCCCTTTCCTCTCACTTGGTTCCCAGCTCTCTGTGCTCTCTGTTGAGGGAACTGATGCTGCTGTTGTACCGACTGATTACCAATAGGAATCATTACCGCAGCAGTATGCTGGTAGTAATGACCCCTACCGTGTCCTCTCTGGGCATGGACATTCACAACGCTCGCGTCATCCTCCTTCTTATGTTGACCATCACCAAAGGATTTCTTCGTTCCAGACGACGAAGCATTTCCTGGTATTTTCCCCTTCTTCAACCAGTCTTCAATCCTCCCCACCTTCTCGGCAATGACTTTCTGCCCCAAGGTAAACTCCTGCATGACATTGATCAGCTCTCCCATCTTCTCTTTCAGCTCGAGAATGTCTGTGTTGGGTGGATTCATCATTCCTGTGTCAATCAAACAGGTTAGAAACTAACACCTGCAAAACAGAAGACAAGTTATTATGGTTCATGCATGAATGCAGTGTTTATCTACATGAGGAACACTTTATCTCTTGATCCTGGCTTCATTGAGACAAATAATAACCCGGCAGCAATATTCTGATATTCAGCATTTGATTTCATCATACAGATCAGAGATATATGATTTAGCAAAATACCGCCCAACCATGTGTGTGTGCTGTGTGAGTGCATACGGGAAAGCAAATAAAGCTTGAAGATTGATCACTGACTGAAAATAACCATCACATATCAAAATGCACAATAGGTGCCATAGTCATACATCAAATCAGATACAATTCTCCAGAATCAGGAAAGAAATACAAGCAAATGAATTCCGTCAACAAGCCTGACGATAATTCACACAAATAAGAAAGGCTAGCCTGATGAGGGTCCCACAGAAGGCCCTATATCATCAACCATCTTCGCGAACTCTGCGGCGAACCTGAGCTCGGTGTTCTCTTGCTGTAATCTCCCCACCTCTTTCTGGTGAATCTTCATCTGCCTGAAGTAATGATCTCTCTCAGCAATGTAATGATCTCTCTCAGCAATGATCTTCACATTCTCTGTTTCCTTGATCTTCAGCTTTGCCTCCCACTCAGCAACAAGAACTCTGACTCTGTCATCCCTCTGATCTCTCACGAGGATTTGCCTCCTCTTCTCGTCTTCGATGACCCTTGAAGCTCTAGCCAATCTCTCTTTCGTGACGTCATGCTCCTTTGTCGACGACGCTAAGGCTTGGCTGATCTTCCCATAGTAGGCGGTATCCATCTCAAAGCGCTTTGCTTCCAGGGCATGTCGCTTATCTTGATCTTCCATCCTCACTCTAATCTCCTGATTAGCTGACTGAAACCGAGCGACACTCATCTCCAATTCAACTTTCTCTGCAAGCAACTGATCTCTGGCTCTCTTCATCTCGAGGAATTCTTCCATACTGACAGAAGAACGCGGACCCTCAATCAAAGGACACCCAGGATCACCTCCCGGAAATGGTAGATGTGTAATCTCGATCCTCTTCCGAAGCCAATCATCAAATAGAGGAAAATACCGGCTATTGACCTTGCCATAAGGAACCTTACCCTTTCGCTGTATGTCGCGCCACTCATCCAATACTTGCCTCAGCTTGGCCTGATTGCCCTCAATCGGAAAGTAAAAGGACTCCTGAATCTCTCGTTCAAGAGGAGGACCCTCCACAGCGAACCCCATCTGTCTCCTGAGAAGCACCGGGTTGTAATTGACGCAACCCTGAACTCCCACAAGAGGCACATTGGGAAGACTCCCACAACTGCATATGAAATCCCGTCCTGCCATACCGTTATGAGTCCATGCTATATCAGCAGCCCGCAAACCCATCAATCTGAATGACCACTTGACAGTCGGATCGAGATGAGCAAAAGCACCTCGGGAAGGCAAATACCCCATAAACCACCTGAATAGCATCTGAGCACAACACCTGATCAAACCACCACGCCGCTTCTCGTTCCTGTTATGAACCGAGTAATAGACATCTCCAATCAGAGTAGGAATAGGGTTCCTCTGCATGAACAATCTGATAGCATTATGGTCGACAAAGCTCTTCTGATTAGGAAATAGAATAATCCCATAAATGCTTACAGCAATCAAAGTACAAACCGTCTTCCAATTACCCACTGCAGCATACTCCTTGGCTTTAGCTTCCAAGAAACTCAAGTGAAAACCTGGTAACCTCCCCTTTTCCTTCAAACCCTCCTTGATCATTTCCGGACTCAAATAAAGAGCACGGGAAATCCCAAGGACGTCAGGCTCCACCCTAGTAGCATGGAAAGGAATCTGATCACGGATCTGCATACCCAGAATGCTAGCATAGTCCTCCATCAGAGGTCCCAACAAGTAGTCCGGGAACACAAAACATCTCAAACCCGGGTCATAGAACTGGAGAAGAGTATGAATGGCGCTTCTGTCGCTATCAGTGAGTCTGAAAACCATCTTCAGAATACCACCGTATGCCTCACGGAACATCCCCACATGGTCGGGTGTAATCAATGCTATCATATCTCTCAGCACACCAATCTTTGGGTCGAAGAAACTGTAGGCAACATCATGCTTCAAACCGGTCCTCATGTCTGAGCAGAAAGTCTCTCAACCAGGATCTCGATCAAAAATGTCCCTGCATATGGATAAACATGTGTTAGATGCAGGTAAATGCAAAATGTGATGATGCTGATGAATGAATGCAATGCATTGCCATCCTCCAAGTTATCTGATCATCTGTTGCTCTGAATCACAGCCCTGACTTCTGAACCGATCACAACCATCTGAGGGAGTATGTAACCACAAATCCAACTCAAGGGTTCCGAAATAAACGGAGCTGAAAAATACATCATCATCATCATCACCAAACAATCTCTGAGCAGATAACCTCAATCCTCTGAATCGGCCCGGGGAATCCTGAAATAAACGGATCCCCACTAATAAATAACTCGGACAGCACTTTGGCGTCTTCGAAATAAATGGCCATAAATCCGACTTATAAATATGACTCTGATCAACGGAACCAAAAGTCACCATCAAAGTCACCAACTGAACATGCATCTGAAAGAATCACCCTCCCCTCACAGGTAAATTCTAATCAGGTTATCCTAAGGCGGATAATAGTCTCGACAATCGGGCAGAGATACTCAATGGGTTTGCCCTTTCGG
Source organism: Lathyrus oleraceus (assembly GCF_024323335.1). Taxonomy (NCBI): domain Eukaryota; kingdom Viridiplantae; phylum Streptophyta; class Magnoliopsida; order Fabales; family Fabaceae; genus Lathyrus; species Lathyrus oleraceus. Next base: position 286,758,069 of record NC_066579.1, on the reverse strand, counting down.
GTGTGCCATTGTAGCTCTCCTGAGATCATCTAAACCAAAGATCCGGGAAATGATCGGTCACCAGAGTCAATAGTTCAGATGAAGTGACTCAACCAGAGTGGAGTACCCCACAAAGGAAGAGCACTATCAAACGAACCTCGTCCGGCTTGTGGTACATCACATTGCCAAGCACATGTTGACCTAACATGAAGGAGGCAACATGAGACCACACTAATCCTAGGTGTATACTCGGGCCTGGGTTTTAGCCCCACTCAGAACACCCACCCCAAACAGAGGAACCACCTGTACAGAGGACAGCAGAATGATAGTATGATGCATGCAAATATTTATGCAAATATATACACAGTCAGAATAATAAATGCAATAAATAAAGCAACACAAGCAACCTAAACTATCCTAGAACGCTAGGAGAGACTCGCTTAGGGAAGTTGGACCAGCACAGGTCAACATCTTAAAATAGTCCCCAGCAGAGTCGCCAGTTATCGCATCCGCGAAAAACAACCGGCGGGCTGAAACAAAAACAACACAGAGCCGCCACCGTGCGTTATTTATCCCAACAGAGGGAAAGGAAACGCTCAGAGTAAACCTGGAAAAAGCATGGTCTCGCGACCAAAGAGAAACGGATCGGGAGTCGGTTACGCAAGGGGAAGGTATTAGCACCCCTCACGTCCGTCGTACTCGACGGGATCCACGCTCTAAAAGAAAGGTTAAGGTTGCTAAAACAAAACATCACACACACACGCACTGAAGACAACACAGGTAGGGGAAAAGAGGAGAGGGCTCGCTAGGACATCGCATCCTATGCCTACGTATCTCGTCTGGAACGAGAATCAGAGCTGCCGTAGTTCGGCTCACGCACGCCAAACAGGACACACACAAACACAGGCAAACATGGAACCCGAATGCCAATCGCTGGACTTACATCGGCTTCCGAACCAAACAAACACACTCAGGATACGGACAGCCAATCGCTGGGCTTACATCCATATCCTGACACACAAGAGCAAACAAGCAACAAGCTACTAAGGAGTCGGGAACTCGAGCCTAGCAACTGTCAAGCAACACACACAAAAAAAAAAGAAAAAAAAGTGCCCGGAGAGACCTCGCACGGTCTCCTGCCTACGTACCTCATCTGGTATGAGGATCAGGGCGACGTAGTTCCCCTGAACGGGAAAGAAATTCTAACCAGATAACAGAGGGAGACACACTACTAGGGAGCTGTACTCGAGCCTAGATGTTATCATGCATCATTGCCCTATGTTATGGTTTCTACCTACTTACACAACAGCAAGCTAATCCTAACCAGGAAGAAGCAAAGCAGACATTTCAAATAGCATACACTATATCCAGTCAAAGTGGGCTCAAACAAAAGGGTCAGACTGCCAAGGCAAGTCATCTGTACAAGGGTGGTGTTAGCTCTTAACCCTGACATTGAGAGTCAGGGTGAAGCCAGATGAAAGGTGAGTGAAGATTAGACTTCACAGCTCTTATCCCTGGCCAGGGAGAGCTTCAGACAAAGGAGTGTGGGTTCAGAAAGGGGGAACCCTTCTACACTCATGACTCTGACTCAACTGTACAACTGTACAAGATCTTGGGTTAATGTCCCAATGCATCAACACAGTGGTGTGAGCAGAGGGACGACTCAACAAGAATAGCGGGAGATAGATTGCGTATCTCTCTTATCCACCAATTGCCTTAATCAAGGTCTTTTCCTGCTTGGGGACAAAGTTAAACAATCACAAACATCGCCTCTTAAGGAGGACTTCAGACAGTTGCCTGGCCAAGTAACAGGCCAGGTCTTCCAGACTACATGGAGACAAGAGAGTCTACCTCAATTGGTTTATACAACCAAGCACAGCAAGCAAGTTCTCAAAGAACTATTAGCAACTAAAGTACCTGAAATCAATCAAATACAATCAGTATACCAATCACAAAAGCAAAACATACAGTATAAAAGCCAACAGTCAATGTTCAATCAAACAATGCAATGTGCAATGCACAATCAACTCAAGTGAGCCAAGCATCCTACAAAAGAAAACAAGTTAGTTCACAACAATTAACCAAATCAAACTCAATTAACTTGAAGCAATCTCCTTAAGGCATTTGCATCTCAACCTGAAAAGCCAAACTCAAATATGAGAACCAAGACCACTAGGACAAGCCTAGGGTCAAAAAGAGGTGAAAAATCCAAAACAGCAAGTGAAAATTATCCAAAACCACAATCAAACAATTTAGAAACAAATCCAATTGGTCCCAAGCTCATATCATTCATTATCATCACTTCATAAAAGAAAAGGCACAAAACATGCAATTTGCAACCTCAAAGGACCAAACAGAATGATCTCAATCAAATCAACATCAAAACATTTCAATAAATTCCACAAAAATTCAAGTCTAAACAGAACACATTCAATAAGCATCATATCAAATTTCATGCCATTTGGACAAGAGGAAGTAGGTCAATGAAAATCAGAAAGTCCAGACAAGTTCAAGCAAGCCAACACAAGGCATCAAAACAAACATCAACTTCCATCAATCATAAAACAGTGACAAAACATGATAAATGAATGGGATCAAAACCACAATGACCTATAATGTGTCTAGAATTCACATGTCAAATTTCACACCCATCCAATTAATGACCAGAATTTCACAAGCCAAATACAAACATGTGTCACAAAAAATTAACAAATGACCAAACAGGGGAGAAAATTCCTAATCAAATAGGAAATGCCATCAATAAATCCAAAAAAAAACCCATGTATTCTCAACATCCATATGTTCAATCATGCAAAAATTCAACTCAATCCAATGCTCCTAAGCACATCAAATAAAATCATGAAATTGCACTAAGCATGGTGTGACACAAATTGTCACACCTCTAATCAAAAAATCATATCTCATCAACCAGGGATCCAAAAATTGCAAACCACATATCAAAATCACCACCAAAGAGTCCAAAACATGCATGTAAAATTTCAAGCAATTCTATAGAAGCATCAAGATTTCACAAGCAAAATGGTATGACATACACAAATTGGACACATTCAACCAAACCCTAGGCAATTTATTTTTCCACACGTGCACAAAAATATTAAAAATCACCATAAAAAACTACACATCACAAGGAGAATAATGCAAAAAACCTCATCAAATTTGGACAAAAAATGAATCACTTATGGATTTTCAAAGATCATGAATCAAAATGAAATGAAAAAAATGAAAAAGAAATGAAATAATACAAATTAAATGAAATAATGGCAATGTTGTAAATATGCACAACGAAGCCAAAACGCGGTCGTTCTCATTTTTTCGGTGGCGCCATCTGATTGGCTCATGGTGGCGGTAAACAACAATTCAAACACAGCCAGGCAAAACATGGATCAAACTGATTCTGAAACGCGTTCTTGCTCAAGAACAATAACAAATTTCCAGAAAATTGTCAAGAACAAACTTCAACCAAAATGAGCAAATCATACATCAATGGAACCGTCTAAACATGTACATCATGGATATGGCAAGCATTTGACCTAACTCTAAACATATCAACCGGATCGAGCAAAAGAACAATTGAGCATCAAACTTCTAATCAAGATTTCTCACTAGATACTCAACCAAATTCAAAACCACAAGTTGCATTGCATTCTATGTTGAGAGATCTACACAAACCACATCACAATTCAAGCAATTAAGGAATTCGAAAATTAACCTCTCGATGATGGCAGATGAGAATTCGTGCTCTTCAATGTCCAAAACACCAAAACAGAAGCAGTTCAATGATGTGGAAGTTGAATGGAATGAGTAGTTTAGCTCAGTGATGCTTCAGATCCAAGAACCTTCGATTTGCCATGGATGAGCTTGCTTTCAACAGTCCAAATTCCTCAATGCTATGGCCTTGATCTTGTGAAACAGATGCACACAATCACTGGTAGATGATAGATCAAGCACGAATTCACACTATGGATGATGAATCTTGATGAAAATGATGAAAAAGTGTGTGAAAGTTTTGAGAGAATTTGGAGGTTTTTGGAGGGAAAATTGGTTAGATCTGAAAATGTGAAGTGTGATTATGATTTTCTGTTACAATTATCACTTTATACCACCTCCTTAATCCACTTGCTAATCCAAATTAACAAAATCAAATGAAATTAGCAAAATGCATTTTCAAGTGAAATGGCCAATATGTCCTTTTGCAAACCAGTCAATGTAACAGTGTAAAATCAGTTCAAGCAAGTCCAAAATGATGCTTATGATGTGTTGGAATAGGCTTTGTATGGAAATCACATGTATTTTGGAAATTCACCATTTTTCCCACCAATTTTCAAATAGTTCACTTGAAAAATGACATTTTGCTATGATGATTTTTGATGAAATGTGATGATGCATCATGAAAGTTCATGTCAAATGTGGTTTGCTCAAAGAAAGATCACCCAATTTGGCCATTCCATGTGAAAGTTATGACACTTTGAATTGAGGCATTTTCTGAAAATGATTGGATCACAACTTGCCAACCACACATGAGAAATGAGTGTTCTTGGACTTTTTGGAAAGGTGAGAGCAAGATCTACAACTTTCATGTTGAACAAAATTTCATTTGAAGCATTTTTGGACATGTAATTTTGAGATGAAAAACTTTCCATTTTTGGAAACTTTCAATTATAGGTCACTTTCTATTTTGGAAAGTTCCCATCTGACTTTATTTTCTTCATTCTTGATGTTTGAAATGTCAAATGAAACTTGTTTACACATGAAAGAAGTGTCTCTCACCCTCTCCCACCTCCAAATCCATCAATTTAGGCACAGTTGACCACAGTTGACTTTTCTGACTGATAGATGAATTTGGCTATGCACTGATCCACTTGAGCCTCAATCTCCTGATGAAATGGCTCAATGATGAAACCCTAGCTTCCATAAGCTCAATACAATCATATGATGATCCCCATATCCATTGTAGACCCCATCTCCTTGCCAAGCCCTGATTGGCCCAATGCAGATGATTCAACTGACTAGGGTTGACTAGTGGTCAAAACCCTAATCCCAAGGTATCTGATCAATCTCTTGGATGATATCAAGACCATGATGATGATGATGTATCATTGCAACCAAGATAAAGCTCAATCTCTTTGAGAATCAAGAAACCCTAATTTGAATCACACATCCTCAGATGGTCAATGGTCAATCCAATCAATGAAACCCTCAGCTTGCATCTTAACCTCTTTATCTTCTGATCAAGACTTAGGAGGATGACTTGCTCAATGTAGCCACATGATATGCAACATGCTAATGACTAATGACCTAAGAAATGCAATGCAATATGTTAAGCTAGTCCCAAGAGAGGAGGGCAAATTTTGAGGTGTTACACACTTCACTGGGGAAGAAAAAACAAATACTTGCAACCGGAAACCAGATAGGACGTTTACCAACGACTCTACTAGGGATCTCTAGCTGGGGAATTATCAGACATTTACCGATGACTGGGGAAAAAACTCGACGTTTACCGACATCGAAAGATGATGTTTACCGACACCAAAAAATGACCAGACATTTACCGATGACTGGGGTAAGACTAGATGTTTACCGACACCGAAAGGATGGTATTTACGGACACCAAAAAATGACCAGACATTTACCGATGATTGGGGTAGGACTAGATGTTTACTGACACCGAAACAATGGTGTTTACCGACACCAAAGAAAGAACACACGCGGGTGCTGACATGACACTTACCAGTATCACAAGAATGACATCTTCAAAACGTCAAGGCAAGGCTAACCACTTGCTGGGGATCTCACTGGGGAGAAACAAGCTTTCCGTTCTCTGACGGGTGAGGAAATAAACCTCTCTGGGGGAATATCAATCCTGAATGCTGTCAGGAACAACTGTAGCAGACGTGCTGTACCGATGTTGAACAAATGATCCGCCTCTGCCGGGGATACGGTCTGGTTAGGTTAACACATGAATGCATATGTTTGAATTTTCTATGGCGTAATGCTCCATATTGAATGGGAATGCTACGCAATTTGAGGATGCAATGATCACTATATGCAAAATGCAAAGGATGAACACTCCGCCGGGGAGCCAACTGATCAAATACTCCAACCCTGTGGGGAGACTCTGTCTGAGGAATACTCTGCGGGGAGAGCACTGACTTCTCACTCGTGCTGGAGGAATAACATTGTTGCTAGGGGAAAGATCCCAATCCACTCGGGGGACTCCTCTTGGGGAACAATCCATACGACTCCGCTGGGGGATAAACAAGGCGACTTCGCTGAGGAACCATCCATACGTCTCCACTGGGGGAAAACAAGGCAACTCGCTGGGGAGTAATAAGGCGACTTGCTAGGGACAACCGGGCGACTTCACTGGGGAGAGCCAACCAATCCACAAGTAGGATAAACTCGGCTTTGGGAAATAAAGGCTACCCCGCTGGGGACAACCCATCCAATCCACAGATAGGATGACTGCTGGAGATAAATTTCTTTGAACCCGCTCCACTCGGGGACTCGCTGAGGAAAATTATCAACACTCATCTCTGCTCGGGAGATCTGCTATGGAAAGCAACTCTGTTGGAGATAACACACCACTCTGCTGAGGAAATGCGTACTCTGGTGGGGAAAGTAACATATCAAACTCTGTGCTGGGGAGAGACATCCACAACCCTGCTGGGGACAGGCGCTCACAACCATGCTAGGGATGGTGATACTTCAAACCAGACTGCTAGGGAATCATCTCAACTGACACCTCCGCCGGGGATACAACATTCTTCCAACTCAGTGGTGATCTCAACTGGGGAAGTACTCGCTGGGGAATACACCCACTTCCAGGCCTGCTGGGGATAGGCAATCCTTAGATCTGCTGGGGAATAGAAGGCACTATCCACCGACGTCTCCGCAGGGGAACATAGCTCTGATAGCTTCCATACTAGCTTAGGGAAATATCTGCTGGGGAAACGTCCTCACAGATGCCAACCTGCAAAACAGCACAACAAAATGCCCCCAGGGGATACATGGACAAGATACGCTCAAATGTCCTCAACATTCAAAATGATTTTCAAATGTTTTATTCTTTTGCACGTTATTGTTCAGCCTTCATGTTCTTATATGCAATGCTTATCAAAAATTCGGACGTTTTTTGCAAACAAAACAGTAAAAATAAAAACAAGAGAGCTATTTATCTGAATAACGACTTTTATTGATTGAAAATGTGCCTGAAAAGGCGAATACATCGGGAAGCAATTCCTAGAAAGAGGTAATTGCGCACAAAAGGAAAATAAACTATCCTAATGGCAATGTGAACACGGCATCCACTATTTCCCAATTCTGTTATAACCCACAGATCATCAGCTTTCCTCCCAACTTCCTTGCTTTCTGAGAAGAATGACTGGACCGATCACATCCTTCGAGATGGCAGGCGACGAAACGATATGAAGTACAGATAACTCAGACTGTAGTCTTCGCTCTAATCCCTCTTTTGCCTGGATCGCCCTTTCGGGTTTTCAATCCACCGGGATGCCCATTTTTGCCTAAGCCGCCCTTGCGGGTTTTCGACTTACCGGGTGTACAAATTCTTTTCATTTTTATCCCTAATTTTTGCCCGAACCTTTTCTTTCTGTTTTTTGGTTCGCCGGGATGCCCTTTTTTGCCTGGACTCTTTTGTTCTTTTGTCCAGCGGGTCAATTTATGCGAAGTATTTTTTGACTACATCTGAGTTAATAGGAGACGGGAAATCTTCACCATCCATAGTTGTAAGCATCAAGGCTCCACCGGAGAAAACCTTCTTCACAACATATGGACCTTCATAATTAGGAGTCCACTTGCCCCTGTTATCTGTACCGGGAGGAAGGATCCTCTTCAAAACTAGATCACCAGTTTGATAGTTTCGAGGACGCACTTTCTGATCAAAGGCTCTCTTCATCCTTCTCTGATATAACTGCCCATGGCACACAGCTGCTAACCGTCTCTCTTCGATAAGGCTCAACTCGTTAAACCTTGTTCGAATCCACTCGGCTTCGTCTAGCTTGACATCTAACATAACTCTCAGAGAAGGGATCTCCACTTCGACTGGTAGGACTGCTTCCATACCATACACAAGGGAGTAAGGGGTTGCCCCGGTCGACGTACGTACTGAGGTACGGTACCCATGCAAAGCGAAAGGCAGCATCTCATGCCAATCCTTGTACGTCACGACCATCTTCTGCACAATCTTCTTGATATTCTTGTTAGCCGCCTCTACAGCACCATTCATCTTCGGTCTGTAAGGAGAAGAATTGTGATGTTCAATCTTGAAATCTCTGCAAAGCTCTTTCATCATCTTGTTATTGAGATTCGAACCATTATCAGTGATGATTCTCTCAGGAACTCCATAACGACAGATGATTTCTTTCTTGATGAACCGGGCAACCACTTGTTTGGTAACATTAGCATAGGAAGCTGCTTCCACCCACTTGGTGAAATAGTCAATCGCAACCAAGATGAAGCGATGTCCATTCGAAGCAGTAGGCTCATTTTTCCCAATCATATCAATGCCCCACATGGCAAACGGCCAAGGCGAATTCATGACATTCAAAGGACTTGGTGGTACATGCACCTTATCAGCATAGATTTGACATTTATGGCACTTCCGAGCGTACTTGAAACAATCGGATTCCATAGTCATCCAGTAATAACCGGCTCTCAACAATTTCTTCGACATTGCATGACCACCAGCATGGGTACCAAACGAACCTTCATGCACTTCTTGCATCAACATGTCTGCTTCGTGTCTATCCACGCATCTGAGCAAGACCATGTCGAAGTTTCTCTTATACAACACATCATCCTGATTCAAATAAAAGCTTCCAGCTAGCCTTCTCAGGGTTTTCTTGTCATTCTTAGACGCACCTTCAGGATACTCCTGGCTCTTGAGGAAGTTCTTGATATCATGATACCACGGCTTCTCATCAATCACAGACTCGACTGCGAACACATACGCAGGTCTCTCGAGTCGATTCACCGCAACATGTGGCACATGATTCCACCAATGAACTTTGATCATAGAAGACAAAGTAGCCAAGGCATCAGCCATCTGATTCTCATCCCGAGGGACATGATACAACCTCACCTTCTTGAAGAACGTCAGTATTCTTCTGGTGTAATCTCTATAAGGAATCAAATGCGGCTGGTTTGTATTCCAATCTCCATTGACCTGATTGATTACTAGAGCGGAATCTCCATAGATGTCAAGCGTTTTGATTCTCAAGTCGATGGCTTCTTCTATCCCCATGATACAAGCCTCATACTCAGCTTCGTTGTTGGTGACATCGAAAGTCAATCTGGCGGAAAAAGGTATATGAGCCCCTTTAGGATTAATGAGCACTGCCCCAACACCGTTGCCGTTCATATTCACAGCCCCATCAAACATCAGTGTCCACTTGTCATCCGGATCCGGTCCTTCCTCGACAAGAGGCTCTTCGCAATCTTTCATCTTAAGATACATGATGTCTTCATCAGGGAATTCAAACATCATAGGCTGATAATCCTCAATCGGTTGCTCGGCGAGGTAGTCTGACAGAATACTACCTTTAATGGCCTTCTGCGACGTGTACTGAATATCATATTCTGTTAAGATCATCTGCCAGCGGGCAACACGTCCGGTGAGAGTCGGCTTCTCAAAGATGTACTTCACTGGATCCATCTTAGAAATCAATAAGGTAGTATGGTTCAACATATACTGCCTCAGTCGGCGAGCAGCCCAGGCCAAAGTACAGCAAGTTTTCTCGAGTAGTGAATATCTTATTTCACAGTCGGTAAACTTTTTGCTAAGGTAGTATATGGCATGCTTTTTTCGACCAGACTCGTCATGCTGTCCCAATACACACCCCATCGACTTCTCAGTCACTGATAGGTACATTATCAGAGGTCTCCCTGGAACTGGAGGTATGAGGATTGGAGGTTTCTGTAAATACTCTTTTATCTTGTCAAAAGCCTTCTGACAATCATCATTCCACCTGATTGCTTGATCTTTTCTCAGCAATTTGAAAATTGGTTCACAGGTGGCAGTTAGGTGAGATATGAACCTTGCAATGTAGTTCAACCTCCCTAAAAACCCACAAACTTGCTTTTCCGTTCTCGGTTCAGGCATCTCTTGAATAGCTTTGACTTTTGCTGGATCAACCTCAATCCCTTTCTCACTGACAATGAAGCCTAACAGCTTCCCAGATCTCACCCCGAACGTACACTTGTTTGGATTCAGCCTCAGTTTGAACTTTACCAATCTGTCAAACAGCTTCTGCAAATTAACCAGGTGCTCCTCTTCTGTCTGCGACTTCGCAATCATATCATCCACGTACACTTCAATCTCTTTGTGCATCATGTCATGAAAGAGAGTCGTCATAGCCCTCTGATAGGTAGCACCGGCATTCTTCAGCCCAAATGGCATCACCTTATAGCAGAACGTGCCCCAAGGTGTAATGAATGTCGTCTTTTCCATGTCCTCTGGCGCCATCTTGATCTGATTATAGCCCGAGAAACCATACATGAAAGAGAATACCGAGGATTGAGCCGTATTATCAACCAATACATCAATGTGAGGTAATGGGAAATCATCTTTCGGACTCGCTCTATTCAAATCCCGGTAATCGACACACATTCTGACTTTGCCATCCTTCTTCGGCACGGGAACGATGTTGGCCACCCACGGGGGGTAACTTGTAACAGCCAGAAAACCCGCATTCCACTGCTTCTGAACCTCTTCCTTGATCTTGACGGCCATATCAGGACTAGTCCTGCGAAGCTTCTGCTTGACCGAAGGACACTCTTCTCTAAGGGGTAATCGATGCACCACAATGTTTGTATCCAACTCAGGCATATCTTGATATGACCAGGCGAATATCTCCATATATTCTCTCAGCATCTCAATCAGCCTCCTCTTGACAGAGTCCTCTAAAGCAGCCCCAATCTTGATCTCTCTTCTGGCGTCCTCGGTACCCAGATTAACAATCTCCAACTCCTCCTGATGAGGTTGGATGACCCTTTCCTCCTGCTTCAGCAATCTGACCAATTCTGCGGGGAGTTCACAGTCTTCCTCACTCTCCTCTTCAGCTTGGTAGATGAGAATATCAAAATCATACTGAGCCATAACAGAATTGTTCATACTGAGCCAAATTTGTCTTCTTTGACAGGCAAATCTACCATTTTGCCCCATCCCTCAGCTTTGCCCGAATCAACAACCTCTTTGGCCTGCTTGTACGAAGCAATCGAAGCACCCGGCTTCCTCTGCTCAGCAAATGCCACCCTCTCGAGAGCAACAGTCTCAAACGCCTGGCATAAGGTTTCGTGGATCTCGCCATCCACCTCGACATATTTGAACGAGGATAGGTGACTCACCAGAATCTCTTCTTCGCCACACACGGTCACAATCTGACCGTTCCAGACATACTTGAGCTTCTGATAGAGAGTCGACGAGACTGCCCCTGCTGCATGAATCCATGGACGCCCCAACAAACAACTGTAGGCAGGCTGAATGTCCATCACGTAGAAGATGATGTCAAAAACCTCTGGACCTATTTTCACAGGCAAAGTGACTTCACCAAAAACAGAACGCTTGGATCCGTCAAATGCACGAACTATCAGGTCACTAGGAGTGAGCACAACTCCTTCAACATCAATCTTTCCAAGAATCTTCTTGGGCAGCACATTCAGAGAAGAGCCAGTGTCGACCAGCACATGCGACAAAACAGCCCCCTTGCACTCCATCGTGATATGCAAGGCTTTGTTATGGTTGCGACCCTCAGGCGTTAAGTCTAAGTCGGTGAACCCCACACCATGCCTGGTGCTCACATTGGCCATCACACCCTCCAGTTGGTTGACGGATATCTCTTGAGGTACGTAAGCCATGTTCAGCATCTTCAATAAGGCATTACGATGTGCCTTAGAGCACAGCAGCAAAGAAAGAATTGAAATCTTGGACGGAGTCTGATTAAGTTGATCTACGATCTTGTAATCACTCTTCTTTATGATCTTCATAAACTCCTCCACGTCCTTTTCGAATGAACCCTCAGGCACCTCCTTCTGAGCCGGTTCTTCGTCAACCACAGCCTGTTTGCCCTTTGACTTGGCAGAAGCCTCAGCATTAGCATCCCTTAATGGTTGAGGAGCAAACAGTCGTCCACTGCGGGTAAAACCTCCTGGACCACCAACATTGTCCACAACGGGACTTGCAACCACAGGAGTTTTACTGACTGGCACAGCAATTGTCACAGGCAACTGATTGGTCGGCCTGACTCGATTCTCAGCCCTTCTGTTATTACGGTAGGCGTTGTCATATCTCCACGGCACAACCCTGCTACCCATAGCCCTTCTGACTGGAGCAACAATCGTTGTGGGATTACCGGCAGTTACAGGTGCAGAAATGGTAACAGGAGTACCACTTGTTGTAGGCGCACTACCAGCCCTCGGCCCACGTCCCTCAGACGGTTGAAAATATATAGTGACAGTTGACACTGCCCCACGATCTCTATTATCAGCCTGGACAAACTGTAAACTGCCTTCATCTATTAAATTCTGAACACCAGCCCGCAACTGATCACACCCGTTATCTAATTCCACACAGTCGGCACAATCTTCATCACAGCCCGGGTAGACACCCCCATTCAGCAAACGATCTTTCACAACTAGCAGAGAAGTCTGAACATCATCAACATTAACAACCAGATCTTCAGCTTCTTCCCCTTCAATATTGTTCACTCTATGCCCACCATGTTGAGGCATAGGATTGTTCACGACGTTAGGCACTGGAGCGAAGTTGATCGTCTTGGCATCGATCAAATCTTGGACTTTGTGCTGGAAAGCCCGGCATTTTTCAGTATGGTGTCCTGGTGCCCTAGAATGAAAGTCACAACGGATGTTGGCATCGTACCCAGGAGGCAATATTGTTGGCGGAGCCATGGTACGCAACTCAACGAATCCCAACCTGAGGAGTTCGGGCAGCAGTTCGGCGTACGACATCGGTAGCGGATCAAAACGTCGATCAGGCATCCTCTGTCTGGGCTGATACGGACGTTGCTGTTGTTGTGGCGGTTGTTGAACTCTTTGTTGTTGTTGTGGACGAGGTTGAGGTGCTGGGATGGTTACAGCAGCAACCGGGCGATATTGATTTCTGTTCACACTTCCTCTGTACACATTCCCTCGGTGTTGTACAGCATTGGTTTCACCCTCTCTCCGGCGAGGTGCCCCGGCAAATGGTTTCTTAGACGATGAAGAACCCACATCTTGAATCTTACCGGCCTTGATCAAACTTTCAGTTCTCTCACCACATATCACAACGTCTGAGAAACTACCGAATGGGCAGCTTCCCATCCGGTCCATGAATACTCCTTGTAAGGTACCAATGAACATGTCAGTTAACTCCCTCTCCAGCATAGGGGGTTGTACTCTTGCAGCCAGCTCACGCCATCTCTGGGCGTACTCTTTGAAACTCTCTCCAGATTTCTGACAAAGACTCTGCAGCTGAGTCCGGCTCGGCGCCATGTCCATGTTGTGTTTATATTGCCTCAAGAAGGCCTCCCCCAAGTCCCTCCAGCATCGGATAGAATCTCTTTTAAGCTCCATGTACCAATCCAAAGAAGCCCCAGATAGACTATCTTGGAAAAAATACATCCACATTTTCTCATCATCGGTGTAAGCAGAGATCTTCCTGTAGTACGCCTGCACGTGGGTGCGAGGGCAAGAAGTGTCGTTGTACTTGTCGAAGGACGGTGCTTTGAACTTGTATGGGATCCTCAAACCTTCAACCAACCCCATATTGGTAACATCAAAACCGAGAGAATTTTGACATTCCATAGCTCTAATTTTCTCAGCAAGGGCATCAACTTTACGATCTCTCTCATCAACCCTTCCCAAAACGTCTTCGTCTTCACTGAGCAGAGTGAACATATCCTCTTGTCTGTCAACAATCGGAGCCTGATTACGGGCCGGAGCACGGACTACTCTGGCATTAGTGGTATCTGGAGCAATAGGTTGCCCGTTGATTCGAATACCCCTCAATTCGTCACCTACAGCATAGTTGTTGATGGGCACAGCCGCGGTAGCAGGTTCATTGATCGGGCCTCCCTCTGGCAGAGCTTGGTTGACCGGTGGAATTGCAGCTTCTTGTCTCTGAACTAGAGCTCGGACTTCTTCTTGACCTTGCGCAACCCCTTGCATCATATACATGAACTGGGCCATGTTAGCCCTCATCTCAGCTAACTCAGCTTGCACTTGATCCATGTTCCTTTGATGATTCAGTCTGGTTGAGTAGCGGTGCGGTCTTTGATCAGCTATCCTGCCTGAACACAGGAACCAAAGTGAGAAGTCACGAACAAGAACACCTGTTATGCAAAATGATATGAGTATGGTGCTAATGATGCATATGATGCACATGATATGTTCATTTCTTAGGCATTCAAAGAGCCTGATTCATCTTCGAAAGATGGCAACCCGCAACAACAAGGGAACAACATATACGAGATAAATGAGAACAAAATGAAACACCAACAACCTTATCCATAGATAAGAACAACAGGATCATACAACCAAGTCAACAAAGATCCAAACAATCGGAGTACAACAATGAATCCCATCCAACAAGCCTGGAGGTGATTCTCAACATACACATCAAAGATACAAGCTAAGACGAACGGTCTCCCAGAATGAGAGTCTTCAGGTACTGGCACTGGTCTATCAACAGGGCGCATTCTGAACATTCTGGTAGAGGGGTGATCTTCTCCTTCAGTTGTCTTCTAAGCTCTACAACTTCTCCTCCAAGGTGGTTCTCTGATGCTTGTCTCAAGTCTACCTCCTTCTTCAACTGGATGTCTTTGTCTCTGAGTTGCTTCTCCAAGTCTCTGATCTTCTTCTGGTAACTGGCTTCAGCTCTCTGCAGCCTCAAGCACTCCCGGTGTTCTGCATCTAACATGGATTCCATCTCCTCGTAGGATCTCTTCTTGCTTCTCAGTCTACTAGCATCTTCTCCCTGCACTCCTCTGAGTTGATGAACCAAGTTCAACCTATCAGCTTTGGCTTTGTAAAGCTCCATCTGGGTATCTTGCTCCTTCTCTCTCAACCGGCGATTCTCCATCAGGGCTTGCTTGTAGTGCTCAGCAGGCACACTCTCAGCGAGGATCAAAGGTGGTTGCTCCTGCAACGGCTCCATCCTATCGTAGGGTAACAACAAAGTTTCCACTCTCTTCTTGACCCAATCAGTGTAATCAGGCATAACAATGGCAAACTTCTTCCCTAAGACAGATCCATCCTTCACACCAATAGACTTCCAAGCTCTTCCTATCTGCTCCAATCTAGCCGGGTCACTCTGCTTCTCAAAATACACACTTTCAGCTACCTCAGCATCAAGTGGTCTTCCCTTCATCACAAACCCCAACTGGCGAAGAGAAAGAACCGGGTTGTAATTGATGCAACCCTTAGTCCCTACGAGTGGCACATTACGGAATTCTCCATATCTCATAATGACGTTACGCACATCCACCCGGTAAGATTGCCATCTGATATCATAGGAGGTAAGAGACATAACCCTCTGAGTCCACTTATGCGTGCTCTGAGCATCCACAAAAGGTCCACTGACTGGCAGGAGAGACATGAACCATCTGAGCAAAAGCGGGAGACAACATCTGATGGCCCCACCCTTACCATGCCTACTGTGAATAGCATAGTAAGTGTCAGCTAACAGAGTAGGGACCGGGTTTCTTCCAAGGAAAATAATAACTGCAGCATAGTCCACAAAGTTGGGCATACTCGGGAACAAGACGATCCCATAGATTATGATGGCCAACTGAGTATGAAAAGCTTCCCAATTTCCCTTCTCTGCTTCTTCTCTAGCTACCCTCAACAGAAACTTCAAAGGCAACCCTACAACATCCCCACTGGGCTTCCAATTATCTCTGACTTCTTTGATACCCAACTAGAGAGCTCTGGCAACAACTCTGAAATCAACCTCCTTGGCACGTCCAAGAAAGGAACCTGATACCGGACCGGGACACTCAGCAAAATGGAGTACTCCTCAAGAGTAGGCGCCAACTGATAATCTTGAAAGGTGAAACAATGAAGCTTTGGGTCATAGAACTGAAGCAGAGTCTGCAACGGCACCGGATCGACTACCATCTTCAACAGCGTCAGAATATCCCCATATTGGTCAACAAACCCCTTCTGATGATCACTGGTCACAAGGTTACCCAACTCTATCAGAGACGTCAGAGGCTCATGGTGAAAGCTGTAGGAATAAGTCTTCCGCTTCGGCTCTGGGACTGTTGCCATCTTTATCAGTGAATAGACTCTGGAATGTACCTGAGAAATGATATGCATGCAGAGATTAGTTTTTTTTCTTTTTTTTTCTTTTTTTTTCTTTTTTTTTCTTTTTTTTTTCAATTCTTTTTTTTTTTATTTGCTTATTTTTTTGAAAATAAACATGCTATGATGCAAATGATGCAGACAAGACTGGCTGGCTGTGTATCTCAGAACACAGGATCGAAGCTTCGGCTTAAACTCGGAACCCCAATTCATCTGAAACCCAAAGTCAACTGAGAAACTGTCATCTGAACCCACAGTCACCAACAGGACCACAAGTCACCAACTGTACCTGTAATAATGATCAATCCCTCCCCACTCACGGGTGTCGTCTAGGCCAGGGTAAGGTCGAGAGAAACGCAGCATAAATAACCTTTCGCAGAATATCATCATATACACACCCGAAGTATGCAACGATAATATCCCACCAGGGTCTGAACTTCTCGTGATATCAATGTTCCGCTAAGTGGCGCGATACCACCCGCTTCCCATGAATCACTCTATTCCTAAGTATCCTAGATTTCACTCATGGCCTGGGTATTGGGCCTTTTACCTCGAGTAACTCCCACCCCAACAGAGAGAAACAGACAACCAGCCAGCCAGATGAACAGATGAATATGAATGAATGCAAACATTAATGCACACATATATGCAAACAATAAATAAATGAATACAATGAATAAAACAGCAGAAGCAACCAAACCCTAACCTAGAGAGCGCTAGGACTGACTCGCTTAGGGAAGATGGACCAGCAAGAGGTCAACTTCTCTAGATTTCCCCAGCAGAGTCGCCAGTTGTCGCATTACGCGAAAAAACCGGCGGGAAACGAAGACAACAGAGCCGCCACCGTGCGTTATTTATCCCAAAAGAAGGAAAGGAAACGCTCGAAGTAAACCTAGGAAAAGACATGGTCTCGCGACCAAAGAGAATGGGATCGGGAGTCGGTTATGCGAAGGGAAGGTATTAGCACCCCTACGCATCCGTCGTACTCGACGGGATCCACGCACAAAAGGAAGGAATATGGTTGCTAAAATACTGCTCAGAAACATCAAACACAGGCTGAAAGAGACACAGGAAAACAAAAGAAACTAACTCGGCAGGATATCGCATCCTGGGCCTACGTAGTCTATCAGGCATAGACATCAGAGTCGACGTAGTTCGGACAGGGGGAAACGTGCTCGCTAGGATGTCGCATCCTATGCATACGTATCTTCTCGGACTAAAGAAGAATCAGAGCACTCGTAGCTCGGCTAACGCACGCCAAACAAAACCACACAGGAAACCGACTGCCAATCGCTGGACTTACGTCAGACTCCACACAAACAGGAAAACATGGAGATCGAATGCCAATCGCTGGACTTACATCATGCTCCGAACCAACAAACACACCCAGGAAACCGACTGCCAATCGCTGGACTTATGTCAGACTCCAAACAAAACAAACCAGACACAGGAAACCGACTGCCAATCGCTGGACTTATGTCGACTCCAAACACACACAAAGGGGTTACAAAGAAGAAAGGGCGCCCGGAGAGATCTGCTCATCTCCTGCCTACGTACCTCATCTGGTATGAGGATCAGGGCGACGTAGTTCCCCTACACAGGGACAAAGGACTAGCCTAACCAGATAACAAAGGGGAGACACAACTAGGGAGACTACGACTCGAGCCTAGATGTTATCATGCATATCATCCCTAAGTTAAGGTTGCTATCTAACTTGCACAGGAAGCAAGCTAACCTAAACATGACTTGCACAGGAAGCAAGCCAAACTGACCCTAACTTGCACAGGAAGCAAGCTAAACTAAAAAACACAAGCACACAAGCACAAATAGCACACACTATATGCAAACAGTTGGCTCAATCAAGGTTAGGTTTTAGTCAAGGGGTCATATCAACCTCGACAAACAAACCGCTGTAACAGGGTAATGTTAGCTCTTAACCCTAACATTGAGAGTTAGGGTGAAGCAGATGAATGGGAAGTGAAGGTGAGACTTCACAGCTCTTATCCCTGGCCTGGGAGAGCTTAAGACAAGAATGTGTGGGTTCAGAAGGTGGGAACCCTTCTACACATATGACTGACACAATGTACAATGATCTTGGGTTAGTATCTGCAATGCATCAACACAGTGGTGTGAGCAAAGCAGATGACACACAGAATAGCAGGGGATGGATTACACATCCCTTGTATCTGCCAATGCCTCTTCACTTAGGAGGTCTTTGAATATGCACAAGGACAAAAGTAAACAAACACAAACATTGCCTCTTAAGGAGGACTTCAGACAGGTGCCTGACCAAATAACAGGCCAGGTCTTCCAGACTACATGAAGAAGAGATGTTATACCTCAGTGCTTAAGCTATCAAGCAAAGCAAAAGCAAGTTCACAAGGGAACTATAGCAACTAAGGTACCTGAAAACAATCCAACATAATCAGTACACCAGACAAACAAAAAAACAAACAATGGTCAACAATTAACTGTACAGTCAAACAACAATCAAGCAAAGCAATGCACAAAGGTGCAAGCCACAAGGCCTAGGTACAAGTCTCAAAACCTACAAAACAAACTCAAGGTTAGTCATAAACAAGCAATGGACCAATCTCCAATTGAGTGCACATCATCAAGTATAAGCAATTGTGCTCTTTGACCTGAAACAAAGCTCAAACATTAAGCACTAACCACTAGGACAAGGCCTAGGGTTAAAATGGGAGCAATAAACCAAAACAGAACATGAAACTTATCAAGAACCAAGCTCAATCAATTAGGAACAAACTCCAAGTGGTCTCATATCAATATCACCAACCAATTTCATTTCATAAAACATTTAGTGTAAAGCATGCAATTTGAAGCTCATAGAACCAAACAGAATGAATCAATTCATATCAACTCAAAAATATTTCAATAAATCCCAATAAAAATCATGTCTAAACAGCATCCATCAATTGATCATCACACCAAATTTCAAGTCATTTGGACAAAGGGAAACAAGTCAAATAAAATCCATAAGTCAAGGCATGTTCAAACAAGCTCATACAAGGCACCAAATCATGCATCAACTTCAAGCAAGCATAAAACAGAATTGGCATACGATAAATGAACCAAATCAAAGCCATGACAAACTTCAAGATGTCTATAATAGACATGCCAAATTTCAAGTTCATCCAATAAACAACAAGAATTTCAAAAATCAAATAAGATCATGACTCACAAAAAGTCCACAATTGGTCAAACAGGGGAGAAAATATCAATCAAATCGGAAATATACTCAAAAAATCCACAAACATTCATACTAAAATATAACATCCAGAAGTATCCTCATGCAAAAATTCAGACCAATTCAAGTTCATATGGCATGGTAAATAAATTCCACAAATTGGACAAGAAATGGTGTGGCACAAATTGTCACACCTCCAATGATCAGGTCATATCTCACAAACCAAGAATGCAAAAATCACAAACTATATACCAAAATCCTCCTCAAGGTGTCAAGAATAAGCATGCAAAGTTTCAGCTCCATTGGATTAAGCATCAGAATTTCACAATCAAAATAGTGAGCAAGGTGCAAGAAATGACATGTATGAACATTCCTTAGCCAAAATGAAAAAACACACGTGCACAATTTTTGCAAAAATCATCATAAAATATTAGACAGGGCAAGGATCATGGCACAAAAAATCTCATGTAAATTGGATCATTATTTTGGGAGATATGAATTTTTAAGTGTGGAGAAAAAATAAAAAATGAATGGAGAGGCATGGTGAAATATGTGTAGCATATGATGAAAAAATGTAAAGGCTCATGATGAGAAACCGCTGGCGCCAAGACTCGAACCGCGTTCGAATTCAAATATGGCGCTACTTAAGTGAAACGCCGCGTTTCACTTAAGTGCGTGGCGTGATCTGATTGGTGCATGGCTCACAAACAAAGAAAATCATGCAAACACACGACCAGTGGATCAAACACGAGTTCTAGGCAAGGAAATTAGGGTTCATCATCACATTCATGCGTTCTTCATCAAATTTCCAGGCTATGAACATTTTGTCACCAAAATCAACAAACAGCATACCATTGTGTTCATCTTCTAATGCACATCAATAATCTAACATTGGTTTAACCTAATTCATGCTAACAAATCCGGATCGAGCAAAATAAGTTTCACACATCACAATTAAAATCAACATAACTTTCTTAATACTTGATGAAATTCCACGATTCAAAGTGCAGTACAATCAGCATGGCAAGATCTATGATAAGCACATCAACATTTCAACATTTGCAAGATTCGAATTCCAACCTGATTTGAAGAGCAGAAATGGATTTGAGGTTTCCAGGACTTGTAAGGCTGAAACAGCAACTCTTTGATGCTCAAGTTGATGAAAGGATGATGGATCGTGGCTCAAAGATGCTTGATGTAGCTCAAAAATGCAACTACCATTGATGGAGCTTGATGTAACAGTCCATGATTCTGCTCAATAGTGGCGATTTCTTGCTTCAATTCAACTCCAATAGGCTTGTGTATGTTGGAACAACAAAGATCAATGCCAGTTCTATGAAGATTTTTGCAGAAAAAATGAAGAGAAAAAGTTGAGAGAATTTGCAATTAGATCTAGATCTGAGTAGAAATGAAATGCTAATGTGTTTTCTGTTTTGATTATGCATATATACCATCTGTTAATGATCTTTGCTAATCAACATTAAGCCAAGCCAAAAAGATTAATGAATGCAAGTGTTATGGCCAATTGGGAATTCACCCTCATGTGCATGGAGTGCATGCTACAGTACACGAAATTGGGCCTAAATCCACTTAAAACTCTGTTTGTAATCCAATGGAAATGTTGCCAAGTGTAAACAATGCATTATTTTAAGATTTGAAAATTCCATCCAAAAAGTCAAGTGAAAAATCAAATAATCTTGTGATGAAAATGCATGACTTGTGATGCATGACTTGGATAGTGCATGTTAAGACATGAATGTGCAAAAAAGAACCACTCCATTTGGCCTTTTGGTTCAAAAGTTATGCATGTTTGAAATTCAAATTTCCTTGGCAAAGATTGATCCATAACTTTGCAACCACACATGAGAAATTCATGTTCTTGGACTTTTTGGAAATGGGAGAACAAGATCTTCAACTTTCATGTTGGACAAAATTTCATTTGAAGCTTGCTTGATGATGTAAACTTGAGGAGAAAACCTTTCTATTTTTGGCAATTTCAATTACAGGTCACTTACTATTTTTGGCAAGTTTTGATCTGACCTCAAATTCTTCAATGTTGGTGTTTGAAATGTCAAATGAGACTTGTATGGACATGAATGAGGCCTCTCTAACCATCTCCCACCTTCAAATCCATGACTTCATGCACAGTTGACTTCGGTTGACTTTCTAGGGTTTCAGATGCATTGTGCAATGACTGATGACTTCTGAACATCCAACCTTTGGCCAAACCACTTCAAAATGATCCCTAGGTCATATGGACTTATTGAACCAACCATAGGGCTTTGCTTCAATAAGAATTGCACTTGCTTGCTTGCTTGACTAGATCTCCTGACCAGTTGACCTAATCTTGTCTGATGACTTGCACTAGGCAGATGGACAATGCAATGCTATGCAGTGGACAATGTAATGTTAATGACCTAAAATGAAAATGTATGTACAAAATGGTAGGTGCAAATTTGAGGTGTTACACTTGGCTACAAGACTTCTTGTTAAAAAGTTATGGGATATGCTTAGCATGATTTCTTGACATTCGTATTGAACTCCGCGGTTGCTCATGCACGACATAACTTTCTTGTGCAAATTTGAAGGTATGGATAAGAAATACCCCTTTATATCCAGTCTTTCCCCAGTCTATTGTGTATCTGCACGGAATGCCCCAATCACAAGTTATGAAGCAACCTTGTCATAGACGATCTCGATCTGACTTGCCTCTAGTGTTTTGAAATTGCATGCCATGATTAACCATCTCTTAGAGAGGTTTACCTCTTGTGCTCTTGAGGTGGCTTGCCTCAATACGAGCCTTGAAGTAATTTTTCCCCTGACTGGATGATCTTTAAGGGAATGCCCCTGGCTAACTGATCTTGGAGAGATTTATTGATTCTCGACGTGATTGCCCTAGATTGACTGAATCTTGAAGTGGCTTGTCTTTTTTTATCAATGGAGTCTTCAGGCGTTTTTCCCTTTTGTGTGATCACTTAAAGTGACATGCCCCCGCTCAACGGAGTCCTCAAGCGTTTTCCCCTTAGTACGATCAAACTTCCCAGTTGATGCTCATTATGGAAACTATCTTGATGTCAAGTGATTATTCACGAATGGAGTTGTTTATTTTGAAAATGTTGATTCTAATGTTATGCTTGTCACACATTAATTTTGACCCTGAATCGCTGATTCAATACATTCATCATAGTTGTTGCATCTCTTCATATCATAACATGTCTTCCATACCGCATAGTGCTTAGAATATCGGTCAAAATATTTTTTTGGATCTACAGGAAAACCAGTTGAATTAATTGACAGATGTGCGTCAAATCAATGGACGGAATTTTTTAAAATCAAGCTTGTAGACATTGGTTTTATTAATCTATGTTTTGCGTAGCTTAATCTGGTATGCTCAATTTATTTTTTCGACCACTTTTTGGTCACATTTTGATTTGCCTGAGCGTTTTAACCGAGCGTTTTCCATTTCAAAATTTGACAAAAACCTGTGTGTTTCCGAGTATTTTATTTCGCATTGATCATTATGGAGCAGTCATTTTATTTTTTCGGGTATCTTGGCGCCCGACTGTTTATTCCTTTTAGTCCGTTTATTTCCATTTTTAGCCAAAAATATATTTGTAATTAATTAGAATTATTTGAATAGTTAGTTTACTTTTATTTATTTTTCATTTTTTCATATTTATTTTTATCTAATTTCTAATCATTTATTCAAAAAAGAGAGAATGAAGAGTAAACGGAGAAAGAACCAATTGATCCTTATCCACTTCCAAAAACAAGGCCACGTGTCCACTATCAATTGGTCTTTGTTCATAGGATTCTTCACATTTTCAAATTTTGACAGCTATCCAAGAGATTTTTTTTTGGAATTGAGTCTCCCACTTACAAAGCCCCAACGTCCCTCTCACGAAATAAGGAGGCCACTAATTAAAAGAGAGATATTAAGCATTTCTTAAAAGGAATATATTCCTCAGACTTGGCCACGTGACCGATTTGGATAGGAAATATTTTCCCAAAAAATAGAAAAATAAAATTGAAAAGTGGGGAGGATAGCTATTTTTTTCGATTGGACAAAAAAAGGATATAATCTGGTTTCCAAAGGAGATGCCACTATTATCTTGCTTGTTTCTTTTTTCCCACTGCAAAAACACCACACACCCACGTTTCCATAGAATTTCCACACACTCCATCTTTATCATCGCCTCCACTAACTCCAAATCGGACCTCCATAAATCACCACTGTTACCTTCTCCAGCCATAACACCACTTGACCTCCATCTACTATTTTCTTCTTTCCGAAAAAAACTCCATAACTCACCACCGTCTTCCTCCTTTTTTCTGGCAAGAAATGAAATCCAAATCCATCTTTAATACTCCCTCTATTAATAACAAACTACCACATAACAACACCTTCCTAAACCGCTGTGTTACCGGAAAAATATGTTTCCTTACCATAATAGTAAATCCTCACTACCGTGAAACGATGTTGTCACCACTGTGTCATGTTCTTTGATCCATTGTGAGCAGCAGCGAAGACAACTCTACAAGCTACAGGATTTAAAACTCGATTCGCTCTAACAACATCATTTTCGTCCGAACTCAAGACGACACACCACACGGTACACCATAACGACCGGTTTCGAGTGATAAAGCGAGTCGACAACAACATCAAGTTGATTTGGTTGGTAACATTTTTTTACCTTAAACTTGTTTATCATGTTGAGTGCATTATTTTTTTAGCATATTCTCGTTTCGAGTCAGTGGCGTTTCGCTGGATTTATTTTGCTTATGTTAGTGCCTGTTAGAACTTGCATCATTACTACCGATTTATCACTGTATTGATTCGACGATTGGGTTCGTTGGAGACTTCATATTACGGTAATATTTATTGTGTTTTCTGTTCTACATAATAAAGCGTGCACTTAACTTTGTATGTGGATTTCAGTCATGTCGTGTTAGTGCTACACCCTTGCTCAATTCATATCCAATACTACTATTTTCCATTTCGATTTGATTCTGTTTCATTCGAATTTTGGTTTGTATTATATTCATTTATTAGGTTGTTTCTGTTTGGATTTAATCATGCGATTGTCATGGGCGTTTTTCTGTCGAATCGTTGAAAACTTCGTTGGCATACATGCCGCATTTTAGTTACCAAAAGGTTTGTTCGGTGTATCTACTGTGCATTTGTTGTTGTGTGTTTCGACTATTATTTTCGCTTCAATAGTTTGCTTTTAAAAATGCATATTGAGTTTATGTTGATGATTTGTTTTGACTCTGCACTCGTGTTTCTGCCTGGGTTTATTCATTACCTCTTACGGTTATGTCGGCTTGTCTATGTTGTTATCCGATTTATAGTGGTACGGGCATATTACGATTATATTTTCTATTACATCATCGTGATACGAAAGTCGTCATGTTTTCTATCATGCATTTTTCTAGTTCAATGTTGCAGACAGTGAATAATAACATATTGCTACTGTTCCATTGATTATGGCTATTGTTTTTTTTTTATGTTTTTCACGTTACATATTTTATTTTGTTGCATGATAATACCTGTAAGTGGTCCTAGTTGAGTTGGTAAGGGTATGGTTTGGCAGGCCTTAGGACACGCGTTCAATCCCTATTGCTAGCACTTTTTAGTTTTATTTATTTTATACTCTTGTTAATTCATATGTTAATGGATTTATTAAATGTTTGACTATTCATCTATGGTCTAGCTGTAGAGGCATTTGGTGTTCCTTAGTAGTTCATGGGTTCGACCCTTGTGTAACTCACTTTTTATTTATTTCATTATTTTTACCATTTTATTTTTTTATTTTTAATCCTTTTATATTTTATTCTCACTTTTCCAAAACTTGTTGATTTTAATGATTGTCTTTGATTTATTTGCATGAATTAAGCATCGAGTTTTAATCTATGGATTCGGCAATTCTTATGTTGTTTATCTATGATTATTTTTATCGATATATCGATAGTATTTCGCCGCGTTTTGATAATCACATATGACATTTCAATTAATGTCAATATGCGCAAACCGGCTTTGAGCACATTACCTATATTTTGTTTGTTCCTCAATTTCCATTCGCCTTGCACGGCTTTGCGTTATGTGACTTTGATTCGTACCCTCGCATCCCGATTTTAAACCGTGCACGTCCCGATTTTTTTCTTTTGATTTAATTTTTGAGTGTGTTGTAAATATAATTTGTGTTTGTTATTTTCTTTACATGACTTACTCTTGAGCCTTCTTACAATGAGACCATTCTCTTGCACTACACTCATACATTGTTTGCTTGTTGGTTGGGTCTGATTTAATTGTTCTAATATCATGAATCCCCATTCGAAAAAATGTACCCCCCATTCCCATGATGTGTAATAATTTTACCGTTTTTATTTCTTTATTTGCTTGATTGTTTAGTTAGTACTAACACAAGAATAAAATCAACTTCTTTTCAAAAAGATCAAAAATAATGACTCGATCCAACATCGAGTATTTTCCCAATAAACAAATGAATCCATTTTCTTTCTATTTATTCCATTTCTTTCAAACCATGTCATTCAAATCTTTCTCAATCGCTATTCAAATGCCTAATCCAACTTCAAGTCATTTTTACAATGAAAACTCGAAAATACTTAATCCTATTTAACACTTTTCAATAAAGATGGAAATGGAATGTGGTGGATACCACGAGCTCCTAAGACTAAGATTCAAGATGGATATCTCGCCCATCTTAGCTCTCACCATCATTCAAAACTATCAAAGCGGTTTCTTCAAACCTTTTCTCAATCAAATCTCAAAAACACATAAAAATATCAAACCCTTTTGCAAATAAGATGGAAATGGAACATGGTGGATACCACGAGCTCCTGAGACTAGGATTCGAGATGGATATCTCACCCATCTAAGTTCTCGCCATTACTCAAAATGCATTCAAACCAATCAAACTCTTTTTTCGCCGCCATACGATTGTCCCTTAAAACCTTTCTCAAACGAAAGGTATTTTGTTTCAAGACGATGAAAATCAATGTTTCTTCTACTTGAATGTGTGAGTAAGCTTGTGACGTTTCCTATGAATGTTGATTTGTAAATCCATTCGGCTGTGATGCAAAAGTCCCCTTCTCCTCTTATTTTGGGTAGTCCAACAATGTTTTCGTCGATTGACACAAATTAGCTTTCGCTAAAATCGACCAACAAAGAAACATTTTTCTACCCAGAACTACGTAAGCCTTGGGTTCTCTATTGCACCCAGAGATACGTAGGAGCAGGATTTCTAAATCTTGTCAGGCCCATTAATAAAAAACCTAGGTTTAGTCCCCTTCATTGCAAAACTCCAAAAACATTCTTCTCTCTTCTATTCTTTCTTTCCCACTTAATAACTTGATAAGCCAAACATTTCAAACTAACACTAACACGCACAACTAACCTGATGGTTCCCGTTGAGTATAACGGACATGAGGGGTGCTAATACATTCCCCTTGCGTAATCGACTCCCGAATCCTGATTTGGTTGCGACGACCATAATCATTGGGGTTCTTTCTTGGGTTTTATCTATATTTCCCCTTTCCTTTTTAGGAATAAATAGAGTACGATGGCAACTCTTTTCAGTCCATCATTGCGAGCGTGCGATTGCGCTTCGCTAAGTCGTATTCTCATTTTTTTGAGGTGCGACAATGCTTATGTCAGTTTCAAAATCCAAGTACGTTCACTGAGATGATGACATGTAGTGAATGAGTCACTAGTTAGAATTCCACATTGATACCAACACAAATGATAAGCAAAACTTTAGGAGTCTGTTTTAACACGATCTTGCCGTAGTATGCTTTCGAAATAAACCCTGCTTCAATTAGGTCTTTTGAGGGTTGTAACTTGGCTTGGTTCACGGTTTTAGAATAAAAGGATTTATGGCTCAAAAAATTTATTTTAACCCATCCATTTTCCTTGATGTTCTCCAGTCTTACGTTCAGCTAATTGACTCAAGTGTTCACTTTTCAAAAGGATTTTGGATAGTAGACGCGATGGTTTAAGGAACCAATGAGTTTTTTTGGAGTGGTAGTCACCCACCTTTTGTTTTCTATTTGTAGTCACACAAATTTGTTCTTGTTGAGGATTTTATTTTAATTCCTCTTTTGCTTCTTCATTTTTTCTTTCCCTAATTTTTTATAGACTGATTTTTCGAGTTTGTAGTCCGCCGGGATGCCCTAATTTTTGTCTAAGTCAGTCGTTTTCGACTTAGCGGGCTTTTTTTGTTGTTGATATTTTTTCATTTCTCATTTTGTTGGAACAAAACATATGACATTTATTCATTTAGTTTTCTGAAAGGGTAGAGACTGCCTCGTTCCTTTTGTTGGTGAGGGACAACCATTGTGGATTTGTGGTTTTCGACCCCTCGTGAGGGATAAGATGTGGTTGATCCTCATATGGGATACTTCTTTTTTATAATTAATTTGAATGCATGGTCAAACTAACTGAATACTACCCTTCCCCTGGTTAAGATTAAGGGTTTTCCGCATAAAAAGAAACCCATACTCCTTGGCTCAAAGGGGTTGACTAAGGATTATCTTCCTTATATCTCCGGTGTTTGGGAATTGAAACAATGCCTTACATTGTCAGCAAGGTTTTATTCGAAAGCATACAACCAGTAGTTTCATGTATTTCAATTTCATCATTCTCCTTTTGATTTTTGCTTAAACAATAGTTTGATACCGATGAATAAAATATGAGTGAACATGAATGGATTGATTTGAAAGATGCACATTCATTTTATTATTATTATTATCAATTGAGAACAAACAAGTTTTTACAAGTGAATAACACTTAACAAACAAAAAAAAGATTAGAAATGACAATGATTCATCAGTCTAATAATCACCGACATGATTAGCCTTTTTATCCACCAATAGGTTTGGGTCATCGCGTTTGAATAATTTAATGTGATAGTCCCAAATGAGGTTCTTCTTCAGATTCTTCCAACAGATGCAGCCTCTTCGGATCTACCCTCACTTCCACTTGTACCGGTTATGGAATTGGAGTTGTGCCCGCATGCGGGGGCATGAGATTGTTCAGTATGTTCAGGCCATTTGGTTTGAATGTGATAGCCTTTAAATCGATCAAGTCGTATAGTTTATGCTTCAGGGCTCTATAATTCTCGATTGTATGCTCGGGTTCCCCTGAGTGGAACTTGCATCTAGCATTCTCGTTGTATCCCTGAGGAAGAGGTATTGGAGGAAGCCTAAGTCCCTTAATTGAACCAATGAGCTTTTTAGAAAATGAGGGAGTAATTGATTGTAAGGCGCAGGAACCGGGTTAAACTTTCTCTATGTCCTCCTTGGTCTTTGTTGGCCTTCTTGAGCACAAGAGTTTTGCTGCTGATCTGGATATCAATTCTGATTCCGCGCTTGGTTCCTCTTACTTGGTCAGGGAACAAGAAATAGTTGTTGATAGGGAAGCCTTGGAAGTCCGGGTTGATGATGATATCCCTGAGGCAACTCATGATATAAGGTGGAACCATGCAGATGCAAAAAGGAGCGACCATGTCTGTTGCGACAATTGGTGCGGGATTCCTTTGCTTTCATAATAATGCTTGCAATACTTCCATAGCCAGGTTCATCTAAGTTCTCATCTGGTTGACCTCCTCCCTCAATAATTAATGGCCTCGCTGAAGTTCTTCCATAGTCATTTGAGACATGCTTCCAGTTCTAAGCGTATGTCTGATAATCAGCTAGCTAGTTAGAAACTGAAGGTGATATAAGGTTTTTCTGTTTTGTGAAATGCAAAATGATGCATGCAAAAAGGTTTTTATGTTTCCATGGAATCTTAAGACCTTTGAATGCTCAACCAAGACTAAAGCTTTTGGGTTCCCTAGTAATGCACATGCTAAAATTAGTTTTTTGATGGTAAGATGAAATGATATGCAACATCATAGATTCAAAGGTTCACAATATTCTGGATAATATGAATATGATTCTCAAGGTAGGTTGAGTTTTAGGTTTCCTGCAAAAACCCATATCCCCTCACACGTGGGTTCTAAAGCTTTACGAAGGTTCTTAGAGTCACGAATCCTTGGATGAGAATAGCGTTATCATCACAAATTGACTTACGGGCCAATGATACCCTCAAGAGGATTTACACTAAGTGAAGTCAACCATTGACTACAAAATCCACGGGTTACTAAAGGCCCATAGAGTCACAAATCCATCCTTGAAAGTATTGTTATCATCGCAAAATAACTTATGAGCCAACTGAAGGAAAATTGTGATCTAAAACGCAGCGGAAATTAATTTTTTTTCCTTTAGTGATCCTTACGAATGGGCATGATTAGAGATATAAATCGTTACCTCTTGTGGCAATTGAAACCTTTGATGCAGATCTAAGTAGTGATCACGAGCGTCGAATGGTGACAACGCCTTTACTCAGTCCACAGGAACTGATTCCTTCAGTCTCAGTGCTAGCTACTACGAATGAAGGCTTTGAGTGAGAGAGAGAGAGAGAGAGAGAGAAGAGAAATTTCATCAAGTGAAATGATTCTACACAAGGGTTCTATTTATAGAACCGCTTGTGTGGGATGTATGCTAAAAAGCCCACTTAAGTGTATATGGCCCATATCTTATGGTATACCAAAAAATCACTTAAGCGCGTGGTACCTTACCATATTTTGTATTCTACTTAAGTGCACCGTACCTTACGATAAACTACAATTCACTTAAGTGCATCATACCGTACGATGTTCCTTATTTACTCTATCTCTTATCAATCCTTCATTTAGTGTGTGACCCTGTAGGTTTTCACGACATTGAAAATTATATTAAATCACGTATTTAACATAATAAACAATGAGCACTATCTAGCAACACATCATTGTTACCCAAGACACGAAAATATCATGTGATCTGACAAATCTCTTTTGTGATAATACTTGTGTGTACAATTACCCTTTTTTCCCTTATGTCTATATTTAACACAACACATAGACCGTTCCATCCTTGTCCAGTTCAATATTGGGCCCTTAGACATTTATCCTGTTATGCAGGATGAGCAAATTCCATCTAGGTCACTCATATTCCTCAGCATGCTTCGTGGAGTACCCATCAACTGTCTTTATGGTCATCCAGTTACGGATAATGTTTGATCAGCAATAAAGCACTCGAGTCTACATCTAGGGTCCATAGTGGTTTCAGGTCGAAGGGTGGTATACACCACTATCACCATGAGAATAACTTATGACACTTTGCATAACATTCTATGTAGTATTCTCATAGCGGGTCAATCTAGTATAAATATTACTCCTAATATTCATAACTAATGTTAAGACTTGATAACTTCTTATCCATGATCCATGAGATGTGATCATCAGTCTATATACATAATAGTCTTAATGCTGTAATGTTATCCCACTTCACAATAAAGCTCGACTACAGATACTTTAAGAATATTGTCCTTATGTTTAATGTGATCTCATGATTAAGTCACACTTGATACATTAAATGAACTAACTATTCTAGGGACTTTATTAAACAAACATAATAAAGAAAAAGCCTTTTATTATTAATAAATAATTTGATACAAGTACCAAAAGTATTGGCCTCTAGGGCTTACACCAAGAATATCCCACTAGCGCTAGAGCCAATCAGGCATACCCCTACGAATAGGCCAAGATGGGTTTGGTAAACTAAGGTCCTTGGCTTCTAAGGTCTATATTGGAAAAAGTAATGTCCAACCACAACTACTTGTGTGACATTATTGATCCCAACATGACCTCCACCAAGTGAATGGGCTTGCAAGTCAACTTGCTAAGGAATAACTCCACACAAGTCGACAAGACTATGTCATTCTCCTATCCTAAGTGCACTCGAGTTCGGGTATAGAACTCATCTCACAAAGATCACCAAGCACACAAGGAATTAATATTCAAGCAATTCAATCATTACATACAATACAGTAATCCCAAATTGCACAAAAAATATGTCACACAAAAAAATATACAATACAATACAACAAATATGAAAAGTAGGCAAAACCCACTAGGATGTTCATTTATCCCCAGCAGAGTCGCCACTTTTCTGTAGCGGGGTATTCGTTACCATTAGAGATATTGACTAAATCCAAGGTAAATCATACAAGTCGAGTCGCCACCGCACTTCTATTTATCCAAAGGAATGGTTAGAAAGCGAACAAAAACCTAGAAGTTTTATCGAATCAAAAACTAGTAAAAATGTCAGAGATCTGGGTAAGGGGGTTGGTTATGCAATGGGAAGGTGTTAGGCACCCAAAGCATCCTAGGTACTCTTAGGGAGCCCTTTTCACATTTGTTGCAAAGGTTGTTGTTTTTTTTTGAAAATTTATTTGTGCAAACATGATTGAAGGGATGAGAAAAGCGTGTATGTTTATTTAATGTACTACTTACTAAAAGAATGGTCAAAAGAAAATGACTCGCACGGACGTCGCATCCACTGCATACGTATCTCATCTGAATCTGAGAATCAGAGTCTTCGTAGCTCGGCTACCTATGGGTTAAGGGGAAGTGTGCTCGCTAAGACATCGCGTCTTATGCCTACGTATCTCATCTGGGATGAAAATCAGAGCAAAACGTAGTTCAACCACCTATGGGGTAAGGGTTGAACGACGTTACTACGCAATCTACCGGATGCTCGACCTTTGGAGACTTACTCGCCTATAGTAGAAGGAGTGAACGTGTTCTTAGGAGAAGAAAAATCAATGAGTTTGGGTGTTTTAGGGATACTCATGCAAAAGGGGTAATGAGGATGAGACCTCATAGCTCTTAACCCTGGACAGGGTGAGCTCGTGACAAAAAGTGGGGATTCAGAAAGGTGGAACCCTCTTCACTGACCTACCGGACAGAAGTAACACACAAGAACATTGCCTCCTATCGAGGTCTTCCAGCTAAGAAAACAGTAAAATATGGGAAAGAGGTAAAAGTACCACACGGATAAAGATCCGAAGTAACAACAATTAAGGGTACAGGAAACCCAAAGATCTCGAGTTGATATCATCAAGGAAAGCAAGTCAGTACAGGTAATCGGAATAAATCTCCAAGTGGTATCCCACAAATAAAGTGGAACACCAGGCAAGTCATCTCTGCAAGAGTCATATGAGCCCTCACAAAACAAAACTCAACAAACAGGTTAGAGAAACAAGATAGGGTAATCAAGAGTTGCCCCCAAATACAAATGTAACCACATGAATCATGCCATTAAAATTCACAAAAAGCTCACAAAAAGCAACCAAGGGTAGGAGGCCTAAACCTCTTGTCAAACACATGCATCAAAAGGGTATCAAATTCACCCATAATACCTCATGCATTCAGAGCATTCAAATTAAAAGCATAAAGTAA
Organism: Lathyrus oleraceus; assembly: GCF_024323335.1. Classification (NCBI taxonomy): domain Eukaryota; kingdom Viridiplantae; phylum Streptophyta; class Magnoliopsida; order Fabales; family Fabaceae; genus Lathyrus; species Lathyrus oleraceus. The sequence goes on along the minus strand of NC_066579.1, from coordinate 286,725,201 downwards.
TAGGAATAAGGCAAACCTGACTGGAGAGATCGAATGAAATTGAATTGCCCGGTTGGGTTTGCAAAGCAATCTGAGGGTTTATATGAGGGGGAATTGGTTCTTTGCCGATGAGTTCCCTTCAGTCTCTGGAGGTTGCTCTGAACTCTGTTAGCTCTACTCTCACTATCTTTTTCCCTGCCAGGGTAATAGGAATAGAATTCTTTTTGTTTCACTAAAACTCTGAATTTATAACCTGATTTTTGTGGACCTGTGGGCTCAAATGAGAGAGGCCCAAGTCCAAAAAATTTTCTGTTATATATATATATTTTTTTATTATTTATTTATTTATTTTCGTTTTTCGTTTTTCGTTATTTATTTTTTTTTCGTTTTTCGTTTTGTTCTTTTTTTTTCGTTCTTTTTTTTTTTAACACGTGGGCTTCGCCTAGCGAGCATGACAGTTCAAGAAATTCCTCTGAGCGTAGGTGATTCTGGTGGCTTTTCTTGGGACTCGCTAGGCGACCCATTCTGCTCGCCTAGCGAGCATGACAGCTCATGAACAAACTTTTGCTCCTTCAAGATTAACGTTTTGACTGACGAATAGACCCCATTTGAACCTGTTGGAAGTACCTCAAGCCATTCCCTTGTGTTGACTGATCATCTAAATAGAACCCACAAAGTGTCTTGGATGATACTCAAGCTTCAAACAAAAGATGTTAGTGACACATTTTTGTGCTTTTGATTAGTAAACAAAAGTAAGAGAAACAATGATGTATAATTCAAGCATGCTTGGTGATCTCAAACCAATCACAAGGAGTCCCACTCAAAGGCAAAGGGAACCAAGATGCTAAAGATCCTTGAGGCAATGCAAATGCAATGTTATGATGCCATGAGGGATCTTAGGGTCAAAATTGGGGTCTTACAGATGCCCCTATTTAAGGTCATTCTAGCCGGAGAAGTGAAGGTTAAAATCTTCGTCTCGACGGGGTAGAATGGGCTTAAATAATAACAAAGAGACGAATTTTGGTCCCTAAGAGACCTCATGATGCAAATGTAGGTATGAAAAATGGTAGCACTCTGTGGAGATATGTGTCCACAAAAGCAAAGAAATCAGAAGCCACTGATAATCCATATGAGCAATTCACTCCATGGGACCAAGACCCTGGGGACTCTCCTGGGGATAGAAAAGGGATAAAAATGTGCGAGCAGGTCACGACTCAAAGCGTGGGGAACAGAATTCCAACGGGAAAAGGTCCAATGGAAAGACTCAAGCTGACTCGAAGATGCATGTATTGGGGAATATGCCAATACAGCAAAAAACTATCCACAGCGGATACTTCGGATAAAATCCGGATGAAAACAATCCACTAAGGTACTTCGTTGGGGATGTCCATAAGGACACTCCTGGGGAAGCAGCGGGACGAGGTATTACCGGTTACTGGGTAATAAGCTCAAGGAGACATGTGATCTGAACGCCAGGTATGAGGGTGAGAGATACAACATGCTCAGGAAAAGATGAATATCCAAGACCGGTATAAGGGTGAGAGATATCAAAACTTCAAAACGTCTGAGGAAAACCTAAAAGGTATACTTCAACTCAGGGATTCTGACTCCACAAGGGACAAAAAGTCATAATAGGGAGCAGAGAGGAAGGAACACCAGGGATACCGGTTACTGGGCATATAATAGGTGACCAACCAAGGCGTGAATTGGGGAATATTCCCAAAACACTCATCATCCAAAAGAGGGCTAAAAGCAAACTCGATTACAGGATGGATATTCAACTCCATAAAGGGGATACGAATCTTACTCAACTGGGGAAGAACAAAAGGCTTCAGGCCCGAGAGTGCATGAGATATACTATCTATTACCGTCAGAACGTAGATAATATACTCGCATGGACGATTATCCACAACCGGTTACTGGGTTAATAGAGGATAAATCGACCGAAAAGAAAAGGCATCGGGATACCGACACTAGGTATATAATGATGACCAATTCAGGAGAGAAACAATCGTCACCAACAACAACAAGGTAGACGAGAGATGACCCGCTGGGGATAAATTGCGTAATCAGGGCAATTATCCAAGCAGACGAGGGGATATCATCACCGGATATTGGATGAAGATAACTGCCACCAATTAAAGATGAGCAAAAATAGTTACTCTGCAAAAAGGGAAGAAATAGGGTTTACAACTACCGGTATGAGGGTAGAGAAACACAGACTCCGCCGAGGATAATAATTACTAATTATTAAGCCATTATTCATTTACCACGGGGAAACAGGAAAAGAGTCTCAAGAGACCGATCTAGGATCAAACTAGATAGGCACACCAAATCAAGACTTGTCCCGGTGAGGATATAACTCAATGGGGAAAACCATCCCAGTATATGTGTTGGGAAGGAACAAAAACAATCAATACCCACGAGGATATAACCCGGTGGGGAATATGGAATAAAGGATAGACGCTTTCTGCTTATGGAGCTGACTCTATATGGAGAGATCAGACACACACATCTGCTCGGGGAAGTATATCACCAAATAGCAGGAGACAGCAAACAACGATATATGGAAAAGAATGCAACATGAATATCTGAATGTTATAATTATGCATGAATATGCGTGGTTTATGTATGATGTATGCTGACAGACAGACATATCTAACACAACCAGGTCCAGGAATCAACCACCCGGTACTACATCTCAAGAGAGAAAGCCAAGTTCACCGGGGAGTATCCAATCTGCTGGGGATCAGAGATACCAGGAAGCAAAGAACTCTGCAAGGGATGAATCATCAATCATTCCAGCTGGGGACGAGAGTTATCACAGACAAGGTCCACCACACCAACAACTCTACTGGGGAATCTATCCGAGGAGATAAAGGATTTATCGGGATCAACCACCAAATACCGCTCTTGCCCCAAAGAGATCCAAGTTGCTGAGGAAGAAAGATTGCTACTCTGCTGAAGGGAAGAGAGGTGACTCTCAACAAGCAATCCACTTGGTAGGATAAACCACAAGGGGTTCCGGAGGGAGGAGATATAGTCATGCCAGGAATATGGGCAAAAATCTTACCCTGTTGGGGATCGTACCACCCTTGGGAGAGCACTGAGGATCTCCTAAGTATCCTTTCGTCATTGTGAATGTTCACTTTGTTTAAAAACAAATTATAAAAAATTTGATCGTTTAAAACAATGATATTTTCTTAATCAAAACATGCAAAACATTTGTTGAATAGAAACAGATAAGAGTGCCAATAATTGGATAAAAGGCTCAAATTTATTTGATAGAATGGTAGTCTGCGAATGGCAAGACTCCATAGATCTTTACAAATTTGAAATTGGTGATAAATATTGGAAAAGGGCTACATTGAACATAATGACCATTTCTCCACCAATTCTGAATCCGATGTATTTGAAGCTTTGGCTGATAATGAGCAAGGATCTCTGACGGACGACAGTTGTAGAACAAAGTCTTGTCAGGATGCAGTTACTTGCCAAATCCCTAATTTTTGCCTAGATTGCCCCAGGATGAGGTACTCAATCTAGCGGGATACATATATCATTATTTTTTTGTGTCTCTAACTTTTGCCTGGATCGCCCTTTCGGGTTTTCAATCCACCGAGACGCTCATTTTTGCCTAAGCCACCCTTTCGGGTTTTCAACTTAGCGAGCTATTCAATTTTTTTATTTTTTAGGCGAAGTATTTCTTGACTGCATCTGAATTCACAGGACGAGTGAAATCCTCCTCATCCATAGTTATAAGTATCAAAGCATCACCTGAAAAGGCTCTCTTAACAACATACGGACCCTCATAGTTCGGAGTCCACTTGCCCCTGGAATCGGGCGCGAAAGACAAAACTTTCTTGAGCACAATGTCACCTTCTTGGAACACACGAGGCTTGACCTTCTTATCAAAAGCTTTCTTCATCCTCTGCTGATATAACTGACCATGGCACATGGCAGTCAATCTCTTCTCTTCAATCAAGTTTAGCTGGTCATAACGACTCTGAACCCATTCAGCATCAGTCAAATTGGCCTCCATCAAGACTCTCATTGATGGGATCTCCACCTCTACAAGGAGTACAGCCTCCGATCTTGACTTAGCGATCATATCGTCAACATATACCTCAATCTCCTTGTGCATCATATCATGAAACAAGGTGGTCATAGCTCGTTGATATGTGGCTCCGGCGTTCTTCAAATCGAAGGGCATCACTCGATAACAGAATGTTCCCCAAGGTGTGATGAATGTTGTCTTCTCCATATCCTCGGGTGCCATTTTAATCTGATTATATCTGGAAAATCCATCCATAAACGAGAAGACTTTGAATTTAGCTGTATTGTCTACCAACATATCAATATGTGGTAGAGGGAAATCATCTTTCGGACTAGCTTTACACACATCCGGACTTTTCCATCTTTCTTAGGCACGAGCACAATATTGGCCACCCATTGAGGATATGTAGAAGTCATCAGAAACCCCACATCAATTTGCTTTTGAACTTCTTCTTTAATTTTCACTGCCATATCAGGATGAGTTCTTCTGAGCTTCTGCTTCACAGGCACGCACTCAGGCTTTAAAGGTAGGAAATGTTGCACAATATCAGTATCTAGACCAGGCATGTCTTCATATGACCAGGCAAAGATGTCAACATATTCTCGTAGCAACTCAATCAACCCCTTCTTAACAGATTCTTCCAGGAGTGCCCCAATCTTCACTTCTCGCACACAATCCTCACACCCCAAGTTGACTGTTTCCAGATTCTCAAGATGCGGCTGAATGATCTTCTCTTCATGCTCAAGTAGTCGGGTGATCTCATCGGGAATCTCTTCAACATCATCTTCCTCTGCCTCAAATACAGGGAATTCAAAATTAGGAGATGGTGTTGGGTCATTATGTTCAATGGGTTTAGAAATCAATCTGCATAATGATTTTGGATATGAAAAGCTTTTAGAATTCAAACAAGGCAAATCATTATGCATATGACAAGATAGATTTTATTCTATTTTTAGGTTTTATGTGATCACCAATTTCATGCAAAAGCGAAAAGGGAAAATAAATGGAAAAACAAACATTTAACATGAATTTATTGAATGAAAATATCATTGTACTTATGCGTCAACAATGTCATCACTCCTCCTTTTGGCATGGGAGAAGGGTTTTTAAACAAAGTGATTATTACGTTGACTTATGGACAACTGTTGGAATATCCACAGCGACCCAATTGTTGCAGACCTCACCAGGGATGATGAAGTTGCCAGAATCCTTTGTATCTTCTTCTAAAACGGCAGTAGCCTCCTCATCTAGACCAGTGTGGATGAAACCTCCACTCTTGAATAACCCTTGCTTGTTGAAAGTACCAGAAGAAAAACCTATGCCAGCCCGGGACTCGTTGTCTAAGTGATCCATCAGTCTTGAAATGTTGGCTCTAGTGTAGTACCGGTGAGTCAGCTTGTCTTCAAAATAAATGAAGGACACAGAGTTAGACCACAGGGCAAGGGCCGGAAACAAAACATGCTTATGCATATGATGCATACAATGCTTGTGCATATGATTTGTTTTTTTATTTCAAAGGAACTTTAGAGTTTTATTTGCAAATTCTGGAAATATTAAGCATTTTATCACATATGGAAATATCTCATCAAATAATATCAGGGAAAAGAAGTGCAGCATCGTCAATCATGTACAAGAGAAAAGGAAAATAATCGTCCTATGGATCCTTAGAAACAATCATCTAAAGCTCGGGACACAGGAAGATAAGATGCGCGAAGCCTCTTCACCTCCCTCTCGTAGGCTGCCTCCGTATCGGCCTTCTCTTTGGCAAGTCGATCATACCTCCTCTTCCAGAACTTAGAAGACTGAGGAAGTAGAGAAGTCCATACATCGTCAGGGTCATCAATAACCTGATGCTCAAGGAACTCAATGAACGCATCCTTCTCCTTAATCTGCTGAAGCAACTCTTCACGTTCATGGATCCAGGCACGTGAACGGTCTTTGTCTCTCAACTTCTTTACTCCTTGATTAGGGAGGGTTGAAGGCCCAGCCATAATCATAGGTGTAGGTCTCGGATACTCGTAAGGCATGAGATACTCAGACGCCCTTTTCCTAACCCAAACAGTGTAAGGCTCCAAAGCGATGCAATTCTTAGGACCCAACTCTTTCCTTCCTTTCCTATGAATCTTGCGCCAAGCGCGGACCATCCTAGCTTTCAAGCCTTGGGGATCTTTACCATCCTGAAAGAATACACCCTCTAACAGAATGTTATTGGGTTTATCCTTTAGGGGGAACCCAAGCTGCCGACGTGCCAAAACAGGATTGTAGTTAATCCCACCACATGTACCAAGAAGAGGTACATTGGAGAATTCGCCACAAGAGTCAATAATCTACACACCATCATACACATGGTTATACCAAGAGATATCATCATTAGTGAGAGACATAAGTCTCGTGGACCACCGTAGACATTCCTTGTTCTCCTTGAAAGCGACCGTCTGAGGTAAGTGAGAAATAAACCACTTATACAACAGAGGCAAACAACAAACAATGGCGCCACCACCCTTTGCATTCCTCATATGCAAAGAGAAGTAGGTATCGCCCAACAGAGTCAAAACGGGATTAAGAGTAGAGAAAATCCTAATGGCGTTCACATCCACAAACTTGTCGATGTTGGGGAATAACACTAGCCCATAGATGAGAAGTACAAATATGGCTTCAAAGGCGTCCTCACTCATGGCCTTCCCATATATAGTAGCTTGAGCAATGAGGAACTCAGAAGGGAGACCTTGAATTCCCCCTTTGGTAGTCATATGAGCACCAACCAAAGATTCATCTATGTGTAACATGTCTGCTATCTCTTGAGAAGTAGGAACCCTTTCCAAGCCACTGAACAGCAACTGGTCCAGAATAGGTATACCCACAAGGTAAGCATACTCCTCAAGGGTAGGCAAAAGCTGGAAATCCAGAAACATGAAGCAACGGTACAAAGGATCGTAAAACTGCACCAATACACTCACCAATCCTTCATCCACCTGAGTAGTCAGAAGAGGAAGAAGCTTCCCAAAATGAGTCTTGAAACCCAAGGGATCTAATACATAAGATGTCAAATTCCTTAACTCTTTCAAGTCTGGTTGTCTGAAACTGTACTTCTTTGTATTCCTTCTTTGTTTTTCCATGTCTGAAAATTTTGCAAATAGACCTCTTAAGTTCCTTGAAAATTTTCTTATTATTTTGATGATATGAATGCAAATGGGTGCATGGATGCATGAATGCAACAATCACACTCAAGGATCAAGCAAATCACACCAAACAAAGGTCATGGGATGGATCATGTTATCCTTAATATCAACCATCCATTTTGGTGGATTATGGTTTACACCTTATCAACACCCAAGATCCATTGATATTAAGGATACCTGAACGGATCAACCATGAATCAAGGGTTTGTTGCAAGTCACGAGCATGGAGTTTAGGTTAAGAACCACCCAAAGGGAGTGTACTAAGGTTTAAACCTGCCAAACATGTTCTACAAAAGGTTCCCATAGCCATCATCCCATCTTTTGGATATTATCGGAGAAACGACTACTCGTATTCCAAAAATATTCTAAAGAGAGACTCTTATGAGTGTAGTATCGCGTAACAATCGTATCAAATCTTACACTTGAACGACTTTCGCACTACAACCTACGAATAGGCCAAGATGGGTTTGGTAAACTAAGGTCCTTGGCTTCTAAGGTCTATATTGGAAAAAGTAATGTCCAACCACAACTACTTGTGTGACATTATTGATCCCAACATGATCTCCACCAAGTGAATGGGCTTGCAAGTCAACTTGCTAAGGAATAACTCCACACAAGTCGACAAGACTATGCCATTCTCCTATCCTAAGTGCACTCGAGTTCGGGTATAGAACTCATCTCACAAATATCACCAAGCACACAAAGAATTAATATTCAAGCAATTCAATCATTACATACAATACAGTAATCCCAAATTGCACAAAAAATATGTCACACAAAAAAATATACAATACAATACAACAAATATGAAAAGTAGGCAAAACCCACTAGGATGTTCATTTATCCCCAGCAGAGTCGCCACTTTTCTGTAGCGGGGTATTCATTACCATTAGAGATATTGACTAAATCCAAGGTAAATCATACAAGTCGAGTCGCCACCGCACTTCTATTTATCCAAAGGAATGGTTAGAAAGCGAACAAAAACCTAAAAGTTTTATCGAATCAAAAACTAGTAAAAATGTCAGAGATCTGGGTAAGGGGGTTGGTTATGCAATGGGAAGGTGTTAGACACCCAAAGCATCCTAAGTAATCCTAGGGAGCCCTTTTCACATTTGTTGCAAAGGTTGTTGTTTTTTTTTTGAAAATTTATTTGTGCAAACATGATTGAAGGGATGAGAAAAGTGTGTATGTTTATTTAATGTACTACTTACTAAAAGAAGGGTCAAAAGAAAATGACTCGCACGGACGTCGCATCCACTGCATACGTATCTCATATGAATCTGAGAATCAGAGTCTTCGTAGCTCGGCTACCTATGGGTTAAGGGGAAGTGTGCTCGCTAAGACATCGCGTCTTATGCCTACGTATCTCATCTGGGATGAAAATCAGTGCAAAACGTAGTTCGACCACCTATGGGGTAAGGGTTGAACGGCGTTACTACGCAATCTACCGGATGCTCAACCTTTGGAGACTTACTCGCCTGTAGTAGAAGGAGTGAACGTGTTCTTAGGAGAAGAAAAATCAATGAGTTTGGGTGTTTTAGGGATACTCATGCAAAAGGGGTAATGAGGATGATACCTCATAGCTCTTAACCCTGGACAGGGTGAGCTCGTGACAAAAAGTGGGGATTCAGAAAGGTGGAACCCTCTTCACTGACCTACCGGACAGAAGTAACACACAAGAACATTGCCTCCTATCGAGGTCTTCCAGCTAAGAAAACAGTAAAATATGGGAAAGCGGTAAAAGTATCACACAGATAAAGATCCAAAGTAACAGCAATTAAGGGTACAGGAAACCCAGAGATCTCGAGTTGATATCATCAAGGAAAGCAAGTCAGTACAGGTAATCGGAATAAATCTCCAAGTGGTATCCCACAAATAAAGTGGAACACCAGGCAAGCCATATCTGCAAGAGTCATATGAGCCCTCACAAAACAAAACTCAACAAACAGGTTAGAGAAACAAGATAGGGTAATCAAGAGTTGCCCCCAAATCAAAATGTAACCACATGAATCATGCCATTAAAATTCACAAAAAGCTCACAAAAAGCAACCAAGGGTGGGAGGCCTAAACCTCTTGTCAAACACATGCATCAAAAGGGTATCAAATTCACCCATAATACCTCATGCATTCAGAGTATTCAAATTAAAAGCATAAAGTAATGGGAATAAGACAAACCTGACTGGAGAGATCGAATGAAATTGAATTGCCCGGTTGGGTTTGCAAAGCAATCTGAGGGTTTATATGAGGGGGAATTGGTTCTTTGCCGATGAGTTCCCTTCAGTCTCTGGAGGTTGCTCTGAACTCTGTTAGCTCTTCTCTCACTATCTTTTTCCCTGCCAGGGTAATAGGAATAGAATTCTTTTTGTTTCACTGAAACTCTGAATTTATAACCTGATTTTTGTGGACCTGTGGGCTCAAATGAGAGAGGCCCAAGTCCAAAAAAATTCTGTTATATTTTTTTTTATTATTTTTTTTTTCGTTTTTCGTTCTTTTTTTTTTAACACGTGGGTTTCGCCTAGCGAGCATGACAGTTCAAGAAATTCCTCTGAGCGTAGGTGATTCTGGTGGCTTTTCTTGGGACTCGCTAGGCTACCCATTCTGCTCGCCTAGCGAGCATGACAGCTCATGAACAAACTTTTGCTCCTTCAAGCTTAACATTTTGACTGACGAATAGACCCCATTTGAACCTGTTGGAAGTATCTCAAGCCATTCCCTTGTGTTTACTGATCATCTAAATAGAACCCACAAAGTGTCTTGGATGATACTCAAGCTTCAAACAAAAGATGTTAGTGACACATTTTTGTGCTTTTGGTTAGTAAACAAAAGTAAGAGAAACAATGATGTATAATTCAAGCATGCTTGGTGATCTCAAACCAATCACAAGGAGTCCCACCCAAAGGCAAAGGGAACCAAGATGCTAAAGATCCTTGAGGCAATGCAAATGCAATGTTATGATGTCATGAGGGATCTTAGGGTCAAAATTGGGGTCTTACACATAGGTATCAATCCTTTCTTGGAATCATGCATATTAAAGTGTCTCAACACTTTGTCTATGTATGTACTCTGACCTAGGCCAAGCAGTTTTTATTATCTATCTCTATAGATCCTAATTCCTAATATATAGGTTGTTTAACCTAGGTCCTTCATAGAAAAGCATTTCCCCAACCAAGTCTTTACTCGTTGCAGGGTAGGGACATCGTTTCCAATGAGTGATATGTCATCTACATATAATACCAGGAAAATGATCATGCTCCCACTAACCTTCTTGTAGACACAAGGCTCATCTTCATTCTTGATGAATCCATATTGTTTTACTGTTTCATCAAAATAAAGATTCCGACTTTTGGAAGCTTGCTTCAATCCATAGATTGATCTTTGTAACTTGCATATCTTTTGGAATTCTTCTAGTATGTCAAATCCTTCAGGTTGTGTCATGTACACATCCTCAAGAAGATTCCCATTAAGGAAAGCAGTTTTGACATCCATTTGCCATATTTCATAGTCATGATATGCAGTGATATCAAGTAAAATCTGAATAGATTTAAGCATTGCAACTGGTGAAAAGGTTTCATCATAGTCAACCCCGTGAATTTTTTTATATCCTTTTGCAACTAGTCTTGCCATATAGGTATGTACCTTACCATCCATGTGAGTCTTCTTTTTGAAGACCCACATGCATCCTATAGGGTTAACTCCTACAAGAGGCTCTACCAAGGTCCAAACCTCGTTTGTGTACATGGAATCCATTTCAGATTTCATAGCTTGTAGCCACTTCTCAGACTCAGAATCAGTTATGGCCTCTTGGTAGGTCATAGGCTCATCTTGATCCATGAGTAATACATCACCTTGATCAGTTATGAGATATCCATATCTCTCAGGTAGGTGACGTATCCTGCTTGACCTACGTTGGTCTTGTTCTACTTGAGCAGGTTTCTCTTCCATAACTACTTGTGTTTCCTGCTCTAATTCCTCCATAAGTGTATCAATGATTTGTGATTCTTGAATTTCTTCAAGCTCTACTTTCCTCCCACTGATTCCTTTAGAAATAAAATCCATTTCTAGGAAGACTCAAGTTTGAGCGACAAACACTTTGCCCTCAGAAGGATTGTAGAAGTAATACCCTCTTGTTTCTTTAGGATACCCCATAAATAAGCACTTGTCCGATTTGGACTCAAGCTTAGTTGAAATTTTTTGTTTCACATAAACTTCGCAACTCCAAATCTTCATATAAGACATATGTGGTTTCTTACCACTCCATATCTCATATGGTACCTTACCACATTTGTTATTCTACTTAAGTGCGTTGTACCTTACGATGTTCAACAATTTATTAAGTGCATTGTACCTTACGGTGTTCCTTATTTACTCTATCTCTCATCAATCTGTCCTTTTGTGTGTGACCCTGTAGGTTTTCGCGATATTGGCAATTATATTAAATCATGTATTTAACATAATAAACAATGAGCGGTATCTAGCAACACATAACTGTTACCCAAGACACAAAAATGTCATGTGACTTGACAAATCCCTTTTGTGATAATACTTGTGTGTACAATTATCCTTTTTTCTCTTATGTCTATATTGAACACAAGGCATAGACCGTGTCATCCTTGTCCAGTTCAATATTGGGCCCTTAGACATTTATCCTGTTACGCAGGATGGGCAAATTCCATCTAGGTCACTCATGTCCCTCAGCATGCTTCGTGGAGTACCCATCAACTGTCTTTATGGTCATCTAGTTATGGATAATGTTTGATCAGCAATAAAGCACTCGACTCTACATCTAGGGTCCATAGTGGTTTCAGGTCGAAGGGGGGTATATACCACTATCACCATGAGATAACTTATGACACTTTGCATAACATTCTATGTAGTATTCTCATAGCGGGTCAATGCAGTATAAATATTACTCATAATATTCATACCTATGTTTAAGACTTGATAACTCCTTATCCAGGATCCATGGGATGTGATCATCAGTCTATATATATAATAGTCTTAATGCTTTAATGTTATCCGACTTCACAACAAAGCTCGATTACAGATACTTAAAGAATAATTTCCTTATGTTTAATGGGATAAATATAAACCCATTAAAGATAAATACAACATATATGTATATATATATATATATATAATATATAATATATATATATAATATATATATATATATATATATATATATATATATATATATATATATTATATATATATATATATATATATATATATATATATATATATATTATATATATATATATAATATATATATAATATATATATAATATATATATATATATATATCCAGAATATATGAAATAAATACTTGGTGTTCTCTCCAAGTCGGGGTAGTGGGCTTATCACTCAATAGTATCATAAACCCAAAACACATATATATCCAGAATATATGAAATAAATACAATAAAAGAAAGCAAGTAATGCAATAAAGATAAACACCCAAAACACATAAAGAAAACAAACAAAAATGGGCTTGACTCGCTCAGGAGCTCCTATCCCCAGTAGAGTCGCCAGTTGTCATGCCGTGAAAAATACAGAGTCGCCACCGAACTTTATTTATTCCAAAGGAAAAGTAAAATATCGATAGAATCCTTAAAAGAAGATGGTTGTACCAACCAAGAGCGAATTCGGGTGTCGATTATACAAGGGGAATGTATTAGCACCCCCTTCTATCTACTGTAGTCAACGAGAACCGTCTTGATTGTTCTTTGCATGTGCGGGTGTTACTATATAAATGTTACTTGTGATTTCTCAAAATAAGGAAAAAATAAGTTCATTAATTAGTGTGCTTGCCAAGGATTCAGACCCTCGTGCATGCGTATTCCCATAATGCAATGAGAAAACCAGAGCTCTGTAGTTCGTGGTAGAAAATACGGTCGTGTTGGTCGTTTTTAGTGGACGATGTTAACATTCGCGTTCTAGTAGTTAAACGTTACTCGTATGCTCGTGCATGGGTGGCTTAAGCATTGTTTGTATTGCGGTAGACCGGAAAAACATGTCCTTTGTGAAAAGGTTTTGGATGCCCTAAGGTGGAAAATTGGATTTTATGGGTTGTGATTGATTTTAGAGTGGGAGACAAGTATCAAAACACAAGCTAAGTACGCCCGACAATCTGAGTACTTGGGAGCTGAAAGGACAAGTGCATCTTGACCACTCTTTTTCATCCTAAAATTTTTTCGTTTATGAAATTTATGAGGCGGGTTCAATAGTTGGTACTTAGAGGGATACAAGCATCTAGCCACATGCTAAGTACGACCGACAATCAGAATACTCGAGAGATGAAAGGACAATTGCATCCTGACCTCTCTTTTTTTATCTATGAGGAACAAATTAAACTCGTTTATTGTTAATTCTTTTGAATGGAATACAAGTATTGGGACACATGCTAAGCACGACCGACAACCCAAGTACTTAAGAAATGGTGTGTACAAGTACGTACACCCCAGTTTTTTTCATCTGGTTTATTGTAAAAATGTTTTGAAATTAATTTGACGTTAGATAAAGTGTTTGAAGTTGAATAGAACAAAATGTGAATTAAATGAAAGAGGTACTTGACGTTGGATCAAGTACTCGCGTTGCATTCAATTAAATTTGATTTGAAAAAACACTTGACGTTGGATCAAGTTTATTTTTATTCTTTTGAAAAAGGTTCTTTTTAGATCGCTTTTGGTTATTTCCATGTTAATGGACGAGTAAGGAAAGCGATAAAATTATTACATGTTCATGGGATTGAGGTACATTTTTCCCAAATGGGGGATAATCATATAACATGCAAATTAAACCATAAGCACGTAAGAATGATCCATAATGGCAAAATCACAACCATAATTCATGCATGCAATCAAGGGTAAATGATTTAATTTCTAATGAGTTCTAATTGAAAATTAAAGAGCTAAACTCTATACTAAATTCAATTAAAATCTAAAGTAGAAATCTATCATAATTAAAAGAACCAACTTTAATGTGTATTTTTTATGAATTAACATGACATTGAAATGAAATTAAGCATGTTGGAACCTAACTTCTAGTGGATTTTATTGAAGAATTAAAGAGACTCCTACAATTAAATTCAATTAATTTCTAATAGAGAAAATATTCTAATTAATCATGATACATAAATTTACTATGAATTAATCATGAATTAAAATGTGCATGTTCATGAATTAAAAGCATAGAAAAATTGACAAAAGAAATGATGAAAAAATAAGAAATAAAAGAAAAACAACTAAATATGCATGGTGCATAAAATTGGGGGTTTGTAGCTTGGAAATAGAGGCCTTGGGCCTAACATATAAGGCCCAAACACAAGGTGTTGTTGTTATGTTCAACAAATGGCAGCCTAAGCAAAATATGGGTGTGACGAGCAAAACAATGGGCTCAATGGCTAGGCCCAACCGGAAATGCAAGGGAAGAGAGAGAGAATTCAGCAAACACTTCTCCATCTCTACATGTCATGCTCATGTTTATGTCAAAAAAAGCACCACCACCAGAGCTTTTCTCCACCGCGCTGGAGGCGACATAGTTTGTCATAATTAAGAAATAAAACCACTAATTTAATCCTCTCAACCTCCTTTATCCTAATCGCTCATCAATTTTTTCGAAAGATTAACCAAACCTTTAAATTGAAGCAAGAAATGTATGAACCCTAACCATGAAAACTGAAATTAAATGGAGGTGGAGAAGAATCAAGCCACCAAACCTTGGGGATTTGATTCTCCAATGCAAAAGCTACATTGTGGTATAAAAAATTTAGCAAACAAGAAAGAATAAAAATTAACCGACCTACAAGACAGAGGCTTGTCTTGAAATTTGTTGAATTCTGAAGGTGATGAAGATGAAGAAAATATAGGTATGCTACTCTGAACCTTTAATCTTCTACTTCTTCTATGAACTTCTTCTCTTCAAGAATTAGCTTTGAAAAGTTCTGAACTAAATTCTTGTTGTTATTGATGTTGATTATATGAGTGTAAGAGTAGTGTAAAATGTAGGAGGTTTAGCTCAATTGGTGACAAACTTCAAGATGAAGCTTGATCCAATGGTGATAGAGCTTTAGTGTGAGGAGAGGAATTAGAGAAGATGATTTGAGAGAATGAAAACTGAATTTGCAATGAGTGATTTTCTGCAGAAAATTATTAACCACCTTAATTTAAGAGAGTGGTGAGTTTATATAGATGCATTTCCCAACTGTTTTGGTCAGATTTTTTGTGCAGCGGCGGTTAGAAGTTAGGGCATCATTTAGTGTTAAGTGTTCTCATGAGCAAGTTGGTTATAAAGTTAATGGTGTTAATGAGTTGTTAAGTTGTTAGTTGGAACTATTATTGAAGTGTTGAATGTAGGGACCGTTATAGAATTTTAGCTTGGCTTGATGTTAAGATTGGAATGAGTGAGTGTAGTTCAATGTTTTGATGAATGTTAGTGTGTAGGAATGCTTGGTTCAATGCATGAAGTAATTTATTTGTAGATGTTAGTTACTGCATAATGTCATTGTTATTATGTGTTATGTGAACTTGCTTTGGAATGGTTTGAAATGATTCTGCAATGCTGCTAAAAATTAATTGATTTTCTGCTTCTGGTGCAGGTGTAGTTGGTTACCAAATATGGCGTAACTGGTTAAACACATGAAAACATGTGTAAAATGGGCTACTAGAAGTGATACACATGAAGGTGTAATCGGTTACCTAATTCTTGGTAACCGTTTACCAAAACGCAAACTAGCTTTTTTTGGCTGCTGAAATGGCACGCATGGCAGGTGTAAATGATTACACTGTTTTGTGTAACTGGTTAGAAAAACGTAAAATGGATTTTTAGGCATACTGAATGATCTGAATGGCATGTGTAATCGGTTATCTAGTTTTGCGTAACCAGTTATTAACATGGAAACTTGGTTTTTTTCTGTTTCGGATGGAGTGGCTTGTTAATGTGAGTTATGCATTGATCTTTGTGTCTCATTGTGTATGTGATTTGATATGTTTTTGCAGGTTTGACACATGGTATGAATAACATTGTGACACGTCATGGAAGCTCAAACGTGGATGACTCATGAAGGGATGAAACAAGTCGTGTGTAGGATGATCAGATGACTTTGGTCAACCAATTGACCAAAAAGTCAAAAATTGACCAAAAGTCAACAGTGGGTCAAAAGATGTAAAATAGCGTAATTTGGTTTTGAACTTTTTGTAATGAAATGTTAAACATTTGAACTTGTACTTGAACTTTAATGAAACATGAATTTGAAGGAATGAATATTGATTTCTTTGAATTGACTCTGAATTGCAAAGCCTTGTCTTGAATCCATACTAAATGACCAAGTTCATAAAAGAATAGCCAACTGTAAGACCCCAAATTTGACCCTAAGATCCCTCATGCTACCTCATCATATGCATTAGCATTGGGATCATACCTTGGCATCCTCCTTACCCCTCATTCATTGGGTTTATATTGGGAGAGATCACCAAGCACCATGTGATTGTATCATACCTTGTATTTTATCATTTACTAACCAAAATACCAAAAATATGTCTTTGCATTTGTCTAACTCTTTTGTAGGTAGGGCACATGATCACCTTTGATTTATCAAGCTTACATCTAGGGTTTAAGACTCTCATTGCTAAGAGCTCAACCAATAAATGATCCACAATGTCTCTAGGCATCATATATGAGTCCCTATGATCTTTACATGGTATTATGATCAAGAATCCTTCAAGAGTTTGGAATTGGTTTGTAGTGGAAACCCTAGTTCATCTGGGTATCTTATGTAACTTCTTCACCAAGCTTCTTATACAATTTATCAAATATTTCAAGGGATACTTTCATCATATTATGCATATATGATCCTTCATGAGTCCCAAAAGTCAAGAGAATTGCAAGTTAGCAAGTTGGTTGATGGTGGTTGACCAAAAGAATTCATCTGATGAAAACTGGGGTCCCCTAGACCCTATCTCCTACATTTTTTTATCATATGAAAATGATTCCAAGATCAAAGTTACTCTAAATGACATTCCAAACAGCTTTCATGTTGAGGTCTAGAGCTAGTTTTGCTTGGAAAGTCATTTCTTATGGTGAGAGATTATAGATCATTTTGTCTAAACCTTAATTTGGAGGTCAACTTCCCAAGGCCATAACTTGCTCAATTTTTATGAGATGAAAGATTTCCAAGTTTCACAATCAAATTCAAGGTGCCTACTTCAACTTTGATGTTTGGAGGAAGAGCTAATTCAACCTTTATGAGCATGTGATATGAGGATACATTATAGGTCATTTTGGACCAATGCCATTGAACAAGTGATTTTCCTCAACTTCAAAAATGCATAACTCATTTATCTAAAATCCAAATGAGGTCAAATTGGTAACCATTTAAAAGGTTTTTGAAATAGATACAACTTTGATGAAGACACTTTTCTCATTTGAAGCTCACATAAAAAGTTATCCAAAGTGGAATAAGTGAACATATGGCTTGACACTTAGATTTTTTTTGATATTGTAGAGGTAAATTCATGATCATCAAGCTATGGATAAGCTAGACATCAAATAACAAGAGTCGTCACCGCGCTTTTATTGTTTCCAAGGGAAAAGAGAAAAAGTATGAACAAAACCCAAAAGTAAGAAGTTTTCAAATCAAAACTAATAAAATGTCAGAGATTACAGGTAAGGGGGTTGGTTACACAGAGGGAAGGTGTTAGCACCCAAAGTATCTTAGGTACTCCTAGGGAGCCCTTTTTCTGTGCATATGTATTTGGTACAAAAATAATGTTTACAAACAAATAGAATGGGGGGATAAGAAAAGAATTTATTAATTATATTTTTGTGTTTGACAAAACCTTCAGACTTGTGCCCACGTACCAACATAAAAACGAGGGATCAAAACCTCGTAGTTCGTGATACAAATTTCAAAGTGGATGCATTGCTTTTAACAAAATTTATGTTTGAAAGGCACAAAGGCCTGAAAATGGTTTGAATGAGTTTGTTCTTTTTGGATTTTTTGAAAGTTTAAGTCAAGTATAATTAAGTTTATTTACAAGTTTGATTTAAGAAAAGAAGTTTGAAAATGCAATGACATAAGGCCAAAGTTTCTATCTTTTTGCAAAGTGGTCAAAGTTTAGAACAAAACAAGTTCAAACAAAGAAATTTTTTAAAAAGGGAGGGAGAGATTTTGAAATTTAAGAAATGGGGAGAAGATGAAGAAACTAATTCTATGCACAAAATTAAAAGTTAAGGGTTGACAAGATCTGACCAATGGGTAGAAATCCAATAGACAAGAATGTCAATAGAAACCCAAATTCCCTTGGACATTTAGAATCAAGAAACACACAAATGCATAATTATATTATCTTGAAGAGCAAGGCATCAAATAAAGATAGCCACATCCAAGCTTTAGCCATTCCATGATCTTTTTCAAATTAGCCCATGTAACAAATGAATTCCACAAGTCACAAGTTCAAAATAACGACTTCACAATGATCATGTTGCTGATGAACTCAAAGGGATCTTGAATGATGTATCAGATGAAGTTTCAAATTGCAAGCACTTGGTTACACAAAAGTTGGCATTGGTCAAGTCCTTTAGCATAGGAATGTTTCCTAAGTTCTAATTCCATTTGTCCAAGATCAAGTCAACAGTCCACACATTTTTTTTAGGGTTTTTGTTGTTATTATGTACATTAATGATCGAAGAAGACACAAAAAACAAAGTATACACAAAATGGAATATATCACACAATATGGTCCAAGTGGACAAAGTAAAAATTGCATTAACATAAACAATTAGAAGGTATGAATAATGGAAAATGAATAAAGACTAAAATTAAATGACATTAAAGTAAATGGCTTGAAATTAAAAGTTAGTTGTTAATGAGTTAGAAGTTAGTATTGTTTTGCTTTTGCTTTTCATTTTTTAAGTCATTCTTTGGAGAACACTCAACCTACTTATCACAAGCATGGATGCTTGAGCCAAGACATCTTCCAAAGGAAGGAAAAAAGGCCAAGTTTCCACATAATACCATGAAAGAGGGGAGACTTACAATCTCACTAACTAGAATGTTATGCATTTTATGTCACAAATTTAGCGCTATGTTAAGCAATCTTAATTGGACTTATGTAGAAGTCATAACTATTTGAGGTCGGGCAATAGAATTTTGGTGTTAATGCATGTTAGAGACATAGTATAATGGACTATGCTCATGAAACAAACCACACACAAAAAGAATATGCAAAAGAGGTGGCCTAATCTCATCCATACTTATGTTGATTTTTCAATCAACTAGCCTTAGGACTTTGAGATATCATAGGCCAAATGAGATGAATGCATAAAGAATGGGAATGAGATGAAGAGGGAGGGGAATTGATCAAAACTCAAATTGGTCAAAGGAGGACTTTTACCAAATTATTATCATCCATTCATTTTGGGAGATGGAATGTACATTCCATCAATCCCCTAAGTTCAATGATATTAACTTGACAAAGTCAAATCAACCTTGACCAAGGCCCAACAACAATAGTCAAACTCAAACAAGTGATCAAAATTGGTCAACACAATTAATTGGCATTTATTCAAATTAAAAAGACTAAAATAATACATTTAAATTAAATATGGTTTGTCAAATTCCTAAAACCTCATCAAAACACCAAACAAATGGCCATGAGATTTATCATAGGTCAAACAAGGTCAAAGGACCTTAGAGAAAAAAATTCAGAACTTTTAAAGACTTAAAAGTATTTTTAAACAATTAAAAATAATCACAAAATCAATTAAATCATGAAAAATATTAATAATGATCCAAAAAATGATTTTAATTCAAAATATGAAAGAGGAGATTATTTGAAAAAATTTGGTGAAACTCTCATATTTTTTGGATCAATATTAAAATTAATATGAATTAATGAAAATAAGCTAATTAAAATAAAAAATCAGAAAATAGCAAAAAACGTTGACCACTTGATCTCCCTCATTAATTGAGGTGGAAGATCAAGTGGTCATTAGCGCGCGTTCCACAATGGACATTAGTCAATGCGTTGCAGGGATGGTATTTAAAACCAATGAACAAGATTAAAACGTTTGAAAAGGATCCTGTGGTCTGGAGAGATGCCAACACATCGCCGGAGCTGTAACTCCGGTCTTCTTCTCTGGTGGACCTCACCGGACTGGTCCACCCTCAACTATCACCAAAATAAAAAAGGAGGACATGATCTGAAAGAAAACAATGGTGTAGAGCACGAATCTGACCTCAATTTTAACTAACTCCACATATATAGAAAGGTATGAGGAGTTAAATTTTGAGGTGTGTCAACTGAGTTGCTTCGATTTGACCTCTAAGCAACTCAATCTTCTTGCCTACATTGGTAGAACTTCAGACAACCAAAGATCCAAGAGAATTGAGTAGAATTAAGTGAGAATCAAAGAGATGAAGTTTTCTGAAAATTACCTCCAATGCTATGCAGTTCTTGATGTTGCTTGCTTCAAACACGATTTGATCACACTTGAGAAGCTAATAGGAAGTGATTGGAGAGGTTGCAAGGCTGTGGATCCTGGAGTTCTTGAATCTCCAATAGTTGATATTCAAACTCAAATTTCAAATTGAAATTTCTCAAATTGAAAATTTTTCTAAGTGTCAAGCTATATATCTCAATATTCCACCTTGCTTAACTTTTTATG
The DNA here is from genome assembly GCF_024323335.1 of Lathyrus oleraceus. Lineage (NCBI taxonomy): Eukaryota > Viridiplantae > Streptophyta > Magnoliopsida > Fabales > Fabaceae > Lathyrus > Lathyrus oleraceus. The sequence continues at coordinate 286,704,321 of NC_066579.1, read as the reverse complement.
TGAGCTTCAAATGAGAAAAGTGTCTTCATAAAAGTTGTATATATTTCAAATACCTTCAAAATGGTCACCAATTTCATGTCATTTAAATTTAGAATGATAGAGTTATGCATTTTTGAAGTTTGGAAAAATCACTTATTCAATGGTATATGTCAAAAATGACCTATAATGTATCCTCATATCACATGCTCATAAAAGTTGAATTTGCTCTCACTCCAAACATCAAAGTTGAATTATACATCTTTAATGTGATTATTCAACTTGGAAATCTTTCATATCATAAAAATTGAGCAAGTTATGGCCTTGGGAAGTTGACTTTCAAATTAGGGTTTAGACAAAATGACCTATAATGTTTCAACATAGAAAATGATTTTCCAAGAAAAACTAGCTCTAGGTCTCAACATGAAAGTTGTTTGGAATGTCATTTAGAGTAACGTTGCTCTTGGAATCATTTTCATATGGTGAACATTGTAGGAGATAGGGTCTAGGGAGACCCAGTTTTGATCAGATGAATTCATCTGGCCAACCACCATCAACCAACTAGCTAACCTTCAATTCTCTTGACTTTATAGGATCATGGTAGATCATATATGCATAATATGATGAATTTTGTAGTGTCCCTTGAGAAATTTGATCAATTGTTGAGATAGCTTGTTGGAGAAGTTACTCAAGATACCCAGTCAAACTAGGGTTTCCAAGGCAAATCACCTCCAAACTCTTGAAGAAAATTTGATCAATATAACATGTAGGAATCAATGGAACTCATATATGATTCTCATAAACATTCTTGGATCAATTCATGGTTGTGCTCTTTGTCATGAGGGTCTCAAACCCTAGATATGAACCTGATAAATCAATGGGATCATGCCTTACCTACAAAAGAGTTAGGCAAATGCAAAGACATGTTTTTGGTATTTTGGTTAGTAAAATGATAAAATACAAGTATGATACAATCACCTAGTGCTTGGTGATCTCTCCCAAAACAAACCCAATGAAAGAGGGGTAAGGAGGATGCCAAGGTATGATCCCAATGCTAATGCTTATGATGAAATTGCATGAGGGATCTTAGGGTCAAAATTGGGGTCTTACAGCTGCCCCTATTTAAGGACATTCTAACTGAGGAGGCGAAGGTTAAAATCTTCATGTCGACTCAGTAGAATGGGCTTAAATAACAACATGTAGAAACAAATGTTGGTCCCTAAGAGACCTCATGATGCATATGATATGAATGTAAAAGTAAATTCTTTGTGGGGAAATATTGCCACGAAGGAAAATAAATCAGAGAGACCGAAAGTCCACAGGAGTATAATGCATTCCGTAAGGAAAACTCACTGGGAAGACAAAGACTTTAAGGGATAAAAGAGTTATGCGTAGGCCAGGCTACGACTTAAAACTGCTGGGGGACTAGAGGAATTCCATATAAAATGGAAAGACTCATCCAGGGAACAACAACATTTGCAGGGGATACGAGTAAGTCAGGATGAAACTGAAGTACTTGAATCATGCAGGAAAAGCGATTTCACTAAGGAAACGCACACTCAACTCGACTAGGGGAGAAATAAACTTCAACGCAGGAGGAGCAGAAATCTATTGTCTACTACCTGTTACTGGGTAAGGAGATAATAAATATCTGACAGAGAGGACACCCGTCATCGGTTAGGATGAACATATGAAGGATGACTCGCTGAGAATTGCCAGGAGGGAGTATTCATTACCTGTTACTGGGTAAGAATAGCCTTGCTGGGGAAAATTGCAGAAAATAGGATTTACAACTACTGGGTACTGGGCAGAAGACCAAAGGTGAGAATATCCATCATCGGTTAAGATGAACATATCAAGGATAGACTCAACAGGGAAGAAAATTCGTCATCGGTTAAGATGAACATATCAAGGATAGACTTGCTTGGGACTGTCAAGGAGGATACCTGTCATCGGTTAGGATGAACATATCAAGGATATACCAACTGAACAACAAGGTAAGAATTACATCTATCGAATGCTGGATAGAAGACCATCAAAGAGAAAATTTGTCACCGGTTAAGATGAGCATATCAAGGATAGACTCTGAGAGGGGAGAAAATAGGAATTACATCTATCAGTTACTGGATAGAATACCATCGAAGAGAAAATTCGTCACCGGTTAGGATGAACATATCAAGGATAAACTCTGCGGGAGAAAGTAGGGTTTACAACTACCGGTTACTGGGTAGAATACCAAGGATGAAAATATCTGTCATCGGTTAGGATGAACATATTAAGGATAGACTCAGGCAGGGGAAAGAAGGATATTTGTCACCGGTTATGATGAACATATCAAGGATATACTTCTTAGGGAATTAGAAACAAACGGAATCCACTGGGAACTCCAATGCTAGGAAAATGGGGGTACTTATGTCGGGTATTGGGCAAGAAGTAACAAACTGAAAACTAAGAAGAATATTACCAGTTACTGGGTGATAAATTCTTAGGAGACTCAAAGCATCTATCTAGGCATGATCTAGAAAGAAAAAGTCAATCAAGACTCAACCCAATGAGGATATAACTCAAGGGGAGTGATTCCATCCAGATAAACAACTTGGGAGGAAACTGAAGTAATAATCATCCACGAGGAACAACTCAGTGGGGAAGAGGAGAAAGGTTAAAATCTTTCTGCCTAAGGGGCTGACGCTCTACAATTGAGGGAGGACAGACACCGGGGTTCGTATGGGGATAAAGTACCGCCATAGCAGAGAATGAGAATCTCAAACCAACAAGTTAGTCAGATATGATAATGCAAATATGCAATTATGAAATTATATGAATGTATATGTATATGTATATGTATGATGATTATGCTGACAAAACGATCACAAAGGATACAAAGGTGTCGCAAAGAATTTGAATCATCAGTACAATCCTCGATCAATCCATAAAAAGAGGGAGACAACCGCTGGAGAACAGAGAGATCAACAACCCAAAGGCTCAAATCTAGCTGAGGGAGGAGATCTGCTAAGGAGAGGAAACATTATCAAGTCTTCAGGGAATTTTAGGTCAACATCATATCAAATGGGAGACAACCATACAGAAGATAAACACAAATAGCTGCTCAGAAAATAGGAGGAAACTTTGACTGGGAGCGAGTCGGATGGCGACTGGTGGGGGGAACCAACGTGATCTACTGGGGAAAATAACTTACTCTGCTGAAGATCAACCCTGCCGAGGAAACATAAACTCTGTTGGGGAACACATAAACTCTGCCTGGGAAATAACACGCTGCAAGGTACTGAATCAACCAACTCAGCTGGGGAAAAGAATCGAAGCTCCGCTATGGATGAAATACTCTCCAAAGGAACTAGATCAACACAAACAACTAGGGATACCCGAAGGGTTAACTGCTTGGGGACCCTCTGATGCTCAGCTCTTAAGGACTTGCTGCTCTTTGAAGTGTTGTTGATACTTCCTTTTAATTTCTTTGAAAAAAAAAATCTTGTTTTTATATGTTTTAAGAAAAAAAGATTTTGATTAAAAAAATTTAAATTTCCAAAATGATCATAATAAAATTTAAACTATTGGCTGAAGTAAATAAGAGTAGAAACAATTGGACAAAAGCTCAACTTTATTTAATGGGATGGTAGTCTGTAAATTACAAGACTCCATAGATTTTTACAAAGTTGAAAATGGTAATTTACATGGAAAAGGGTTACATTGAATACAAATGATCCTTAATCCTTCTACCAACTCTTGATATCCACTGTGCTCTTGACCGCTACTGGGATGATGAATCGACGTTAACCCTCGTGCTAAGGTCTTTCTGATACTGGTCGATCAGTAGACTGCAGTTACTTGCCATAATCCCTAATTTTTGCATAAGTTGCCCCAAGGTGGGGTACTCAACTTATCGGGATTTTTTTTTGTTTTCATGTCTCTAATTTTTTCCTGGATCGGCCTTTCGGGTTTTCAATCCACCGAGACGCTCATTTTTGCCTAAGCCGCCCTTTCGGGTTTTCAACTTAGCGAGCTGTTCTTTTCTTTTTAGGCGAAGTATTTCTTGACTGCATCTGCATTCACCGGACGAGTGAACTCTTCACCATCCATAGTTGTAAGAATCAAAGCACCGCCTGAAAAGGCTCTCTTAACAACATATGGACCTTCATAATTAGGAGCCCATTTTCCCCTAGAATCGGGTTTGAACGACAAGATCTTCTTGAGCACAAGGTCACCTTCTCTGAACACACGAGGTCTGACCTTCTTATCAAAAGCTTTCTTCATCCTCTGCTGATATAACTGACCAAGACATATGGCAGTCAATCTCTTCTCTTCAATTAAATTCAGCTTATCAAACCTGGTCTAACACCATTCAGCCTCAGTCAACTTGGCTTCCATGAGCACACGCAATGAAGGAATCTCAACCTCTACGGGGAGCACCGCTTCCATACCATATATAAGAGAAAAAGGGGTTACCCCTGTTGAAGTGCGGATGATGGATGTACGATACCCATGAAAAGCAAACTGGAGCATCTCATGCCAATCCTTATACGTGACAACCATATTCAAAATAATCTTCTTAATGTTCTTATTTGCATCTTCAACAGCCTCATTCATCTTAGGTCTGTAGGGAGAAGAATTATGATGTGCAATCTTAAAATCTTTGCAAAGAGATTCCACCATATTGTTATTCAAGTTCGATCCATTGTCAGTAATGATCTTACTTGGCACACTATAACGGTATATGATATGATTCTTGATAAACCTTACAACAACTTGCTTTGTTACATTCGCATATGATGCCGCTTCAACCCATTTTGTGAAGTAGTCAATTGCCACCAAAATGAAACGATGTCCATTCGAAGCTTTAGGCTCAATCTTGTCAATCATATCAATTCCCCACATGGAGAAAGGCCATGGGGAAGTGTCGCACCTCCGGAAATGAGAACACGACTTAAGCGAAGCGCAATCGCACGCTCGCAATGATGGACTGAACAGAGTCGCCACCGAACTTTATTTATTCCTAAAAAGGAAAGGGGAAATATCGATAAAACCCAAGAAAGAACTACAATGATTATTGGTCGTCGCAACCAAATCAGGGTTCGGGAGTCGATTACGCGAGGGGAAGGTATTAGCACCCCTCACGTCTGTTGTACTCAACGAGAACCGTTAGGTTAGTTGTGCGCGTTAGTGTTAGTTTGAAATGTTAGGCTTTAAGTTATTAGGTGGGAAAGAAAGAAAGGATGAGAGGAGAATATTTTTGGATTTTTAACGAAGGACTAAACCTAAGTTTTTTATTAGTGGGCCTGACAAGATTTACAAATCCTGCTCCTACGTATCTCAACAGAGAAATCAAGGCTTACGTAGTTCTGGGTAGAAAATGTTTGTTTGTTGGTCGATTTTAGCAAAAGCTACTTTGTGTCAAATCGATGAAAACATTGTTGGACTATCCAAAATAGGTGGAGAAACATTGCCTTGCATTGTTTTGAAACAAAGTACCTTTCGTTTGAGAAAGGTTTGAAGAGTCAATCGCACGGCGGCGAGAAAAAGAAATTGATTGGTTTGATGTGTTTTGAATAATGGCGAGAACTTGGATGAGCGAGATATCCATCTCAAATCCTAGTCTCAGGAATGCGTGGTATCCACCACGTTCCATTTCCATCTTATTTGCAAAAAGTGTTTAATAAGGATTAAGTGTTTTGAATTTGATTGAGAAAGGGTTTGAAGAAACCGCATTGACAATTTTAAATGACGGCGAGAGCTAAGATAGGCGAGGCATCCACCTCGAATCTCAGTCTCAGGAGTGCGTGGTATCCACCACGTTCCATTTCCATCTTTATTGAAAAAGTGTTAAATAGGAATTAAGTATTTTTGAGTTTCATTATGAAAATGGCTTTACATTGGATCAAGCATTTGATGGACGTTTAAGAGAAAGATTGAATGAGAGTTTGAGAGAAACAAAATAGATAAATTTGGATGATGGCGAGAGCTAGGATAGGCGAGACATCCATCTCGAACCCTAGCCTCAGGAGTGCGTGGTATCCACCACGTTCCGTTTCCACCTTTATTGAAAAAGGTCTCGAATATGAATTAATATTTTTTGAGTTTTTATTATGAAAAATGGCTTGACGTTGGATCAAGCATTTGATGAAGGTTTGAAAGAAATGGAATAGAATGGGAGGAAGAAATGAATTGATTTTTTTATTGAGAAAATACTCGACGTTGGATCGAGTCATTATTTTTGATCTTTTGGAAATGGTTGGTTTTATTCTTGTGTTAGTAGCTAACTAAACAGTCAAGCAAACAAAGAAATAAAAAGCGATAAAATTATTACATGCCATGGGAGTGGGGGTACATTTTGTCGAATGGGATTCAAAGTAATGGAATAATTAAATCGGACCAATCAAGGAATAAACAATGCATGAGTGTAGGTGCAAGGGAACTGTCTCATTGTAAGAAGGCCCAAGAGTAAGTCATGTGAAGAAAATAAATAACACAACAAGTTATATTTACAACACATTTAAAAATTAAATCGAAAAAAGTAAAATCGGGATTTGCACGGATGGAAATTGAGGGACACACAAAACCTAAATAATGTGCTCAAAACCGGTTTGCACATATTGACAATGATTGAAATGTCATATGCGATTAATCATAACGCGACGAAATTCTATTGTTATCGATAAAAATAATCATGGATAAACAACATGGGAATTGTTGAATCCATAAATTAAAATCGATGTTTAACAATTAAAATGAATAAAAGGGGTAAACATTATGAGGGGATTAAAAAGAAATGTGAAATAGAAATTAAAGTGCTGCAAAAATCAAATATGGCGCACAAGGGTATTGAACCCAGGACTAGGAGCTTGCCAAACCATCCCTTTTGCCAACTCCGCCGAATAAGCATCCTTGTCATATGATCTCAAGCGCTAATACATAACATAAAAAAAGACCCACCAAACCTTTTAAATAAAACACAAATTTGAAAACAGTAGCAGATTCTTTTAAACAGATTCATCTTAATCCATATATCCTTTTTCTTTCCATTTTGAACATCAAAATTTTAACAGCAAGATAACCAAACAAACACACATGGGCGATGGATATAAAGCTAAACCAAATGGAAGCTAAAACGGAGAAATGGAAATAGAAACTCAAAAAGGAAGCTAACCAGTTGCGGCGAGATTGACCGACGGATGTAGGTAAGGTTTCGTCTGAACCGGTCTTTGTTCTTCTTATCCGTTCTTCACCACCAAGAAAAACTAGGGTTTTCTTTTCTCCTTGTCGTCGACTTCCTTTTTTGTTAGTGAATATTAGCGGCTCTCCTAAAAAATTAGGGTTTTTTGTGAATAGTAATTGCCCCTCTTTATATATGACTAATCTCTTTCCTCTGATGTGTAGTGGAGGTTGTTCGTACGGAGGAAGCTTGGAGGTTTTTTGTCCTCACCCCAGCTTGGTGGTCCCTCCCTCAATTCTCTTCATTTAGAAAACTTTACTGTTGGTAAGAAAGGTTTCACCACTGTATTCCTACTTAGGTGAAAATAGGATGCGTTTTTTACTCGAACTGATTTTGTGTGTTATGTGTTGCAGCAGTCCTGCTTGGAAATTAAATGATGATTTGGCATGGCTTTCACATGACTTTGGTGCGATTCGTTCGGAGGCAAAATGTTGCGGCATTGGATTTGTTGTGATGTTCGATTTCAATCTGGTCTAGGAATCCCAAGGAATACAAATGATAAGCTTTTTCTTCTTTGTTCATGCCATCTTAGTACATCGAGACTTGGTGAATTTACGCAGAACTCGTTACGTTTGATGCTGCATGAGGACATGCTGAGTTTGTGGGCGTAAAGTTTCATGGTATTCATTAGGAGGAGTTCGTATGGTTATGAATGACTTTGAGTTGGTGTGTGTGTAGTTTGTTATTGTAGCATGACTTGTGATGGAGAAGTATGAGGTGGTTTGAGTGAAGATATAACGTATGGGTTTATGAAGATATGGAGTTTTTAAGAGATCAAATGGGAGGTGTTTGTAATGGTGGTTTATACATATGAGATAAATAGTGGATATGAATGAGGAAATAATATGCAGGTCATTTTTTGAGGTGAAAAAGGGAGTACAGTGAGATTATATTGAAGAAAAAGAACAGAATTGTTATGCGTGTTGTGTTGAAGTTGAGATTTATGAAGTGTGTTTAGTTCCACATGGTATACATGAAGGTGATGGCGGTGTTGGGGAAGAATATGCAGCCAAGGATTGTGCTTTGAGCTTCAAAAGCATCTGTTTTCTGGCGTGCTAGCTGAATTCGCAATTGACGATTCTCATTTTGCAACTCAAGTATTAGTTGCGCCTGGTATGTTTCTGTTTTAGGTACCAGTAATAGATCCTCGTTTGCATCAGGTGCCTTTGTTCGAATCTCCTTGGCTTTATCAGCCCAATGAAGGGTGTTTTGAGTTTCACCGAATGAAAGGATACTTGGGCTTATGTTTGCAATCATGACAGTGTTGCAAGTTCCTCCTAATGCATCTTTGAGGCTGTAACACTGTCGCCAATACTTAGCATCATAATCTCTAGTAAGACTCTCCTTTTGAAGAGATTTGTCTTCTGCAATGAAAAATTCACCATAAGGATCATCTATTACTCCTTCATAGACCCATATTTCGAGTATGCTCATGTAGGCTCTACTTGCACATTGTCATTTTCTCCAGCAACAACCTGACTGCATTGTCTCCAGCCATAGCCTTTGCCTGACTCTGCAATAAGTTAAGAATGGCAGAAACAGAAAAATTATTGGTTGAAGCCTTCTGTATAACAGTAGACAATGCCTGCATTGACCTCAACATGGGCTGACAGTAGAACCATAATCCTTGAAGGGAAAGTCTCCCAAGCCGGAATTGGTGCTCAAGTTGTGCCACGAAGGCCTGGTAATCGAGAAGGAATTCCCTAAGGGCGGAAAAAAAGGCATGATTAACTAGCCCATTCTGGAACTGAGACCTTGATTCCATAAATTGGTTGATCAACAGAAATCTCCTACAAATAGGGAAAATCCATTTTGCCAACTCCTGCAGTGTCAAATCCATAGATGGGTCCACCAGGAAATTAATAATTTCATCCTTCTTTCCACGAAGTGTTTTGATTGAAATGTAACGTCCTTCAACCCCAACCATAGCAGAGAGCACTTCATCAATAACAATAATCTCTTGTACTGGAGGCTCATAATAGCCGATAAGATTTTCAAATCCTGCGGCGGTTTGTCCAATGGTTCCGACAGCAGCACCACAAGCCAGGCGTGTTGTCACACTCAGCTCAGAATCTTGAACTAGACCAAATGGTCTAGCTTTAATCAACCAATCTTTCAGAGACTCGTAGACAGCAAAGTTGAGACCAACATAAGGAACAACTCCAATTACTGAAGGAAGCCAATCCTTATATAAAGCACGTGGAACTTCTTGCCTAAGCACAGTAGTCAAAGCATGGAACATTCCTCGGTACTGATAAGGGGATATCTCGATCTGTACAGTTATCCTGCCTCGGACCATATCCATTGGATAAGTTGCAGACATAGCAATTATTCCAGCACATGCTCCAGCTACTGCAGTATATCCATCAAATAATTTACAAAAGATTGTTGCCTAAGAGAATCACAAGCTTGAAGCAGCTGTGATGCAAAGTCGTTCTTCTCTTGATCATCAACTGAAGTCTTGGAAGTGGATGAAGAAAGTTGGGTTACATTTTTATCATGAACATTAATAGTTCCACTGTGTCTTAGCATGGAACCGTCACTACCGGGCTGATGCCAATTTCTAAGCATCAATGTGAAAAACATGAAGACTAGGATCGCAACTTCCCCAAGAATCTCATCCGACACACCGTTAAAATTGTTGTCGAAAAACCAACAGTTCTTCATATTAGCATTATCCGGAACTGAACTGGAAGTTTAAACGGCGGTGGCGGTAGAGTGAATGATGAAGAGATGAGGAAGCACTTATCTACTGCTGCACTTGATGGATGATGTTGAACTATTTTCTCTATGAATGTCAAGAGCCATTTGACAGAGTTTCTCTGCTTCATTAAATTGCAAAGCTTGAACATTAGATTCAAATTCAAATTCTCTCTGATTCTTAGTGATTTTTCTTTTCACTGCAGCTTGACTAGTATGTTCTAATGTTGCCTTATATTGTTCCATAGGTGCTCTTTCCCATTATCTCAACAGTTGTACACAACAGATCGTCGGCCATGAAAGCGAACGGTCCATCACAATGTACTAGTTTGCCTCCCGCCTCAACGTCCGCTTCGACTTCTCCGCCGATAGGAGAGACTCCTTTTCCTGTCCTTGCAGAAGTCGCTGCTGATCTCGCAGTAACGTGCCCCTCCTCGTCATTCGATGTTTTTCTCTTCCGGAACAGGCAGAAGAACAGAATACAGCACACTGTTATCAGGACTACAAATAACACTCTTGTTACAATGAGGATTATGTCTTTAGCCCCGAGTTTCTTATGATGACGATGTTTCGATACTTCAGAAGGTGCACCTTCTCTTTTTCTACACAGTATGCAACAATGATATTGCATGCTTCAACATTTAATGTGGCAAGCTTCTGCAAACCTCTTAAGTAAGAAATCCCAAGATCAGTAATATTGTTGTTGGAAATTTGCAACTCCTTTAAATTAATAAAACCTGAGATAGCCTTCATGTCGGAATCCGTAATACATTTACAGCATCCGATATTAAGAGACTCGAGCTTTTTCAGACCTTTAAAATGAACAAATTCGCCATGAATATATGAACACCTCTCAAGGTCCAACTTCTCCCAATTAATTAAGTTGGAAAATGCTCGCATTCCATCCGGTGTGACAGCACAGCTCTTCCTGATGCTCAATGAAGCCAAGTTTGATAGACCATTGATGTGTTTGAGTCCGTGTTCAGAAAATTGATCACAGTAATTAAGGGTCAATGCTTGAATATTTGAGCAATTCTTTAAGAGTCGCAGTCCACTGTCGGTCACATTAGAGCCAGAAACATCAACAGCAAGTAAAGAAGACCCTTGTGAAGCAATGACGTTCATCCAATCATCATTCACTCCAAGATATTCTCTCAAGTAAACATCCTCAAGAGCACAATCACGAAAAGCATTAAGAGATGCTTCTGTAAGACAATGAGAATCCACCAATTCATTGAAGATCTGCTGGCTTATGTGTCTTGGTAGAATTGAAAACATATGGTATTTATGAAAATCCTCACGCATCTTATTTATGCATAAATCCATAAGAGGGGAAAAAGTACCCACTCCAAGAAAATGATTTGTCCTAGAACGTAAACTTCTTTCTCTTAACCATTTTGTGATTGCACTTCTACAGTACCTTCCAGATACTCCCCTGTGTAAATCATCTTCTATAACTTGTCTCTTCCTAGAACAGATTCCACCCATGACTTAACTTTTTTACAATACTGACACTTGATTATTAATGCATGAAAAATCAAATTTCCATTTGAGAACAATATTCTTAGGGATTGAACTGGTGATGCATGACATGTGGCGGTACTTGTTATTGGGGAAGAGTGAGAAGAGGGAGCTTTACAGTTTCAGCATTTGAGTTTAATTCAGGTAGTTGAGCTATAAATAATATAAATGAATCAACCATTTGTTGGAGTGTCAAAAACCCACTGAAGTTGTATTGCATTGTTGGTATAGCATTAAACACCAAGTTCCAAGTCATCTTCATTTGTAATTTTAGTAAAAAGAAACATTGGAATTGATTTTAATGTGAACAGTGGAGTTGATTTTTAATTAAAAGAGCAATGGGATTGATTTTTAATTAAAGAACATTAGAATTGATTTTTAATATGAACAGTCCTGGAAGCCTTGATGGTAGTATTACTGCCTGTCCAGACAAATCCTTATCGAGGTCTGGAATTTGTTTATACCACAAACTTATCACCTGAGACCGATAATGATTCCCCAAAAGTTCCAAAGGGAAGTGTTATGCGATTAACAACTCTCCATTCTTAGTATTCAATTCATAAACGTAAAACATTGAAGAGCCAACAAAGGCAGCTACAAAAATCACTTCAAGAGACTGAACAATATGGTTAAATTCAATGTTGTCATTGGAAAGATCTTTCCTCCAGAGAATTTCACCGCCTATGCTAGAAATAGCATGGAGATGCCCTTTACCATAAACAAAAATCAAATCATCTTTGTCAGCTTTCAAAAAATTTGGAATGTTTAATATTGACTTTGATTCCTTTGATCCCTGAAGGTGAGAGAACCCTAATCGTTGTGGCGATGGCGATTCAGCCGCACAGAAGGATTTGAAGAGTGAGTGAGTGATTGGGAAAAGTTTTTCAGGGCCGAAATCAGGGTATGACAGGAAGAGATAACATTCAATAATATCGGAGGAACATGAATCTTATCTGCATATATTTGACACTTGAGGCATTTCTTCACAAACTTCCAACAGTCATATTCCATTGTCAGCCAATAGTAACCTGCTCGCAACATCTTCTTTTCCATTGCATGTCCATTGGAATGAGTACCAAAGGAACCTTCATGCACTTCAGTCAACAATAAGTCTGCTTCGTGTCTATCCACGCATCTGAGCAAAACCATGTCGAAGTTTCTCTTGTACAGTATATCACCATTCAAGTAGAAATTACTGGTTAATCTTCTCAAAGTCTTCTTATCTTTCAAAGATGCCCCAGACGGGTAAATCTGACTTTGGAGGAAACATTTAATGTCGTAATACCACGGCTTCTCATCTTTTATTTCTTCAACAGCAAACACATGGGCTGGCCTATCAAGACGCATCACATACAAGTTGGGAACTTCATTCCAATACTTCACTACAATCATAGACGCCAACGTTGCAAGAGCATCTGCCATCCGGTTTTCATCTCGAGGGATATGATGAAACTCAAATTTTGTAAAGGAAGTTGAAATCCTCCTCGCATAATCTCTATACGGTACCAAACCAGGTTGGTTCGTCTCCCAATCACCTTTGATCGGATTCACAACCAAAGCGGAATCTCCAAAGACATCTAAATACTTGATTCTGAGATTCATGGCCTCTTCAAGCCCCATAATGCAAGCTTCATATTCTGCCATATTGTTTGTACACTTGAAAGTCAATCTAGTTGTAAATGGTAGATGCGTTCCTTAAGGAGTAATGATCACTGCCCCAATGCCATTTCCATATTGATTAACAGCTCCATCAAATACCATGCCCCAACAGGAACCAGGTTCTGGCCCTTCTTCAAGCAATGGTTCATCACAATCTTTCATTTTCAAGTACAAAATCTCTTCATCGGGAAAGTCATACTGTACTGACTGGTAATCTTCAATCGGTTGGTGAGTCAAATGGTCAACCAAGATACTACCTTTGATCGCTTTCTGAGATCGGTATTCGATATCATACTCTGATAACAACATCTGCCAACGGGCAATCCTCCCAGTTAAAGAAGGCTTCTCAAATATATACTTGATCATATCCATTTTGGATATCAACCAAGTGGTATGATTCAACATATATTGACGCAGACGCTTAGCAGCCCAAGCCAATGCGCAACAAGTCTTCTCAAGCATAGAATACCGAGTCTCACAGTCGGTGAACTTCTTACTGAGGTAGTAAATTGCAAATTCTTTCTTCCCAATCTCATCTTGCTGACATAGAACGCAACCCATACTGTCTTCAAGCACAGTCAAATACATGATCAATGGTCTTCCTTCACGGGTGGAGACAAAATCGGAGGCTCAAGCAGATACTCTTTGATACTGTCAAAAGCTTTCTGGAATTCTTCGGTCCAATCACAAGACTGGTCTTTCCAAAGAAGCTTGAATATAGGTGCACATGTGGCAGTCATGTGGGAAATTAATTTGGAGATATAATTCAAGCGGCCGAGAAAACCTCTGACTTGCTTCTCGATTTTGGGCGCAGGCATCTCTTGTATTGCTTTGACCTTGGCAGGATCAACTTCAATACCTTTCTCGCTGACAATAAAGCCCAACAACTTACCAGAACGAACACCAAAAGTACACTTATTGGGATTCAAGCGGAGTTTATATTTCCTCAAACGCTGGAATAGCTTCAATAAATTCTCAACATGTTCCTTTTCATCAATTGATTTAGCAATCATGTCATCGACATATACTTCAATCTCTTTATGCATCATATCATGAAAAAGAGTAACCATTGCTCTTTGGTAAGTTGCACCAGCATTCTTTAAACCGAAAGGCATCACTCTATAACAGAATGTTCCCCAAGGTATAATGAATATGGTCTTCTCCATATCTTTGGGTGCCATCTTGATCTGATTATATCTGGAAAATCCATCCATAAAAGAAAAGACTTTGAATTTAGCAGTATTGTCTACCAACATATCAATGTGTTCCAGAGGGAAATCATCTTCCAGACTGGCTTTATTCAAATCTCTATAATCAACACACATGCGGACTTTTCCATCTTTCTTCGGCACAGGCACAATATTAGCCACCCATTGCGGATACTCAGCGGTCACAAGGAAACTAACGTCAATTTGTTTCTTCACTTCTTCTTTGATCTTCACAGCCATATCAGGATGCGTTCTTCTCAACTTCTGCTTGACTGGCGGGCATTCTGGCTTAAATGGCAATCTATGCTCCACAATCTCAGAATCCAAACCAGGCATGTCTTGATAGGACCAAGCAAACACATCTAAATACTCTCGAAGAAGATCAATCAACCCTTTCTTGACATCTGGACACAATCGAGACCCAATCTTGACTTCCTTCACATCATCCTCGGAACCCAAGTTGACTAACTCAACCTGCTCTTCGAACGGCTGAATGGTCTTTTCATCTTGCTCAAGAAGACGAGATAATTCATCACTCACTTCTATATCACTTTCCTCCTCGGCTTCAAACACAGGGAATTCAAAATTTGGAGAAGGAGAAGGATCATTGTATTCAATGGGGTTAGGAACCAACCTGCATAATGATTTGATATTTTGATTTTAGAGAAGTGGGTTTGTGACCAAATATTATGCAGATGGACAATTATATAATTTATTTATGTTTTTTGTGATTTCCATTTTCAAAATAAAGCAAAAAGTAAAACCAAACATCATAGATGTGGATGAACAGAATTAATTTTATTAATGATCAATTTGAAAATGCCCAACAATGTTCTCTTCTCCCTTAGGCATAGGAGAAGGATTTTGAAAACATATAAAAGCAATTACTTAGATCGATGCAAAATAGCAGGAACATCAACAGTGGTCCAATTGTTGCAAGCCTTTCCATGCATCACAAAATTGGTGCAGCATTTCCATGCAAGCATTTCCATGCTAAGTGTTGTTCGTTGCCATGAATGAACCCTCCGCTACGAAAGCTAAGTTGCATATCTTCAGACCTTGCGGTTGATGAACCTTTCTGGAACCCCAAACCGGTTATGCCTTTGTTGTCGGAGACCTCTACCATGCGCCCCCACTGATCAACATTGCCTTCTTCTATAATCTTCTTGGCATCTTTCAATGAAGACATAGGTGCCCCAACTCTCTTTTCAGCAGCAATAGACAAGGCTTGGAACGGAGTTCCAACCTCATCCTCAACTTTAACATAAGAGAAAGATGACAGGTGGCTAACCAACATCTCCTTCTCCCCACCAACAATCACAAGCTTTCCATTCTTCACAAATTTAAGTTTCTGATGCGAAATGGAGGTAACAGCTCCTGCCTCATAGATCCATGGCCTTCCCAACAAGCAACTGTAGGCCGGGTGGATATACATTACTTGAAAAGTAATTTGAAAATCACTCGGACCTATCTTAACCGGAAGGTCCACTTCACCAATAACTGTTTTGTGTGAACCATCAAAAGCTTTGACGATTACACCGCTATACCTCATAGGCGCTCCTTGGTATGATAGCTTTGACAGAGTTGACTTCGGCAGCACATTCAGTGACGACCCGGTGTCAACAAGTACATTTGACAAAGCATCCTCTTTGTAATTCATAGAAATGTGCAAAGCTAGATTATGATTTCTTCCCTCCTCAGGGAGTTCTTCATGACAAAAACTAAGATTATTGCAAGAAGTGATGTTAGCCACGATATGATCGAATTGATCCATTGTAACATCATGTTCTACAAATGCTTGTTCTAAAACTCTCTGTAGTGCTTCTCTGTGCGCTTCAGAATTCATGAGCAGAGACAACACTGAGATTTTTAAGGGGGTTTGGAGCAGCTGCTCCACCACATTAAACTCACTCCTTTTGATTAACTGAAGTAATTCATCATCATCATTAGCCTTCAAGTTGCTGGATTCACCATACTTACCCTTTGAAGTACCAACTGGATCTACAACAGGAAATTCTACCTTCTTTTCAACAACTTATTCTTCCTTATCCTTTGGGAACACCGGCCCAAACACACGACCACTGCGGGTCACCTTGGTTACATCAACAATGTTTACCACAGAGCTAGTCGTAGGTAACGGGACCTCTTGACCACCTTTTATCATTGTAGCATTATACTGATACGGCACAGCTTTATCAGATGAATACGGTATTGGGCCCGCTAACCATATAACCAACGACGGTACTGATCTATTGCTGACATTGTTATTATTGATGATGTCGTACTGAATTACCAATCTCTCTGGCTTCTTGAAAATGGGCACTATAACATTTACATCGTCATCTACATGACGGGATTGAACAATTTGAATCATATCATCCATCAGTCGTTGGATGTCCTTTTTCATAACTTCGCAACCCCTTGAATTAATACTGCAAACAGCACAACCATCATGGTCATGCTCACAATCACTCACCACACAAATGTCCTTATGCATCTGCACCAAGGATCTTCGGATAAAACGCACATCAAAAACCTTAAACTCGCCAGGGCAACCATCCACCATATTCACAAAAGAGTTCCCATGGGCGGTTAATGAATTTGCTTTCACATTCGGTGCTCGATCCTCAAAGAACACCATTCCACTATTCATCAGCTTCTAAACCTCATACTTGAGCAGATAACAATTCTCGATATCATGTCCGGGTGCTCCTTGATGAAAAGCACAATGAAGCTCAGGCTTGTACCACCATGGAAGTGGTTCTGGAATTTGCGGCGGGTTTCTTGGTTGGATTAGGTTCTTGAGAACCAAAGATGGGTATAATTCTGCCTAAGACATAGGAATCGGGTCGAAAGAGACCTTCTTCCTCTCGAAGTTTTGTTGATGATGATTGTTATTGGTATTGCTGTTGTTGTAGGTGTTTGCTCGTTGTTATGGTTGTTGTTGTAGACGTTGTGGTTGTTGAACTGGTGTTGATTGTTGATTAGAAAACACAGGGATAACTGAAGATACTTGATGATGATGTTGACGGGATGGTTGATTCCTTCTGATCTGAGGCCTCCTCTGCCTCCCACTGCTTATTGCATTTGCTTCATTGTCCTTTTTCTTCCCAAAATTGCTACCATATCTCTTACTCGAAGATGCTTCATCTTTCGACAAACGTCCCTCTCGGACTCCTTCCTCAAGCCTCATCCCCATGTTTACCATTTTGGTAAAGTCACTAGGGGCACTAGCAATCATTCGTTCATAATAAAATGAACTCATAGTTTTTAGAAAGATCTTTGTCATCTCTTTTTCCTCCAAAGGAGGAGTGATCTGGGCAGCCAATTCTCTCCATCTCTACGCATACTCTTTAAATGTCTCCTTATCCTTCTGAGACATAGACCTCAGTTGGTCTCTATCAGGCGCCATGTCCACATTGTACTTATACTGCTTGACAAAAACCTCTCCCAAGTCGTTGAAAGTATGAACGCTTCCACTGTCTAATCCCATATACCATCTGAGCGCAGCACCAGTCAGACTGTCTTGGAAGTAGTGAATCAACAGTTGATCATTGTCGGTCTGAGTAGACATCTTGTGAGCATACATCACTAGATGACTGAGTGGACAAGTGTTCCCTTTGTACTTTTCAAAGTCATGCACTTTGAACTTCACCGGGATCTTCACATTGGGCACTAAACACAACTCAGCAGCACTCTTTCCAAACTAGTCCTTACCCCTTAGCATCTTCAATTCCTTGCGCAACTCAAGAAACTGATCTTTCATTTCATCCATTTTCTCATAAACATCCGGACCCTCAGACGGCTCGGAGTGATAAATGGTGTCCTCTACATGAGGTAAGGTGTGCACAACGGGAGGTGGCAAAGACATGACCGAGCTAGATGTCGGCATGGAAGCAAAAGTAGGCGCAAAGCCTTCAGGCATAAAGTTCGGCGACATTCCCCATGGGAATCCGACAGGCATAGTGGGCTCAAAATGAGCGGTAGCAGCAGGCATGGTAGAGGTAGCCACCTCTGAAATAACAGTCCTCTGAGGAGGAGGAGTTGCAGGCGTTAGAGAAGCTTGGCTCTGAGCAGCAAGAACTGACTCCATCATGGAAGTCAGGCGGGCGATCTCGTCCTTCAGCTCTTTGTTCTCTTGCTCTAGATGCTCCATAATTTTGAGATGATTAGCGCAGGTGTTGTACCGATGAGTCAGTCAGCTTGGCTAAAGCACATAAGAAACACCAATGAGACATCTCGGGAAAGAGAAACCTGCTTATGTAAATGATGCATGAAATGCAATGCTTATTTATTTATTTTTGTTTTCAAGGAACTTACTATATCATATTATAAATATATATATATATATATATATATATATATATATATATATATATATATATATATATATATATATATATATATCTTATAACAATTGCAACAATTTGATATGACCATAAAAATCTCTTTTTATTTATATAATTGGAAGGATTACACTGAGTAAAATTTCAGAAACCAAATGGAAAATACAAGAGAAAAGGAGACTAGTCATCCTAAGGATCCCTAACAACACGTTAGAAAACCTAGCTGAAGGCGCGTACTTCCTTCGAATGCGACGGATCTCAATCTCAAAAGTGGCCTTCATCTGAGTCTTCTCGAGGACAAGCTGATCAACAATCTTCTTCCAAGCAACGGAAGGCTGAGGCATGCTAGAAGATGAAACCTCTGGCTCTCTCTGTCTCTTTGTCACTCGGTCTTCAAGTAGCTCAATGAGTGCATCCTTGTCCTTAGACTCCAACTTCAACTCTTCATGCTTCTTGCTCAAAGCACATAAACGCTCTTCCCATATATCCTTCTCTTGCTTCATCTTTGCGAGCGCGACTTCCAACTCATTTACATCTTGGTTAGGGAGAGTTAATGGCTCAACCACAACCATAGACATAGGTCATTCACAAGGATAGGGCATCTTCAACTCCAAGGCTCTCTTCTTCACCGAAAGAGTGTAAGCTTCCAAAGCTACACAATTGTGTGGACCAAGCTCGGATCTTCTCTTCCTATGCATATTATGCCAAGCATGCACAATCTTCTGCTTCAAATGTTGGGGATCTTTACCCTCTTAATAGAAAAGACCTTCTAATAAAGTGTTATTAGGTTTGTCTCTCAAGGGGAACCCAAGTTGACGACGAGCCAAAGCAGGGTTGTAGTTAATTCCTCCTTGTGTACCAATGAGAGGCACATTAGAGAATTCACCACAGCTATCAATAATCTCCAAACTGCTCAAAGACGGATCATACCAAACTATATCATCATTAGTGAGAGACATAAGTCTCTAAGAACACCGTAGACATTGTTTGTTCGCCACAAAAGCAGGTGTCTGAGGAAAGTGCGAAATAAACCACTTGTACAGAAGAGGAATGCAACAGACAATGGTTCCACCACCCTTAGAATTCCTTAGATGCAAAGAGAAATACATATCACCCAACAAAGTAGGCATAGGATTCCCAATCAAGAAAATTCTAATGGCGTTAACATCAACAAAATCGTCAATGTTAGGGAACAAAGTTAATCCATAAATGAGCAACACAAAGATAGCTTCAAAAGCATCCACACTACCGGCTTGAGCAAAAACAGTAGCTTCCTTGATGAGGAAATCAGATGGCAACCCAAACAATCCTCCTTTCTTCACCCAATGAGCCTCTATCTTAGACTTCTTCAAGTGAAGAGCTTCAGCAATAAGATTAGATCGGGGAATCTCCTCCAATCCACTAAAAGGCACTCTACTAGAAACAGGTATCCCCAAAAGATGAAAATACTCCTCCAAGGTAGGCACAAGCTGATAATTTGGGAAAGTGAAATAGCGGTAGAGAGGATCATACAACTGCACTAACACACTCATAAGTCCTTCAACCACATCAGCAGACAAGATGGACAGAAGTTTCCCATGGCGTTGTTTGAAGTCCAAGGGATCTAATACAAAAGATGCTAGCTTCCTTAACTCTTTCAAGTCGGGACATCTGAAACTGTACTTCTAAGTGTTCCTTCGTCCATAATCCATGGTCTTAAAATATTTGCAAATAATACCTTAGTTCCTTGAAATTTTTGTGTGATGAATGTTATGATGCGCATGAATGCATGAATGCAACAATCACAAATAAGGGATCACACACAAGGCAAATAAACAAAGGTGAAGGGATGAATCAAGTCATTGTCAAGATCAATCATACATTTTGGTGGATTATGGTTTATACCTTATCAACACCCAAGTTCCATTGATATTGACAAGACTTGATTGGATCAACCAAGAATCAAGGGTTTGTTGTAAGTCACGAGCATGGAGTTTGGGCAAGAACCATCCCAAAGGAGTGAACTAAGGATAAAAACGTGTAGATCATGCTCTTAAAAGTTCCCAGAGTCTTAATTCCATCTATCGGATATTACAGGTTAAGACGACTGACTCATCGACCCATAATATTCTTAAGAGAAACTCGTCTGAGTGTAGTATCGCGTAACAAATGTTATCAAGTCTACACTCGAACAGTTTCCGCACTACGTCCTAAATAGGCCAAGAGGGGGTAAATGTTCTACGGTCCTCAGCTTCTTGGACCCAAATTAGAGATAGTAATGCCTAACCAAAAAATACTTGTGTGACATATCCAAATCCAAAAGGGTCTCCACTGAGCAGATGGATCTCAAGTCAACTTGTTAAGGACTACTCCACATAAGTCGAACATGACTATACCATCCTCCTATCTTAATTGCACTCAAGTTCGGGTTAGAACTTATCTCACCACTCAAAGATCACCAAGCACAACAGGCAGATTATATCACACATAGATATATACAAACATCACATATATATAAATATATACACACAAAAAGTAGGCTAAACCCACTGGAGACTACTCCCCAGCAGAGTCGCC
This sequence comes from Lathyrus oleraceus, assembly GCF_024323335.1. Taxonomy (NCBI): domain Eukaryota; kingdom Viridiplantae; phylum Streptophyta; class Magnoliopsida; order Fabales; family Fabaceae; genus Lathyrus; species Lathyrus oleraceus. The sequence continues at coordinate 286,683,130 of NC_066579.1, read as the reverse complement.
ACTTAATTTCTCTAGCGGTAAATTCATGATCATGAAGCTATGGATAAGCTAGACATCAAATAACAAGAGTCGCTACCGCGCTTTTATTGTTTCCATGGGAAAAGGGAAAAAGTACGAACAAAACCCAAAAGTAAGAAGTTTTCAAATCAAAACTAATAAAATGTCAGAGATTACAGGTAAGGGGGTTGGTTACACAGAGGGAAGGTGTTAGCACCCAAAGTATCCTAGGTACTCCTAGGGAGCCCTTTTTCTGTGCATATGTATTTGGTACAAAAATAATGTTTACAAACAAATAGAATGGGGGGATAAGAAAAGAATTCATTAATTATATTTTTGTGTTTGACAAAACCTTCAGACTTGTGCCCACGTACCAACATAAAAACGAGGGATCAAAACCTCGTAGTTCGTGATACAAATTTCAAAGTGGATGCATTGCTTTTAACAAAATTTATGTTTGAAAGGCACAAAGGCCTGAAAATGGTTTGAATGAGTTTGTTCTTTTTGGATTTTTTGAAAGTTTAAGTCAAGTATAATTAAGTTTATTTACAAGTTTGATTTAAGAAAAGAAGTTTGAAAATGCAATGACATAAGGCCAAAGTTTCTATCTTTTTGCAAAGTGGTCAAAGTTTAGAACAAAACAAGTTCAAACAAAGAAATTTTTTAAAAAGGGAGGGAGAGATTTTGAAATTTAAGAAATGGGGAGAAGATGAAGAAACTAATTCTATGCACAAAATTAAAAGTTAAGGGTTGACAAGATCTGACCAATGGGTAGCAATCCAATAGACAAGAATGTCAATAGAAACCCAAATTTCCTTGGACATTTAGAATCAAGCAACACACAAATGCACAATTATATTATCTTGAAGAGCAAGGCATCAAATAAAGATAGCCACATCCAAGCTTTAGCCACTCCATGCTCTTCTTCAAATTAGCCCATGTAACAGATGAATTCCACAAGTCACTGGTTCAAAATAACAGCTTCACAATGATCATGTTGCTGATGAACTCAAAGGGATCTTGAATGATGTATCAGATGAAGTTTCAAATTTCAAGCACTTGGTTACACAAAATTTGGCATTGGCCAAGTCCTTTAGCATAGGAATGTTGTCTAAGTCCTAAGTCCATTTATCCAAGATCAAGTCAACAGTCCACACAAAAGTTTTTTAGGGTTTTTGTTGTTATTATGTACATTAATGATCGAAGACCACACAAACAAACAAAGTATACGCAAAATGGAATATATCACACAATATGGTCCAAGTGGACAAAGTGAAAATTTCATTGACATAAATAATTATAATGGTATGAATAATGGCAAATGAATAAAGACTAAAATTAAATGACATTAAAGTAAATGGCTTGAAATTAAAAGTTAGTTGTTAATGAGTTAGAAGTTAGTATTGTTTTGCTTTTGCTTTTCATTTTTAAGTCATTCTTTGGAGAACACTCAATCCACTTATCACAAGCATGGATCCTTGAGCCAAGGCATCTTCCAAAGGAAGGAAAAAAGGCCAAGTTTCCATACAATACCATGAAAGAGGGGAGACTTACAATCTCACTAACTAGAATGCTATGCCTTTTATGTCACAAATTTAGCGCTATGTTAAGCAATCGTAATTGGACTTATGTAGAAGTCATAACTATCTGAGGTCGGACAATAGAAATTTGGTGTTAATGCATGTTAGAGACATAGTATAATAGACTATACTCATGAAACATACCACACACAAAAAGAATATGCAAAAGAGGTGGCCTAATCTCATCCATACGTATGTTGATTTTTCAATCAACTAGCCTTAGGACTTTGAGATATCATAGGCCAAATGAGATGAATGCATAAAGAATGTGAATGAGATGAAGAGGGAGGGGAATGGATCAAAACTCAAATTGGTCAAAGGAGGACTTTTACCAAATTAATATCATCCCTTCATTTTGGAAGATGGAATGTACGTTCCATCAATCCCCTAAATCCAATGATATTAACTTGACAAAGTCAAATTAACCTTGACCAAGGCCCAACAACAAGAGTCAAACTCAAACAAGTGATCACAATTGGTCAACATAATTAATTGACATTTATTCAAATTAAAAAGACTAAAATAATACATTTAAATTAAATATGGTTTGTCAAATTCCTAAAACCTCATCAAAACACCAAAGTAATGGTCATGAGATTTATCATAGGTCAAACAAGGTCAAAGGACCTTAGAGAAAAAAATTTAGAATTTTTAAACAATTCAAAATAATCACAAAATCAATTAAATCATGAAAAATATTAATAATGAACCAAAAAATGATTTTAATTCAAAATATGAAAGAGGAAATTATTTGAATTTTTTTGATGAAACTCTCATATTTTTGGGATCAATATTAAAATTAATATGAATTAATGAAAATAAGCTAATTAAAATAAAAATCAGAAAATAGCAGAAAAACGTGGACCACTTGATCTCCCTAATTAATTGAGGTGGCAGATCAAGTGGTCCTCAGCGCGCGTTTCACAATGGACACTAGTCAATGCGTTGCAGGGATGGTATTTAAAACCAACGCACGAGATTAAAATGTTTGAAAATGATCTTGTGGTCTGGAGAGATGCCAACACATCGTCGGAGCTGTAACTCGGGTCTTCTTCTCCGGTGGACCTCATCGGACAGATCCACCCTCAACCGTCACCAAAATAAAAAAGGAGGACATGATCTGAAAGAAAAAATGGCGTAGAGCACGAATCTGACCTCAATTTTAACTAACTCCACATATATAGAAAGATATGAGGAGTTGAATTTTAAGGTGTGTCAACTGAGTTGCTTCGGTTTGACCTCTAAGCAACTCAATCTTCTTTCCTACATTGGTAGGACTTCAGACAACCAAAGATCTAAGAGAATTGAGTAGAATTGAGTGAGAATCGAAAAGATGAAGTTTTCTGAAAATTACCTTCAATGTTATGCATTTCTTGATGTTGCTTGCTTCAAACACGATTTGATCACACTTGAGAAGCTAATAGGAAGTGATTGGAGAGGTTGCAAGGCTGTGGATCCTGGAGTTCTTGAATCTCCAACAGTTCAGATTCAAACTCAAATTTCAAATTAAAATTTCTCAGGTTTTCCTTTAGAATGAGAGGGTTTCAATGGGGGGCAAAGATGGTGCGCAAAGTGTGATTCAAATAAGCTCAGAAGCCTTCTAATTATAGCCAAAGGAAATGATATTTGCACACTTCAAAATCTGTCCAAAATTGGCAATATGGATAGCACGAGTGCATGGGCATGTACAGGCCCATGATGCAATGCAATAAGGTCCAAAATGATTCAAATTAAAGTCTGAATGAAGCTTGAATGGCAAGGCATTATCAACTGAAGTTTGTACAATTGATTCTTTCCAATGATGCAGCCCTATTAAAGCCATGCGCAGACCTAGCAATCTTTGTCCAAAATGCATGAACTTGGGTTCTTTGGAAAGCTTGGATCAAGGGAAACAAGTTTGATGTTGAGCACTTTTGCATTTGGAGCTTAGAATATGGAGAATTTTGAGGTGGAAGTTTGGAAATTTCAACATGTTGAAAATTTTTCTAAGTGTCAAGCTATATATCTCAATATTCCACCTTGCTTAACATTTTATGTGAGCTTCAAATAAGAAAAGTGTATTCACAAAAGTTGTAAATATTTCAAAGACCTTAAAAATGGTCACCAATTTCATGTCATTTGGATTTAGAATGATAGAGTTATGCATTTTTGAAGTTTGGAAAAATCACATGTTCAATGGTATAAGTCAAAAATGACCTATAATGTATCCTCATATAACATGCTCATAAAATTTGAATTTTCTCTCACTCCAAACATAAAAGTTTAAGTAGACATCTTTAATTTGATTGTGAAACTTGGAAATATTTAATCTCATAAAAGTTGAGAAAGTTATAGCCTTGGGAAGTTGACTTTCAAATTAGGGTTTAGACAAAATGACCTATAATGTTTCAATATAGAAAATGATTTTCCAAGCAAAAATAGATCTAGGTCTCAACATGAAAGTTGTTTGGAATGTAATTTAGAGTAACTTTGCTCTTGGAATCATTTTCGTATGGTGAAATTGTAGGAGATAGGGTCTACGGAGACCCAGTTTTGATCAGATGAATTCATCTGGCCAACCACCATCAACCAACTTGCTAACCTTCAATTCTCTTGACTTTATAGGCTTATGGTAGATCATATATGCATAAGATGATGAATTTTGGAGTGTCCCTTGAGAAATTTGATCAATTGGTGAGATAGCTTGTTAGAGAAGTTACTCAAGATACCCAGTCAAACTAGGGTTTTCAAGGCAAATCACCTCCAAACTCTTGAAGAAAATTTGATCAATATAACATGTAGGAATCAATAGAACTTATATATGATGCTCATAAACATTCTTGGATCAATTCATGGTTGTTCTCTTTGTCATGAGGGTCTCACGCCCTAGATATGAACCTGATAAATCAATGGGATCATGCCTTACCTACAAAAGGGTTAGGCAAATGCAAAGACATATTTTTGGTATTTTGGTTATTAAAATGATAAAATACAAGTATGATATAATCACCTAGTGCTTGGTGATCTCTCCCAAAACAAACCCAATGAAAGAGGGGTAAGGAGGATGCCAAGGTATGATCCCAATGCTAATGCTTATGATGAAATTGCATGAGGGATCTTAGGGTCAAAATTTGGGTCTTACAGATTTGTTAAAATTTCCAAACTCCCACCTCAAAATTCATAATGATACAAGATTCAAATGGAAAAGTGTTCAACATAAGAGTTGTTCCTCTTGATCTAACATTTCCAAAGAGTCCAATTTCATCCATTTTGGACAAGGTTTGAGTGGTATGCACATGGCTTGAACAGGGCATCATCATTTGGCAAAAATCAAACTTCAAACAATTGTACACATTTACCTTGTATTCCAATTCACTTTCAGATTCATGCACACTTGATTATGGACCTAATTGAGTGACTTCATGGGCCTGTACACGCCCATGCAAGCATGCATCATCCATTGCCAAATTTGGAAGTTGAATTTGAAGGTGAAAATATCATAAGCCGCAGCTATAAATAGAGACCTCTAGCCAGAATAAAGGACCCTTGCGCGCCAATTTTTCTCTAGTACCCTAAACCCTCACATTTGAAAGGAGAAACCTGAGAATTTTCTTTGAAAATTGAGTTTGAATCTCACTGTTTGGAGATTCAAAACTCCAGGGATCCAAAGCTTTTGTTCCATTCTAATCTACTTCTGCAAGCTTCCTGAGTGAGATCAAGCAAGAATCAAAGCAAGAGCAATCGAATCCTGCACAGCATTGAAGGTATTTTCCAGATTTTTTCTTCTCTTCGATTCTCTCTCAATTCTCATCAATTCTCTTGGATCCTTGGTTGTCTGAAGTCCTACCAATGTAGGCAAGAAGATTAAGTTGCTTTGAGGTCAAATCGAAGCAACTCAGATCATGTACCTTAAATTTCAACTCCATGTATCTCTCAATATACTTGGAGTTAGGATGAATTGAGGCCAGATTCGTGATCAGTGCCATTTTTACTTTGAAATCATGTCCTTCTTTTTTATTTTTGTGATGGTGATGAGTGAACCAGTCCGGCCAGGGTCGCCTGAGAAGGTGACCGGCGTTTTGCTCCGGTGATGAGCTGGAATAGTTCAGAGCCATGTGATCATTTCGTTTTGTTTTAATCATGAGCGTTGGTTTTGAATACCGTTTGTGTGGCACGCTGACTCAAGTGCATGGTGGAACGCGCGTTTGGATCCACTTGATCTGCCACCTCAATTTATGAGGGAGATCAAGTGGTCCACGTTTTTTCTGAATATTTGAATTTCATTTTATTTGTGTTATTTTCATTAATTCATATTAAATTTAATATTGATCCAAAAAATATGAGAGTTTCACCAAAAAAATTTAAATAAATTCCTCTTTCATTTTCTGAATTAAAATTATTTTTTGGATCATTATTAATATTTTTCATGATTTAATTGATTTTGTGAATATTTTTAATTGTTTAAAAATACTTTTAAGTTTCCAAAAATTATGAAACTTTTTCTCCAAGGTCCTTTGACCTTGTTTGACCTATGATAAATCTCATGGGCATTTCTTTGGTGTTTTAATGAGGTTTTAGGAAATTGATCAACCATAATTTAATTTAATGCATATTTTTATTATTTTTAATTTTTTAAATGCCAAATAAATTGTGTAGAGCCATTTTAATTGACTTTGTGAGTTTGACTTGTGTTGTTGGGCCTTGGTCAAAGTTGATTTGACTTTGTTAGATTAAGATCATTGGATTTAGGGGATTGATGGAATGTACATTCCATCTCCCAAAATGAATGAATGATCTTAATTTGGTAAAAGTCCTCCTTTGACAAATTTGTATTGAATCCATTCTCCCTCCCTCTTCATCTCATTCCCCTTCTTCATTCATTCATGTCATGGACATATGACATCTTTATATCCTAAGGCTAGTTGATTGCAAAATTAACATGAGCATGGATGAGATTAGGTCCCCCACTTTGCATATTCTTTTTGTGTGTGGTATGTTTCATGAGCATGGTTCATTATACTATGTCTCTAACATGCATTAACACCAAAATTCTATTGCCCGACCTCAAATAGTTGTGACTTCTACATAAGTCCATTTACGATTGCTTAACATAGCGCTAAATTTGTGACACAAAAGGCATAGCATTCTAGTTAGTGAGATTGTAAGTCTCCTCTCTTTCATGGTATTGTGTGGAAACTTGGCCTTTTTTCCTTCTTTTGGAAGATGTCTTGGTTCAAGGATTCATGCTTGTGATAAGTGGGTAGAGTGTTCTCCAAAGAATGACTTAAACAAAACAAAGCGAAAGCAATACTAACTTCTAATCAACTAACAACTAACATTTAATTTCAAGTCATTTACTTTTATGCACTTTAATTTTTAAGCTTTTAATTCATTTGCCATTATTCATACCATTCAATTTGTTTACTTAATGTCATTTTCACTTTGCCCATTTGGGCCATATCTTGTGATATATTGTGTTTGTATATACTTGTTTGTTTGTGTGGTCTTTTGACCTTAATGTACATAATAAGAACAAAAACCCTAAAAAACATCTTGTGTGGACTGTTGGTTTGATATGAGACTATTGGACTTAGAATTTAGGCAACATTCCCTATGCAAAGGACTTGGCCAATGCCAACTTTCATGAAACCAAGTGCTTGTGAAGTGAACATTCATCTGATACAATATTGAAGATCCATTTGAGTTCATCTGCAACATGATCATTGTGAAACTGTTATTTTGAACTTGTGTCTCATGCCATCTTTGAAGTCATCTGATACATGGGAAATTTTGAAGGAGATTATGGAGTTGCTAAGCTTGGATGTGGATATCTTTATTTGATGCCTTGCTTTTCACCTCGCTATTTGTGTATTGATGTTGCTTTATTCTAAAGTCCAATGTAAATTTGGGTTTCTATATGACATTCTTGTCTGTGAATTGCATCCCATTGGTCAGATCTTTTCAACTCTTAACTTTTAAATTTGTGCTTAGGATTAGTCTCTTCATCTCCTCCCCATTTCTTTAATTTCAAATCTCTCCCTCCTTTTAAAATCTTCTTTGCTTGTGTTTGTTTTCTAAACTTAGACCGTATTGCAAATTAGAAACTATGGCCTTATGCTATTGCATTTTTCAAACTTATTTTCTTAATCAAACTTGTAAATAAACTTAACTATACTTGACTTAAACTTTCAAAAGCCAAAAAGAACTAACACGCATCCAAACCTTTTTAGGCCTTTTGTGCCTCTTTCGAACTTAAATTTTGTTAAAAGCAATTGTTGATTCTAAGTGTTGGCAGCAATTTTGGTAAAACAAAGAGTGTTCACAAGATGTCATGTGTGATGTCTTAACATGAGATATCCTATGTACCTGCTGGAGTTCAAGAACATGTGCATGCTGGATTGTTTCAGAATGCCAGATATAATGACAAGGCTTCTGATATTGGATGTACCTGCTGGAGCTTAGATGAAAGACATGTTCATGTAGGATTGTTTCAGATGACATACACAATATCATGGCATCTGATATGGCTGTACCTGCTGGAAGTTATAAAAGGAATTATTGGATTATGCAGGATTTTTCCAGGATGTCAGACCCGATGTCATGACATCCTGTACACAGAACATTCAGTATGAATGTCTGGTGTTTTGTGATTGCACAATTAATGGCAATCTTTGAATGATTGAAGATATGGCTAGCTGGCGCATTCAATCATGGATTACAACCAGATTTACTTATTTTCCAAGGAGATCTATACAACTGTTATAAAAAGATTTGATTGGAAAATAGATTTAGGGTTTTCAAGATGTCCAAGCCCAGCTGAAAGCTTCTATAAAAAGGGACTTAGAAAACCTGTTTGAACACACAACCAAGACTGAGCGAAATACAGAGAGAAAGCTAGGGTTTGTATCTGTTTAGTCGTAAGACTTGTAGGTCATTCAAGTCATCCATTGATGATTGAATTGGACTGATTTGTGGTTGTAATTTGTCACTCAAAAGCTGTTAAGCAAGAGTGTGTGTCTTCTTGATCAAAGCTGTGAAGCAAGATCAAGGGTGTGTCTTCTTGATCAAAGCTTTGAAGCAAGATCAAGAGTGTGTCTTCTTGATTGAAACTGTGAAGTAAAATCAAGAGTGTGTAATTGAAAAGTATTTTCTTTTCACAAGGGATTGTTGTTTAAAATCACTGGTGTGTGATTGTAGGGAAGTGAGTGGGTTCTCATATCTAAGAGTGCTTAGGTAGAAATTGCACGGGTAGAGATTAGGTGAGAAAGACTGTAACTTGTTGAAGTGTACGGAGAGTCTTTGAACTAATTCTATTTTAGTGAATTTCCTTCCTGGCTTGGTAGCCCCCAGACGTAGGTGAGTTGCACCGAACTGGGTTAACAATTGCTTGTGTTATTCGCTTTACCATTCTGTATTTTTTTTATCCATTATGTGTTAACAGATATTAGTGTCGTGACATTACCTTCGACATCTTATATCTGATACCAGAATTTCAGCAACTCACTCATTTTGAAATTGATATCACGAACTACGAGGTTTTGATCCCTTAATTTTATGTTGGCACGTAGGCACAAGTCCGATGGTCTTGTCAAACACAAAAAATATAATTAATGAATTCTTTTCTCATCTCCTCATTTTATTTATTGCAAACATCATTTGTACAAAAACACATATGCACACAAGAAGGGGCTCCCTAGGAGTACCTAGGACACTTTGGGTGCTAACACCTTCCCTCTATGTAACCAACCCCCTTACCTGTAATCTCTGGCATTTTATTAGTTTTGCTTTGAAAACTTCTTATCTTTTGGGTTTTGTTCGTGCTTTTCCCTTTTCCCTTGGAAACAATAAAAGCACGGTGGCGACTCTGGTTTTATTGACGTCTAGCTTACCCATAGCTTGATGGTCATGAATTTACCGCTACACCAACCACACTTGTAGTTCATAACCATATCCAGTGCCATGATGTAGTCCACATGATCCACAAGTATCTCAGATCAAAATTCATTGTAGCACCAAAATACCAAAGGCTTGATTCTCAAGAACACCATGAAGAGAAACTTATCTAGCCTTTATTCCATGAACATCAACCTCTGCATTAATGATGTTAATCTAAGAAATGCAATTGTACATGAATCAATATGGCATGAGTATGCAGATGAACTTAGGGTCAAAAGTTAGATGAAAATGTAATAGGCAGGATAATTTTTGGGGTATGACAACAAGATTGTGGTACATGTTATATTTTGGTACCTTACTATCATTTTGGTACATCTTAAAGTTACTTTACAATCATTTCGGTGCATGTTTGGAACAAGTGTCATGAACAACTGATACACTTAAAGTTACCGATTAAAGACTAAAATCATGTTCTTCATTCAAAATCATATTCATTCAACATTTAATGTTGTAGATTACACCAACAACATTACACATTTCATTTATCTAAACCAATTACATATAACATAAGTAAACCTTACATTACACCATTTAACAACATTACATATTTCATTCATTTAAACCAATTACACATAACTAAAATTCTTACTTCAATACATTATAGAAAACTAAACCAATTATAAAAACAAAAGTGATTGACACAGATGAATTCATCATATTCTTCATAAACTTCATCTTAATCTTCATTTATTCCTTTTTGATCTTGACAACATTTAATTTAGACCTCTCCTCACTAAACTTGTGGTTCAGATCAAATATTACTTCCTTGGCTCTTGGTGACATTTATTCATCAACCCCACTTTTGGTCACATCTTTTATACCCTTGTACCTTAAACATTCCACAACCGTAAAAACAACAACCTGGGTTCGATTCGATCCAGGAAGTCATCAATGGAGATTCCAATCCGTAATTGCACTCTTCCTGGATGTATTTCACAACCTTTTGATAAATTGACTTCGAGCTTTGCAACATTTTTCCGCGACTGAGAGAAGATAAGAGAAGAGAAGGCAAATTTATTTATGGAGAATATGAACCCAATTTTATGGATGAAACAAAGCTACTGAGAGAAAAGAAGAAAACACAAATTAATTTATGGAGAAGATGAACCCAGATATAGGGCTCAAGCACAACTGCTAAGAGAAGATAAGAGAATGCATATGGATTTGTGGAGAAGATGAGGTAATTTAAATTGAAAAGATTAATTAATTTAATGTATTTAAATTATTAAAAAATTTAATCAGATTAAAATTACAAAATTAATATGACATGACAGTAACTTATACACGGGGCACAAAACAGTACCTGCCACGTCATTAAAATCCTGCCTAGTGATGGGGGACCACAAAAAAAACAAGGAATGTGAATTATAGGGACCAAAAAGCTGGTTTTTTTAAAGGAGGTGCAAAAAGTTAAGAATATTAAAATAGGGGGACTAAAAGTGCATTTAAGCCTCAGTTCTACTTATATTGAACGAAAAATTGATTTATATTGGAATAAATAAATTAATTCTACTTATAAACTAATTATTTATGTTATAATTGTAAAGAATTTATGATTTGTCATACATGGTTTTAAATTTACATTGGGCCATCGATTTACTAATCATTTATAGGCTCATGATCTATTTCTATATCTGATGGAGATTAGGGTTTCAACAACGTATCTACAACCCGTGAAAGTGCCGGTAGCTTAAGTTTCATCTTTATTTCATGTTCTTCAAGCAGGTATGTGTTATCATAATATTTGCATGTGAGTTCTGAATGTTGTTTTATGACCTTTCCACTCTCAATCGAGAAACCGAAATCTCTAGTTCTAATAGTTTTTCTTATTTTCGTTAATGGGTTCATGTGTTTTTGGATTTTTGTTGTCTTATATGGTTTTTAAAGTTTTCGTTAAAAAAATTTTAAGCTTGTCTTGTATGATTTGTAAATCGTATACTCTATTTTTGTAATTTTAATCTAAAAGTGATGTAAAGTAAAGTTTTCGTTTTGTAGTTCTTTTGTTAAAAAGTTGTCTTCTTTCTTTACAATGTATGGAAATTGTATTGTCATTGCATGCACAAATATAATATATGTTTTAATAAATGTTTCTTATTCTGGTTACATTTAGAATAGAATAATGAAAGGTCTAAAGTCAGCGATGTATGGATACATATAGGGTGAATCTTTATCAAGCATGAGATGATGAAGTTGTGTTTTATTTTTGATTAACATACATAATGAGTGTTTCAGTTTCTATTGTTTTGTGGTTCTCCGATCGATTTATTGAATTGAAACTTTAAATCAAAAAAGTTTACTTGAAAAAGGAACGATTTTTTCACTATAGACTGTTATGTAAACATTATGGGTTTAATAAAACTAACATGCATATAACGATTGTATTTGTTTGTTTTATGTTATGTTTTAGAGTTTTACTTAATTAGATATAGAGATCTGGTATAAAATCATGTCACTGACTAATTTATTTTTGAAGTTCTGAAAAGGCGATGGAGACGATTAAGGGTATGGTAATGGAGTTTGATGAAAGTTTTATAAAAGAAGGTTATTAAGAAAGGTGACAATGGGTCTAAAGTTGTTAAGAAAGCCATCAACTTGACTGAAGTTGTCAAGCAACTTGAGCCTGTTAATTCACGTGTGAAACAAACCAAAGTTGTTATGAAAGTTGCTAAGAAAGCTGGCAAAAGAACCACATTTGTTAAGAAAGATGACAATGGGAATGTGATCGAAACCATTAAGAATATGAATCAGTTTGAAGATATTGTAACAAAGGAAAATTTTGTTAAGGGTAAAGTTATGCATAATGAATGAGGAAATCAAACTATTTTGAATGGGATCGATTTGAATGAAGTTGGCGAACAAAGCAACAAAGGGTACAACCAATATATATGGGAGAGCAGCATAGTGAATGCAAAAACCAAAGGGAGACATTTCTTGGTAATTTTATATACACAAATTATTTTTTCTTTAATACTTGATAACTTATTAACTTTCAATTATTTGGATATTTTTGAAGCATTTTCGTAGAGTAATAGCAAAAAAATGTCTGATAAAAAAATCAAAAAGAGATCAAAATTGTTGATCTTGAAGCTGATAAAACCTACAAATGTACGGTTCACACAACAATACAGAATAACATAACAAAGAAATATGAGAAGTATATTTCTCGTGGATGGTATGAGTTTGCGAAAAGTAAGAACTTTCGTGATGGGGATATGTTGGTGTTTAGAATATGACATTTTTCAACCTACATGCATGTATCTTTATGAGGAGTTGAGGCGTGGGTATGTTTTAGAAGTCAGATGTTGTGATGTGGTTGTCATGTGGTTCTTTTTAACATGGTATGGTTGGTTTATTTTTCTATTTTTCTTCTTCTAAATTTCAATGAATATGGAAATCCCAATATTTTAGGATATGTAATATATCTTATTTTGGTTGTTTTGAAGCCAATAAATTGCAGTAACTGATATGATATCTATAGTCATATGGTACCAAATGATAATATTATGTTTATAGTATATTATAACATTTGATGAATGTGTAAGGTATATGTGATTGTTCATGGTGACTTTATTCTTTGTAGAGGTTATGAATATATCTATAATGTTTGATATATCTGCAATGTATTTCCAATCTACAATGTATCTGAAAAGTATATATGCAATGTCGACATTCTCATTGTGAATATTTTAAACTTATTGTTGGAACAACATTGTTCACATCCCTTTGGTTTTGATGATAATAAAGTACTTAAAGAACAAATGGGCATACTAACATATGTTCAAGCGTGCAATCGCAAACATAGAATTAATCCTGATTGAAAGCATATATGGAAAAGCAAATGAGTTTGATTCTGATTGATCAGAATCTTATGACTTTGAACGTGTTCACCAGCCTCCGAAGGATTAGAGTCTGGTCATATGTTCTTGCATCTGGTGACAACTCAGACTCTGAAAGTTTGAAGAGCCTCTAATCCGTACACTGTACTAAAGCAGGCTAGTCTTGTCAAAGCTCCAGATTTCTGGACAAAGTCAACTAGGGTTTCATTTTGCAAGGCTTATGGAATGATGATGTGACCTCTTTAGTCTGTTCTACCTTTTGGTAGATACCTAGTACTTGGAAAGATATTATGAACAATGCTATTATTCAGTGTAAAATGCTTCAAATCAGATACATTCTCCAACGACTCTCTTGGCATGCTTCTTCACTAAGTTTGCTCTTTTGTTCAAACTCTCCAACGACTCTTTCTCTACCTCTATAAAAGGAAGTCAAGATTTGAAGGAAGGTGTACAACAACGCAATACAATATCTTGAGCGTGACTATGAGCTTTCATTTGTAACTGTTATTGCATAGAAGTTACGAATTATAATTTAAATTATAATTAGTACTTTAGATTTACAATTTTGTATTAGGTATAAATAATAAGTATTAATAACAAATCTAACGTCAGATGAAATGAGTCTTACATGAAACTTGAAATTAAAACTTAGTCAAAACAACAATTATTAATTTAACATAAATAATTAGTTTATAAATAGAATTAACAGTTTTTAATCAACATAATGTAAAACAATGTTATAAAAAATTATAATGCTAATAATGCTAATAAAAAGATTAATAATGAAAAAAGAATAATATTTAGGTAATTAAAAATATTACTTTTAAGGACATAAAAAATTTGATTTATATTAAAATAAATAAATAAATTTTATTTATAAACTAATTATTATTTCCGTTATAATTGTAAAGAATTTCTCATTTGCCATACATGGTTTGAAAATGTACACTGGACCTATGGTTTAATAATCATAACATTTTGAATTAAGAAAACTAGAAACATAACATTCAATTAAAATATAGCTTTTTTATTATAAGACATACTTGATTCTCTTAATTCTATTTTGAATTTTAGTACCTGTATCATAAATAGACAGTTGCATGAATTTTGGAGTTTGACTTGACATTAGTAACATGCTACCTATCATGCGACATGATTGACCTTGAATATGGAAAGTATGAGGAGGGCCCTTACCATTGTTAAAACAATTATCCATTTTTGCATATGGAGATGTAAATGCAAACATTATGTTATACATTCGTATTTGTTGTTGGAAATTTTTTGACTTATTTTTTCAGTGTCAAACAAAACATCCTGTAAAACCTTAGGTGACTTTTTTAACAAAGGAATTTGAACCTTGCTATTGCCACAACACATGGATAATTTAGGATTAGTTGCATTTTGAAACTTAGTTTGCCTTTCTTGATACCACATATTTGCCTCACATTCTTGACATTGTTTCATTAGATCTCCTATATCGTAGTAACCTCCTGACAACAATGTAATAATAAGTGTTTGTAATGTTAATATAAATGTATGTTCTCATACGATACCTGAATCATAAGAAAAATTATTTGTAAATTATGTTGCATCATAATAATTGTCTCCATCCAATATTGTATCTGACTCTGAACTATAACCTATTCCAACCAAATCCAAAAATATATATAGTACAATGAAAATGATAAATAACAAATAATATACTATATAAGATAATCTTACCTTCAGAGTCATCATCATTTGAATTAACAAATAGGTCATTACGTTCAGGACATGTAATAGGGTCGGTGTTTGACATAATTGGCTCTTTATTAGCTAATATGACAATCAAACATTTTTTTTGCAAAATTTTCCCCCAATTTGTTAATTTGAACAGATGGATTTTTTTATCTGATATTAACCATTGTATTTGGTTGAGTTCTGGAAGATGAAATATATTGAGTGTGTTGAATAAAACTTGTTGAAACAATGTTGGTACCTTGAAATTCAGTATTCATATATACTTACATGAGTTGGAATGTTAGTATCAATACTTACCAATGGTGTTCTTATACTTGAAGATGCTCAGTCAATGCTGGTAGTCAAAAGTTCAGTATTTTTCTCATTTTCGGTCTTCAATTTCTTCAATTTTTTCTGTTGAAAAATGTTCTTTCTATTAATCTTGGTTTTTTTAGCCACACTCTTCTTCAACATATTTGTAAAGAACGTATGTTCATCGTCACTGACCTGATCCATGGCACAAACTCAAATCTATATTTTATGCATATATAATTAATATTGTAAATCATGACTATATAACTAGTAACATATACAATATAGTTATTAGAAGTTAATAGACACTAAACCACTATTGTCAGTTGAATTTAAGTAAAGTTCTTTTAAGTACATTTTTTAAATGTACATCATAGTTCCAAATTCAAATGTCATGAAATATGTATTTCTAGAAAATATACCATAGCCGTTCTACTATAGTGAGGCTACTATAGATACAAACATTGCCTTAATAAAAAATTAGTGCAAATATTATATTTATGTTAATAGCAAATAATAAATTTATTGCTTACTATCACACATGTTCAGAATGAGAAAAACATAAACATAAATACTTTAAAAAAATTGTATGATGAATACACTTATGCTCGGGTATATAAGCTTATCTAGAATGATATTTCCATGTTGGTATTAGTTAGACATAGATGTAAAAGCCCAAACTTCTTTGTATATCAATATACCTCATGTATATATACAACATAACGTGTATCAATATATCATAATTTAATATTTTCTGATATGAAGTTTGTTGTAGAAAATAACTTTAATATAGTCTTTATTAATACATAACATTTGTTCTCATTTGAATATCAAGATTTTTAATTGCAAATGAAATATTTTGAATTGCAATATAGAGTGTCATACAAAGCATTCATTTCTTACTTATGTTATAACATAAATAGACATTTAGTATTATATGTTTATATTGCAATCCACCTGTTATTTACATGTCATGTTTTATTACTTGAAAAATGAATGATTATTTATGCAATGCTAAGTATAATATCAGGATCACAGTCATTTACTTACGAAATCACATTGACAGTTGTTAACTATTTTTTATAAATATTATGAGCAAACAACTGTAACTTTACATGTGATATGTATCAACTTTTCAAATATGATTTAGATTAATAACAAAGCTAAAGCAACGGACATTCATTTTATTTTCTACGTATATATGGTTTTCATTCATAAGGTCTAATAACACATCTAAAGTAAACAACTGCAAAACTACACATATTAAAGCATCATATTAACGACAAATGAAAATCTAACATTCAATTCCAAATCATCCAAACAAATTGTTTCATTAAAGTACAATCTCAAAAATATCCAGCATGATTAAAACTATTTTTAAATTCATCAAACACCCACTTTGATATATCAATCACTTTACCAACAGATTTCTGGTAAATGCAAACATTCAAAATGAAGCTTTCTCATAAATAGAAAGCCTACAAACCAAAACACAAACGCAATAAAAAAAATTCAAAGTTTTTCAATTGTTTGATTCAATCTTTAATTTTTTTTGGTGGTTTGGTCGCTGAGTATTGAGTAGCTCAAACTAAATCACAATTTATATTTACATCCTTAGCCACGCCGGATTGAAATTTTACTGGAGTTGATTCACTATTAACAACAAGTTCATTTTATTCACATGCAAACATTAATGCTACAAAAAATATAAATGCAATTTTCATAATTAATAATGATGACAAAAATATATAAAAAAACAAACATATATCTCCAACGAATAGTTATTGAATCACAAATGGTAAATCAATATTTTCTTGGCTTATAATAACATTTGCAAATTGTGATATAAAATGATTCTGAACAAATGGCGTATGGGCCACACATTGGGGCATAGCTATGTGCACCCCTCTATATTTATTACAAATTTATTTATTTATTTATTTTCTTTTGGTCGTCATTGGGCCTTTGGACCATGATTGTTCTTTCTTTTACTAGTTTCTTCACCTAGTATTATATCTTGCACCCCTCCTCACACTTAATTGTTTTCTTTGCAATTTTATTTATTTTGTTTATTTTTTAATTAATTAACTAAATAATTAATAACTAAAATGAATATTTCAAATTAAAAACCGTTGATCCAACGTCAAGTGGCCTTTTATAAACTCATCATCTTTCGATCGATTCAGAATCAACGCAAATCAAACTTTTATCCATATCAAGTGCATTTTCTAAATTAAAACAAAAATAGCTAATCATTTTAAACATCTTTTCACAAATAGGATGAGAAAGAAATAGTTTAGTGTCTACCACTCTTTTCCCTGATTGCTTAGATACGAGTCGTATAGCTCGACCATTCGAGCATTTGTCATTCGTTTAAAACTCTTAACAGGATTCATATTGGACTTCTTTCATAAACCATACTTAAGTGTTCTCATTTTCATAATAAATCGGATGAAAAATGAACGATTTGGTGTCTACCACTCTTTTTCCCAAATAGATGGATATGAGTCGTATAGCTCGACCATTCGAGTATTCGTCTTCCATTCAAAATACATTAATCACATATAACCCTTTTACAATTAATTGAATGGAAAATGAACAATTTGATGTCTACTACTATTTTCATTGATTGCTTGGATACGAGTCGTATAGCTTGAGCATCCGGGCATTCACCATTCACTCAAAAACAAACTTCAATCCATCAAACCTATCTTTTTTCTTGCCTGTGCGATCGAAACCTTTTCAAAAGAACACTGTTTATTTTGTTATACTGCGATACAAACAAACGCTTAAGCCTCTAATCGTGAGAATACAAACAACGTTTAACCGCTAGAATGTGATCTAAACATTCATTCAATAAAATCAACCAACCAATACGTAGTTTTTTACGAAAAACTATGTAGCTTTGAAATCCTCATCACACCTGAGGATACATATGAGCAAGACCCACAATCTTGTCAAGCACCCTAATAAAAACCTTTGTTTCCACCTTTTACTTTTCTCTCAAACTTTTAAAAATTGAAGAAAACAATAAACATACACTAACATTCTATTCGTAAATATAACTAAATGATTCCTATTGAGTACAAGGAAAGTGATGGGTGCCAATACCTTCCCCTCACATAATCGAACCTTGAACCTGAATTTTGTTGCAACAACCATTTTCTTTTTCTTTTAAGAGTTTTATCGATATTTTCCATTTCCTTTTGGAATAAACAAAGTTAGGTGGCTATTTTGTTTATCATCTCGAGCCTGCGAGTGCTCTAGGTCATTTTTTGCACCGCGATAGGTGGTCGCTACACACAAAACATCATGCTGGAACATCTTATTTCACATGATCATTACTCCCCTGTTTTTTTGCCACAAATTGGCAAAGTTATGGAAAGAACCACAAACCAAGGTCACAACCAAAAGAACAAGCTTGACAGGAACAACAACCAACTAGACCAACACACATCTCCAACCAAAGGACCTTGAAAAGGGAACAAGTAACTAAGGATCACAAAAATAGCAGTAGCAACAACAACAAGTTAAGGTCACAAAGCTCCAACATTTCTCTATCAAAAACCAGATCAATTTCATCAACATGTGCACAAAAGTGTATCACAATGTCCACCACAACTTTCCCAACATTCAATATGTAACTCAAAGTCAAAACACTTGAGGCAACACCAATCTCATCATCACAAATAACAATGTATTTCTTTTGAACACTCAAAATATCACATACTAGAGAGGGAACACATATAAGTGGTTGGATGCCATGAGACTCAATATGTTTAACCAATTGAAAAAGAAAATATTCTCCTTATTCCAAGGTAACATAAGTTCCTAATTGGTACAAAAAACCAGTGGTGCATCAATAGGCATCTTATGATTGCAGACTTATAATATTACCAAAACCAGATTTATCAATAACAAGAACATTGGGAGGACTAATATCTAAGACATCTTTCCCAACAAACAACTCACAACTGAAATTCAGCAACCCATGAGGAATACCATCATTTTTAACCACTAATTCTTTCATCAACTTCAGATAACCATATCCACCATTCAACATAGTCTTCAATAATTGAGCATCACTAAGAAGATCCATAATTTCATTATACTTCAGTGTTTCAACATAATGTTTTTCTTCATCTTCATCTTTAGTTTCCTCTTCTTCCTCATTTCCATCTTCCTTTTTCTTGGATGTAATCTTGTCAATAGAGAAAACCTTATTAGACCCTGCAGACTTGCTTATGCCCAAATAACCATTAATAATTGAAGGTAAAAACTTCACACACTTTCCGATATGATACATCTTTCTATACTCTTTATTTCCTTCAACATTACACTCAATAGTAATGTTCACAGTGAATTCCTTGACTAGATTTTCATAGCAAGGACCATCGTCAGTTACAATTTTCATTAACCCAACTGCTTTCAGTAACTCCATAATCTATTTACAATCAAAAGCTTCTTTACCTAGTTCTTTTTCACCAACAATCCTTCTTTGGAAAACATGCGTCCACTTTTGAACACTTTTTTCATAATGAAATGAAATATTATCCCTGTGAGCAGAGGATACATTCACAAGAATTCTCTTCCCACCAACCTTTCTCCTTACAATGTGCACAATATCCTGGACATCTTCTTCAGCATCTGTCAGAGTCACTTGAGTGTACAATCTTTCTCTTTAGAGACTTCTTCTCAACATCTTTACTTTCCGCTGACTTTCCTTTTGGATTTTTGTCCTTATTAATATCAATATCCTTAGATATTGTCTTTAGAACATGAACCGATCCAATCATCTGAAGAGGTACAACATTGAGTACCACATCTTGTTCATCAAGCTTGGCAACTTGGCCATCCTTCTTCTGAGTTGGAAACTCAATCACCAACATGCCATATAGTTTATCTGACACATCCTAGTTGATATCTTCATTACCATCTTGAGAATATTTAAGCTTGACAAGAGAAGAAACACTTCTAGACTTACCATTGGCCTTTCCTTTAATTGTTATGACTTTCATACAAACTCCATGAGCTTTTATAACTACAACATATTTTTCATGCTTTTTCTTAGATGTCTACTTTGGAATTCCATAATTATTCAAGAATTTCCTTGTTCATAACATCCTTTCAAATTAACTTCAGACTTGTAGAGGAAATTGCAGAAATGTTGTTGACACCGGCACTAGCATCCTGATAGACTTTCACATAATCATCCTTCTCAATGACACCATCCATGTAAGTGACATCATTATAAACATCCTGATTTACTTCCATATTCAAGTACCTATTGAGGAAGGCACTTTTCACACCCATATGATAAAGTGTGAACATAAGACTACAAGACAAACCTAGCAACATTTTGATGGCCTCAAGATGAGAAATATAGATAAAAGCTTCATCGAAGTCAACCCCTTTTTTTTGGAGCATAGTCTTGTGCTATAAGTTGTGCCTTCTTTCTAGTAATAATCTCATTACTTTTCTTGTTTAGAGGCACCTCTATGTCATTCAAGTTATCATTAACATCTTTTACTGCACGAGCATTCTTTCTTCTTGATGCATATTTTCTATTCTTCTTATTGTTATTAACACCATAATCATTGGCTACAATAATATCAACCTAAACATCATCATGGAAATGATCATCATCACTCACAAAATTATTTGTAAGGGTCACATCATCATTCTTGTTATGAATTTGAAACTTTGTCTCCAACATGTCAGACAGGACGTTTGACACATCCTTATAAAGGACGTTTTCACCAGAAACCATATCAGACTTGTTAAAATATGGAATATTATGGGGAACAATGTCTAGGACTTGTTTCTTGACATACAACTTATACTAAAATTCAACACATTAAGGGGAACCCCAATAGGAAGAATTGTGCCATAATCACTAATCTTCTTTAGCTTCTTCTTCTAAACCATAGTTGGTTGTTCAATGTTGGGAGGGCCTCCGACCTGACCACCAGTCTTCCCTTCAATGACAACTCCTTGCATAAGTCTTATAAAGTCCATAAGTGATAATTTAGAAACACGAGTAAGATGCTGAAGCAACCTATATGACATCTTAGTTTGCTTCCCAACTTGACACATGTTATAAATTTTACCTTCTTCAATTTTGAGATCAGACATACACATGACAAATTTCTCTACAACAAAGTTCCTTGCACTCATAATCTTTCTATGCTATAACTTAGTTTATGTATCTAAAGTATTATCCATGATGTCAGGAGCATGTTCTTCAACATTCTTATGGGAGGCACAAGAACTATGAATAATAATAGTAGGGTTATCACACCTAGCTTGTTGATGATACCTATGAGACTTCCCATTCCACTGAGAATACATATGTTGATGTTGTGGTTGTCTGCCATATAATTTACAACAGTACAGTGGAATTGAGTAGAACAAATTAATGCAGTGGTAATGGTGTTTGACACGATGTTGAGACATGTTACTTGACATTGGGCATCCTGTTTTCTGAAAAGGAGTAAAACACATATTATTTGAATTTGATGGCTCATCAGTATATATAGCACCTTTCATGTCTCTGATGTGTGTAGTGAAAGTCACAATAATGTTTTCTTGATTAGATTCACCTTCCTCATCATTAATGATATTGTAGATTTTTCTTTGATTCCTTGGAAAACTTAAGCATTTAGCTTGAATATGTCCATTTTTTTGCGTTTAAGACATTGGGTCCAGTTGAGATTTACACCATCTATTCCTTTACAATGAAAGTTACACCTCTTGCAATTGTGTTGTTGTTTGTCTTAAAAATTTGTAGAGACATTATTCTCATATCTCATAGCTAGTTTTCTCACGACTTTACCAAAGATCTTAGCAAGCATGAGATTTTCTTCAGTATCATAATCTACTCGGTCTTTAAAATCTTCATAATTATCTTTAACTCAATTCTTTGGAGGAGTCTTAATATCATTAAGAATCTTTGGTTGATGAATTGCTCCTCTTTTAAAATTTTCCATCTTGAACATAATCAGAACCCTAGAACACACCCAAACAGAACAAGGTGCTTGCTCTGATGCCGATTAAAATTTTGTTCTCAGGAGGACAAATGTTAGACCATATGCCTAAGACAATGTGTTCAACATCTTATACCAAAATTGATAGATATAAAGAACGCAAGAGAATTGTTAACTCAGTTCAGTGCAACAACACCTATATTTGAGAGGCTTCCAACCCAAGAAAGGAAATCCACTCTCAATAGTATTAGTACAAAGTGTCTTAGATGAACACCCATTGTTCAACTCCCCTCTTCTTAATACTACCAGTGCCTTTATATTTAGGACTCTCCCTAAATATGAGAACCCCTATCACTTTATCTCAACCACTAACGATATTGATCAATACAATAATAATGAATTACAATTCAACTAATAATTAACCTTTATGCCTTGAATACTCAATTTAGACTTATTATAAAGACGTACAAAAACAACAAATTACAAAGACTCAAAGAACCAAATCCTAACACACTAGATCTTTAATATATGTGTTCACTTCAAATGTTAGGTTTGAGTCTCCTTAAATAACAATGCAACTTTTAGGCTTTTCTCTAATGACATAAGATTTGATCACGTCCAGATTTATAGAGGATTCTGTTTTGATTTATTTTTCAAAAACCTCAAACGAAAAGATTTAATTTATTTTGATTCAAATTTAAATATCTAAATAATTAGATTTGATCTAATTCAATCTTCCAAACAAATCTAATCAACACATTGCTAACAGATAATAACAAATCTGATTGAAACACCAACCATAATTTTCTCTCAAAATAACAACAACCATGGCCTGTTGACAAAGGCCAAATGTTGCATACGTGATGGGACATTTGGTATGAGATCTGTCAACGTAACAAAATTCTGAATCTTGAACAAATCAAATAAAAACTTTACTTGATATACATCATAATTGCAACTTATCAAGTAAAAGATTCAGAATTAATCTCTTGCAAAAACTAAACCACGCTTTAAATCATCCTTAATTGAGATTGGAAATTTCTTCAACAAGTGAAAATCCAAAGCTTGTAATTAAAACAAATCCAATAAAATATCTTCATGTATTATTTATTTAATTAAAACTTCAATCAATATCTTTGTATATCAATTTCAACAAATCTTAGATTGAATAAAACCGAACTAAATCTTCCTTCAAAGCATATTCAATTAAATCTTTTTCTTTAATGCAAATCCAATCAAACCAAATCTTCTTATTTGAATAAAATAGTTTCCAAATTGATTTGGATTACCAAGCTTCTTCCAAAAGAAAACTTATGTATCTTCTGAAGAAATAAACACAAAAACAAATTTGAAGAAAATCTGACCTTAATTCGTACGCTAAGATGTCACAAACATGTGCTGAACATTTTACTCAACAACCTGCTTACAACCAAATATTTCTGTCAAACACTTTAGCAGAAACTGGGACTGAACAAATCTTCTTAGAAACAAACACAATCACACTCAAATTTTCTCATGAAATCTAGCTAACAGACTGAGGCTAGATGTTGCACCTCATGTTTGAACATCTGGTCCCACATGATGCATCTTCACAATTAACATCTTGTACTACCCATGCTATTTTACCAAAATCAGCCAATCAAAAGAACAACAAAATGAATAAGTGAAGCTTGTTCGATTGTGCTTAAGTGCAATATTGTGTACTTATGTTCTATATGAAGCATTGTAAGGTACATTGTACTTAAGTGCAATGCAGAACATCATAAGGTACATTGTTCTTAAATGGAATACAAAACATATAATGTACAATGCGCTTGAATGAAATATGGAACACCGTAAGGTACGATACACCAAGTGAAATACAGTACACCTTGAGACACGATGCACTTAAGTGGGATTGTTGAGCTTGCAACCTATATAAGCATTATATAAATATAACTCTTACGTTGAAGTTTTCTCATTTGATGAAATTCAATTTATGAAACTCTAGTTGTGCTCTCTCTCTCTCTCTCTCTCTCTCTCAAAGTTTTCATTCATAGAACCTAACAATGAGATTGAAGACACTATGTTCACGTGGACTGAGTAGAGCCGTTGTTGTTCAACGCTCGTGATCGTTCTTCTAATTCTGCATCAATAGTTAATCGCCACAAGAGGTAATCACTCTATCATTGATCATGCTTATTCTTAAGGATTGACTTAAGAGAAATTTTTTGTTTTTGCATTGCGTTTCATATCGTAATTTCACTTGAGATGCGCGGAGGAATAGTCAAATAGACAATAATGACATTGTGATGGTGATGAGTATGGTAAGGAAGAAGCTACTATATGACTGGTGGTTCCAAATGTGAGACATGAAGATGTTGTGCAGAAGTTAGTAGCGATAATGGAGTTTTCTTCTAAGGATGATATTTTCTTATTTTTTATGTGTTGATGGAACATGACCCTCATCGTGAAGATAGCCTATGATGACCTCGAGCTTTTTTTGGGTTGAGCTAAAAAAATGAGTGGTAAACAAGCTTTAATATTATTATCTAAGTTTGGTTGATTATAAGGTTTTCGAATCGTCATGATTAATGCAAAACTTTTTTATTTTTAAAAAGCATTATAAATGTGACCCCTTAAATATTGTTTTTTAAATGACCTTCTGTGGCCACTAGTACCATGTCCTCATCATCATCCACTTGAATGAAGACACAACCTCCCTAATTGAATTGACTTTAGATTTAATTAAAAAAAATATGCGCTTTTAAACTTATTAATAAAAAAAAGTAAAATTATTGAAATAAATTTCTTTAATGTAAGATCATTTTAAATTTTTGGATTCTATGTAAAAATTTCAATTTAGCGAAACTTCGACAATCACAATATATAAATTATATTTAACCATAACTTAGTTATGATAAAAAATATAAAAATGTTTTAACCGACTCTAGAATGAGGACAAAATACTAACCAGAGTTAATATACCATTAGAAATAATAATATTTTCTGACACTCTCATTATCTTTTCTTAAAAGTGTTCTTCTTGAACAAAATTAAAAAATAAAAATATTTTCACAAAATAACCGAGGAGATATCAACTTCTCCAATAGTAACTATGTATATATTATTTTATTTAATAATAAATATAAATATTATATTTGGTCAATCTAACTCTCAAATTAAAAATTCTTATTGAATAAATTAATTATTGTATTTTTCACAAAAATTTCAACTTTATTCAATATTTCAATCATACATATAAAACCTTAAAGATACAACTAAATATTCAACATTCAATTATATAACTATAATTTTTAATTATAAGGCTTAATAATTAACATAAACTATAAATTTAATATTTAGATTATTCAAATATAATATTTATAGTAAATCATTAAACAAAATAATTCTACACAAAGCTTCTTCTAGGATATGTTAATCTTTTATGAGTTGTTAATATCGTCACCATTCAAAGTGGAGTGTGCTATCCACAAGTCCATCAACACGTGTAACAAACACTTCAATTTTCTCTTGTTATCTCATCCGCCACCAACCCATTTCAAACCCAAAAACTTTTGAACACAAACAGAAATTCATACCCTATTCAATGGAATCTGTTCTGAGCCAAACTGGTGTAGTATTTTGCCATAAGCCACGTTTTGGTGAGACAAAAAATGGATTCTTAGGCACCAATTTCAACAACAATTGTTCCTTTGGTAGGGGAGTTAGGAGTGTGGTGGTTGTGAAAGCGGAAGCAGGGGGTGTGAGTAGTATAAATCCAGATGTAAGGAAGAATGAAGAAAAGGTTGTTGATGCTGTTGTGGTTAATGAACTCTCCAAGCCTGTTACCCCTTATTGCAGGTAAAGGTTTTGGAAGTTTTTTGTTTCTTGTTAATTGTATCATTATGAATCTTAATTAGTGTGATGTTAATATGTTACTAGTGAAATTTTCAGTTTTATTGGTTGAAATTTGGGATTTAGGGTTTGATTTTTTTTTTTTTTTGGCTTTGGGAATTAGGGTTTGATTTGGGGATTTTGTTTTGGCTTTGGATGTAGGGTTTGATTTGGGGATTTTGTTGGGTTTGGGATTTAGGGTTTGGATACAAATTTAGAAGACTAAAAATTTGTTGAGATATTTAAAAGAACTGAAACATATTTAATTGAAATTAGATGAATATTTGTGAAGGGTAGTTTGTGAATGTTATTGTTATTTGATTAGTCAAGAAACATGCTTTTCATGTTTTGAAGTTATGACAATAATTCATTAAGGCTATATTTGGATATTATAAAATGAACAAATTGGAATGAAATGAAATTACCGGATTTGAATGAAATGGAATTGAACCGGGCGGAATGTAACCGTAAAAGAATGGAACTGTAACATAGTGGAGCGGAATGAAATGGAATCGAAAAGTAAAGCTTTTAAGTCTTTTATCAAATGGAAAGTCTTGAATTTTCCTTGCGTATAGTTTTCTTAATTTTATGTACATGTTTAAATTACAAAAGTTCTTAATCTTTTTCTGGCTTTTTTGGGGGTGCTTTGTTGCAGATGTTGGAGATCAGGAACTTTTCCTTTATGTGATGGCAGCCATGTAAAGCACAACAAGGCCACTGGAGATAATGTTGGGCCTCTTCTTTTGAAAAAGTAAAATTAAGGATTTTCACTTGTGTTATTTCAGAGAAATTAAATTTTCAGAGGTTGTTTATGTATCAGAATTTATTAATATTTCAGTGTTAGAAATAAAATGTGGCTTATCTTGCAGTTCATGTTAGCTTTTAGATGGTAACCTAGATGTGAAATTAAAAACATTACCATATGTGAGAATGATTTTTTACATGATATCACGAGAGCTCGTTGAACACTGCATGTGCCACTGCTACCGCAAGTCTCCATTGTCCGGTAAGCCTTCAACCGTGCGCTCACCTAGCGCAGCCCTAGGGACCACCGTGAGCTCATCCTATTTTTCAACCAAAACACCAGGACCAGAATTTGTCTTCATTTTCCTTTTCTTTGGCTTACACATATATAGTTGTTTTATGGTAGATCACTTTGAGCCAAAAAAACAAAATTTCTAGATCGAAGGAGAGTCGCCATGTCTAATGTTAATTTTTCTTTTAAAAAATAGTCTTGAATCATCTGGTCAACTCTAAAAGGTTAAATTATTTGGTTGATGAACTCATGTTTGAATCATCTAGTCAAAATATCAAAAATCAAAGCATATGGTTGATGAACTCATCAAGTTTGGACCATCTAGTCAAAATATCATAAATCAAGGAACTTAAAGATGACATTGTCTCTTGAAGATAATATTTCAAATTTCCCTCTTAATGAATCATTTTGAACTTATCACAATTGTAATTGTCTTGGTAATAGTAGTATAAGAAAGTGCAAATTACAAGTTATGCATGGCATTTATGACAACAATACATTTCATGCGAAAATTGTCAACGGTTTGATTGTGATTTTCTATAAATACACCTCAATCGATACATATGAAATACTAGTACAAGAGTTTACAAGTATAACATTTATTCAAAAATCAAGCACTACTAAAAATTGTGTATCTATGTATTTGTCGGTAATAATTCTGTTTTTAATGTTTTGATGACGATAACACTAATAATTGTTGAAGTTGGTGGTAATAGTTTTTTAACTCTTTGATGGTGATGATCAAATTTGAAGACATCTTGAGACTCAAGATTCCATTAAAGAGTTTGTATGATCGATGTATCTAGCAAATGATCCTGAAAGCCTTAGAGTTGTGAAAGAGAGAAAATATAAAAGCTCGCTTAATCGTGTCTGATTGAGTGACCAGATTATTGCAAAGTATGGAAATAACTCCAACACACACGCATATAAAAGCTCGCTTGACCGTGTCTGTCTGAGTGACTAGATTATTGCAAAAGTATTAACTCCAACACACACGCATACACACACATGCACAGGTGCGCGCCGCGCACTGCATACGCACGCACACACACGCACACACGAACTTACGCACGCACACACGCTTACTCACACACATGCGTGCACACACACAAACATACACACACCTTTTATCTATCAAATTTCTTACCTACCCCGTCATGCTTGCCCATCACCCCCTCTCTCACGAAACTGTCATCATATTGACGCTTGGGCAAGAAGTCCGTCCCTGAGGTCCATAAAGGTCTACCCTCACCTCGCTGACGTCCGTAAACCCTCTCAACACAGTGATGGTTGGCCAGTCACAAAAGTGACGCACGTCACCGTTGCGCATAACACATAATTATGCGTTTACACCATTGGAGCACCCCCGAAGCTCCAATTTTGATTGAAGAAAATCCAAAATTCACAACAAATCATCACACATCATTTATACAACATTAAGCACATCATTTTCGCACAAAATAGTCATTTAACACCAAATCATTCATACTTTTCATCATAACTTCACATAAGCATATGAACATCAAAAATCAGAATTTCACACACAATTTTATACGAAAATCAGTAAACAATTACAACACGAGTTTCACAACACATCACTGCAAATCAAGAGAGGTTTTACACAAACCATCTCTAGATTCAACGATTTCATCAAACTAGGAAAATCAAAAGAAAAAGGAGGATAAGGAATCTTCTTTATCCTTATGCCATAAAATTCATATCATGAACAATTCCCCCTTACCTCGAATTTGCAGCAAACATTAAAACTTTTGACTATGGAAGCTCCATTCTCTCCTTCAAGAGCTCTCCTAGGGTTTTGCCTCCACTTTTCTCACCATTTCTACGTACCAACCAAAACTCTCTCCAAACTTTTCATTCTCAATAAATAAAACCCAATTCTATTTTATTTTAAATAAATTTGAAAATTCCCCTAAACTCTCATTAATTTCACCCTTTTTACAATTTTAATTTAAATTCTAATTTTCTCCCCAAAACTCAATTTCTCATTATTTATGTTATTTAAATAACTAAAATTGATAATAATTCTAATAAAATCATACTCATTCTCAATAATAACAATAAATTAAATATAGCACTCAAATAAAATAATATAAATAATTTTAAACTCAATTAAAATAAAATAGTCAAAATCAGGGTGTTACAACTCTCCCCATTTAAAGAATTTTCAACCTCGAAAATTACCTGAAAGAAATAACTTTGGATAAGACTCTCTCATCTGAATCTCCTGCTCCCATGTCACACTTCCTCTAGCAGGTCCTCCCCACACTACCTTTACAAAAACGATCTCTTTACCCCTTAAGTGTTTCACTTCTCGATCCTGAATCTTCAAGATGTCTCAACAATCAAGTTCTCTCTCACTCACATATTATCCATTTGGATCACATGGGACAAATATGGAATATACTTCTGCAGTTGAGATACACGAAAGACATTGTGAAGATTTGAAAGAGACATTGGTAAGGAAACTCTGTAGGCCTTTTGTCTTACTCTTTGAAGGATATGATATGGATGAATAAAATGAGGCGTATGCTTTCAAGACTTCAACTCACAACCAACACCAGACACCTGAGTGAATATCAAGAACATGAGATCTCCCTCTCGGAATTCAAGTTCCTTCACTCACTTATCATGATAACTCTCCTGTCTACTCTACGATTCCTTTATCTTCTCCTAAATCATCTTAACCTTCACAGTAGTCTGCTAAACAATTTCAGGTCCAATCACAAAACTTTCACCTAATTCATACCAACACAAAGGTGTCTTACCCCTTCTACCACACAAAGCTTCAAAAGGTTTCATTACAATACTAGAATAGAAATTGTTGTTATATGTAAACTCAATCAATGACAAGTAACTCGGTCATTTACCTCCTTGCTCTAAAACATAAGCCCTCAATAAATCTTTCAAAGACTAGATAGTCCTTTCTGCCTGACCGTCCATTTGCGATGGTAAGCAGAACTCAACCTTAACTTGGTTCCCAAGGATTCTTGAAAACTCTATAAAAACCTTGATGTGAACCTCAAATCTTTATCTAAAACAATGCTCGAAAGAATACTATGCAACTTCACAATCTCATTGATGTAGATCTCTGCTAACTTCTGCTATAAGTAACCGATCTTTATCAGAACAAAATGAGTCGACTTAGTCAGTATATCCACAACAACCCATATCAACTCACTTTCTTTTGAAGTCTTTGGAAAACCCGCTACAAAATCCATATAGATACTATCCCACTTCCACTTAGGAATGCTTGAAGGTTGCATAAATTAAAATGAATTCAGATGCTCAATCTTTGACTTCTGACAAGTCAAACAATAATACACAAACTCGGAAACATCATTCTTCATACCTGGCCACCAAAACATCTTCTTAAGATCTTGATACATCTTCATGGCTCTGGGATGAATACTCAAACTACTCCTATGACCTTCTTCAAGAATTCTCTTCTTAAGCTCTGGAAAATCCGACACACAAACTCTGTCCTGAAATTTCATAATCTCATTCTCATTTATTCTAAAGTCCACTTCTTTACCTTGGTTTTTGTACTAATTAACCAATCAATCCTAAGTCTAACTTCTGACCTTCCTTGAACTCTTCTAGTACGTTACTAGTCAACTTCAGCATATCCAACTTCACACTTCTTAGTGTCATCTCACACACCAAGCTAAGATCTTTGAACTACTCGATCAAATCCATTTTTCTCTAACCAATATCATCGACATATGCAAAGACTTCCTACTTAATGAATCAACCACCAATTTATCTTTACTAGGATGGTAAATATACTCAAAATCATATTCCTTCAACAATTTTTCCATCTCCTCTACCTCGTATTTAGCTCATTTTGATCAAAAAGATACTTCAGACTCTTATGATCATTGAAAACTTCAAACCTAGAATCATATAAATAATGCCTCAAAACTTTAAGCTCGAAGACAACTATTGCCAAATCCAAATCATGGGTAGGATAACTCCTCTCATGAGTCTTGAGTTTTCTAGAAGCATACACTACAATTTGAATCTTTTGCATAAGCACACCATACAAACTCGTCTTAGATGCATCACAATACACAATAAAAGATTTACTCACATCTAGTAAGATCAAAATTGGCGCTTGAAGCGCCGCAAAAAATACAGAGTCGCCACCAGATTTTGTTTATTCCAAAGGAAAGGGAAAATAGCGATAAAACCCCAAATGAGAGAAACAATCTCGCAACCAAGAGCGGATTCGGAAGTCGGTTATGCAAGGGGAAGGTATTAGCACCCCTCACATCCATGGTACTCCATGGGAACCACTTGCTCGTATCAAATGCGTATGCATGTTTGTTTATCTGTATGTTGCTTGCTATAGGGAATGAGATGAGAGATGAGATGGGGAGAAAATAAGTTTTAAGTTAGTGTGCTCGCCAAGGATTTGAGCCCTTGTGCCTACGTATCCCCATACGTGCAATAAGGAAGTCAGAGCTTCGTAGTTCGGCTCAAAAATGGAGGATTTGTTTGGTTGTTTTTACTGAGCAGTATTGACGTTCGCGCGCTACTGTTCACTTGCTTGTTTACTCTGTCATAGGAGCGGAAAGTATTTGCTTGTTTTCGGTAAAGTGGATACGATTGGTTCACACTATAGCAGTTAAACATTACTTGCTCGCACATGGAGGCTTAAGCTTCATTCACGGTAGAACGGAAGTAACACGTTCTTATTGAAAGGTTTTTGAAGAGAAAGCCCTAAGGAAAAAGATGATTTGATTTGTTAGGGTTGATTTTATGTACGGAGACAATCATCAGACCCTTGGCTAGATACAGTCAACGGTCCAATAACTCGGGAGTTGAGAGGACAATGTTGTCCTAACCACTCTTTTTCATCCAAAAAAGATATTTGAATTGTGAAAAGAATTTGGTAAGTCTAATCATTGGAACTTAGAGGGAGACAAGTATCTGACCCTTGACTAAGTACGGTCAACGATCAAAGTACTTGGGAATTGAGAGAACAATAAAGTCCTAACTATTATTTCTCATCCTCATAGCACATAGATCTAACTTGTTTGAATCATTAGATATTTTAAGTGGAACGCACGTTCTAGGCCACTTGATCTGCCACCTCAATTAATGAGGGAGATCAGGTGGCTCACGTTTTTTCACATTTTCTGATTTTTGTTTTATTCCTTTTATTTTCATTAATTGATATTAATTTTAATATTGATCCAAAAAAATATGAGAGTTTCACCAAAAAATTTCAAAAAATTTCCTCTTTCGTATTCCGAATTAAAATTATTTTTTGGATCATTATTAATATTTTTTCATGATTTTTCATGATTTTGTGATTATTTTTAATTGTTTAAAAATACTTTTAAGTCTCTAAAAATTCTGATTTTTTTTCTCCAAGGTCCTTTGACCTTGTTTGACCTATGATAAATCTCATGGCCATTTCTTTGGTGTTTTGATGAGGTTTTAGGAATTTGACACACCATATTTTATTTAAATGCATTATTTTAGTCTTTTTAATTTGAATAAATGCCAATTAATTGTGTTGACCAATTGTGATGACTTGTCTGAGTTTGACTCTTGTTGTTGGACCTTGGTCAAGGTTGATTTGATTTTGTCAAGTTAATATCATTGGATTTAGGGGATTGATGGAATGTACATTCCATCTCCCAAAATGAATGGATGATACTAATTTGGTAAAAATCGTCCTTTGACCAATTTGAGTTTTGATCCATTCCCCCCCCTCTCTTCATCTCATTCCCATTGTTTATGCATTCATATCATTTGGTCTATGATATCTCAAAGTCCTAAGGCTAGTTGATTGAAAAATCAACATAAGTATGGATGAGATTAGGCCACCTCTTTTGCATATTCTTTTTGTGTGTGGTATGTTTCATGAGCATAGTCCATTATACTATGTCTCAAACATGCATTAACACCAAAATTCTATTGCCCGACCTCAAATAGTTGTGACTTCTACATAAGTCCAATTATGATTGCTTAACATAGCGCTAAATTTGTGACACAAAAGGCATAACATTTTAGTTAGTGAGATTGTAAGTCTCCCCTCTTTCATGGTATTGTGTGGAAACTTGGCCTTTCTTCCTTCCTTTGGAAGATGTCTTGGCTCAAGGATCCATGCTTGTGATAAGGGGGTTGAGTGTTCTCCAAGGAATGACTTAAAAAATGAAAAGCAAAAGCAAAACAATACTAACTTCTAACTTATTAACAACTAACTTTTAATTTCAAGCCATTTACTTTAATGTCATTTAATTTTAGTCTTTACTCATATATAATTAATGAATTATTTTCTCATCCCCCCATTCTATTTGTTTGTAAACATCATTTTTGTACCAAATACATATGCACACAAAAAGGGCTTCCTAGGAGTACCTAGGACACTTTGGGTGCTAACACCTTCCCTCTGTGTAACCAACCCCCTTACCTATAATCTCTGACATTTTATTAGTTTTGATTTGAAAACTTCTTACTTTTGGGTTTTGTTCGTACTTTTTCCCTTTTCCCTTGGAAATAATAAAAGCACGGTGGCGACTCTTGTTATTTGATGTCTAACTTATCCATAGCTTGATGATCATGAATTTACCGCTATAGAAATTAAGTGGCGACTCTGCTGGGGAGTAGTCTCCAGTGGGTTTAGCCTACTTTTTGTGTGTATATATTTGTATATATGTGATGTTTGTATATATGTACGTGTGATATAATCTATTTGTTGTGCTTGGTGATCTCTGAGTGGTGAGATAAGTTCTAACCCGAACTTGAGTGCAATTAAGATATAAGGATGGTATAGTCATGTTCGACTTGTGTGGAGTAGTCCTTAACAAGTTGGCTTGAGATCCATCTGCTAAGTGGAGACTCTTTTGGATTTGGAAATGTCACACAAGTATTTATGGTTAGGCATTACTATCTCTAATTTGGGTCTGAGAAGCTGAGGACTGTAGAACATTTACCCCCTCTTGGCCTATTTAGGACGTAGTGCGGAAACCGTTCAAGTGTAGACTTGATAATAGTTGTTACGTGATACTACACTCAGACGAGTTTCTCTTGAGAATATTATGGGTCGATAAGTCAGTCATCTTAACCTGTAATATCTGATAGATGGAATTAAGACTCTGGGAACTTTTTAGAACATGACCTACAGGTTTTATCCTTAGTTAACTCCTTTGGGATGGTTCTTACCCAGACTCCATGCTCGTGACCTACAACAAACCCTTGATTCTTGGTTGATCCAATCAAGTCTTGTCAATATCAATGGAACTTGGGTGCTGATAAGGTGAAAACCATAATCCACCAAAATGGATGATTGATCTTGACAATGACTTGATTCATCCCTTGACCTTTGTTTGCCTTATGTGTGATCCCTTATTTGTGATTGTTGCATTCATGCATTCATGCGCATCATAACATGCATCACACGAAAATTTCAAGGAACTGAGGTATTATTTGCAAATATTTTCAGACCATGGATTGTGGACGAAGGAACACTAAGAAGTACAATTTTAGATGTCCCGACTTGAAAGAGTTAAGGAAGATAACATCTTTTATATTAGATCCCTTGGACTTCAAACAATGTCATGGGAAGCTTTTGTCTATCTTGTCTGCTGATGTGGTTGAAGGACTTTTGAGTGTGCTAGTGCAGTTCTATGATCCTCTCTACCGCTGTTTCACTTTCCCAGATTTTCAGCTTGTGCCTACCTTAGAGGAGTATTCTCATCTTTTGGGGATACTTGTTTCTAGTAGAGTACCTTTTAGTGGTTCAGAGGAGATTCCCCGATCTAGTCTTATTGCTGAAGCTCTTCACTTGAAGAAGTCTGAGATAAAGGTTGATTAGGTGAAGAAAGGAGGTTTGTTTGGGTTTCCATCTGATTTCCTCGTCAAGGAAGCTACTACTTTTGCTCAAGCCGGTAGTGTGGACGCTTTTGAAGCTATCTTTGTGTTGCTCATTTATGGATTAACTTTGTTCTCTAACATTGACGATTTTGTTGATGTTAACACCATTAGACTTTTCTTGATTGGGAATCTTGTGCCTACTTTGTCGGGTGATATGTATTTCTCTTTGAATCTAAGGAATTCTAAGGGTGGTGGAACGATCGTATGTTGTATTCCTATTCTGTACAAGTGGTTTATTTCGCACTTGCCTTAGACGTCTGCTTTTGTGGAGAACAAACAATGTCTACGGTGGTCTCAGAGACTTATGTCTCTCACTAATGATGATATAGTTTGGTATGATCCTTCTTTGAGCGGTTTAGACATTATTGATAGTTGTGGTGAATTCTCTAATATGCCTCTCATTGGTACACAAGGAGGAATTAACTACAACCCTGCTTTGGCTCATCGTCAGCTTGGGTCCCCCTTGAGAGATAAACCTAATAACACTTCGTTAGAAGGTCTTTTCTATCAAGAGGGTAAAGATCCCCAACATTTGAAGCAGAAGATTGTGCATGCTTGGCATAATGTGCATAGGAAAGGAAGATCCGAGCTTGGTTCATGCAATTGTGTAGCTTTGGAAGCTTACACTCTTTGGGTGAAGAAGAGAGCTTTGGAGTTAAATATGCCTTATCCTTGCGAAAGACCTATGTCTATGGTTGTGGTTGAGCCATTAACTCTCTCTA